>NC_080409.1:49727500-50335555 GCF_030265065.1 Corythoichthys intestinalis
CACCGATTTGTTAGATGATAAATAATCGATCCAAACAGAAAAATTGAAAAATAACGTTTAAAAGGGTAACTATATGAAAAAGAAAATCTCAACCACTCCTTGTTGTCTGCGAGTTCTGCATTGCGACCCTTATTATATCACCATGTTTCACCCATAAAATTAAAAAAAAAAAAAAATCTGGCTGTGGTCATTCACAGCTGTGTCTTGACACTCGGTAATACATGCTACTTGGAGTTTTTGGATCGAAGCAAGGTAAATATGCGATAATATCTTGTTAAAATCGTGGCGTCTTTAATTCTGCTCTCGCGTGATCTCGCCTCCAGTTAGGGATTTGCTGTTTAAAAAACATTGTTTTTTTAAAAATACCCTCCTGTTCAAAATTTTTCTTCCCCCAGAAAATTGAGATTTTAAACTTTCCAATGATGTATCCCACACGCATATCGGACAGTTTTCAAATTTGGCCAAATTGGGGGTCTCAGAGCGGTACTTCAAGTAACCTGAGTGTTTTCCGCCATATATATATACAGTATTGGCTTAAAGTTTGGAGACACCTCAAAGGTGGATACTTTGAAGAATGTAGAACACAAAACCTGTTTTCAGTTATTTCACTTTTTTTGCCATTCCACATGTTCGTTCATAGTTTTGATGTCTTCAGTGAGAATATACAATAGTAGTGAAAATATATAAAACACAAAAATCATGAATTGTGTCCAAACTTTTGACTTTTGTTTCAGTCTTCAACATGCTTTTCCCCCAGTACCACAAATGTAAAACTTTGCCTAAGATTACAAACTCTAAGTATAAAATTTACATAATTACACATATTATAAAGGCTGGTTACAAACTGTAGAAGTGCTGGCTGTCTCGTTACCTGTCGGCTTTGATTAGAGTTTTTTCGCGTTGTGCTTTAATTCCAAGTGCTTCCATGTTGAATTGGATATTGAGTTTTTAGCGCTCGACAGTCTTTCTGAGCCTGAGTTTGCAATGCACAGAGATATTTTTGTCATCTTTACTGGACGGATATGTGAAGTAATGGCTGTATATCCAGTGAGCAAATGCAGCCGTTTGTTGTATTTCTCCGGCTCCTTTACTGTTAGCATCCTGATAGGTAGCCACTAGCTAGGCTATGTTGTTGACCGCCATGGCAGACGGCGCGCGCACAGGAAGGATGGTAATACACGTGACCCGTTTTTTTCCCCCCGATGAGAAAACGTGAGATGTGATGTCACTCCCAAACTCAAGCGCAGTATTTTCTTTTCAAATGCTCTTCGTACATACCATAATTTTCGGACTATAAGCCGCTACTTTTTTCCTTCAATTTGAATCCTGCGGCTTATCGTCCAGTGCGGCTTATTTGTTGATTTATTTGGGTTAATAGGTAACACTTTATTTCACAGCGGTGTCATAACACTGTCATTAAACCATCATAATTAATGAAATGACATGATCATGGGCCTCTCTGAATGCTCATGTGATAGAATAGAATAGAATAGAATAGAATAGAAAGTGTCATCCGGCAAATTATGTCACTAACTCCATTTATTTCCATCTTGGATCTTTTACATCCATTCAAAAGTGAGATAATTTGCCAGATAACACTAAATGACATATGTTATAAGCATTCATTAATGCTCAGGACAGTGTCATGTCATAATTATGACAGTCTTATGGCACCACTGTCAAATAAAGTGTTACCAAATACCATTACTAGCAAGTAATGAAACAACTGGAACAGAAACTGAAGAAATAATTAGCACATAAAATTGTGATTCTGTAGCGCTGCAATGCATGCTAGGAGGCATGTTGGACAACAACAGTATTGACAGCAGGTGGCAGCAGAGGTTGACTGTCTCCCACAAGGGAGCGCTGATGGCCAAATGAAGCTTCTTGAAGCAATGAGGCTTTGCAGCCAATTAGTTCAAAGCTTCATGGTGGTTTCTTTGGTCTTATGGCAGTCGTATGATGCCGCTGTCGAATAAAGTGTTACCAGTTCCTATCTTTTGCTGTAAATTTCCCATAATACAGTGAGGGCAGCTGAGGCTTATAGTCCAGTGCGGCTTATCTATGAACAAATTCCGTTTTCGTGCCAAATTTGGTGGGTAGCGGCTTATAGTCAGGTGCGCCTTATAGTGCGAAAATTACGGTAACTACAATAGTCTTCATTCTATATACAGTATGAGGCAACAACAAAATAGTAACGCACAGGCACCGAGGAAACTAACTTTAATCAGATTACTGACTTGGAAAAATGAACGCGTTAGATTGCTCGTTACTGAAAGAAAGTAATCAGATTACAGTAACGCGTAACGCGTTACTGACAACACTGGTGCCGCGGCACACTGGTTGAAAAACACTTCCCTAGAGGCCTCCAGCATCCACCTCCTAAGCTCCGCCCCTGTCTTTCCTCATGTTTAGGTGAATACTACATTAAAGCACCTTGACCTGTCATGGAATGGTTTTGGGAATGAGGGGGCCCTAGCAATGGGTGAAGCTCTGAAATTCAACAGTACTCTGGTGCACCTCAACCTCAACAACAATCGCATCACCAATGAGGGTGTTAGCATGCTCTGCAAGGGTCTGGAGTACAACGACACACTCCGGGTTCTGATGGTGTGTAAATTGGTGAGAATCAGCTCAGTTGTTTGATGTAAAATCATTCTTTTATTTGGTCCTGCAGTTGGCTTACAATTCACTAACAGTAGAGGGAGCACTGTCTCTGGTTAACATGGTGAAGAAAACCCATAAAACTGCTTTGGAAGAGATTAATATATGTGTAAGTGCTTATTTTGACACCCATTTGACATAACCATACGCAAAAGATCAATGACCGGTATTATTTACAACCAATTGACTGTTTTGTTTTTTTAATTGGCGTAGAACGTTTTGGTCAATGAAAACTTTTTACATCTGCTGGAAGTAACTTGCGAAGAGCATCCTGGTTTAGATGTACAGTATGGAGGCGTTGGAGGGTTTATTGCCAAGAAGCCAGTAAAACGCATCGACCCAATGAAAGTCATCCAGGTTGGTTATCTTCTTTATATTCAATGTCTGTCATATTTCGACAAGTCTGAAGTTTACGCAACAGGTTTGTTGTTGTTGCGGCTTTGAGCTTGTTCGTCTGCGATGCCAACAACAAATTAGTGCTGCAAAGATTATCGATTATCTCGACTAATTTGATTAGAAATAAGATTTGAATCAAATTTTGCTGCTTTGAGGATTCGTTAAATACAGTGGCGTCTTAATGGTTTGTTTTGAAAGTGTTTGCATTTAGTTTTATTGATTTGGGTGTACACACTGGCCTTTAATGGCAACAGTGAATATGACATACCTCATTTCACATGGCTGAATCCAGCTGCTCCTTGTTAAGACCAACATAAGCCAAGTATTTATTTATTTTTTTTAATGCATTCGTAATTTAGTTTAGGTATATTTAGCTGTTTTTGTGGGATTATGTCTTTGAACCATTTGTTAAGTGCATTGCAAAAAAAAAAAAAAAAATTAGCATTTTATAGCATTTAAGCTAGCGGACTTTTGCGATGTAAGTCAGTCAATTGTTCTTTTGTTGTACCATAGACTTCATAATATATAGATTTTTTTAAGTCTATGGTTGTACTTAAATCCTCATGTATTATTTTTTTTTAACCTGTTTGAGGCTTAGCGCAAGTATTTTAATTTTTATATGTTCCTTATCCGATTACTCAATTATTCGAACTAACAAGTTCATCAATTAATCGGCTACTAAAATAATCGATAGCTGCAGCCCTAATGTAGAATAAAGATGAAAAATGTAATGACTCTAGTGTAGCCTAAAGTAGTAAAGTAGGAGTAGTGTTGCTTCAGATGTACTCAAGTAAAAGTAAAAAGTATTTCTTGGTAAAACCACTTTAAGAATTGAAAAAATGTAAATATTTTTCTCAAGTAAATTTCACATGGCTGAATCTAGCTGCTCCCTGTTCAGACCAACGTAAGCTAAGTTTTTGTTTTTAAATGCATTCATAATTTAGTTTATAAGTATATTTAGCCATTTTTTTGTGGGAATATGTCTTTGAACAATTTGTTAAACAAACAAAAAAAAAAAATTAGCATTTTATAGCATTTAAGCTGGCGGATTTTTGCAATGTAACTTAGCCTGTTGTCCTTTTGTTGTACTCAAATCTTCATGTATTAATCTTTTTATACTGTTTGAGGCTCAGCTCAGGGATTTTAATTTCTTATGTTCCTTATCCGATTACTCGGTTATTCGAACTAAGTATTTCATCAATTAATCGGGTACTAAAATAATCGATGGTTGCAGCCCTAATATAGAATGAAGATGAAAAATAATGACTCTAGTGTAGCCCAAAGTAGAGGAGCAAGAGTAGTGTTGCTTCAAATATCTACTCAAGTAAAATCAAAAAGTATTCCGTGGTAAAACTACTCTAATAAGTACATTTTTCTCAAAAAGTTACTCAAGTAAATTTCACATGGTTGAATACAGCTGCTCACTGTTAAGATCAACATAAGATAAGTTTTTGTTTTTTAAATGCATTCGTAATTTAGTTTCTAAGTATATTTAGCTGTTTTTTTTTTGTGGGAATATGTCTTTGAACAATTTGTTAAACAAACAAAAAAAAAAACATTAGCATTTTATAGCATTTAAGCTAGCGGACTTTTGCAATGTAAGTTAGCCAATTTTTCTTTTGTTGTACTTAAATCCTCATGTATTTTAAAAAAAAAATTTTATACTGTTTGAGGCCCAGCCCAGGGATTTTAATTTTTTATGTTCCTTATCTGCTTACTTGATTATTCGAACTAACTAGTTCATCGACTAATCGGCAACTAAAATAATCGATAGCTGCAGCCCTACAACAAACAGTGTTGTTAATCTTACTGAAAAAAAGTAATTAATTATAGTTACAAATTACTTCTCCCAAAAAGTAATTGAGTTAGTAACTCAATTACCTGAATGTAAGAGTAATTAGTTACTTGGCAAAGTAATTGGTGATAATTACTTTTTTTTTTTCCCTCAAAAAAAAAAAAAAAAAAAAACATTGGCCACACTATGTGAAGTTTTTTGTGAAGGTTTTTGGTACAATTGGCCCGAGCCCAATTCTTTACCCTAATTTACCCTTTACCCTGAATCAACTGTTAAAAGTTGTTAAAATTGCTCCCATTATTGCATTTGTTCCCTTCTCTCTACTTTCGACATATGAAAGTCTTAAAACTGTTTCATCATTTAAAGATAGATTCAAGTCAAGATTTTGCCGATTTAGAAGTATTTTAGATAAAAAGTTACTTAGGTTCGCTAGGAAGGTTCTCTACAACAGAGCCGTCCTAAAAAGTCTACTGCTTTAAGATGGCGGCTGTCTACTAACGTATTTAGTGCCATGCAGTGTTGTTAATTTTACTTTAAAAAGTAATTAATTACAGTTACAAATTACTTCTCCCAAAAAGTAATTGCGTTAGTAACTCAGTTACCTGAATGTAAGAGTAATTAGTTACTTGGCAAAGTAACTAGTGATTTTTTTTTTTTCTCAAAAAAAAAAAAAAAAAAAAAAAAAACAGGTCACACAATGTGAAGCTTAAAGGGTTTGGGGGACAATTGGCCCAAGCCCAATTCTTTACCCTCCACTTAACTAGACACAAGGGTATTGCGATAACTAGCTAGTAACCTTTGCTATGTGTGGAAGTGATTTAAAGTTGTGAATCAATCGTTAAAGTTGTTAAAATTTCTCCCGTTATTGCATTAGTTCCCTTCTGTCTACTTTAAACATGTGTAAGTTTTAAAACTGTTTCATCATTTAAAGATAGATTTAAGTTAAGATTTTGCCGATTTAGGAGCATTTTAGATTTTAAAAAATTACTTAGGTTCGCTAGGAAGGATCTCTACATCCGGGCCTTCCTGAGAGGTCTACTGCTTTAAGATGGCGGCTGTTTACAAACGCTTGTAGTCCTTAAAACATGTTGGCAATGCAGCAGTGTCTGACATCTGCATCTAGTTCTATAATATGATATCTACCGTGTCATGTGGGCGTAGTTTGTCGGCTATGGCTGCAGTCAGGTATTATTGGAGCCATCTAGCATCGCGGTTGCAACGGCGTCTTCCCCACTCCTGCTCTGCTCTCGTCCCCGTGAGTCCGTTTCTCTCAGACTTTTTTTTATTCAACCAACTTAGTAACGCATAGTAACGCACGCCTTTCCCGCCTCAGTAACGGTAACGGCGTTGCCAAGATGAGAAAAGTAATTAATTAGATTACTCATTACTGAAAAAAATAACGCCGTTAGTAACGCCGTTATATTGTAACGCCGTTATTAACAACACTGACAACAAAGTATACAATGAGTTTTAGTAAAGCCTGTTTTCAATCATTTGATTCAAATATATCTTTTTTGCATTTATTGAAGGACTATCTGGATCAGCACAAGCTTCGTCTTTGGGATTTCTTCCGAAATATTGACAAAGATGCCACCATGCGAGTCCCTGTGGTTGACTTCAGGAATGCGATGCAGGTTTGAATAGGGGTGGGAACCCCTTGGTACCTCACGATAAGATACAATTCGAGATACAAAGCTCACAATAACGACAATCTTACGATATGGCGATAAAACGATTATCGATGCATTGGTCAGGAAATCATTCTAAAAACAACTAATAAACAGAAAAAGAAGCTATCTTCATTCTTCTGCTGTAAGTTTATCACGAATAGATGTAGGAGGGTGGCAGCGAATGAACCCTACCCTTCAGACAGGCCCCTCCCACTTCTATGGCCGTCAGTGGCAGCCAATGCCAGGCAACGAGGCCATTTTGGGCCATTTCAGGTCATTATCATTGGATTTTCTGTCACTTCCTGTTGATTTGGGGGGCATTTTATTGGTCATTTCCTGATTATTTTAGGTTACAGAACAGGAAGTGGCCCGAGAATGAATAGATAATGACTCAAACTCAGCAGGACTTACTTATACTTAATACTTACGTACTTTTTTAACAACAAACTATGGGCGCAACCTATCTGCCGGAGCGACGTATACGAAGGTACGTATATACGGTATACTGTATATACTGACTCTGTCCTTTCAAATTTTAACAGCAGTCAAACGTTCCCTTGGATCGATTCCAGATCGAGGAACTTATCCAGAGGCTCGACCGTGACAGGACAGGAATAGTGGACTACAGGTGACTATATCCCATAATGTTAGGTTATACATCCCTGTTTGTCCTTTGTATTGCGCCGCTCATTTTATTGTGATGTGATTGTAATGTCAGTCTTTTTGGCATGTGGCAAAATGGCTTTTGGCATATGGCACTTTTTTTTTTCTTTTGGCATATGGCATTTTTTGCTGGCCATGCACGTCCATGCCACAGACGGCCATGCATTACAGTGCATTGACATTCACCTGGCACCTAATGCACGCCCAAATTTCCCATTCATTTTTAATAGCAGAAAAACATGTGGTTGTGATTTTTGACCATACGCTTACCATTACAGCGCAATGAGATTCAACTGGCACCTATGTAAGTCGATGCCATTGACAGCTAGTTTGCCATATGCCCAAAAAATGCCACATGCCAAAACCCATTTTGCCTTATGCCAAAAAATATGCCATATGCCCCTTCACATCCTCAGCTGCGGCTTTGCAAAGATGGGAAAAGTAATTAATTAGATTACTCACTACTGAAATAAATGACGCCGTTAGGAACGCCGTTGTTATCAACAATGGACGTCACCAGAATTGCTGAAAAAATATCGCTGTTCCATGATGCACTTTTTGGGAGGAACCACGATGAAATGGTAAGAAACAGTGGTATTTGACAAATGTCAAAATGGCTTTTGGCATATGGTATTTTTTGGGCATATGGCAAAATGGCTTTTGGCTTGTGGCAAAATGGCTTTTGGCAAATGGAAGTTTTTGTCGGGATTAGTCAGGTGAGGGTTGGAACCAGAATGCAGATTCAGCAACAGGCTTGACAGTTTGGCCAGGAGGCCGTTTATTGCAATCAGAGGCAGAATGTAGGGACAGCAACAAGAGGCAGACCAGATTACTTGAAAGCAGGCGTGGTTGGAAGTCAGTCAAGATGAGCAGGCAGGATATCACATGAAGGAGGTCTCAGGACGTGAAGCTTTGTGCTGGAACGATCAGACAGTGAAGTGATGTGAGCCTGCCACTTAAATACTCCCCTAACGATGATCAGTAGCAGCTGTGCCAAGCCGAGAGGCGGGAAAAGGCAGGTGAGTGAACCAGAGAGGCAGGGAACATGACAGGGCCCCCCCTCAACGGCCGGCACCCGACGGCCCAGGCGCCCCAGGATGGGCAGCGTGGAAGGCACGGATGAGGGCAGGGTCCACGATGAACCGGGAGGGAATCCAGGAGCGCTCCTCCGGGCCGTACCCCTCCCAATCGACCAGATACTGGAAACCCCGGCCGCGACGCCGCACCGCCAGGAGCCGCCGGACAGAATAGACCAGGCCGCCATCCACAAACCGGGCGGGGGGCGGGGGTCTGGCCGGAGGGACAAGACGACTTGCACGGGCTGGTTTCAGCTGACTGACATGAAATGTGGGATGGACTCTCATGGACTTTGGCAACTGCAGGCGCACGGAGACTGGATTAATAACTTTAGAAACCGGAAAGGGACCCACAAACCTGGGAGCAAGCTTCCTTGACTGGACCTTCAAAGGCAGATGTCGTGTGGACAGCCAGACCCGGTCACCTGTAGCGTACGTCGGTGCAGCAGACCTCTTGCGATCCGCAGCAGTCTTGTAGATGGCCGAACGACGGAGCAGAATGCGTCGAGCTCGTTCCCAGGTCCGGCGGCATCTACGGATTAAGGCGAGAGCTGATGGAACTGGAGAGTTGGTATCAAGAGCAGGGAAGAGCGAGGGCTGAAAGCCATGCACAACATGGAAGGGTGAGAAGCCTGTCGCTGATGATGGAAGAGTGTTATGTGCCACCTCAAGCCACATCAACTTCTCGCTCCACGTGGAGGGGTCCTGGGACGCCAGGCAACGAAGACCAGTCTCCAAGATTTGGTTCAGCCGCTCCGCTTGACCGTTGGACTGGGGATGGAATCCAGATGAAAGACTAACCGTAGCCCCTATCATCCTGCAGAAGGCTTTCCAGAAAGCTGAAACAAACTGTGGACCCCTATCAGAAACTACATCAGTGGGGAAGCCATGCACGCGGAATATGTTGTACATGAGTACTTGCGCCAACGCCTTGGCAGAAGGTAATTTAGGCAATGGGATGAAATGTGCCATCTTGGAAAATCTGTCTACTACTGTGAGAACAACGGTGTTTCCAGAGGATGGGGGTAAACCAGTTACGAAGTCCATACATATGTGTGACCAGGGTTTGGATGGTATTGGTAAGGGATGGAGCCCACCAGCTGGTCTGCACGAAGATGGCTTACAGGAGGCACATACTGAGCAGGCGTTGACGTATTCGGTAACGTCATTGCGCATGGCTTTCCACCAGAACCTCTGAGATATGACAAAAATTGTTTTGGTGATACCTGGATGACAAGAGGTCTTGAGAGTGTGGGCCCAGTGGATAACCTGACCGCGAAGCTCAGGCACCACATATAGCTTTTCTTTGGGGCAGTCTGAAGGGGTCTCTGTGGACTCGAGAGCGGATTTTACCTTTGCCTCGATATCCCACGACAGCACAGATAAAAAACAGGATTCAGGCACAATTGGCATTGGTTCAGAGGGGTTTTTCCTTGATTCAAATATCCTCGACAATGCGTCTGGTTTCGTGTTCTTGGAGCCTGGTCGATATGAGATATGGAATTGGAACCGATTAAAGAACAGAGACCAACGGGCCTGACGTGAATTCAAGCGTTTAGCAGTTTTGAGGTATGACAGGTTCTTGTGGTCTGTCCAGATCAAAAAGGGCTGTGAAGTGCCTTCAAGCCAGTGCCGCCATTCTTCTATGGCTAGTTTGATTGCTAATAGTTCCCTGTCACCAACATCATAATTTTTCTCAGTGTCTGACAATTTTTTGGACATGAAATAGCAGGGGTGAAGTTTACCGTCCGTGGGATTTCTCTGGGAGAGCACTGCTCCTACTCCCACGTCTGAGGCATCCACTTCCAGAATGAATTGGTGAGCAGGGTCCGGCAAGGAGAGAATGGGGGCAGAGGTGAAGCGGTTCTTGAGCAGATCAAAGGCCTTCTGGCATGGCTCTGACCACAGGAAGAGTCTATGAGTGGAAGTAAGACAATGCAGGGGTGAGGCAATAGTGCTATAATTCTTAATGAATTTCCTGTAAAAATTAGCAAAACCCAGGAATCGCTGTAGCTCTTTTAGGTTCTTTGGTACAGGCCAGTTCAGGACGGCTGAAATCTTGTCAGGATCCATCTTGACCTTACCCTCGGCGAGAATGTAACCGAGAAATGGAACGGAGGATTTATGGAAATCACATTTTTCAGCCTTGACATACAACTGGTTCCGCAGGAGTCTCTGAAGTACTGCCCGTACATGCTGCTGGTGCGATTCCTGGTCGTGGGAGAAAATCAAAATATCGTCAAGATACACGAATACATTCTTATTAAGCAGGTCACCAAGAACATTGTTTACAAGATTTTGGAATATGGCAGGTGCGTTGGTGAGTCCAAATGGCATGACAAGATATTCATAATGTCCTGAAGGGGTGTTGAAGGCCGTCTTCCACTCGTCTCCTTGCCGTATACGCACCAAATGGTACGCATTACGCAAGTCCAGTTTAGAGAAGACTTTGGCACCCTCCAATAACTCAAAGGCAGACGATATTAGTGGAAGAGGATAACGATTCTTGACCGTGATTAGATTTAGGCCTCTATAGTCAATGCATGGCCTTAATGTCTTGTCTTTCTTCTCTACAAAAAAGAAACCGGCCCCGGCCGGGGAAGACGAAGGACGTATCAGGCCTGCGGCCAGGCATTCCTTTATGTATGAGTCCATGGCCTTACGTTCAGGTGCAGACAACGAATAGAGCTTTCCTCGTGGTGGGGTGGTACCGGGCAAAAGCTCGATCGCACAATTTATGTCTCTAAATGGGGGAAGTGAAGTGGCTTTGCTTTTACTGAAGACCTCCGACAGGTCATGATAACAACTTGGAACATTGGCGAGATCAGAAGGAGGGACCAGAGTTTGAGGAAGTCGAGGAAAACACATGTCTGTACAGTCTTTTCCCCACTTTATTATATTGCCAGAGTTCCAGTCTAACTGTGGGTTGTGTTGCTTTAACCATGGTAAACCAAGGATTAGGTCATGGGGCATGTGCTCAAAAACGTGAAGGCAAAGATTCTCAGAATGGTTGTCTGTAAACGTCACACAAACCGATTGAGTTTGATGGGTGACTGATCCAAGGGGAGTGCCATCGACAGCCTTGACCGACAGGGGGCTACTCAGACGAATCAGGCAGGGTGACAGACGCCTGGCAAGATTGAAGTTGATCATGTTAGCTTCTGAACCAGAGTCAATAAAAGCTGAAACTGTAACATGACTATGGGGTGAGGACAAGGTAACTGAAGGAGTGATGTTTCCCGAATTATTAATGATAGTCTGGCTCACCTGGACAGAGGGGTTAGCTGGGTATGATGCGGCCTTGACTTGACAGTTATTGACTACATGACCACGTTGTCCACAGTAAAAACATAGTCCTTCTCTTGCTCTGCGTTGACGTTCCCCTGGGGTGAGGAGAGTACGGCCCAGCTGCATCGGCTCCTCAGGTGTTTGTTCTTGCGGACGAAGGGAGTGAGGCAAGCGCCGTTGAGGTGACGGCAGGAAGGTGTGGGGGTTGCCTTGATCGCGATGAGGATGTTGGCGTGGCAGACGTTTTCCTTCCTGGTCTCGCTCGGCAAGGCGTCGGTCGATCTGCATGGCCAGTGCAATAAGGGAGTCCAAGTCGTCCGGGATGTCGATGGCTACCATGGCAAGCTTGATGGGGTCAGACAAGGCTTGAAAAAATACATCAGACAGTGCGGATGGGTTCCAGTCACTGTCTGCTGCTAGCGTTCGGAAATCAATGGCGAAGTCGGCCACCCGGCGTTTCCCCTGTCGCAGGTTCATTAGGGCTAACGACGCTTCTCTCCCCGGTGGTTTACTTTGAAAAACTTGTTTCAAGGAGGTGGTGAAAGTCAGATATGATGAACAGACAGGCGAGTTGCGGCTCCATTCAGCAGTGGCCCAAGCTGCGGCTTTTCCCGAGAGGTGAGAAATTGCATAAGCCACCTTGGAACGCTCAGACACAAAAGCAGAGGCTTGCAATTCAAAGTGGAGCTCACATTGTGTTAGGAAGGTGCGAACGTCTCCCGTGTCACCCGAAAAGCGTTCCGGGCGGGACAGTTGTAAGTTCACTTGTGTGACAGGCGCCCCCGCTTGACCCTCGGAGAGAGAGTTGGGTTGGTCCACAGGAACAGAGGCCGGCCTGGCAGATTGGGCTGTTGGTTGAAGTTGAATAGCGATGTTTGCGAGCTGAGAGTTCAAGTTCTGTATCATTGACGCTTGTCGATCAGTTGTCTTTTTCAGGAATTCATGGAGGGAGGAAATCTGTTCCTCCTGCTGCAGGATTCGCTGTCCCTGGACTCGGAGGGCCACGTGAAGCGGATTTGAATCTGCGGGTTCCATATTGTGGTCTGATCGTTCTGTCGGGATTAGTCAGGTGAGGGTTGGAACCAGAATGCAGATTCAGCAACAGGCTTGACAGTTTGGCCAGGAGGCCGTTTATTGCAATCAGAGGCAGAATGTAGGGACAGCAACAAGAGGCAGACCAGATTACTTGAAAGCAGGCGTGGTTGGAAGTCAGTCAAGATGAGCAGGCAGGATATCACATGAAGGAGGTCTCAGGACGTGAAGCTTTGTGCTGGAACGATCAGACAGTGAAGTGATGTGAGCCTGCCACTTAAATACTCCCCTAACGATGATCAGTAGCAGCTGTGCCAAGCCGAGAGGCGGGAAAAGGCAGGTGAGTGAACCAGAGAGGCAGGGAACATGACAGTTTTTTTGGGTATATGACAAAATGGCTATTGGTATATGGCAAAATGACTTTTGACATATGGCATTTTTGCGGGGTATATGACATTTTTTTTGGCAATGGCAAAATGGCTTTTGGCATATGGCATTTTTTGCAGGCCATGCACATCCATGCCATTGACCGCCATGCAAGTCCAAATTTCCCATTCATTTTCAATGGCAGAAAAACATGTGGTTGTGATTTTTCACCGATCACTTACCATTACAGCGCATAGACATTCAACTGGCACCCAAGTAAGGCAGTGCCATTGACAGCCATTCACGTCCAAATTTCCCATTCATTTTCAATGGCAGAAAAACATGTATCGGTAGTTGTGATTTTTGACCATACACAATGACGCGCAATGACATTTAATTGGCACCCATGTAAGTCGATTTCATTACAGCTATTTTGCCATATGCCAAAAAAACTGCCATATGCCCCTTCACATCCTCAGTAATGGTAACAGCGTTGCAAAGTTGTAAAAAGTAATTAATTAGATTTCTCGTCACTACTGAAAAAAATAAAGCCGTTAGGAACACCGTTCTACTCTAACACCGTTATTAGCAACACTGGACGTCACCAGAATTGGTGAAAAAATATTGGTGTTCCATGATGCATTTTTTGGGTGGGACCACTATGAAAATAATTTTGGCATATGGCATTTTTTTTGCCATACGGCAAAATGGTGTTTTGCATATGGCAATTTTTTGGTATATGACAAAATGGCTTTTGGCATATGGCATTTTTTGGGTTATATGCCATTTTTTTTGGCATATGGCAAAATGGCTTCTTGCATATGGCAATTTTTGCAGGCCATGCACGTCCATGCCATTGACAGCCATGCACGTCCAAATTTCCAATTTCTTTTCAATGGCAGAAAAACCATACCATTACAATGCAATGACATTCAACTAGTACAAATGTAAGTTGATGCTATTTTGTCATATGCCAAAAAACTACCTTATGCCAAAAAAAAAAAAAACTACCATACAGTATATCAAAAGCCATTTTGTGATATGCCCAAAAAATGCCATATGCCAAAAACCATTTTGCCATATGCCAAATAAACTCCCATATATCAAAAGCCATTTGGCCATATGCCCAAAAAATGCCTAATGCCAAAAAACATTTTGCCATATGCCAAAAAAAAACTGCCATATGCCAAAAGCCATTTTGCCATATGTCAAATACCACTTTTCGTTCTCCCCGTGCTTCCTATTTTTAGCAAGTGTCCAAATCTGATCTGGCCTGTTCAGAATGGCCACAAAATTGACACACCTGACAGCTTTCTGTAGCAAAAAACACATCATCTAGCATAGTCACTCCCATCTGGGCAGTTCAGACTGAGAAGAATCTTATCCAAATCTGGTATAAAACTACCTTCGGAATGTGGTTTCAATCTTTCAATGCTTTGAAACTATTTAGACTACAAAAGAGCCTTCCACTTTCAATTTAGATGAGCTAAAAATCAGATTTTGCCGCCAGTCTGAATAGAGCCTTAGTTATCTATTATTGTGTATGAATGGATACTAGGGTTGTTCCGATCATGTTTTTTTGCTCCCGATCGTTTTAGTTTGAGTATTTGGTGATCCCGATATTTCCCGATTCGATTGTTTGTTTTTTTTTGCTCCCGATTCAATTCCAATCATTCCTGATAATTTTTCCCGATCATATACATTTTGGCAATGCATTAAGAAATAAAATGAATAAAACTCGAATATATACATTCAAGATACAGTACATAAGTACTGTATTTGTTTATTATGACAGTAAGTCCTCAAGATGGCATTTACATTATTAACATTCTTTCTGTGAGAGGGATCCAAGGATAGAATGACTTGTAATTCTTAAAGGATAAATGTGACTTTGTATATTGTGACTAAATATTGCCATCTAGTGTATTTGTTGAGCTTTCAGTAAATGATACTGTAGCCATTTAACTGTTCTGCCCAAATGCATGATGGGAAGTGCAACCATGACTGTGCGTAGTGGCAACAATTGATATATCTTCTCTGCGTTGGGAAATAACATAAGGTGTTAAGAAAAAGATCGATTGCTACCTTGCTTCCCCAAATTGCTTCCCATGATATTTCTAATCGTAGGGCGAGGGATTATAAGGCGTTAGCTAATTAAAAACAGGCTCCAAAGGCTGCTGAAATTCACTCTACTCATTTTACGCTGCCTTTTATCTCTCTATATAGGCAAAACGGCGCCATCATAGATTGAGTGTGACAATGCGTGAGCGGGTCGTGCAACGCATGCGTTAATTGCGTTAAATATTTTAATGTGATTAATTTTTTAAAAATGAATTACCGCCGTTAACGCGATAAATTTGATAGTCCTACTTCAAGCCAAAACTAAAGACTCTGGATGAGTGTAAGTCATTTTGTCTGTAACGTTAAATACAATTAGAAAACAATTTAATAAAAAAAAAAAAAAAAATTTAAAAAAGGCATGTCCGATATTTTTTTGCTGATTCCGATACTTTGAAAATGACGTGATCGGACATCCCGATCGATCGTGACATCTTTAATGGATACCATTAAATTAATTTTATTAATTAATTGTATGCAGGGGTCTGGCAGATACCAGGAAGCAAATGGTGCGCAACCACCGGCGACAACTGCGCAAAGTCGCATCTCGACAGAAGAAAGAGAAGCATAAGAGCGATCGCATTCTCAAGACTTTCCAGAGCGCCGTGGAAGCCGTGACGCCTCTCGCCTCTGTGGTTATATCTCCAGGGGATATTAAAGAAGATTCGACAGGGCCCCATCACTTCTCGGCCACTCCTCTCAGTTCTTGGCACCGCATTGTAACGTCAAACAGTGGCCGGTACACGGTTTCTAACCCCAGCAATGATCAAGTCCACTTGCCTATGTTAGTAGGCGTACACTCCCAGCGTTTCACTAAGTCTCCAAATTTCCACACGCGTTCCCAGCCCAATTTGCTGACTACCTCCCGTCAATCTGACCGAGGCGTATCCGCCCCCGCACGGGCCGTACGTTCCAATCCCGAGATCAGCCACAACAAGCTTAAGCCACTAACGGTTGACCACCTGACCAAGTCCAGACCTGCTCTTGACACCACACCGCTTGGCATTAAAGCCAAAAAAGGGAAGAAATCTAAAGCAAAGAAACATGTGGAGAAGAACTTAAAGAATTCCAAAAAGTGATTGAAAAATTAAACTGAACAAATTTGACAGTATTTTGGCGTGATTCAAATACCAGTTGTGTCTCTTTAACTCTTGAAAGTGAATAAATATAACATATTAACATCATTCTGTCATTATTTAGTATTTATCTCAAGTTAGTGTGCTAGCTAGGGTACTCTCGAGTTACTAACTGTACATTCTGGGACATTCCGTGTTGACTTCCTGTTTATTTTTGATCTTTTTTTTTTTTATTTAAGAGGATTTACGGGCCGCTTCCGGTTCATTGGTTACAACCTGTTGATTTTGTTGGATTTCCACATTACTTCCTGTTGATTTTGTGTCACTTCCTGTTGGGTTTGGGGGCATTTTTGGGCCAGTTCCTTGTTAACCCTTTAACACCGAACGTGTCGGCAGCGACGCGTTTACGCATGTCGTCTTTGAAGCTTCGTCACGCTGTAATTACGTCACCCACCTGCCGCTGGTTGGTCTCATTTGAAAGTGCGGAAGTTCATGTCCACACCACTTTTTATTTGAAGTCAATCGACCAAGAAAAACGGGAAATAATGTCATTTGAGTTTTATGGTTTTATTACACTCATAAATATTAGGGCTGTCAAAATTATCACGTTAACGGGCGGTAATTAATTTTTTAAATTAATCACGTTAAAATATTTGATGTAATTAACGCACATGTCCCGCTCAGACAGATTTAAATGACAGTAGAGTGAAATGCCCACTTGTTAATTGTGTTTTATGGAGTTTTGCCGCCCTCTGCTGGCGCTTGGGTGTGACTGATTTTATAGGCTTCAGCACCCATGAGCATTGTGTAAGTAATTATTGACATCAAAAATGGCGGGCTACTAGTTTATTTTTTGATTGAAAATTTTATTAAAACGAAAACATTAAGAGGGGTATTAATATTAAATTTCTATAACTTGTACTAACATTTATCTTTTAAGAACTACAAGTCTTTCTATCCATGGATCGCTTTAACAGAATGTTAATAATGTTAATGCCATCTTGTTTATTTGTTATAATAAACAAATACAGTCCTTCTGTACCGTATGTTGAATGTATATATCCATCTTGTGTCTTATCTTTCCATTCCAACAATTTATTTTACAGAATATATATATATATAATTTACAGAAAAATACGGCATATTTTATAGATGGTTTGAATTGCGATTAATTGCGATTAATTACGATTAATTAATTTTTAAGCCGTAATTAACTCGATTAAAAATTTTAATCGTTTGACAGCCCTAATAAATATGCATTAAAACGCTGCATGGACCATGTATTTATCTCCATATTTCCATCATTTCTTGTCCTTTTTCAAAACCGGAAGCAGCACAAAAGACTACATATCCCATGAGCCGTTGTGATCTCAAGAGGGACGAACCGAATGTGGACATTTTTAATAAATTTCCGAGCGGGGCGCCAACTAAGGAAAAGGAGGCATGCGAAGCAAGCAACGGCCGGTTGGATTGAGCGAGGGACTTTGAAACGTGCAGAATGAATCTAAAACTAAATTTAGCGCAAGCTAATGCATTATTTTATTAACTCAAGGAAAAAGATGAGTCGTATTAGTCGTCGTTTTCCTGGGATGAGTCGGCGTCTCGGCGAGTAGAAGTGACAGTAGCGCGCAAACGGCGAAAGAGTAGGCTGTGTGACATTTTGTGTGATGCAGCTCCGTGACCTAGTCATGCAGAAGCTTTATTGAGTGCGCAAAAAAAAAAAAAAATTATTGGGTTGGGTCGTATGCCAGAAAAAACTGAATTGAACTGAACAACTTGTCAATATTTTCGAAAATACTCTTTTTCAATGTTATATATGTTTTTTCTTTACTATAATCTTTTCAATTTTTAGAAAGATGAGTGTTCGACCTAACTTCACAAAGAGATATCATCCAAACCCTTTTTTGTGTTAGATGATATATTTTTTTTTCTCACTATTTTGCACTGTATATAACTTTTTTTTTACCATACTTGCTGTTTGTGTTGAATTGTCAAACATAAAACTATTCAATCTTCTTTTTTTTCTATTGAATGTTTATCCTAATAAGTTGAATAAATATTATCAAGCTTCAAAACGGTTGGTCGAGCATGTTTGGTTGTCAGTGGGACATCAACATTACAAATTTTGAAAAAAGATTTTTTTTTTTTTTTGTCGTTTTGGGTCCAAAATGTGGATTAAAATTGGTCCGTGAAGAAAACAACAGTTTGGACATGAAGTTCAAGGTGTCCTTAAAAAAGGGACCCAACTTGGCCATTGTGAACAGTTTTTTCTTTGAAATATAAAGGCAACATCAAATGCATGTAAATTCGGCCAAAATAGGCATAGGTGTTAAAGGGTTAACTGATTGGCCAGCGATGACGGCGGTTACACAGAGGTGGGTCAATGTGTTACATTTACTCTGTAACATTTACTTGAATAACTTTTTGAGAAAAAATGTACTTCGTACAGTAGCTTTAGCACGGAATACTTTTTACTTTTACTTGAGTTGATTTATGACAAAGAAATACTACTCTTACTTTGCTACTTTGGGCTTCATAATGACATCGACGGGACACGGGGTGCGGGGCTGATTAACAGGGGGTCTGCATTGTTGGCGAGGCCGTCAAAGCTGACAGAGTGGAATCACAGACAAAGAGCTTTTATCATTGAAATTCTTGTAAATAAATGCTTAAATCCCAGAATTCTTTATAGATATGGACATATAACAGTTTCCTTTCTTGGTTAAAAGCAAAAAAAAAACAAAAAAACGTGCAGTTAGCATTTATTTTACGTAAATATGTCGAAGTTCGATGCTAGTCTGTCAATGTGGCGACCGTCTTATGTAAACAGCTTTTCCGGTAAAAATTCTTGTGAACAAATGCTTAAATCCCTGAATTCTTTATATATATGGACGTAAAACAGTCTTGATTCTTGGTTAACAGCAAAAAAAAAACATGCAGTTAGCATTTATTTTACATAAATATGTCGAAGTGCGATGCTAGTCTGTTAGTCAATGTGGCGGCCGCCTGATGTAAACAGCTTTTCCGGGGAAAATTCTTGTGAATAAATGCTTAAATCCCTGAATTATTTATATATATGGACGTAAAACAATCTTGATTCTTGGTTAAAAGTAGGGCTGTCAAACGATTAAAATTTTTTAATCGAGTTAATCACAGCTTAAAATTAATTAATCGTAATTAATCGCAATTCAAACCATCTCTAAAATATGCCATATTTTTCTGTAAATTATTGTTGGAATGGAAAGATAAGACAAGACGAATATATACATTCAACATACAGTAAATAAGTACTGTATTTGTTTATTATGACAATAAATCCACAAGATGGCATTTACATTATTAACATTCTTTCTGTGAAAGGGATCCACGGATAGAATGACTTGTCATTCTTAAAGGATGAATATGACTTTGTATATTGTGACTAAATATTGCCATCTAGTGTATTTGTTGAGCTTTCAGTAAATGATAGTGTAGCCATTTAACTGTTCTGCCCAAATGCATGATGGGAAGTGCAACCATGACTGTGCACAGTGGCATCAATTGATATATCTTCTTGGCGTTGGTAAGTAACATAGGGTGTTAAGGAAAAGATCAACCATTACTGTTCTTCCCCACATTGCTTCCCACGATAATTCTAATTGTTGAGAGAGGGATTTTAAGGATTTAGCCAATTAAAAAGAGGCTCCAGAGACTGACAAAATTCTCTCTACTCATTTTACGCTGCCTGTTAGCCTTGTATATAGGTAAAACAGCGCCATTATAGATTCAACGCGACAATGCGTGAGTGGGTCGTGCAGCGCATGCATTAATTGCGTTGAATATTTTAACGTGATTATTTTTTTAAAAATTCATTACCGCCGTTTACGCAATAAATTTGATAGCCCTACTTTAAGCCAAAACTAAAGACACTGGATGAATGTAAGACATTTTGTCTGTAACGTTAAATACAATTAGAAAACGATTTAATTAAAAAATATATATATATATTAAAAAAAAGGCATGTCCGATATTTTTTTGCCTATTCCGATACTTTGAAAATGACGTGATAGGACCCGATCGATCAGGATCGATCGGGACATCTTTACTTCCAACCTTTCCAACTCCCTAAATTCCTAAATTTTAAAACACACTCTCTGCGACTTTGGCAAAATATTCTTCTTGTATTATTTTACTCATTTATACAATTGCTTGGGAACTCTGTCATATGTTGGTTGGTTGGACACACCCAACCTTAGGTAGGCTACTATGAATTCTTGTCAAACTAATGCCCTAAAATTAATTTAGTTCCTGTTTGCTGAAGATAACATTGTTTCGTTTTGACCTGTATCCGAACAAATAATGCTGTGAACCCACACAGGTGTAACATCTTGTAATGCTATATAAGCATAGAATACCCAGACCATTGCATCATTATCCGTTTTGACAGTGGCAAAAATGATTGTCCTTCTATACGCCCTTTCTCTATTTGGTCCCGCAATGGCCTGGGAGGTAAGTACAGTATTTGACTTCTGATTGAGTGTTTTTTTCAGAATACAATTGCCTCTATCCATGAAATGTTCGTTTCAGGATTTGAACCAGTGGCGTGAACTGAGTGCAAATCCCGAGGCAGGAAGCGGGGGTGTAGACTCCTGCACTTGCGATGCCTTTTTGCCAAGTTCTACATCTCCCTTTAAAGATCTGGTGGCGGTGGAGCAGGCAGCCGTGCAGATATGGCACAAGCTAGAGCTGGAGATGGGCAAGGTAATCTGTTACAACGGAAATATAGGGTACCTCTCGTAATGTGGAATTCAAGCAATTGTTTTTCAGTAGGTTTTTAAAACTAAAGAACACATGTCAATGAAACTTCACCTTGTTTTCAGATTGAGGACTATGAAAGTAAAATGACACAATATGCAGAAAAGATCATCGAGCTGACAAGAGAAATCGAGATACTGGAACAGAATCTTGTTGCGAACAGTGAGGCCACTTTGGAGAACATGGAGGTGAAGATTAAACAAGTGGAGGCTCTGATTGAGGAGCTTCAGCTTTCATTCAAAAGCTCTACCACCGTCTTCCAATCTCTTCACCAAGAGGTAAGTTAGCAAAAGTGGCAGCAGTTTTGAAATTTTTAGCCAGATTGCCGTAACCACACCAGCCATACCGCCGGAACAATGTATTGCAATTCCAACGACTCGGGCCGGCGCAAACCCAACAACCCGGCCAAAAGGCCAAAGTCCACGCGTTCACTTTAGTTTAAACCCTTTGTACTGATTCCATTTTAAAAGCTGGAAAAAGGCTTCGAAAAACAAGTTGACAATTTATTCCAAGTCGACAGCAATCAGACAGCAAGGCAAAAACTGCAAACAGACCTAGACAAAGAGGAAGGCTGAATTCAGGGTCACTATATCACAAGTCAACAAAAGATTCCCGATAAAAATGACAACGATTAGTTAAAAATTCAGTCTTTTAAGGCTCTGGTGAGGCGGGCTGTGGTCCGGAAGAAGGTTGTGTTTGGGCATTCTCACGGGTTATTGTCTGTTGTGGATTGGCCAGAAGAGTTTGGGCTTTACTGTTGTCAGGGCAACGAGAGTTGAGGATTTTGCCAGCTTTATTGCCACGTGAATGCTGAGTGTCATCTTCTCAGTCGCGGGTTCCTCCATTATCAGATGTTCCTTGTGTGAGGAAAGGATGTCCTTTCATTGTTCTTGACTGTCCATTGTTGGTTACCAGAAGAGTTTTTGGTGGTCCAGATGTCTTGGCCATCCCGTGCTATTCTCGCTCCGTCAGCGTCAATCTCGCTCAATCAGCTGCATGACCCGCGCATTGGGCTTCCGTAGTCAGCAGGCATCCTGTAGTTGTTGTTGCCCTTATCTGGCCGTTGTCTTGGCGCTGCAAATTCCAATAACTCCAAGTCCAATTACCGTAATTAACGGACTATAGGCCGCTACTTGTTCCCCTCACTTTAAATCCGGTGTTTTATAGTCCAGTGCGACTTATGTGTTGATTTATTTGGGTTAATAGTGAAGGAGATAGTAGCTTTCCTCCTAGGCACCGTCTAACTGTTAGTATTACTCTTAGACACCCAATATAAAATAAATAGCACTTATACCATAGTTTAAGGAAAACAGAATATAGGATATAAAAGATACACGACGCCTTCTTATCACGGACCGAACGTGTGCGTCATGAGCAAGATTGACGCACCAACTCTCGCAGTCAGTTCTCCTGGCGGGACGGTCCGTCCTAACACTAGGAACACAGGAGAACACCCGATATTCAACTGATTAAACGACTGACAAGACTCCAAGAGCCCGTTTGACACTGAGGTGGCAAAATCCACAACAGTAACTCCCAAATCCTCCTGTCCAATCCACAAACAGACAATAATCCCAAACACACCCTTCTTCCTACTCACTGCCCGCTTGTTTTCAGTGAGCCTTCTTTAAACCTATCAAGATGGAGTCAGTACAAAGGGTTAAAACTAAGGTGAACGCGCGGAGTTTGGCCTTCTGGTCGGATTGCCGGGGTCCCGCCGGCCCGGCTCGTTGGATCTGCACCAGCGCGTGCTTGGTGGTTCGGGTGGCGCGATTCCGGCAGTCTGGCTAGAAGGTCAGATTCCTTCAATAGCTAACACTTTATTTGCGCAATAAGACCGTCATAATTATGACATGACACTGTCATGGGCAATCATGAATGCTTATGACAGATGTCATTAAGTGTCATCCGGCAAATTATGTCAGTAACTCCATTTTTGTCCAGCTCGGAACTTTTACATCCATTCAAAAATGAGATCATTTGACGGATAACACAAAATGACATCTGTCATAAGCACTCATTAATGCTCATGGCAGTGTCACGTCATAATTAAGATGGTCTTCTGACAATCTTGTGGCGCCACTGTCAAAGAAAGTGTGACCAAATACCATGAATACCAGTTAATGAAACAATTGGAACAGTAACTGAAGAAATAATTAGCATAGAACATGAATTTGGACTGTTATTTTCATTAGTAGCGCTGCAAAGCATGCTAGGAGGCATGTTTGACGACAACAGTGTTGACAGCAGGTGGCATCAGAGGGTGACTGTCTCCCTCAAGGGAACACTGATGGCCAAATGAAACTTCTTGAAGCAATGAAGCTTTGCAGCCATTTGTTTCGAAGCTTCATGGTGGTTCATTTGGTCTTATGACATGTCATGATGCCGCTGAAAAATAAAGTGTTCCCGGTTAATATCTTTTGGTGTAAATATTCCATTATACAATGAGGACAGCTGCGGCTTAGAGTCAAGTGCAATTTATCTATGAACAAATCCTGTTTTTTGTGTCAAATTTGGTGGGGCTTACAGTCATGTGTGCCTTATAGTCTGAAAATTACGGTACTTATAGTTCAAATATATTTTACCTGTTTTCTTAAAATATGATTTAAATGCTATTTATTTTATATCGGGTGTCTAAGAGTAATACAAACAGCAAATATTCAGTACGTTGACAGAACGCGAGGGGGCGCGACAGTACGGATGGATTTTTAAAAATTATTTCAATGCTCAGATCACAGTTATGGTGAAAAGCCTAGACAAGGTGGAGAAGACCCACGACAAGAATTTGGTTCTAAAAACACGCCGAGAGTACATAAAGATCCAAATAGAGCTGGAAGAGTGTGAAAGACGCTACCAGGAGATTTTCAACCCCAATATTGGTAAGTTCTACCACATATTTCATAGACATACAGTAGTACGAAAAAGTATATAAACCTTTTGGAATTTCTCACATTTCTGCATAAACTCACCATCAAATGTGATCTGATCTTTGTCAAAATCACACAGATGAAAATACAGTGTCTGCTTTAACTAAAACCACCCAAACATTTATAGGTTTTCATATTTCAATGAGGATAACATGCAAACAATGACAGTAGAGGGAAAAATAAGAAAGTGAACCCTCTGTCTAAGAAGACTTAAAGAGCAACTGAAACCAATTTTTACCAAACATTTTAAGTCCGGTGTGTGCCCAATCACTGATGAGTGGTTTAAAGCTGCCCTGCCCACTATAAAACACACAATGGGTAAGAATTGTCTTAATGAGAAGCATTGTCTGATGTGCATCGTGGTTCGGTCAAAAGAGCTGTCTGAAGACCTGTGTTCAAGGATTTTTGATTTGTATAAAGCTGGGAAAGGATACAAAACCATCTCTAAAAGTCTGGATGTTCATCAATCGACAGTCAGAGAAGTTGTCTACAAATGGAGAGAGTTTGGCACTGTTGCTTCTCTCCCAAGGAGTGGCTCTCCACCAAAGATGATGCTAAGAGTTCAGCGCAGAATACTCAGACAGGTAAAAATGAACCCTAGAGTGCCGGTGTGTTGGCTGGATGTCACCTGCTCTGGCGGGGGACCCTGCCCTGCCCTGCCCTGGGCTTGGTGGACCACTGGGCAGGTTGGGGGGCTGCTGATGTGGCTCTTGGGCCGGGTGGGCGGACGGGGGTGGGGGTGGCAGGGGATTTGGTGGTGCGTCCCCTCTTTCCATCCCTGAAGGCCAGTTGATGGGGGCGCGGGTGGCCCGGGGGACCACCCTAGATGCCGGGGAGGGGGGGGGTGACGATCTGTATGGCTGTCTCGTGTTTGGTGGGGCTCACGCGTGGCTGGATGTGATTGGGCGCGCTTGGGTGGGGGGCCCCGGTGCCTTGATTGGCGATGGGGCGGCGTAGGGTCAGTTGCCAACGGGCTTACACTCACATGGGATTCACACGATTACTGGTTTCTAGATCACAGAGCCGATTTGTGTACACTCCACCCCTCCCAATCACTTATCTTATAGACTCCCCCACCCCTTCCCCTTCTTTCCCTGGTCAACAGGCCCCCCACATGGTGTCAACCGGAAATATATCTAGCTGACGATAGCACCAACATACTCATAGTTAGTGTAGGCGTTCAGTGTATTTCTTGTTGTTGTTTGTGTTTCTTTTCTTGTGTTTATTTTCTTCAGTTCTCTCATAACACCTTCCTGTTCGCTGCTTTAAGAGGGAAAAAACCATGATAAGAGGGAAAAAAAACAAAAAGAAGTTATTGCTGCCAAAGGCTGGGCCACGAAATATTAAATGTGATGGTTCACTTACTTATTTTCCCCATTCTGTCATTGTTTGCGTACTCTCCTCATTAAATATGAAAACCTATCAATGTTTGGGTGGTTTTAGTTGAAGCAGACACTGTTTTTCATCTGTGTGATTTTGACAAAGATAAGATCACATTTGATCGGGATTTCATACAGAAATGTGAGAAATTCCAAAAGGTTCAGATACTTTTTCATACCACTGTACTTGGGTGTAAGACTTTAACGTAATGTTCTTCTCTTTTGGTGTAGGTTCCTGCGATCATACAGGAATCACCAAACTCAGCAAGCCTATTGTGAGTCACCTTAATGCACATCTAGGCACCAGCCATATTTATGGAGGCTGGGGCAAAGATTCAAAACCAATTCGTGACAGGGAATCTATGTACTGGTACTCTGGAGCCACGTCTATGAATCTTTACGACATTAGGTTCTACACTGATTACAAAAATCTGCTTTTAAGAAACCCTTTCCATCATCACACCCTGTCAAGTGAATGGCGCGGTCTCGGAAGCAATTATATAGTTCGCGGCAACACCCTATATTATCAGAACTACAATCCGTTTGGGTTAGCGAAATATAATTATACCAGTATGAGATATGAATCCAGGGTGATTCCTGGGACAAGCTCTTCATTTTCCTATGCCAATTACCCTCATCAGATCTTCGATTTTGCCTCCGACGAGAACGGCCTTTGGGTGACGTATGCCACGGATCAGTCAAACGGCAAGATGGTCCTTGCTAAAATCAATGAAAATTCTTTTGGGATTGAGGAAATATGGCAGACCAGTGTCTATAAACCAGGTATTAACAACATTTTCATGGTGTGTGGTGTTCTTTATGCTGTCAGGACAGTCGACATTAAAAATGAGGAGATATTTTACATGTTTGACACTAAAACCAAAGAAGAGAAGTACGTTAGTATAATTTTTGAGCGCTTCCAGGATAAGTATTCCAACCTGGACTACAACCCAACTGATCAAAAGCTGTACATGTACAACGGCGGCTACTACGTTACCTACCACCTATGGTTTAATCACACAGTTAAGGCCACAGAGGAACCCTCTTTTCGTCAAACCAGCTCGGAGATAACACCTATTTGAAAAGTGAATAGTTTTTCCTGCATTAAAATTAAGTATCCCTTTCATGCTAGAATGCTAATAAATCATTTCATGCATCATCCAATGTGTGTTTCTTCTTGTGGAGGTTAGCATGCATTAAACATCAGTGATTAGAACCAGTGATATCTACTATCTTGTCACAGATTACCGTAATTTTCAGACTGCTACTTTTTTCGTTCATTTGGAATTCTGCAGTTTATAGTCCAGTGCGGCTTATTTGTTGATTCATTTGGGTTAATAGTAGGGCTGTCAAAATGATCACGTTAACGGGTGGTAATTTTAAAAAAAATTAATCACGTTAAAATATTTGACGCAATTAACGCACAAATGCCCCGCTCAAACAGATTAAAATGACAGCACAGTGAAATGTGTACTTGTGTATTTCGGAGTTTTGTCGCTCTCTGCTGGTGCTTGGGTGCAACTGATTTTATAGGCTTCAGCACCCATGAGCATTGTGTAAGTAATTATTGACATCAACAATGGCGGGCTACTAGTTTATTTTTTGACTGAAAATTTTACAAATTTTATTAAAACGAAAACATTAAGAGGGGTTTTAATATAAAATTTCTATAACTTGTACTAACATTTATCTTTTAAGAACTACAAGTCTTTTTATCCGTGGATCCCTTTAACAGAAACAATGTTAATAATGTTGTTATAATAAACAAATACAGTACTTATGTACAGTATGTTGAATGTATATATCCATGTTGTATCTTATCTTTCCATTCCAACAATAATTTACAGAAAAATATGGCATATTTTATAGATGGTTTGAATTGCGATTAATTGCGATTAATTACGATTAATTATTTTTTAAGCTGTAATGAACTCGATTAAAATTTTTTAATCGTTTGACACCCCTAGTTAATAGGTAACACTTTTTTTGACAGTGGTGTCATAAGACTGTCATAAGACCATCATAATCATGACATGACACTATCATAGGCCATAGACTTCATAATGATATTAACAGGACACATTCCCCAGACACTGCGCCACGCCTTCAAATAGGGGGCCGTCTCACACTCCGCTTCAGTCGGTCAAAGTCGGTCGCAGTTATTCTCAAACACATGCAGCGATCCAACGGCGGATTTAGGTTGAAAAAGTACGAAAGCTGTACCGCATACAAACAGGAAGGACTGTCTCAGGAGGGATTTGTTTGAGGATTCAAGGTAATTATTCTATTTTTCGTACTATGCATGCATTTTGAAACGTTGTGAAAAAAATCAATGGGAGAAATTAGCAGCCACAGCATTGGCATTATGCTTCACAATATTTACGTAAAATAACTGCTAACTGCCCGTTTTTTTTGCTTTTAGCCAAGAATCAAAACTGTTTTCCGTCGGTATCTATAAAGAATTCAGGGATTTGAGCATTTATTCACAAGAATCTAACGGAAAAAGCTCTTTGTTTACGTATAGCGGCCACTAATTTACTTACCGACTAGCATCATAGTTCGTAATTAGGCTCGAGCGTTTACGTCACAGCAGCACGGGATCGTGCGAGATTTGCGACAACGCAGCCATTGCAGAAGCACGTCTGCATCACGGGACATTTAAACTTAACGGCAAATACAATTGAACTACGAGTGCCAAAGATGGAAAAATGTAGGGAAAATTTGCCAGTTCGATACAGAGACAAACTTGTTACCACGGCGAAGGACAGATATGTGAGCAATTTTAAGGATGTGAACAATGTTGACCCTCACGAGCAAGCCGAACACAAATGGAATAAAGATGTCGACAAGCTTCCACCTCTACGCGAAATGGACATCATGCTGTATTTAGTGTTTGGTGTATGTTACTACACTCATCAGCAATTCCGAAACTACAAATCGCTACAAAGCTATGAACAGTTTTGCTAAGGATGGGTGCAGGATCTGCACATTATGACCATAGCAAACGGCAACACCATCTTTCTAGCAAAGGTAGGCATTGAGTGTTTACATTAGTCTGTGACCACGGATGTACAAATTTTTTTGTAGCAGAAAATGTAGCCTGCGTACAAATTCTTTGCCACTCTCTCACGTCAAAATATTACAGCTTTTTCATTTAGCAACGACAGGAATTATGTCTTATGAAGACAATGCACATGTATGCATGCTAGTTGTTTAGCTGTAGCTATAGCTAACAACAGGCCGACTTAGGGCGTAAAGTTACTGAAATTTGAGTAAACAAACGAAATTAACTTATCGGAGTGGAAGTGCATAGAGCAAACTCAGTGTGTAACTGGAGAATCAAACGTTATGCCCTTCCTTCTGATCGAGGCCACCCATGCCATTCTTCGACGTTTGGTAAGTTCAGATATGACCTTTCCCTCGCCTTTTCTCCATGTAGGGATCTGGAAGAAACTCAATGGTGTTCCGTCGAGCTGTACATTCTCCTTTCTATTCGATCGGTTGTTGCAATTCTTTACCGCACAATAATTTCCAACCATTTTTAAAGAGTGACCTGTGTTGAAATGCCTCATTGTTTATGTTTCTCGCTTCCATAATGGCGATAGCGGCGGAAACCTTGCGAGTGCCACGTCATACGCTCGAGCCTAATATCTACGTAAAATAAATGATAACTGCACGTTGTTTTTTGCTTTTAACCAAGACTGTTTTACGTCCATATCTATAAAGAATTCAGGGATTTAAGCATTTATTTGCAATCATTTTCATCGGTAAAAGCTCTTTGTGTTTCCACGAGGTCATCTTTGACGGAGATAGGCCCCCGATGAATCGGCCCTGCGCCCCGTGTCCCGTCAATATTATATGAAGTCTATGCTAATGAGAGCAATGAGTTCGACGAGACAAGGTAGCCATCAATCACGTTCGCAGCCATACACAATTTCTAAACTTCATGTTTTCAAATAATAATATAGAACTACCAAATAGTAATATGTCGTATGACATAAAATTGTTAAAATTTCCACGTTTTTTTTTTTAACACATTCTTTTCAATTAAAATGAATAAATAAACGGAAGTGACGTAACTAATTTTCGAACTACGATGTCTCAACCCAAACAGTTATGATTTTTTTAAGCATCTTTAGCTAGTGGGCACATGTAAACAATTTAGAAACTTTGTGTATCCAAACAATATGTAAAATTACCAAATAGTAATGTAAAATATAAAAAGAAAATAAATAAAAACAAATGGAAGTGACGCAACTAATTTTCGAACTGCGGTAGTCTCAACCCAAACAGTTTTTTTAGCTTCTTTAGCTAAAGGACACATTTAGACAATTAAGAGACTTCGTTCACGCAAACAGCAATGTAAAATTACCAAATAGTAATATATAATATAAAATAAAAAGAAAATATATTTAGAAAAATAAACGGAAGTGACGCAACCTTTTTTCGAACGATGACAACGCCTCCGCCCAAACGCGGCAGTTATGATTATTTAGCTTGTTTAGCTAGTGGTGGGGTTTGTTTCCTTAGCATAAAACAAAACAAAAAACAACTATGGCATCGCATGAGAGAGTCTTGCCGTGTCCGGACTCTGTGTTCCAATCTCCGGCAAAGGTGTTTGCTAGGCTTAAATCGAAGGTTCAGAGCGAAGAACAAATGGCATGTGGAGTACATACATTCATCTCACCGAGGAAAAACTTAATGGAATCTACAGCGGTGTTTCCACTTCGCACTCGCACAGACCCACGTTCCACCACAGAATCCAATGGACACTGCGGTACCCCGCTAAAGACAACGTTATATGTCGCCAGTTCTGAAGAAGAATTGTCTCCCCTTGGCGTTTCCATGTCTCCAGTGTCCAAGTCCTCCACAGTGAGGATGAACCTACGGAAAAGAAAAGCGGAGCAGGAGATTAACAAAGTTTGCAGCCGTACAGTTGTCACATCAGAAAGCAGAAGTGATAACAAAGGAAATACAGGAGTGGGTCTTTTCACTCCAAGAAAAGCAAGAATGGAAGGTAAGTTGCTTTTATTGCACTTTGTGATGGCTTGGTTTAGTTTTTTGGAGATACGAGCCTTCACTCAGCTGTTTTGCTTTGACTTGCAAGCAAAAAAAAAAACACTGATGGTAGCAGTCAACATTACTCACATGGGTCATTTTTATAGGGTATTATAACAGAGTGGACACTAACAGAGGGGACATTTTGTGCTAAAGTTACCCCTCAACTTAGCTTTGCTAGCATAATAGCTAACATGACTTTGGAAACTTGATGAGAAATCTACAATTTTATAAATAAACCTTTTGAAATGATTCAACTCAATTAATTTCTTTGTTATACACTGCTGGCCAAAAGTATTGTCACCCTTGCATTTCTGTCAGATAATGCTCAATTCCACCCGGAAAATGATTGCAATTACAAATGCTTTGGTAGTAATATCTCTAAAGAGATTAGGGGGGGGGGAGTAAATTATTATCATTTTACACAAAGCTCCAAAAATGGGCCAGACAAATTTATTGGCACCCATGTGATGCTTCTCGAATTTGTGTAATTAAAAGCATCTGTTACTTCCCTGTGGCACATAACAAGTGGTGGCAATAACTAAATCACACTTGCAGCCATTTAAAATGGATTAAAGTTGACTCAACCCCTGTCCTGTGTCCTTGTGTGTACCACATTGAGCATGGAGAAAAGAAAGAAGACAAAAGAACTGTCTGAGGACTTGAGAAGCAAAATTGTGAGGAAGCATGGGCTACAAGTCCATCTCCAAAGACCTGAATGTGTCTGTGTCTACCGTGCGCAGTGTCATCAAGAATTGTAATTGTGGCTAACAACCTGGACAAAAAAGAAAAATTGACGGGATTTCAAGGAAAGATTGTGCGGATTGTGGATAAAGAACCTCGACTAACATCCAAACAAGTTCAAGCTGTCCTGCAGTCCGAGGGTCAACCCGTACTATCTGTCGGCATCTGAATGAAAAAGGACTCTATGGTCCCATGGGAAGATCCCATTCCTGACCCACAGACATAAAAAAAAAAAGCCAGGCTGGAGTTTGCCAAAACCCACCCGAGAAAGCCAAAAATGTTTTGGAAAAATGTTCTCTGGTCAGATGAGACAAAAGCAGAACTTTTTGGGAAGAGGTGTCAACATAGAGTTTACAGGGGGAAAAACAGGGCCTTAAAAAAAAAAAAAAAAGAACACGGTCCCCACAGTCAAACATGGCAGAAGTTCCCTAATGTTTTGGGGTTGCTTTGCTGCCTCTGGGACTGGACTGCCTGACCATTTGCATGACTTTATGAAGTCTGAAGACTACCAACACATTGTGCGGCATAATGTAGGGCCCAGTAAGAGAAAGCTGGGTCACCCTCCGAGGTCATGGACAGGACAATGACCCAAAATACACTTGAAAAAGCAGTAGAAAATGGTTTGAGAGAAAGCACTGGAGACTTCTGAAGTGGCCAACAATGAGTCCAGACCTGAATCCCATAGAGCACCTGTGGATGGATCTGAAAACGGCAGTTTGGAGAAGGCACCCTTCAAATCTCAGAGACTTAGAGCAGTTGGCCAAAGAAGAATGGTCTAAAATTCCAGCAGAGCATTGTAAAAATTTAATTGATGGATACCGGAAGTGGTGTTCGCAGTTATTTGTTTTAAAGTTTATGCTACCAAGTATTAGGCTGAGGTTGCCAATACTTTTGTGCTGCCCATTTTTGGAGTTTTGTGTAAAATGATAATGATTTAATTTTTTTCCCATTCTCTTTTGTGTTTTTTCATTGCAAGCAAAATAAATGAAGATATTACAACCAAAGCATTTGTAATTGCAATCATTTTCTGGGAGAATTTGAGCATTATCTGACAGAATTGCAGGGGTGCCAATACTTTTGGCCAGCAGTGTACGCAGGCCATTTTGATATTTGTATTGTGTCGAACAGGGTGTGTCGTCTCCTTGGAAAAACTAAACACTCCTAAGGTGTTCGCGTACATGAAACAGAAGGTAAGCAGAGGAGTGCTGGAGCAAGACAGTCATGACTTCATTGAAACGGGTGAATCCCCTGATGGAGGTAAAAATAAACTCAAATGTCGGTTTGCTCTACCAGAGCTTTGTCTGTAAATATGTCTTTATTATTGTGTTTTAGTATTCTACGCCAGCGATGGTTGTCATTCCAATGTGGACAAGATTGACAAAAACAATGCTTTAAGATGTGGGCCGCAAATTCTGGTCACCCAAGATACACTCGAGTTTCCCAACGGGGAGTCACATCCTGAGAAGGCCTCTTTGCCTGCAGTAGAGTCAGAACATTTTTTGCTTGAAGATCCCATCCTCCTCACCTCACCCAGCATTTCCATTCCCAGGAATAACTCTGTGCTCATGAAGAAAAAGTGGCCAAACTTTCCAGCAGTACCCGCCGTGAGTAGATGCAAAATATCCATTTTCACTCTAGGAGACATGTTCTTGTACAATTTTCAGACTGCCCTGAGGGAGGTCTCAAAATCTCGCTTGCTTTGTTCTTTTTCTCTTTTTTTTTTTTTGCGGGAGACATGAACTGAAATAGTGACTGCTCTGTTACTTAACAACGAATCAGAATGAAATTTGGTAAATACATTGTACAGGCTTGGTACGGGTCCTGGAATCCTTGAAAATGCGACAGTAAAATTCCAAGCATTTTCAAGGATTCCAGGACCCGTACCAAGCCTGTACAATGTATTTACCAAATTTGAAAGTTTGAAAAATGTTCGAATTTAGCGTAACTTCCTTGAAAATGTTTGGACGTATAAGGCACACTATTTTTCAGCACCCTGTTTAAAAAATGTAAATTATTAATTAGGGTTGTTCCGATCATGTTTTTTTGCTCCCGATCCGATCCCGATCATTTTAGTTTGAGTATCTGCCGATCCCGATATCCCGATTCAATTGCTTCTTTTTTGCTCCCGATTCAATTCCAATCATTCCCGATAATTTTTCCCAATCATATACATTTTGGCAATGCATTAAGAAAAAAATGAAAAAAACTCGGACGAAAATATACATTCAACATACAGTACATAAGTACTATATTTGTTTATTATGACAATAAATCCTCAAGATGGCATTTACATTATTAACATTCTTTCTGTGAGAGGGATCCACGGATAGAAGGACTTGTAATTCTTAAAGGATACATGTGACTTTGTATATTGTGACTAAATATTGCCATATTTGTTGAGCTTTTAATAAATTATACTGTAGTCATTTAACTGTTCTGTTGTACCGTTCTTCCCCATATTGCTCCCAAAGATATTTCTAATTGTTGAGAGAGGGATTTTAAGGCTTTAGCCAATTAAAAAGAGGGTCCAAAGACTGCCCAAATTCTCTCTACTCATTTTACGCTGCCTATTCGCTCTATATATAGGTAAAACGGCGCCATTATAGATCGAACGCGACAATGCGTGAGTGGGTCGTGCAGCGCATGCGTTAATTGCATTAAATATTTTAACGTGATTCATTTTAAAAAATTAATTATCGCCGTTTACGCGACAAATTTGATAGCCCTACTTTAAGCCAAAACTAAAGACTCTGGATGAATGTAAGACATTTTGTCTGTAACGTTAAATACAATTAGAAAACGATTTCATTAAAAAAATATATATATATATTAAAAAAAAGGCATGTCCGATATTTTTTTGCCGATTCCGACACTTTCAAAATGACGTGATCGGACCCGATCGATCGGGACATCTTTATTATTAATGAAGTAAAATACAATAAATTTGCTTCATCGCTGCTACACTCTTGCTCTTAAGTTGTTTTGCCTGTGACAGCATAAAAAAAATCTTAAATAGCATTATTATGTTAATTAGAATCCTATCTTGAGACGATTCGACTATATACAACAATTTGGCAAAGCACAGATGACGAGAAATTAGTCTTTTAATCTGCCGTTTAACATCGCTTGTCATTATAGCGCTCTAGCGTCCCCAACAGGAGGATGACGACGACAGGGTCATGATTTTATCCGATTTAGAATTCAGACCATTGAAGTGGAAGATTCGGAATGAGGAAAATGCGACGAAGAGAGCCACAAAATGTCAGTTTCAATCTCTCTACTCCAATATTATTACTCGGGCTGTCAAACGATTCAATTTTTTAATCGAGTTAATTACAGCTTCAAAATTAATTAATCGTAATTAATCGCAATTCAAACCATCTATAAAATATGCCATATTTTTTTTATAAATTGTTGGCATGGAAAGATAAGACACAAGACGGATATATACATTCAACATACGGTACATAAGTACTGTATTTGTTTGTTATAACAATAAATCAACAAGATGGCATTAACATTATTGACATTCTCTTAAAGTGATCCATGGATAGAAAAACTTGTAGTTCTTAAAAGATAAATGTTAGTACAAGTTATATAAATTTTATATTAAAACCCCTCTTAATGTTTATATGAAAACCCCTCTTAATGTTTTCGTTTTATTAAAATTTGTAATATTTTCAATCAAAAAAATAAACTAGTGGCTCGCATTGTTGATGTCAGTAATTATACCATACTCACTCCCCAAACCCATAAAATCATTTGGACCCAAGCGCCAGCAGATGGCGCCAAACAACAAAAAACAAGTAACAAGCGGACATTACACTGCTGTCATTTTAATCTGTTTGAGTGGAGCATGTGCGTTAATTGCGTCAAATATTTTAACGTGATTAATTAAAATAAAAAAAAAATCCCGGCCATTAACGTGATAATTTTGACAGCCCTAATTTTTACAGGATATTTTTTTATCTAAGTATTTTTCCCCAGTTGCTAAATAAATGGTCATGAGAAATAACAGTCTTGTGCTAAATTGAATATGAAATATTAAAAATGCATTTATTCAGTACTACAGGGCAAAATTACTGCATAAAGGTCAAAACTGTCGACTTCTTGCACCTCCCGAACGGTATTTTATGCCACAGGAATTAGTCCGGCTTTTGTCATTTCCCTGACAGGTAGCTGACATCCTAACCCGAACCAACCAACTTATTCTCGCCTTTCCAAAACGGAAAATCACACTAAACTACCCCGGAACCATGTCACACAGCGGCGGGGTTGATTGTCTTCAACGATCAGCCAACCCCCTTACAGCTCGTCGTTCCCCTGCTGCGGGCAGGAGTGCTCGTTGCCGGGGAAGCCGTTGGAGAATGACCGCCGAGCGGCTGTTCCACTCTTTTTCGCCATAAATGCTAAATCCACAAATCCTTTATAGATATGGACATAAAACAGCCTTGATTATTGGTTGAAAGCAAAAAAAACCCGTGCAGTTAGCATTTATTTTACGTAAATATTGCGAACTACGATGCCAATGCAGTAGCGGCTAATTTCTCCCATTGATTTTTTTTTTCACAACGTTTCAAAATGCATGCACGGTACGAAAAATATAATAATTATCTTGAATCCTCGAACAAATCACTCCTGAGACAATCTTACCTGTTTGAATGCGGTACAGTTTTCGTAATTTTTCAACAGAAATCCGGCATTAGATCGCTGCATGCGTGTGTTTGTGAATAGCTCCTCTTGATGTGGGCGGTCCCCTACTTGAATGCGAGGTGCAGTGCAATACCGAGCTGACCCATCAATGAAGTCTATGCCTGGTCACATTTTGCTTTTTTTTGGAGAGTGCGTTTTTTTTTTTCTCTCTCCCTTTTTGGGTGATTTTGTGTTTGACACTTTGTTTTTGAAATAAATTCAAGACCGCCGATGCAGCTGTGTCCTTTGCTTTTCCTGACCGTCTGTAACAGGATCACTGTACATCTTTGCAGACGAAAACGGTCAGTCTTGAACAGTGGTTCCTGAGGAGAAATCGTAATGGCCTGTTTGTGGAAGGGATCCGCATGTAAGTCATTTTTGATTATTTTCGGTAAATGTAGTAGGTAGGTCTCAATGCATTCCGTTTTTGTTTCATCTGCCACAGAGATAACAAGACAACATGGAACAGTAACATTATTATTGAGAGACATTCTAGCACTGTGCTGAAGACGATAACCGACAGTATTTACAACCTAGTGGGCAAGATGAAGCTAGATGTGGATTCTGGTAAGATGGATGACTTGTCAAACTTACACATATGTACCTGTGCCTATTAATATGCCTTTGCATTTGACCTTTTTACTGACTCATGTACAGTGGGGCAAATTAGTATTTAGTCAACCACCAAATGTGCAAGTTATCCTACTTGAAAAGATTAGAGGACTGTAATTGTCAACATGGGTAAACCTCAACCATGATAGACAGAATTTGGAAAAAAAAACAGAAAATCACATTGTTTGATTTTTAAAGAATTTATTTGCAAATCATGGTGGAAAATAAGTATTTGGTCAATACCAAAAAGTTCATCTCAATACTTTGTTATGGACCCTTTGTTGGCGATAACGGAGGCCAAACGTTTTCTGTAACTCTTTACTCTTCGCTTGGTGGAAAGAAATCAACTATAGGAGCAATTATTAGAAAATGGAAGACATACAAGACCACTGATAATCTCCCTCGATCTGGGGATCCATGCAAGATCTCACCCCGTGGCGTCAAAATGATAACAAGATCGGTGAGCAAAAATCCCAGAACGACACGGGGGGACCTAGTGAATGACCTACAGAGAGCTGGGACCACAGTAACAAAGGCTACTATCAGTAACACAATGCGCCGCCAGGGACTCAAATCCTGCACTGCCAGACGTGTCCCCCTGCTGAAGCCAGTACACGTCCAGGCCCGTCTGCGGTTCACTAGAGAGCATTTGGATGATCCAAAAGAGGACTGGGAGAATGTGGTATGGTCAGATGAAACCAAAATAGAACTTTTTGGTAAAAACACAGGTTCTCGTGTTTGGAGGAGAAAGAATACTCAATTGCATCCGAAGAACACCATACCCACTGTGAAGCATCGGGTCGGAAACATCATGCTTTGGGGCTGTTTTTCTGCAAAGGGACCAGGATGACTGATCTGTTTAAAGCAGCGGTCTCAAACCGACTCCACAAAGGGCCGCAGTGGGTCCTGGTTTTTGTTCCAACAGATCCAGCACAAACAGTTCAACCAATGAGGTTTCTACTAACATAAGCAGCACCTGATTGCAATCAACTGATTACACTTGTAAGAAACCAGATTGGTGAAAAGGTATTTGTCTCGTTTGGTTGGAATGAAATCCAGTACCCACTGCGGCCCTTTGAGGACCGGTTTGAGACCACTGGTTTAAAGGAAAGACTGAATGGGGCCATGTATCGAGAGATTTTGAGTGAAAATCTCCTTCCATCAGCAAGAGCATTGAAAATGAGATGTGGCTGGGTCTTTCAGCATGACAATGATCCCAAACACACAGCCAGGGCAACAAAGGAGTGACTTCGTAAGAAGCATTTCAAGGTCCTGGAGTGGCCTAGCCAGTCTCAAGATCTCAACCCCATAGAAAATCTGTGGAGGGAGCTGAAAGTCCTAGTTGCCCAACGACAGCCCCAAAACATCACTGCTCTAGAGAAGATCTGCATGGAGGAATGGGCCAAAATACCAGCAACAGTGCGTGAAAAGCTTGGGAAGAGTTACAGAAAACGTTTTGCCTCCGTTATTGCCAACAAAGGGTACATAACAAAGTATTGAGATGAACTTTTGGTATTGACCAAATACTTGTTTTCCTCCATGATTTGCAAATATTTTTTAAAAAAATCAAACAATGTGATTTTCTGTTTTTTTTTTAATTTATTTATTTATTTATTTATTTCATATTTTGTCTCTCATGGTTGAGGTTTACCCATGTTGACAATTACAGGCCTCTATAATATTTTCAAGTGGGAGAACTTGCACAATTAGTGGTTGATTAAATACTTATTTGCCCCACTGTATTTCATTTTGCTGTCTTAGACCTTCCTCCCTGGTTTTTGAGGATGTTTGTGAATGGATTCCCTGCAAATTGGAAGAAGCTTTTTAAGAAGTGTTCGTCAGAACTCAAACAGTAAGACTTTTATGCAATATTTAACATGTACACTTTGTTTGGGTAATTTTTTTGTTGTGAATTTTTACATGGGGTTCTAGGTTTAGTACAGCGTAACCATTCCAATGGTGGAGACATTGCCTTAATTTGTTTTAAATCACGCATTATTACCTACACCAAGGCATTAGTTAAGTCATATTTGTAATAATCATTTCAAGTATTTTTAAACCGCTTAAAGGGAAATCTGTAAAACTCGCTTGCTTTTGTCTTTTTGGGAAGGACACTAACTGAAATTACTCCCCTGTTATTTGTGGACAGATCAGAATGAAGTTTGGTAAGGATATTCTAGGCATATATATAAGCCTGTAACGATATGCAATAGGTCCATTTATCGCATGGTAAATAAAATCGAGGGCGGTAATTTTCACAGCTGAGTTTTAACGCCGCGTGTGTGCCTGCATACATTTGTGCGTGTGTTTACACGTGCGTGTTGATAGCATATGGCCCCGGTAGTACACCAAACACGTCTCAGCGCGTCATCGTGACGTCATAGTCATGAAAAAAATTGCTCGTTGACAAAATATTTTCATTATCGCCATTGTTGACGAAAACACTGGTCCCCTGAAAAGGAGAATACTATTTTTAACTAATATCTGGATTTATTCCTTTTCACAGAAAGGGTAAAGAGAACACTGAAAACAGAAGCAAAACTGCTGGGACAACAACAACAAAGATGTCTGATCTCAAAACAAGGAAGAAAACTCCTGAGCAAAATACTGTCAACACAAGTGAATTCAAGCCAGAAACCCCCACAGGTGAATTCTCGCAAGATGAATCAGATACAGTGTATCGCAAAAGTGAGTACACCTCTCGCATTTGTGCAGACATTTAAGTATATCTTTTGATGGGACAGCACTGACAAAATGACACTTTGACAGAATGAAAAGTAGTCTATGTGCAGCTTATATAATAGGGTTAATTTATTTTCCCCTCAAAATAACTAAAAATATGGCCATTGATATCTAAACCCCTGGCAACAAAAGTGAGTACACCCCTCAGAAACTACGTACCCTAATTTTCGGACTATAAGCCGCTACTTTTTTCCCTCATTTTGAATCCTGCAGCTTATAGTCCAGTGCGGCTTATTTGTTGATTTATTTGGGTTAATAGGTAACACTTTATTTGACAGCGGCATCATAAGACTGTCATAAGAACATCATAATTATAACATGACACTATCATGGGCATTACTGAATGCTTATGACAGATGTCAATATGTGTCATGGTGCATATTATTTCACTAACTCCATTTATGTCCAGCTAATATTTTTTACGGCCATTCAAAAGTGAGATAATTTTCTGGATGACACTAACCGACCTATGTTATAAGGATTCTTCAATGCTTATGACATTGTCATGTAATAATTATGACTGTCATATGACAGTATTATGGCACCACTATCCAAGAAAATGTTACCAAATACCATAACTAGCAATTAATGAAACAACTGGAACAGTAACTGAAGAAATCATTAGCACAGAACATAATTGTTATTTACATCTGTAGTGCCGCAATGCATGCTAGGAGGAATGTTGGATGACAACAGTGTTGAAAGCAGGTGGCAGCAGAGGTTGACTCTCTCCCCCAAGGGAGCAGTGATGGCCAAATGAAGCTTTTGGAAATAATAAGGCTTTGCACCCAATTGGTTCAAAGCTTAATGGTGGTTCATTTGGTCTCATGACAGTCTTATGATGCCATTGTCAAATGAAGTGTTACCAGTTAATATCTTTTTGAGTAAATATCCCATAATACAATGAGGACAACTGCGGTTTATAGTCCAGTGCGGCTTATCTATGAACAAATGCCGTTTTCATGTCAAATTTGGTGGGTGGCGGCTTATAGTCAGGTGCGCCTTATAGTCCAGAAATTACGGCATCCCTAAATGTCCAAATTGAGTACTGCTTGTCATTTTCCCTCCAAAATGTCATGTGACTCGTTACAGAAGTGCTGTCAGCATTGCTGCTGAGATTGAAGACATGGGGGGGTCAGCCTGTTAGTGCTCAGACCATACGCCGTACTCTACATCAAATTGGTCAGGAGGAAGCCTCTTCTGAAGACGGTAAACAAGAAAGCCCGCCCGTCTCATCAGACCATAGGACATGGTTCCAGTAATCCATGTGCTTTGTTGACATGTCTTCAGCAAACTGTTTGCGGGCTTTCTTGTGTATCGTCTTCAGAAGAGGCTTCCTCCTAGGGTGACAGCCATGCACCCCAATTTGATGTAGAATGCGGCGTATGGTCTGAGCACTAATAGGCTGAACCCCCCCACCCCACCCCTTCAACCTCTGCAGCAATGCTGACAACACTCCTGTAATGAGTCACATGACATTTTGGAGGGAAAATGACAAGCAGTGCTCAATTTGGACATTTAGGGATGTACAGTTGTGGTCAAAAGTTTACATACACTTGTGAAGAACATAATGTCATGGCTCTCTGGAGTTTCCAGTTATTTCTACAACTCTGATTTTTCTCCGATAGAGTGATTGGAACAGATACTTCTTGGTCACAAAAAACATTACTGAAGTTTGGTTCTTTTATGACTTTATAATGGGTGAACAGAAAAAAGTAATCAAATCTGCTGGGTCAAAAATATACATACAGCAACACGAATTAGCAATTTCTTGTGAGTGATTATTGACTTGAACAAGTCAGGAAAGTCACCTGGAGCCATTTCAAAGCAGCTGCAGGTCCCAAAAGCAACAGTGCAAGCAATTGTTTGTAAGTATAAAGTGCATGGCACTGTTTTGTCACTGCCACGATCAGGAAGAAAATGCAAGCTATCACCTGCTGCTGAGAGAAAATTGGTCAGGAGGGTGAAGATTCAACCGAGAATCACCAAAAAGCAGATCTGCCAAGAATTAAAAGCTGCTGGAAAACAGGTGTCAGTGTCCACAGTCAAGCATGTTTTGCATCTCCATGGACTGAGAGGCTGCCGTGCAAGAAGGAAGCCCTTGCTCCAAAAGCGGCACCTTAAGGCTCGACTGAAGTTTGCTGCTGATCACATGGACAAAGATAAGAGCTTCTGGAGGAAAGTTCTGTGGCCAGACGAAACAAAAATCGAGCTGTTTGGCCACAATGCCCAGCAATATGTTTGGAGGAGAAAAGGTGAGGCCTTTAACCCCAAGTACACCATGCCTACCGTCAAGCACGGTGGTGGTAGTATTAAACTGTGGGGCTGTTTTGCTGCCAATGGAACTGGTGCTTTACAGAGAGTAAATGGGATAATGAAGGAGGATTACCTTCAAATTCTTCAAGATAACCTAACGTCATCAGCCCGAAAATTGGGTCTTGGGCGCAGTTGGGTGTTCCAACAGGACAATGACCCCAAACACACATCAAAAGTGGTAATGGAATGGCTAAATCAGGCTAGAATTAAGGTTTTCGAATGGCCTTCCCGAAGTCCTGACTTAAACCCCATTGAGAACTTGGGGGCAATGCTGAAGAAACAAGTCCATGTCAGAAAGCCATCAAATTTAACTGAACTGCACCAATTCTGTCAAGAGGAGTGGTCAAAGATTGAACCAGAAGCTTGTGGATGGCTACCAAAAGCGCCTAATTGAAGTGAAAATGGCCAAGGGACATGTTACCAAATATTAGTGCTGCTGTATGTATATTTTTGACCCAGCAGATTTGATAACTTATTTCTGTTCACCCTTAATAAAGTCATAAAAGAACCAAACTTCATGAATGTTTTTTGTGACAAAGAAGTATCTGTTCCAATCACTCTATCAGAGAAAAATCAGAGTTGTAGAAATAACTGGAAACTCAAGAGAGCCATGACATTATGTTCTTCACAAGTGTATGTAAACTTTTCACCACAACTGTACGTAGTTTCTGATGGGTGTACTCACTTTTGTTACCAGGGGTTTAGATATTAACGGCTTTATTTTGAGGGGGAAATAAATTAACTCTATTATATGAGCTGCACACAGATGACTTTTCATTGTGTCAAAGTGTCACTTTGTCTGTGTTGTCCCATCAAAAGATATACTTAAATATCTACAGAAATGCGACGGGTGTACTCACTTTTGTGATACACTGTATATTCGAGACATTTTTTATTTTTAACTCTCTTAATTCATACATCCACTCTTTATCTGCAGATAACACGTTTCATCTCACTGGAAAAGTGACTCGGAGTGGTCGGATGGTCAAGCCACCCCTGGAACACTGGAAAGGAGGCAGGGTCTTTTTGGACAGGGATATGAATGTTGTCGTCTTTGAAGGTTACAACACCTCTATCTTTTGCTCCGTAAGTGCTACATGTCAGGTGGGCTTGGGGTGGGGGGGGGGCAAATCCTACTTAGCGAGGAAATGGGAGATAACTGTACAACCCTAGACTTCACTGTCAGTTGACGGGACACGGTTGCCTGGCACGGCCAGACTGTTCTCCCTGTGTTTTTCAAACACTGAGAGAATAGTCTGGGACCCAGCCCATTAACGGCCTCTCGAGCAAGTCCAAAATCAGTCGACAAATCAGATTAGTTTATTTGCGTGTCGTGTTCTTAACGAGCAACGCCACTCTTCCGCGTCGGAAGTCGTCTCCACAACAACACAGATGGTGAACAGGAGAGCCAAGAATATGTTCCAATCCACGGTAAAATCAGTTTTAAATGACCAAAAACACATCGACACAAGTCATTGACAACAGTCTACCTCGCGCTAGCCATGTTGAAAAAACTCCGCTCTCCTCATATGTTTACATCCGCGCGCAACTCACTCGTCCTGCCCGTCGCTGATTAGTCCACGCCGCTGTCTGTTTGCTGTGGCTTGCTCCGCCCTGGAAATTTTATCCGCTTAATGGTGGCCAGACTCAATAGCTAGAACAGCGGTGAGTCTGGAGCAGAGGTTGCGCTAGACTTTTTCGTTGTCTGTCATTTTGACTGACACGGTCATAAAAATCCGGTCATAATCTATTTTTACCCGTCACTTATATTTTTAAAATGCTAATAATGACATATTCAATAGTATTTAGTTTTCATTCATTTTAAATTAATATTCTGTCCGAACAAGCTTAACAGAGAATCCAAACCGTGCCATCACACATCAAGCAGATGAATATGTAACTTTTTCTCCGTAGTGACAAAAATAGCTGACTGTGGCCCCAGTAGGTAGGCTACATATGGAACAATGAAATTAACAGTTCACCTGCTGTGGCCTGAACGCAGTCTCACACCTTCCTCCTGGTGCGCATGGACTTGAATTGCGTGCCTGATTGTGCAGTCCCTCTTTTTTCACCTCTTTTATCAACACCATCGTCGTTTTGGGGCATTTTGAAGAAACTTCGGACACTCAGTTGCCTTGACATTTTTCCGAGTAAGGCCAACGACGTCATGCATCAAGAGAGACAATAGCTAATTAATATGCTCACTCGCCACCCTGTGGTCTGGGGTGTGAATTGCAACCTGTCAAAATGACAGATGAACTTCAGTTTTTTCCGTCACCGTCTTAAAAAATCGGTCAACGATGGAAAATATTCAGTTAACGCGACCCCTGGTCTGGAGTACCAGGCTAGGGACACGGGGCTCAGGGCCGATCCGTAGGGGGCCTAATTTCAAAAACTTCGAATTCAAATATTTATTCAAATATCAAACAAAAGCCGCAAGCGACCTAAAACCAATACAGGCACATTCCTTAGGCATGTATGAATCTCCTTGAGCAGCGACATCAAAAATTCAAAATCGAATGAAGAATTTTTTTATCGATGAAAAAATTGAGTGTTTGTTGGCTGTCACTGAGTAGCATTTGCGATCGCTACACAAAAATAGCAATGTAAATTACCCCCAAGAACGGTCAAAGACGTAAGCCAAACAGAGGTTATAATATATAAGAAACCCCATATGGTTTTAAAGGATAGCTTGTTGAAGCAGGAGAATGTCATCATCAGTGTCGTAAGGCAATGCACACAAGAAAAAGGTGTCAATAAAAAAGCTAAGGCTAAGCTTACGTCTACTCGGCTCTTTTTCAGCCCTTTACACACAAGCCATCTCTTTAACTGAACATTTGTATGTTCTTCCACATCTTTACCAGTAGATTTGGCACCAGTGACATCATTTTCGGACAGAATTGGTAGATTTAGCTCAGTAAACATCTCATTCGTACACTATTTACAGTGGGGAGAACAAGTATTTGATACACTGCCGATTTTGCTGGTTTTCCCACTTGCAAAGCATGTAGAGGTCTGTAATTTGTATCATAAGTTCTCTTCAACTGTGAGGGACGGAATCTAATACAAAAAAACAGAAAATCACGTTGTATGATTTTTAAATAATTAGTATTTATTTGCATGAAATAAGTATTTGATACATCACAAAAATCGAATTTAATATTTGGTACAGAAACCTTTGTTTGCTATTACAGATACCGAACGTTTCCTGTAGTCCTTGACAAGGTTTGCACACACTGCAGCAGGGATTTTGGCCCACTACTCCATGCAGATCTTCTCCAGAGCCTTCAGGTTTCGGGGCTGCTGCCGGGCAACACGGACTTTCAGCTCCCTCCATAGATTTTCGATATGGTGACTGGCTAGGCCACTCCAGGACCTTAAGATGCTTCTTACGGAGCCACTCTTTAGTTGCCTTGGCTGTGTGCTTTGGGTTGTTGTCATGCTGGAAGACCCAGCCACGACCCATCTTCAGGGCTCTCACTGAAGGAAGGAGGTTGTCAGCCAAGATCTGGCGATACATAGCCCCATCCATCCTCCCCTCAATACGGTGCAGTCGTCCTGAACCCTTGGCAGAGAAGCAGCCCCAAAAAATGATGTTTCCTCCTCTATTTTTCACGGTTGGGATGGTGTTCTTGGGGTTGTACTCATCCTTTTTCCTCCAAACACGACGAGCCGAGTTTAGACCAAAAAGTTCAATTTTGGTCTCATCCGACCACATGACCTTCTCCCATTGCTCCTCTGGATCATCCAGATGGTCAGTAGCAAACTTCAGACGTGTCTGGACATGCACTGGCTTCAGCAGCGGGACCTTGCGTGCGCTGTAGGATTTTAATCCATGACGGCGTAATGTGTTTCCGATGGTTTTCTTCGAGACTGTGGTTCCAGCTCTCTTCAGGTCATTGACCAGGTCCTGCCGTGTAGTTCTGGGCTGATCCCTGACCTTCCTCATGATCAGTGATTCCCCACAAGTTGAGCTCTTGCATGGAGCCCCAGAACGAGGCAGATTGACCGTCAACTTGAACTTCTTCCATTTTCTAATAATCGCTCCAACAGTTGTTACCTTCTCACCAAGCTGCTTGCTTATTTTCCTGTAGCCCATCCCAGCCTTGTGCAGGTTGTTATTTTATCCCTGATGTCCTTACACAGCTCTTTGGTCTTGGCCATTGTGGAGAGGTTGGAGTTTGTTTGTTTGAGCATGTGAACAGGTGTCTTTTATACAGGTAACAAGTTCAAACAGGTGCAGTTACTTCCGGTAATGAGTGGAGAGCAGGAGGGGTTCTTAAAAAAGAACTAAGAGCCGAAATATTTACTAGTTGGTAATGTATCAAATACTCATTTCATGCAGTGAAATACAAATGTATTATTAAAAATGATACAAAGTGATTTTCTGGATTTTTGTATTATATTCCGTACCTCACAGTTGAAGAGAATTTATGATACAAATTACAGACCTCTACATGGCTTGCAAGTGGGAAAACCAGCAAAATCGGCAGTGTATCAAATACTTGTTCTCCCCACTGTACATGAATCTAGCATGAGGGACAAACAGTTTGACCCCCCATAGCAACAGTTGCTAACGTTATGAATATTAATGAGCAAAGGTCACATGTTACTTGCGGTACGCTATTGTGTTACATACAGTGCCTTGCAAAAGTATTCGGCCCCCTTGAACCTTGCAACCTTTCGCCACATTTCAGGCTTCAAACATAAAGATATAAAATTTAATTTTTTTGTCAAGAATCAACAACAAGTGGGACACAATCGTGAAGTGGAACAAAATTTGTTGGATAATTTAAACTTTTTTAACAAATAAAAAACTGAAAAGTGGGGGATGCAATATTATTCGGCCCCCTTGCTTTGTACTTTGTAGCGCCACCTTTTGCTCCAATTACAGCTGCAAGTCGCTTGGGGTATGTTTCTATCAGTTTTGCACATCGAGAGACTGACATTCTTGCCCATTCTTCCTTGCAAAACAGCTCGAGCTCAGTCAGATTGGATGGAGAGTGTTTGTGAACAGCAGTCTTCAGCTCTTTCCACAGGTTCTCGATTGGATTCAGGTCTGGACTTTGACTTGGCCATTCTAACACCTGGATACGTTTATTTTTGAATTATTCCATTGTAGATTTGGCTTTATGTTTTGGATCATTGTCCTGTTGGAAGATAAATCTCCGTCCCAGTCTCAGGTCTTGTGCAGATACCAACAGGTTTTCTTCCAGAATGTTCCTGTATTTGGCTGCATCCATCTTCCTGTCAATTTTAACCATCTTCCCTGTCCCTGCTGAAGAAAAGCAGGCCCAAACCATGATGCTGCCACCACCATGTTTGACAGTGGGGATGGTGTGTTCAGGGTGATGAGCTGTGTTGCTTTTACGCCAAACATATCGTTTTGCATTGTGGCCAAAAAGTTCAATTTTGGTTTCATCTGACCAGAGCACCTTCTTCCACATGTTTGGTGTGTCTCCCAGGTAGATGTGGCAAACTTTAAACGAGACTTTTTATGGATATCTTTGAGAAATGGCTTTCTTCTTGCCACTCTTCCATAAAGGCCAGATTTGTGCAGTGTACGGCTGATTGTTGTCCTATGGACAGACTCTCCCACCTCAGCTGTAGATCTCTGCAGTTCATCCAGAGTGATCATGGGCCTCTTGGCTGCATCTCTGATCAGTTTTTTCCTTGTTTGAGAAGAAAGTTTGGAAGGACGGCCGGGTCTTGGTAGATTTGCAGTGGTCTGATGCTCCTTCCATTTCAATATGATGGCTTGCACAGTGCTCCTTGAGATGTTTAAAGCTTGGGAAATCTTTTTGTATCCAAATCCAGCTTTAAACTTCTCCACAACAGTATCTCGGACCTGCCTGGTGTGTTCCTTGGTTTTCATAATGCTCTCTGCACTTTAAACAGAACCCTGAGACTATCACAGAGCAGGTGCTTTTATACGGAGACTTGATTATACACAGGTGGATTCTATTTATCATCATCGATCATTTAGGACAACATTGGATCATTCAGAGATCATCACTGAACTTCTGGAGTGAGTTTGCTGCACTGAAAGTAAAGGGGCCGAATAATATTGCACGCCCCACTTTTCAGTTTTTTATTTGTTAAAAAAGTTTAAATTATCCAATAAATGTTGTTCCACTTCACGATTGTGTCCCACTTGTTGTTGATTCTTGACAAAAAAATTAAATTTTATATCTTTATGTTTGAAGCCTGAAATGTGGCGTAAGGTTGCAAGATTCAAGGGGGCCGAATACTTTTGCAAGGCACTGTATCTAACCCCATACCATTGCATCCAGCAGAATATTTTGCTGTTCAGGATCATTGTTTTCTGTTTTTTTTGTTTTGTTTTGTTTTTTAAACCCCAAGTTGAACAACATTTTTTTCACTCCTTGTAGGACGAGTCTATGGATAAGTCGAAGGGAATTAGCCGGACATTTCTTCTCAGCGATGAAGGTAAATACTTTCCTTATTTTGATTAAAATGCATTATTGGGGAGAGTTTGCCAATTTTACATAGTGTCTTTAAAGGGACAGACAAGATATTGATGAAGTGCATCTCAGCAAGAATAATCTTGTTCAATTTTGGGAGGGGCGTGTATAATATATTTTCTTGTTGTTGTTTGTCCTTCTCCTCTTCTGTCTGCTTCTTTCCTATCTCTCCCCCCAAAACATAATGAACAACCAGAGTATATCAAACTCCCATGTGATACATTAAAACTGTTCAAACCATATGGACATTCGGATTCCTCTTCTCAGTGTTTAAAGAGCTAAACAACACAGGTTTAAAAAAAAAAAACAAAAAAAACATTGACTGATTTTAACTGTTCTACGCTTCCAGGTCATACACAACATAAGCCCAGCAGAGATGGTGTTCAGCTAGCACCATTGACGAAGGTTCAGACGCCATTACGCAAACACAGCCAAGTTCATCCTGATGAGAATCCCTCTATTTTGATCAAAGGAAAAGTGAAGGGGCAAAACCGTCACAACCCCAGCTCTAAAGAAAAGTTGAGCAAAGACAAACCTCTGCCATCAAGTAAACCCAAAAATCTCCCAGTAGAGAGGTCCAAAACAAAAATCCGTAATGCTCCTCCACTGAAAAGATCAGGGAGAAAACAGACACCCAATCACTCTTACACTGATGATGACAGCTTCATTGAGTCTGAAGAGCAGCAGCAGGAGGATGAAACGCAAACGGGTGAAGAGATGTCCCATAAGAACACAACGAAATCTCGACATAAACCCAAAAAGTTCCCTGTGCCGGAGTCCAAAACAGAAGTGTTCAACGCTACTCCATTTACGAGATCAAGGAGAAAATGCACTCCCCCAATGGGTACTGGATTTTACGCAGAAGTCTCTCTATCTGAAGGCGAGGAGAGGCAATACCGTCGAACGATCGTTTCTGATGAACAGTCAGACTTCGAGAACACACTCGAACAAGAAGAGGCAAGGAAGGTGCCCAACACAAAGTGGAAGAAACGGGGCAAAAGGAGACCCGTTAAGCAAAGCAGGGAGTCTCAATGCGAGAACATCAAACCATTGTCGCACACAAAAACTTCAAAAAAGTCAACCCACTTGAAAAAGAAATTAGGCAGAGGACACGATCTCTCTCTGGACTCGGAGGAAGACGAGTGGACCCGGGATGAGCAAGAAAAATTACAGCAGTAAGTCTCACAATTAGCAACATCACTTTTCCATGATTCATCCATAATTAGAAATGTTCTCATATTTATGCTGCTTTTTATTAGGGCTCTGAAAAGGTATCCTCCACATGTGCCAATGTACTGGCAAAAGGTGGCTAAGATGGTGGGCACGCGCTCTGCAGAGGAGTGCCACAACAAGGACCTGTCCAACAAGGACATGTCCTTTCAAGACATTACTCCTGTGAAGACCATGCAGGAAAAACAAAAGAAAAAGACGGGGGCACAAAAAGCCAAAGGTAATGAAAAAGCCTTTGTGTGAGGCACCGTGCGATGCCACAGAGTACAAAGCAAAACATGAGAGCATGGGGTATCCAAACTGTGGCTCGCGGGCCAATTGCAACCAGGGCTGCAGCGATCAAATATTTTAGTACTCGTGTATTCTACTGAAAATTCTATCGAGTAATCGGAAAAAAACATATTTTGTTATGAGGTAAAGAGCAATTATGAATATACACGAGAAAACAAATAATACAAACTAATACTGAACCATTTTAAGACAATCGATGTCTTTATTTTGGATTGTTGAAAACTCTTTGTTTTTTGGCAGCCCGTTTAATTTTTGTCTTTGTCTTTTGGACGACAATACTTTATTAGTCTTAGTCATATCTTGGTGATCTCAAAATGTGTTTGTCTAGTTTTTGTTGATGAAAACTCTAAACAAATTTCATTTAGTTTTAGTCAACGTTTAATAAAAATATTTTCGTCTGTAAAAATTTAAAAAAATAAAAAAAAAAAAACATCCAAAAATAAATCAAGGTTTCCAACTATTTCGAATGAACATTGACAGACGAGCACATATTGTAGCATCTACAAGGACAGTGTCAACATGATGATACACACTCAGCTGGAAAACGGTACATTATTTTCAATTAATTATACCCACCTGGACGCCACAAACTGTGTTTAAAACAAAAAAAAAATAGTTGTCCAAAGTTTAAGAGGACACTTGCCATTAACATTAGCCTAATGCTAACATGAACACGAAACTATGTTAACGCTACAAGTTACATTTAGTGTGTGATGATCACTCAGCATAGACCTTTAAAGGTTAAAGCAACATTGCATATTCTCTCTGGCGTTGGACGACCTAGCAGAACGATCGGGATCACCAGTGTAGCGGATGATGTTGTTGAGTCTGTGTTGCTCGTTGAGTAGAGTCCGCGTTGCCGTGTTCGGCCGCTCGTGTCTCTCGTGACTCTCTAGTGTCTTGTGACTCAGCCGTAAACGCGCACGGCTAAATGGAATCGCAACGACAAGGCAGGGGTAGAATAAGGTGTAAAACACCAGTAGAAGAGCATCTAGTCCTTAGGAGGCGATTAGAAACGGTGAATTATGAGTCTGAAGATAAGACCACAGAAAGAGGAGACATGGATTCAGTAGCAAGATATAAGTGTTCACTGTAATCTGTGCAAAACTTTTTCCAAATATTCTCAATTTCTTTTGACATTTGCTGTTCCAGACATTCCCCTCATATCTGCTGGTATTAAAACCTTCAAGAGAAAGCAGCAGGTCCGTCAGTTCCTGGAGGAAATGCCCAAAGAGAACACCAGTGATGCCTTCAGCGCGCCACAGAGTTATCGCTTTAAGGTTTGCATCGCTTTTTACATTGAGTCTGTTAGAAAACTGTTTCCCAACAGTGTTGCCCATACGAGCCATGCAGGTTAGCTAGCTAACAACAGTGCAGCGGAGTTAGGAGACGCAAATGCTAATCCCTTACGGTGAAACAAACGAGCAGTGACATTACACTCATCAAGCCAAACTAAAATAGAAATGTGTTTATTTTAAGATGGAATGGCTGTCATTTTATTTATTTATTTCAAAAACCTGTCCCGTAAAGCTGATTAGACATGGAGAATAGGAATCTTGAGTGTCCTTACTGTCTGAACTGTTTTAACGTGGGTTGTTTGATATACTCCTAATGTGGTTGTTCATTATGTTTATTCATTAACTAATTATTTACTCACCCATGCCACAACTGGACTTTACCCAGGCAATCACAAATCGTATCGTATAAGGTTCCCAACCCTACTACGTACTGTATCTACAGTGTATCACAAAAGTGAGTACACCCCTCGCATGACTGCAGATATTTAAGTATATCTTTTCATGGGACAACACTGACAAAATGACACTTTGACACAATGGAAAGTAGTCTGTGTGCAGCTTATATGATAGTTTATTTATTTTCCCCTCAAAATAACTCCAAATATAGCCATTAATATCTAAACCCCTGGCAACAAAAGTGAGTACACCCCCAAGAAACTACGTACATCCCTAAATGTCCAAATTGAGTACTGCTTGTCATTTTCCCTCCAAAATGTTATGTGACTCGTTACAGGAGTGCTGTCAGCATTGCTGCAATGATTTAAAAGGTGGGGGGGGGGGGGGGGGGGGCTCATTCCCACCACCATGCTTGACTGTAGGCATGACACACTTATCTTTGTACTCCTCACCTGGTCGCTGCGAGACATACTCGAGACCATCGGAACCAAACAAATTAATCTTCGTCTCATCAGATCATAAGACATGGTTCCAGTAATCCATGTGCTTTGTTGACATATCTTCAGCAAACTGTTTACGGGCTTTCTTGTGTACCATCTTCAGAAGAGGCTTCCTGCTGGGGTGACTGCCATGCACCCCAATTTGATATAGAGTATGGCGTATGGTCTGAGCACTAACAGGCTGACCCCCGACCTCTTCAATCTCTGCAGCAATGCTGACAACAGTCCTGTAATGAGTCACATGACATTTTGGAGGGCAAATGACATGCAGTACTCAATTTGGACATTTAGGGATGTAGTTTCTAAGGGGTGTACTCAAGTTTGTTGCCAGGAGTTTGGATATCAATGGCTATATTTTGAGTTATTTTGAGGGAAAATAAATTAACTCTATTATGCAGTATAAGCTGCACACAGACTACTTTTCATTGTGTTAAAGTGTCATTTTGTCTGTGTGGTCCCATGCAAAGATGTACTTAGATATCTGCAGAAATGCAAGGGGTGCACTCACTTTTGTGATACACTATACAAATCTGTATACTGAAATAACGACCAATTCTTTTCCATCACGACGAATAGCTCCCATCCACCTTGTCAGATGAAGAAGACTTCTCAATGGGCAACCCAGAACCCCTGACACCCCTTTCACAATATTTCCCTCAAGTGAAGACTCCTCGGGGTGAACTTGCCGCCAGTACAATGTATACTCCAAACAGGTGACTACTATTTCTCAATTCTTTCCACTCAAGCTTAGTGTAAATATAAAATCTCTTGACCTATTTACTCATTTATTACTTAATAGAGGATGTAGTGTGCAATATTTCACAAACACATTTTTTCCCTAAGTGACCAGGATGGAACTAGGCCATTAGACAAGGGGGGGTGGGGGGGGGGCGGTTATGTCCTTTACTTAACTTTATGTCCTTTGATGACCCCCTCGATTTCAAGGAATGAAGAGGACAAGTACGCCTTTAAACTCCGGAAAATGGTCAATCAAAATCAGGTTAACGGCCGCAAACAAGTAGGTATTATTTAAATACAACTTCCTTGTCAGTTTTGGGGAGCAGGTTACTTAATATCAACCCAAATATCCCTCACAGAATCGCAAACATACACCATCAGTAAAACCGACAATGAAACCATTGAAAAACCAAGGTATGTTTCACGTACAGTACAAATGCATTCAAATCCAAATTCATTCATGAAGCATTCCATGCAAAGTCCTTTAATCTTACTGTGGAAAGCACACGGTTTTAATGCATAATGAACAAGTATTGAACCACCTTTAACCTCTTTTTTTCCCTCAGCAAATGATTCCTTCATCGTTTGGGAGATGTTTCCAGAGAAACCTGCAGTTTTGTCGGACAGTAGTGAAGATGAGGATTACTACTTTTCAGATGACGACTGAAACTCTATGACTTAAAGGGAATTTTGTGTGCGGTTGTTCCCTGTATTTCACTTGAATTGGTTGATCTAGTTGTATATAGACCCTGCTAATTGAAATTTGAGTCTTGGGTTGTGTTCTCCTTCACTTGAATTAATTGCTCAAGTTGTAAACAGTTGTTAAATCATTCGTTGCTAGGTGCCTCTCAGTTCAAGTGGATTAGATTTCTATCACTGATCATGACACTGAAACAGGATCATTTGATGTTAACCCTCTTAGTTTAAATGCACTAAACCTTCATCACCTTCAATTGTAGTTAAATTCAATTTGTATTTCACCAAACTTTCATTGAAAACTAGGTTAAGTTGTGAATGCAAATGCGAGTTTGTTGTACATTCCCTGCAATTGGCAGGCACCTATTCCTGAATCTACCCAGGAAATGGACAAAGCGTTATATATAGAGTATATTACTTTTAAGACAGTTTTTATTATGAGACTAAATTCCATATATGTTTGCCCAGTTTCTGTTTTACCAAGAATAAAGATCGTGTTCCAACTTTCTCCAATTTAGGGTGACCATCCCACAGCACCACATAGGAGGACACTTTGTGCCATTTAGTGAGGAAAGATAAATGGCAACATCAAACCCAAGTGTACTCTAACGCAATACAATTTACTACATGATAAATTTCATTTAGTCACCTTAAAGTGCATGTGACACGAAAAAGCATGTTTATTTCATAATACACGCTGTATTTTATGCTCCTGAATGATATGGACTGCTTGGATGTGTGTGGAAGCGATCGCTATATTTATTTAGTTTTTTGAATCCCGCGCCATGTAAATGAGTGACTTCCGGCTTCGGTCTTGCATTGAGGAGGAGGGCGCTGTGAGGTAGAGGTTAGATTTTGTGCCCGAACCCGTCGGGTCGGGTCGGGCCCACATTTTAAGCATTCACGTTCGGGTCAGTTCGGGTCGGGCCGCCATGCCGGACTAATAAATTATTTAAAAAAAAAAAAATTGGAGAGCAGGCTCTCTGTATTGCGCTTCTGCTTGTGCGTGTGCACGAACGCCGTGGCGCCGGCCGCTTTTTCATTTCCTTGTCAGAGAGGCGCGTCCATGTGAGAACAATATCCCACACACTCAGAAATATGTTTAACAAACTTTCCCAGCGTTATTTCGTTGTGTGAATGCTTTGATAATTCTCAAAAAAATATGTAGATTATTTAAACACTAAGAAAACTTGCGTTTTTTTCTGCCAACTCGAAGAAATGAAAATAAATTGCTGCTGCTGCGTTTTTTCCGCGTCACTCAAAAAAAAAAAAAAATCGGGTTTTTCGGGCTCGGGCCTGCAAATCTAGTTAAGTGATCGAGCTCGGGCCGGGTCGGGCCTCAATACCAGCGGGCCGTGTCGGGTCGGGCTGGATTTTTTAGGCCCGAACTAGGCTCTACTGTGAGGTGTACGGGTGAAGGCGTCCTCTTCACTATACAGCTGTACTGTTTATGAGGACTAAGGATTCAGCTGATTTTGCGGATTAATACGTTTATTTTTCGCATCACGCCAGCCAAACAGCTGCAGAAAAATCTTGCTGTATGAGGCAGAGGCATGTGCGCCTTTTTGGAGTTTCAAAAGGTTCCCATTCACGGTGGATATTGGCCAAAACAAGCCCTACTCCTGTGGGACCATTGGACTTACGAGGAAGTGAGTAAACATCTTGTTTTGTATGATGTCAAATACGAATACAGCGATTACAAAGTAAACACTACAAACTTTCTTTAAATAAAGGACAACTTACATTTGATCATTGATAGGCATGTAAAAAGCTCTCCTCATGCACATTAGCTGCACGTTAGCTGCACAACAACTGCAGCCGCCCTCCTCCGGGGAACGAGATGTAAATTGCTCTCCGCCGGGCGGTTTGCCGATCCGCGAAGACAATCGACAATCCAGTCGTCAAATAATCCGGGCTAGTTATGTGTGATTTTCCGCTTCGAAGACTTTGAAACATCACTCGGTTCGGGTTAGCATGTCGGCTAGCTGTCACGCCTCTTGGTTTGTTTATTCTCCGAAGCCGGGAAGGGAAATGACATATGTCCGATTTAGGTGTCATAAAATATCGTTCGGGAGGTGCGACAGTCCAGGTGAAGTGGACATTTTTGACCATTATGGAGTAATTTTGCCATGTCGTCCTGAATAAGTGCATTTTTATTATTTCATATTCCATTTAGCACAAGACTGTTATTTGTCATGACCATGCCATTTATTTAGCAATTGGGGAAAATACTTGGATAAAAAGAATATCAGAGACAGAAACAATGACATTTTGCAGCTCTCTTCGTCGCGTTTTCCTCGTTGTGAATTGTTCCCCCTCGACGGGCTGACTGGTCCTTCTCAAGCCATTTATTTAGCTATTGGGGGAAATACTTGGATAAAAAGAATATCCTGTAAACAATGACATTTTGCGGCTCTCTTCGTCGCGTTTTCCTCGTTTTGAATAATTCCTCCTCAATGGGCTGAATAGTAAAACCGATGAGCCCAGTCTCTATGGAGGTAGATTTGTGTCTTTATTATTCAATCAAAAAAAAAGTTGCTTCAATCAAATAAAAAGTTTTTTCAATCAAAATATATATTTTCAATCGAAAAAAACGTCTCTTCAATCAAAAAAAATGTGTTTGAATACAAAAATAAATTTGAAACTCAAAAAAATATTTGAAAACTATTTTTCTTTGATTGAAAATTTTTTTTTTGATTTAAGTCGTTTTTTTTAATTGAAACACCATTTTTGATTGAAGTCATGTCATTTTGCGTTTGGACCACATTTTGGCTAGGACATTTGTGTCTTTATTATTCAATCAAAATCTAAGTCGCTTCAAACAAAAAAATATTTTCAAAAGAAAAATCACTTCAATCCAAAATTTTTAAAAATTCAATCGTAGAAAAAAAGGTTTGAATGTGAAAAAATATTTGAGACTCAGAAATTTGCATTTGAACACTTTATTTTTCATTCAAACTGTTTTCTTTGATTGAAGCAATTCTTTTTGTGTTCAAGCCATATTAGGGGTAGGACATTTGTGTCAAAATCATTCAATCGCAATAAAAGTTGCTTTAATCAAAAAACTATTTTTAATCAAAGAAAAAAATCATTTGCAAAAATATATATTTTTTGAAAATATATTTTTTTTATTTGAAATATATATTTTTTTTATTGAAGTATCACTTTTTTTGAAAAGCAAAAAGTTTTAAACTTTTTTTTTTTTTTTTTTTTTTTTTTCAAAGTGGAAAAAGTTTTGAACACACTTTTTTTTTTGAAGTGGGAAAAGTTTTGAAGGCACTTATTTTCGATTGAATCATTTTGACACAAAGATTCAACTTCAACGCTAGTTCCGGTGTGTTTGAGTGGCAGCTGATTGCGCCAATGGCATAAAAGTATGAAGCAAGAATAATGGCCATTGGCCACCAGGTCTCCATCCAGCCATCAGAGTCTCCTGGAGTCCAAGCCGAATATATGGCACTGGTACGGGGGTGTAACATCGGCATTTCACCGGAGTACGGTGCCCTGCTGCTTAATGTGATTCAACACGGCGAACTTCACCCGCTGCCCTGACATGACGGTTGGCAATCGGTTCCAACCGGAGTGTCCGCAACGCGCCGGTACAAGAGTGGTCGGCGAGTGGCCCATCACTAGCCTGCCCAGTACGAGAGTGGACTACCGGCGAGTCGCCGGCGTCCACGCCTGGAGCCCCATCTCTTCAACTTTGAATGAGTGTCGTGTCATTCGCGGACCGTCCACTCGACAGCCGGCCTCCACACCTGGGGGGGTGATATCGGGGGCCGACCAGTGTGCCGCGACAGGGCAACGTGCCGTTGCGGGTACTCCGGTGAAATGCCGGTTACACCCCCGTACCAGTGCCCTATATTCGGCTTGGACTCCAGGAGACTCCGATGGCTGGATGGAGACCTGGTGGCCGGAGGCAGGGCCCGCAGATGGTGGGGATTTGCACCTCGCCAGCGGGGGCGTGGGGAACAGGTGCCAGGGCGAGCCACTCCGGCCGAGCCGGCGACGTACACCAGGCAGGCGTCCACCAAATCCAGTGATCGCGGGAGCAGAAAGAGGCCAGGCACTGCTCCGCTTCTCCTCCGGTGTGCCACGAATGTTCGAGCAAAAAAGAGCTTGAATCTCGCCAGCTGACCGCCACGTTTTCCCCGTCGGCGGCGTCGGCATGTAGACCAAAGGAGGGGAGCGGAAGTACAGCAAAGGTGGACAGGTAGCGAGTCCGGCTGTTGGAATGGCCGATACGTCTTAAAACATTTGTGGTCGCCCTTCACCAAATCCTTGGCAGCAGGGCGAAGATCTAACAGCGTTTGGCGATCATAAATAAAAACCGAACTGACGGTCGAGATTAAAAAAGACAAAAACACAAACAGTGGGAGACGGCAAGCCACGTCAACATACACCGGCGCCATCTTTCGCTATCTAATCAATGTGTTTGTGACAACCTTTTTTTTTTTTGCTGTTCCAGAAAACATGCAGATTTGAACCAATCAGAGCTGTCTCTGCTGATCACATGTCAGTATGTCAGCCAATTGAACGGATAAATGAGTCCAAGGCGTTTTGCTTTGCTGCGTGCATTCGCACATTGACGTGACTCATCGTCAGACTCTGATAACTGCAGCAGCTGGGGAAACCTCCATGCAGTCCGCGGAATAAAATAAAAAATATCGGTGGAAATGGATTACGCTACACAAGCACTTTATTTTTTATGCTAGTTGTTTACACTTGTGTATTTAAATCTGATGTTGGTAGATTGTTTTCTTCTTGGACATGAAATACATGTGTGGCAGTTTAGCATTTTTTTTTTTTTAACATAGTGCTTTGACAGTTGCCGTCATATTTTTGGAATCAAAGCACCGTGTACCAGAACTGCGTTCTGGCCCTGAATATTACACCGGAACTGTGTTCCTGACCGTTCTGGCCCACTTTCACTCCTGCTTGTATGTTAATTTTATTGCTGACTGCGTTTCGGGGTCATCAACATGTTTTGCAAACCCCCCGCCACAAAAGTAGAGTCAAACTATGGAAAATGTATCGCAATTCTGCCAACCCAAGCTGTTTAAAAAATCTGTTTAAAATTTAAGAAATCCAAAGCTATTTCAAAATACACGATCCATTGACTTGAATGTCATGGAATGACCCCGATGCATGATGGCCGACAAATGATGACGTCTCTTCCTCTAGGCTAACAGCACATCAGACATCTTGTCCTAAATATGTGATCTCTGCAGTTTTTGTGTGTCGCTGACCACGTGATGACGCTCACGTGATCACTGCACCGCTTCACCAGCCTGTCCTCAAAACAACCTACACTACACTTAAACGCACCGCGAAGGACAACATGGACATGCTGTGAGTTGGTGCTTATACTGTATTCGAGTTTATTCAGTGCTTTTAATTTTGAAATTGTCGAGCTGACGCTCGTGACCCGAACACTCGCATTAAAGTTCAACCTTGTTTCGAAGCACAATTTCATATGACCTACTTCCTCGTACGAGTTCTAGTCGCTGGCTAATTCACCAAGTAAACTGCTGTAAACGTTTATAAAATGGCAAGTGTATGTGTTTTGGCGGTGGTCTCACAATTAATAAATATATTACATTTGTGAGAGGGGTTACTTGCATTTGCTAACGCAGTTAAAATCTCATTTTAACTGACTAAATTGTACGCTGTTGCAGTCAAATTTCGTGATAGTCGTAGTGCTGCAATGATTAATCGATTAACTTGAGTAATTCGATCAGAAAAGAAGCTTCTAATCAATTTTTGTTGCTTCGAGTATTCGTTTAATTATGGTGGTTGTAATAGTTTTTGAAAGTGTTTACATTTAGTTTTCTTGATTTAAGTGGATACACTGCCTTCCAGTGGCAACCGTACTTATGACATAATTCAGTTAACGTGGCTGAATCCAGCTCCCTGTTAAGACCAACATATGCTAATGTGTGTGCTTTTTTATGCATTTGTACTTTAGTTTATTGGTATACTTAGCTGTTTTTTGTGGGAATATGTGCTTGAACGATTTGTAGAATGTTGTTTAAACAAAACAAAAAAAAAAGCATTTTATAGCATTTAGGCTAGCGGACTTTTGCTGTGCAAGTTAGTTAATTGTTCTTTTGTTGTACTTAGATCATTATTTTTTGATTACCATTTGAGGCTAAGCTCAAGTATTTTTGTTTTTAAATCAAAGTGCAGTTCTGCTTGGTTTGAAGAAACTATCGTAAATTTCATTTTGTGTTCGCATTTAATGCTCTTTTGAAAGTGCAATCTTAGCAAGCCTTTGTTTTACACCTCCTAAAATTCTGAAACGCATTAAACGTTACTAATCCTGTTACCCGATTATTCGGAAAAATTAATCGATAGCTGCAGCCCTAGATAATAGTTTACATTATTAGGGCTGTCAAACGATTAAAATTTTTAATCGAGTTAATTACAGCTTAAAAATTAATGAATCGCAATTCAACCATCTATAAAATATGCCATATTTTTCGTAAATTATTGTTGGAATGGAAAGATAAGACACAAGATGGATATATACAATCAACATACGGTACATAATTACTGTATTTGTTTATTATAACAATACATCAACAAGATGGCATTAACATTATTAACATTCTGTTAAAGCGATCCATGGATAGAAAGAATTGTAGTTTTTAAAAGATAAATATTAGTACAAGTTATAAAAATTTTATATTAAAACCCCTCTTAATGTTTTCGTTTTAATAAAATTTGTATAATTTTCCATCAAAAAATAAACTAGTTGCCCGCCATTGTAGATGTCAATAATTACACAATGCTCATGGGTGCTTAAGCCCATAAAATCAGTTGCACCCAAGCGCCAGCAGAGGGCGACAAAACTCCCAAAAACACAAGTAACAAGTGGGCATTGTACTGTGCTGTCATTTTAATCTGTTTGAGCGGGGCATGTGCGTTAATTGTGTCAAATATTTTAACGTGATTAATTTAAAAAATTAATTGCCGCCCATTAACGCGATAATTTTGACAGCCCTAGTTATAACAATATATTACAAACATTATTGCTTGTCCAAAAGTAGGACAGAGTCCATTAAATATGATAAGATAAAATGGAGTTCAGGAGACATCATACAAAATTCATTGTGTAAGCGTGTCATTTAAGAAGTGCAACTGATTCTGCACGTATACAGTTAAAATTTGAAGTGTATGTCTCTGGCGACTGGTCCATAGATGCTTTGCTAGTAAAATCTCAAAAGCAATTCTAAAAACCAATGCCGCTTGATGCTAAATTGGAGTAATGTGGTGCAGCCATGCTTTGTTTTGTTTTTTGTTCTTTTAAAGATATTTTCCAGGAGTGTTGATTTTATCATTTCTACAACATTATAATTCCGATCTCTCCCATTAGGTTAGCTGTGGTCATCCCCTTGTTATTCAGCCCATTGGTGTGGAGTGGATACCTGGAGTATGACCAAAATGTTCTGTGAGTAATCCACTTTTTTAATCATCAATCTTTTTGTGTATCCACAATATATTTTAAAGAGCATACGACAGGAGAAAAAAAGTCTTAAATAGCATTATTATGTGAATTAGAATCATATTTTGAGACGATTCGACTATATACAACAATTTAGCAAAGCGCAGATGACGAGAAATTAGTCTTTTAATCTGCCGGTTAGCCACGCCGACCATTATAGGGCTCAAGCGTCCCCAACAGGTGGATGACGTCAGCGGGAGACTGGGCTCATCGGTTTTACTATACAGCCCATTGAGGGCGAATTATTCATAACGAGGAAAATGTGACAAAGAGATCTGCAAAATGTCATTGTTTCTGTCTCTTTACTTCAATATTTTTACAGGATATTCTTTTTATCCAAGTATTTTCCCCAACTGCTAAATAAATGGCATGGTCATGACGAATAACAGTCTTGTTCTAAATGGAATATGAAATAATAAAAATTCACTTATTCAGGACGACATGGCAAAATTACTCCATAATGGTCAAAACTGTCCACTTCACCTTTACTGTTGCACCTCCCGAACGATATTTTATGACACCTAAATCGGACATATGTCATTTCCCTACCCTGGCTTCAGAGAATGTAAACAAACCAAGAGGCGTGACATGCTAACCCGAACCGAGTGATGTTTCAAAGTCTTCAGAGCGGAAAATGACACATAACTAGCCCGGATTATTTGACATGACGACTGGGTTGTCGATTGTCTTTGCGTATCGGCAAACCGCCCGGCGGAGAGCAATTTACAGCTCGTTCCCCGGAGGAGGGAAGCTGCAGTTGTTGTGCAGCTAACGTGCAGCTAATGTGCATGAGGAGAGCTTTTTACATGCCTATTAATGATCAAACGTAAGTAGTCCTTTATTTAAAGAAAGTTTGTAGTGTTTGCTTTGTAATCGCTGTATTCGTATTTGACATAATACAAAACAAGATGTTTACTCACTTCCTCGTAAGTCCAATGGTCCCACAGTTAGACATGTGCCGGTTACCGGTTTCACAGTTTACCGTGGTGTGAAAACGTCGCGGTTTCAAGACCACTAAAATTTTCCGTCAGACCGTAGTACGGTATTCGCCATTTTTCATGTGTCAAAAATGCAGCCAGAAGTGGTGTGGTGCGGAAGCGCTCACCCCCTCCCGTTTGTTGCTGTGTGTGAAAGTGACTATCGGCCAAACAGCCTGCAAACCCTAAACAAATACTCCAAACATACGGCGTTCTTTTCTTCAATTTATTGAGCTCTCAAATCGTGGTAAGTGGAATATACAAAATGAATACATTTAAAACGTACAATTGTATTTTTCCATGTGTGAGTAGCTAAACAGATTAGCACTATGAAAAAGTTCGCCAAAAACAAAACACATATTTTCCTTTGAAATTCGATATACAAACTAACTAAAAGCTTATAAAAGACGAATGTTAGCCTAGGCTTAGCTGGGAGAGCAACTTCGTCGAGTGTTACAGCCGCAGAGTGAGAAAACAAGCTTGATTCACTTGAATGAAGGGGGAAAAAAGGCATAGCATCAAAGATCGTTAAATGAGGAAAGATGATCTTGCCCTAAGCACAAATCCCCGTTCGCTGGATCAAGGAGAGGTCTCACTCCCAATGATATTTTTTTTTAGATGAAACCTTTCCACAACAATATTTACATTTTAACTAACTTATACATTTTTAACTAACTTATTAACTTTTGAATTCTTTGTTCTTTCTAACACAAAGGCATGACATCATGTAGACTAGAGTTGACACAGTGGCTGAAAATGGCGAAACTTCACTTGAGCTTTTCAATCCTCAAAAAAAATTATGCAGAATAAATTTTTTAAAATTTTAATCAGAAGAGTTTTTACTTTTTTTTAATAGAAATTGTTTTCTTCTTGCTCTAAACTTGAGCAACTTGAGCTGTGGCTGTGGGTATAGTCTACGTTATATTTTAATTTTATTTAAAATATTTGTTTTTTTTTTATTGATCATTTATTTATTTGAACAATAAATTCATATTCCAATTTGCAACTACGTTCTGAAAAAAAAAATCCTGTTCAATGGAAAAAAGTAAAAAAAAAAATTTTTTTTTTAACTCATACATCTCAAAATAACACATTTTGGAGCTATAATTGCAATACCGTGATACCGTGAAACCGCTGTATTTTTGCTCACGGTTATCGTTCCGTCAAAATCTCATACCGGCACATGCCTACCCACAGTAAATATCCGCGGTGAATGGGAACCTTTTGAATCTCTAAAAAGGCGCATACGCCTCTCCCTCATACAGAATGATTTTTCTGCAGCCGTTTGGCTGGCGTGATGCGAAAAATAAACATATTAATCTGCAAAATCAGCTGAATCCTTCGTCCTCATACACAGCAGTACGCTGTATAGTGAAGAGGACGTCTTCTACCGTACACGTCACAGCGCCCTCCGCCTCAATGCAAGACCGAAGCTGGAAGTCACTTATTTTCATGGCGCGGGATTAAAAAAAACTAAATAAATATAGCGATCACTTCTACACACATCCAAGCGGTCCATATCATTCAGGAGCATAAAATACCGCGTGTATTATGAAATAAACATGCTTTTTCGTGTCACATGCACTTTAAGGGCTTACAGTATGTTCTGTTCCCCTCAGGGTGCCCAAGGACTGGACTCGCATTGGAAGGCTCAGGCCAACTGAGGAGCTGGAGCTTACTTTTGCACTCGTGCAGCAGAATGTGGACCTGCTGGAGGAGATGCTGAAAGCGGTGTCTGACCCTGACTCGCCTCAGTACGGTAGGACAACAAAGCTAAAATATTTAGCGTACTTTTCCTGATAAGATCCAGACAGTATTTGTTCACGAACAACACTATTTCCTGTGTGGATTGCTCTCTCATTGCCCGTGTTCAAACACAGCTTTTGCAATGTGGGAAGTGTCACGTCTCTTTCAATTCCTCTTTCAGTTCTACCACCATTCAAGTCAGTTAGTTTACATTAAGGATGACCTGACCTGATCCGACCTGATTTGATCATGTCATTTTTCAGAGGATCGGAATCGGGTGAAACGGTAACCCTAGACCGGAAGATAGTCCAGTGTGTGTGTGTGTGTGTGTGTGTGGGGGGGGGGGGTGTCAAATGTAATTTTTTTTACAGGCCCCCACCACACAATCGTCCAAGCTGAGGGTAGGGCTGGCAGAGATATTTTCACACTCAAAACACTATAATAGAGCACTACACATCATCTTACTTTTCTGTTTGACCTTCCCATCACTTAACCACGCCCACTTTACACCGCACCCCCTACAGGCCCGGGTGCGATCGCATCCCCCTAAGTTCCGCCCCTGACGTGATCGGATCAGGAACATCCATAGTTCATAGTAGGAATTGTCCTCGTTCAGTTTAATTGCCGGCCCAGTTAAGATTCTAAAGCAGGGGTCCTCATCTGCCGGGCTGCAGACCGGTACCGGTCCGGTACTGCAGGAGATTGTCCTAAACCATGTCTCCATGCCTAAATAATAATAATAATACATTTTATTTCTAGAGCACTTTTCAAACACACAAAGACGCTTCACAAGAGGCATGGAATTACAGTACGATAAAAAGGTATTAAAAGGATTTAAAAAATTAAAAGCACAATAAAAAGAGGTAAAAATATGACAGCCAGGGGTTATGGTGGGTAAGAAAGAGTGAACAGGTTTGTTTTCAGTCGAGATTTGAAAAGTGATAGAGTAGATATGCTGCGGAGATCAGGGGGTAGGGAGTTCCAGAGCTGGGGGGCGCAATGACTAAAAGCTCTGGAACCAAAGGTGGAGAGGCGGACACGGGGGACGGAGAGGGGGGGAATAGTGGTAGGGCGAAGTGAACGGGTTGGATTGTTTAGATGGAGAAATGCACTGAGTTGCCGCCATGTGATTGGCTGATTAGAAATTAAGTGTTAACGAGCAGTTGGACATGTGTACCTAATAATGTGGCCGGTGAGTGTATATATATATATATATATGTGTGTGTGTGTGTGTGTGTGTGTGTGTGTGTGTGTGTGTGTGTGTAATTATTAGGGCTGTCAAACGATTAAAATTTTTAATCGAGTTAATTACAGCTTAAAAATTAATTAATCGTAATTAATCGCAATTCAATCCATCTATAAAATATGCCACATTTTTCTGTAAATTATTGTTGGAATGGAAAGATAAGACGCAAGATGGATATATACATTCAACATACTGTACATAAGTAATGTATTTGTTTATTATAACAATAAATCAACAAGATGGCATTAACATTAACATTCTGTTAAAGCGATCCATGGATAGAAAGACTTGTAGTTCTTAAAAGATAAATGCTAGTACAAGTTATAGAAATTTTATATTAAAACCCCTCTTAATGTTTTCGTTTTAATAAAATTTGTAAAAATTTCAACCAAAAAATAAACCAGTAGCCCGCCATTGTTAATGTCAATAATTACTTACACAATGCTCATGGGTGCTGAAGCATATAAAATCAGTCACACCCAAGCGCCAGGAGAGGGTGGCAAAACTCCATCAAACACAATTAACAAGTGGGCATTTCACTGTACTGTCATTTAAATCTGTCTGAGCGGGGCATGTGCGTTATATGCGTCAAATATTTTAACGTGATTAATTAAAAAAGAAAAATTACCGTTAACGCAATAATTTTGACAGCTCTAGTATATGTGTATATATATATATATATGTATGTGTGTGTGTATTTATGTATATATGTATATATATATGTATATATGTATATGTATATACAATGTGTATATATATATATACAGTACTGTGCAAAGGTTTTAGGCAGGACACCTGCCTAAAACTTTTGCACAGTACTGTATATTTTTATCATATTATGTATATACAGGACATACTGTATGTATATATTTTCCCCAAGTGGAAGCTTCCATGATCCTAATAAATTTAATAATTAAAAAAAAATATATACAGGTTTTAGGCAGGTGTCCTGCCTAAAACTTTTGCACAGTACTGTATGTATATATATATGAACTTCCGGAATCGATATTGGATCAGGATCGCAATATTTGGCCTTGATATTACTTTGTATCAGATCGAATCCAAAATCACTGGTATCGCCCATCCCTTGCAGGAAGAAGAAGGCATAGTTTATCTCTTTTATGCCCTATATTCTGCTTGTTTCCTTAAACTATGGTATAAGTGCTGTTTAAATTATATTGAGTGTGTTAGAGTAATACAAACAGTCAAACAGTAAATACGAGAAACAATACTATTCCCTGATTGATTACATTAAGTGTGTTAGAGTAATGCAAACAGTTAGCCATTGCCTACGAGAAAAAGTACTATCTCCTTCACGCATACCAACATTTATTTTTTAAGAAGTAGGAGTCTTTCTGTCCTTGTTTCCCTTTAATTGAACAACCCTGTGTTCGTCCACAGGTAAATACCTTCAACTTGACGAAGTGGCCTCCCTTGTGCATCCATCTGACGTGTCCCAAAAGGTGGTGCGCGGCTGGCTGCGGAGTCACGGTGTCACAAACTGCTCCACTGTTTACACACAGGACTTCTTACAGTGCACTTTGACTGCAAAGTAGGCATATTTTATGAAGCAACTCTTCTTTAAACTCCTCTTGCTTAACGCAATTCATTGTAACATGATTTTTTTCCTTCTCTGATGGCTTGCGCGGAAGGGTTGCGGAGACTCTACTCCCAGGTAGCAGATTCCAGCGTTATGTCAGAGACGGTCAGTCCATCGTGAGGTCCTCAGCTCCTTACTCTGTTCGTGATGATGTTGCCCAACACCTTGATTTTGGTAAGGCTCATTTGTTTAACTCTCGAGTGGCTAGCTCTTGTCGTGAGTTGTTGTTGAAGTTGATCTACTTTGACAACAGTTGGAGGGCTTCATCGCTTCCCTCCTGGAGGACACAAACCAAGCACGGCCTCATCAGACTTGAAGAAAAGGCAGCGGGACAATGGGTTTCACTTAGGAGTGACTCCTTCCGTGTTGAGGGCCCGTTACAATATGACGGCAGCGGACGTGGGATCGGCTCAGAACAACAGCCAGGCTGTAGCTCAGGTGCAACTCTTTCTCTCTCAGAAATGTTAGTATGCTAAAAAGTAGGTAGATATTTAAAATAGGGCTGTCAAACGATAGAAATTTGTAATCGAGTTAATAACAGCTTAAAAATTATTTAATCGTAATTAATCGCAATTCAAACCATCTCTAAAATATGCCATATTTTTCTGTAAAGTTTTGTTTGAATGGAAAAATAAGACATAAGACGGATATATACATTCAACATACTGTACATAAGTACTGTATTTCTTTATTATAATAACATTATTAACATTGTTTCTGTTAAAGGGATCCACGGATAGAAAGACTTGTAGTTCTTAAAAGATAAATGTTAGTACAAGTTATACTATTTTTATATAAAACCCCTCATGTTTTCGTTTTAATGAAATTTGTAAAAATTTTCAATCAAAAGACAAACTAGTAAACGGTTCCATGCTGTTCTTCCACAGTGTCTTTAACTACGTAAGGTAGTGATTGAAATACACCACAAGGTGTCAATGGCGAGTTTTAAATTACTTAGAAATCAAGCCAATGAGAGTGTTTTGTCCCTCGACGGAAGCCGTAGTTTCCTGTTTTACTGCGGGTTCATTGTACCTTACGTTCATTTGAGTGCTGGCTTCACAACGTACGAGACCTCTGATAGTTTGTATATTGTGACTAAATATTGCCATCCAGTGTATTTGTTGACCTAAATGAAAAGTTTGAATAGAGTTTGACTAAAATCTCAGTAAGTTTTATGTGTATTTTTCATAGCTATTTTGAATGGGAATGCCAGTTCTCTTTGCACTGTTGTCTAACTGTGTAAGAACATGGCCTCATTTATCTAGATTGAAGCGCTTTTCTTTTTGTGAACATTTTTTTTTTTTTTTTTTGAGCGATAGGAATATTATTTTTGTTGTGCTTTCACTAAGTGATACTTATGTTTGTTGTGAAAGAGTTGCCAAAGCTTATGCCAATAAATGACGCGCTCCAATGAACGCTTGTGTCCACTCGCCTTTTGTAATATTCTGATATAGAATTATCCAAGGCACCCTGAAGTGCACGCGGCGCCAATGTTCTTTACTCAATTGATGCAGGAGTTTCGGTCTGCCGAGAGCCGTAAGCTGTGTTAATGTTGAAGCTGAATGTGCTAACAAAGAAACAAAGTGCCAGCACGTCGCGTGTGGTATACCTTTGTTAAGAAAAAGCACAAAACAAGACACCTTTCTCTGCCTCTTAGCTCTCAATGAGCATAAAACGGCGTCATTGTAATCTGTTTGAGGCAATGCATTAGCGGGTCATTCCACACATGCGTTAAATGTAGGGCTGTCAAACAATTACAATTTTTAATCTAGTTAATTACAGCTTAAAAATTAATTAATCGTAATTAATCGCAATTCAAACCATCTATAAAATATGCCATATTTTTCTGTAAAGTATCGTTGGAATGGAATGATAAAACACAAGATGGATATATACATTCAACATACGGTACATAAGGACTGTATTTGTTTATTATAACAATAAATCAACAAGATGGCATTAACATTATTAACATTCTGTTAAAGCGATCCATGGATAGAAAGACTTGTAGTTCTTAAAAGAAAAATGTTAGTACAAGTTATAGAAATTTTATATTAAAACCCCTCTTAATGTTTTCGTTTTAATAACATTTGTAAAATTTTCAGTCAAAAATAAACTAGTAGCCCGCCATTGTTGATGTTAATAATTACTTACACAATGCTCATGGGTGCTGAAGCCTATAAAATCAGTCGCACCCAAGCGCCAGCAGAGGGCGGCAAAACTCCATAAAACACAATTAACAAGTAAGCGTTTCACTGTACCGTTATTTAAATCTGTTTGAGCGGGACCTCTACGTTAATTTCGTCAAATATTTTAATGTGATTAATTAAAATAATTAACTAACGCCCGTTAACGCGATAATTTTGACAGCCCTAGTTAAATGCGTCAAATATTTTAACGCGATTCATTAAAAAAAAAAAAATACCGCCCGTTAACGCGATAAATTTGACAGCACTAATTTAAAACCAATGTCATTTTATTACAATTATAGGTTCTGGCATGGCAGTTTGTTCCTTCATTACCTCTTCGGTGTTGCTTTTTTATTTTTACATCCTCACCGAAAAACTACTTTTCTGCCGACCTTCCCTATTTTCATATCTTCTTCCTTATTCTGTCGGACATTTTTTTATTGATTCATCTTTATATCCATGCTTGCGTAACGCTTTCATGCACAATTTGACCAATGCACAAATTAAATGCTACAATATGTGCCCATCTGGAGATGTTCATTCGAAATTGTTCGTTCTTGTTTCTGTTGCAGTTCTTGGAGCAGTACTATAGCCCTTCGGATCTGGCGGAGTTCATGAGCATTTATGGCGGAAGCTTCCAGCATCTGTCCAAGGTGGACCGTGTCGTGGGGACACAGGGCACTGGAAAGGCTGGTTTAGAGGCCAGTCTGGATGTGGAGTACATCATGAGCACGGGAGCCAACATCTCTACGTGGTTCTTTTCCAATCCAGGTTTGTAACCCAATTCTGAGGAGTCGCATTTAGTTGGATATCATATGACAGTTATAGCGTTGGTAAAAAAAAATCTGCACCTAACTATATGTTAACGATCTATAGGGAGGCTGCAGCAAATTAGGAAAATATCATTGAATGTGGTCCACACAAGAAGCCTAAATTTAGCCTACATTCTGTTGCACTTCTCATTTTTAACACTAGGTGGAGTCAGTCACTTAAACTGTGTCTCTCCATTACTCCCAATTGGCAGGGAAATTCAATTTTGAACTCCAAGGCAAGTGTCAACTCAACAGCTCGATGAGAAATGAATCAGACCCCAACCATGGATTTCGAAGGCTTTATAAACAAGAGCTATCGGGTACAAAATGATGTGACTCAGCCAGGAGCTGTGATCACCCAGAAGTACAAAGAAGTACAATAGAGGCTGGATATTTATACTGTTGAAAGGGCGGTGCCGAAGCCCACCGTGAAACGAAACTCATCATCTCACAAACCTGGGTATTTTTCCATACAAAAACATCTTTGAGCTGAGACCTTGAGCACTGGTCCCGGCTGGTAGAGAGTGAGTCAGATCTGATAAGGGGGTCCACAGACACCCATTGTATTCATTCAGGGCATATTGGAAAACACAGGAACATAACAGTCCATATTTGGGCATATTGTGATACAGTCTACTATAGACCCTACTCACCTACGTCACAAAATGGGCGTGTCGCTGTTTCCGGCCGCCATATTGTACCTATTTTTTAGACCTATTCTCATTGTTTTCAATTAGTCGAGCAAGTTATAGAGCAATTCATGGAAGCCCCGGTGTTATCTGACGCTGTAAACTCATTGGATGCATTGCATAAAAGGCGTTACGTGGAAAAGCTTCAGTTTATCCATTCGCCAGATCCGTATTTGATGCCTAAATCGATGTTTTTCGACCCGCTGGCTTCCTGGTCTTTGCCTGACATCTGCTATCCTGATATTTACAACTATCTTGTCCACACAAAATCAGCCTATTGTCACGAAAGTTTGAAAAACTTTAAGAGCTTGGAGGCTTATAAATGCTACGTTGCTGGTTGGGTGAAACAGGTCCTCGTACACGAAAATTCGGCAGGAATCTTGTGCTCGGAAGGTGAGTTACGAAATTTTCAATTCAAAATGTTTTGTTCTTGCTAACATCCACTGTCAAGTGTAATGTATTTCATGTCATTTGTCAATGGAGCTAGGGCTTTTAATGTTTATATGGTTTAGCGATAGCACTCTCACTACATACATACGTGTATGTTGTCGGCGATTAGCTGAGCAATGATCTTAATTGTGGTTGTCAGCCCAAAACCCTCTAAATATATATTAAATGCATCTTACCAGATATAAAATGACTACTACATAATCTGTGGTAGTCGTTTGGAGCCCAGTTTTCTCGTCGAATTGCAGCAGTCAATCTCGGTCTCCTCTTCGGGTCTCTCGGAATACGGTAAAACTTCAAGTCTCTCCGTCTATCTTCTCTGTTTTTGCAACCGACCGCCACACACGACTTCACCATTTTGATTATTAATGTTAACGAGCAGAAAAACACGCCATAATAGGAGGAATTTACGAAGCGCTAATGCATTAACATGACGAGTATACGGACAACATGGCGCGGGGGCGTGGCTGTGACGTCACGTGAGTAGGGTCTATAGTCAAGGCTATGGGAAGGCACACTCAAACAGATTAATATAACAATGATGCTCTATGCTACAATATCATGCAAGCATAACAAAAGCATAAAAAATATAATGTATAATGGTTGTGTTTTAAGCATGAATAAAATTCTCTCACACCAATCAAACTAGAATTTCAGTATTTTGTTTTATATAAATAAAAAATAATACAAATTGATAAATTGCGATATCTGGTTGTGATTTTGTTGACTTTTTTGCAGTTGCTGTTGAGTTTTTCTTGTTCTGCAACACCCTGACTCGGTTGCGAGTCAATCGCAGGGCACAAGGAGACGAACAACCATTCGCATACCTAAGGACAATTTAGAGTGTTCGACTAGCCTACTATGCATGTTTGGGGGATGTGGGGGGGGGGGGGGGGGCGGAGATATGAAATACTCTCGATGATTATCGTTTTATATTTCAGCCCCAATAATCGGCCTGTGCGATTGTTCTATTGTGTTCCAGGCCGTCACGAATCACAGGAGCCGTTCCTCCAATGGTTGGTTTTGCTAAGCAACATGTCTGACCTGCCTTATGTGCACACCATCAGCTACGGAGATGATGAGGACAGTCTGTCCACCGCCTACATGCAGCGCATCAACACGGAGTTCATGAAGGCCGGCGTCAGAGGCCTCTCTTTACTTTTTGCTTCTGGTTAGTACTATAAAGGAACGGTACCGCAAAATATTTGGCTGAATGAATGATAAGATTACGAAGGTATATTCATTACTTTTGCTAAGCAAAGCTCCCCACAGTCTTTTCGTTTGTTTTTTAGCCCACTTGTCTAGGCCCACACCATCTAAGCCCCTAAATTTTCATGATTTTGCCCCCCTCCCAAAAAAAAGTCTCATTCATTTACAATGGGAAAAACTAGGACTGTTTCGAACGTATATTTTTGCACCCGAGTCAGTCACCTGATTTTGAGAATCTGCCAATACCGAGTCCTGATCCAACACTGGGAAAAAAAAGTTTCCAAACATGTGACTGTCCCACCGTGCCACCTTCGTAATGTGAATTATTTTGAAACAAGAATAACTTAGAAAAATGCTTGTCTCTATTACATGCGTCATTGAGTGAGTCCACTCAAATCCACTCACGCTGCTGAGAACAGGCTCTCACTTACACAATAAGTTGCCACAGCACACCTCCGTTAATGTTTAACACCCTAAACCAGGGGTCCCCAATCTACGGCCCGTCTCCACATTTGGTCCGGCCCCCTGAACAATATATATATATCTTTTTCCCAATAGTGTTATTTATTTCATGGCTTTTTTCTGTGAAGAAGCCAGAGAGGGTTATTTGGTTATTATCTATTTAATTAATAGTGTTATTATTATATTATTATTAGGGCTGTCAAACGATTAAAATTTTTAATCGAGTTAATTACAGCTTAAAAATTAATTAATCGTAATGACTCGAAATTCAAACCATCTATAAAATATGCCATACTTTTCTGTAAATTATTGTTGGAAAGGAAAAATAAGACAAGATGGATGCATACATTCAACATACGGTACATAAGTACGGTATTCGTTTATTATAACAATAAATCAGCAAGATGGCATTAACATTATTAACATTCTCTTAAAGCGATCCATGGATAGAAAGACTTGTAGTTTTTAAAAGATAAATGTTAGTACAAGTTATAGAAATTTTATATTAAAACCCCTCCTAATGTTTTCGTTTTAATAAAATTTGTAAAATTTCGAATCAAAAAATAAACTAGTAGCCTGCTGTTGTTGATGTCAATAATTACTTACACAATGTTCATGGGTGCTGAAGCCTATAAAATCAGTCGCACCCAAGTGCCAGCAGAGGGCGGCAAAACTCCATAAAACACAATTAACAAGTGGGCATTTCACTGTACTGTCATTTAAATCTGTCTGAGCGGGGCATGTGCGTTAATTGCGTCAAATATTTTAACGTGATTAATTTAAAAAATTAATTACCGCCCGTTAATGTGATAATTTTGACAGCTCTAATTATTATATTATATTATATTAAATTATATTATATTTTATTGTGTTGTGTTATGTTATTATCATTTTGATTTAATTTTGTTCCGTGAAGAATCCAGAAAGGGTTATTTGAGTGTGGCTTTCTGAAAAACAATAACTTTTTACATTTAGGCACTCCTGCAATCGTCACACTTTTTCTGTTACAAACTGACCCGGCCCCTCATCAGAGAAGGGAAAAGTTATGTGGCCCTCACAGGAAAAAGTTTGGGGACCCCTGCCCTAAACGATGATTGACACATTTGGGCTTTTGATCGTAGAGCTACCAAGCATCTCTGGCAAGATCAAAGCTACAAACCTGTCAATCATCGTTAACTTTAAGTACCAAACAAGCTGACCAGTTTAGCTGCACTGCTAATCAGGAGGAGAGTGGGAGGCTGTGGCGCGAACATGAAGCAGAAAAACATAAATATTAGGGCACTCAAACGATTGAAACTTTTAATTGACTTAATCACAGCTTAATAATTAATTAATCGTAATTTATTGCAATTCAAAACATCTCTAAAATATGCCATATTTTTCTGTAAAGTAGTGTTGGAATGGAAAGATGAGACACAAGACCGACATAAACATTCAATATACTATACATAAGTACTGTATTTGTTTATTATAACAATAAATCCACAAGCTGGCATTAACATTATTAACATTCTTTCTGTTTAAGGTTATCTACAGATAGAAAGACTTGTACTTCTTAAAAGATAAATTTAAGTACAAGTTATAGTAATTTTATATTAAAACCCCTCTTAATGTTTTTGTTTTAATAAAATTTGTAAAATTTTCAATCAAAAAATGAATGAATGAATGAATTTATTGTCATTGTCATCATCATCAGAATCATTGACAGTTTCAGAGTGTGGATATAAATTAATAGCTCGCCATTGTTGACGTAGCTGAGCAGTGACGTCACATGGGCTCCTTGCCGTTCTTCCACAGTGTCTTTAACTATGTAAGATTGTGATTGAAATACACCACAAGGTGTCAATGGCGAGTTTTAAATTAATTAGAGATCTAGCCAAGGCAAAGTCTGAGTAAGTTTTATGTGTATTTTGCATAGCTAATTTTATTGGGAATGCCAGTCCTCTTTGCATTGAGCGCTTTTCTTTTTGTGAACATTATTTTTTTTGAGTGGTAGGAATAATATTTTTGTTGTGCTTTCACTAAATGATACTGTAGTGACTTAACTGTTCCGCCAAAATGCATGATTGGAAGTTGGGCAACTATGACTGTCAGAGGTGGCTGCAAATGGTATACAGTATGTTCTGCTTTGTGTTCAATTAGGCGTGTTAAGAAAAATATCGTCTTCTGTTCTGCCCAAATGCATGATGGGAAGTTGGGCAACCATGACTGTTAGTAGTGGCTGCCAAAGGTTAAGCCAATAAAAGGCGCGGTCCAACTAGCATTTCTCTGCCTTTTTGTCTCAATATGCTAAAACGGCGTCATTGTAAACTATTTGAGGCAACGCATGAACGGGTCATTCCATGCATGCGTTAATTGTCAAATATTTTAACGTGATTGATCAAAAAATTAATAACCGCTCGTTAACGCAATAAATTTGACAGCCCTAATATATTTTTTAAATTAAAAACCCGATCCTTTTCACCTGTTCTTGATTCTTTTTTAAAAAATTGGGCTTTCACCCCAATTTCGAATCGCGTGATTGGATCGGGAGAGCCCTAGCAAAAACATCAAATTTTCAAAATTTGACTTATCCTACAGTTTTTGTCAATCAGACGAAAAATGGCGCACAAAAAATATGAGCTAGTTTTTGGTAAAAACGTACCATTCTGCCAATATTGGACAAAAAAATTTCCATATATTTTCAGATGGCCCAATTCAATTCCAGTGCCTCCATTACTTCCAATACCAAATTTGACCCCCTCAAAAATCCAAATATATAGATACATTTGACAAAAAACATCCCCAAATTGTCCCAAAATCAATAGGAAGGGATCAAAAAATGCCCCAAATTAACAGTGACTGACTCTGAATGTACCGGAAGTGACGAGGGAATGCCCCAAAATCAGGGCTGTCAAAATTATTGCGTTAACGGGCAGCAATTAATTTTTTAAATTAATCACATTAAGATATTTGATGCAATTAACGCACATGCCCCGCTCAAACAGATTAAAATGACAGCACAGTGCAATGCCAACTTGTTACTTGTGTTTTTGAAGTTTTTCACCCTCTGCTGGCGCTTGGGTGCGACTGATTTTATGGGCTTAAGCACCCATGAGCATTGTGTAATTATTGACATCAACAATGGCGGGCTGCTAGTTTATTTTTTGATTGCAAATGTTACAAATTGTATTAAAACGAAAACATTAAGAGGGGTTTTAATATAGAATTTCTATAACATGTACTAACATTTATCTTTTAAGTACTACAAGTCTTTCTATCCATGGATCGCTTAAAAAGAATGTTAATAATGTTAATGCCATCTTGTTGATTTATTGTTATAATCAACAAATACAGTACTTATGTACCGTATGTTGAATGTATATATCCATCTTGTGTCTTATCTTTCCATTCCAACAATAATTTACAGAAAAATATGGCATATTTTATAGATGGTTTGAATTGCGATTAATTAATTTTTAAGCTGTAATTAACTCGATTAAAAATTTTAATCGTTTGACAGCCTTACCCAAAATAATTGTGAAGTGTCCCATAATCAACAGAAAGTGACATGGATATTTCTATAAGTCTAGAATATGTCCCTTATGTTGTGTACAGGTGACAGTGGTGCCAGCTGCCTGCACATGGCTGGAGAAAAGAATTCCTTCAGACCCAGTTTTCCTGCCTCAAGGTAATAACATTGAGCCCTGCAACATAACTCACAAGTCTAAAAATGTATTTAAATACACAAAAACAAATGTTCATGTTTCCAGCCCTTATGTGACCACAGTCGGTGGAACCTCATTCAAGAATCCATTTAAGGTAACTTACGAAGTTGCAGATTACATAAGCGGAGGAGGCTTTAGTAACGTTTTCAAGATGCCCGATTACCAGGTAAGAATACGACGTGAACGCTGTCTTTGCAGCTGATTCGGTGCGAAGCATCCCAGAAAACTGCGGTGCGTTCGGTCCCGTAGGTCAGTGCTGTTGCTAGTTACCTGAAGAGTGTCGCGGCAACACTCCCACCTAAGTCGTACTTCAACGTCAGCGGGAGGGCGTATCCTGACATGGCGGCGCTGTCGGATAATTACTGGGTGATCATCAACAGAGTACCCGTGCCTTGGGTGTCTGGGACATCGGTACAAACTTTCAGATTATTAGCAGTCTTTGAAATCAAAAATTTTGATGCCCAGCCAGTAATTTGTACTCTGCATTTTTTGTCATTACAGGCGTCGACCCCGGTGGTCGGTGGGATGTTCTCTCTCATCAATGACAAACGTCTGATGAAGGGCCTTCCTGTACTGGGCTTCCTCAACCCTCGCCTGTACAAGCTCAAGGGACAGGCCCTGTTTGATGTCAGTCAATATTCCATTCCTACAAGCTCTATTCTCATAGGTTTAAACTCGGTCATAGTGATGAAAATCTGGCTAGGTTCATACTCGTCTGCGTTATTTTATTTTGACTAAATTCTTGTGATTTTGTCCAAAGTATGGCTTTTCCTTTGAATTGTGATAACTAAGTCATTTATGAATATTTTTTCACTTTCAACCACTCAAAAATTTTCATTTGCATCAGACCTATCTACACATACATAGTAGGGCTGTCAAACGATTAAAAATTTTAATCGAGTTAATTACAGCTTAAAAATTAATTAATCGCAATTCAAACTATCTATGAAATATGCCATATTTTTCTGTAAACTATTGTTGGAATGGAAAGATAAGACACAAGATGGCTATATACATTCAACATAGGGTACATAAGTACTGTATTATTATAACAATCAACAAGATGGCATTAACATGAACATTCTCTTAAAGCGATCCATGGATAGAAAAACTTGTAGTTCTTAAAAGATAAATGTTAGTACAAGTTATAGAAATTTTATATTAAAACCCCTCTTCATGTTTTCGTTGTATTAAAATTTGAAAAATGTTCAATCAAAAAATAAACTAAAAGCTCGCCATTGTTGATGTCAATAATTACACCTCTTACTCATGGTGCTGAAAGCTATAAAATCAGTTGGACCCAAGCGCCAGCAGAGGGCACCAAACACCAAAAAACAAGTAACAAGCAGACATTACACTCTGCTGTCATTTTAATCTGTTTGAGTGGGGCATGTGCGTTAATTGCGTCAAATATTTTAACGTGATTAATTTTTTAAAAAATACCGCCCGTTAACGCGATAATTTTGACCGCCCTAATATATGTATTAGGGCTGTCAAATGATTAAAAATTTTAATCGAGTTAATTATAGCTTAAAAATTAATTAATCGCAATTAATCGCAATTCAAATCATCTATAAAATATGCCATATTTATTTTGTAAATTATTGTTGGAATGGAAAGATAAGACACAAGACGGATATAAATACATTCAACATACGGTACATAAGTACTGTATTTGTTTATTATAACAATAAATCAACAAGATTGCATTAACATTGAAATTCTGTGAAAGCGATCCATGGATAGAAAGACTTGTAGTTCTTAAAAGATAAATATTAGTGGTAGTTATAGAAATTTTATATTAAAACCCCTCTTAATGTTTTCGTTTTAATAAAATTTGTAAAATTTTCAATCAAAAAATAAACTAGTAGCCCGCCATTGTTGATGTCAATAATTACGCAATGCTCATGGGTGCTGAAGCCCATAAAATTAGTCGCACCCAAGCGCCAGCAGAGGGCGACAAAACTCCCAAAAACACAAGTAACAAGTGGATATTGCACTGTGCTGTCCTTTTAGTATGTTTGAGCGGGGCATGTGCATTAATTGCGTCAAATATTTTAACGTGATTAATTTAAAAAAATAATTATTATATAATAAATTATAATTTTGACAGCCCTAATATATAGTTTAAATTTTTTTAATGCCCCTATGGACATTAATAGCAGTACTATCCTAATAGCAAAACTATGCTGTATATATATATATATATATATATATAAAATAAAAGTCTAATTCGAATATTTCATATGACATAGTTAGAAGACCAAATAAGTCCATAAGTCATAACAACAGAATTTCTTTGCAAGCAAATTCATGTATTGGCCTTTGGCGCCCCCTAGTGACTTTTGGGTGTTAAGACTCTCAACACAAAAATTCCTCTATTTCCATGTTTTTGACTCGCCAAAGAAGCGATTGCATTAATAATCACGGAAAATGCATTATAACCAGTGTTGTTAATTTTACTTTAAAATAGTAATTAATTACAGTTACAAATTACTTCTCCCAAAAAGTAATTGCGTTAGTAACTCAGTTACCTGAATGTAAGAGTAATTAGTTACTTGGCAAAGTAACTAGTAGGCCTGAACGATATTGGAAAAAACTATTGTTGCGATTTTTTTTAGGTGTGCAATATATTGCGATATTATATTGCGATAGTAAAAAAAAAAAAATAATAATAATAATTTTAAAGAAATATTCACTAGATGACTTGAATAGCTGTTTGGAAATACTTTGCATGACACACCGTGACCACAGTGTATTCATATAATACGGTTTCATTTGTGAATGATTAAGATTTCTGTATTATTATGAAGGGATGTCTGCACAAAATAGATACTTTCTTGAACACAATATTTGACACTTCAACAGCAGCAAATACATTAAATGACAAATAAAAGAGCAGGTGCATTCGTCCCCTGAGTTTTTGACAAAATATAACAATAAATAACAACTTCGGTAAAATAACAACAAAGTTGTAAACATATTTGAACAAAAATATTAAATATGAAAAATAAGAGTTGTTCACAAACTATAACAATAAATAAGAACCTCAGTAAAACAATAAAGTTGTCAACATATTTGAACTTAAATATTAAATCTGTCAAATAAAAGTGCAAGTGCATTAGTCCCCTGAGTTGTTTACACAAAATATAACAATATAGAACTGCAAAACTGCAACAAAGTTGTAAAAATATTTAAAAAATATTAAGTATCAAAACTTTATGTGCAGCTGTACTATAGTTATTTGAAAAATACGATTTACAGTTAATTTAAATATAAAAGAAACAGAAACTCAATTGAACTTGTAAATAATTGAACTGAATAACAGCAAATAACTGATGAATAACAGAACCATTTTAACTCCCAAATTTATGTATTTGTCTGCATATCGTCCACCTTCCTTGCTCAGCAATTCTCAACTGGGTCTCATAGGTTTTTGGCCAAGACTACTAGTTTATTCACCATTGCAGGCTTGAGACAACAACATTGGCACGTAACAATGTTCCCACCTGTACTAAAAAGCCTCTGATGGGAAGCTCGTAGCAGGAATGCATAGATACCTGCGTTTTAAATGGTCCCACATGTTCGACGGATTACTTCTTGTTGAGGCAACCATGGCGAGGCACTGTCAACAGGGCTGTTTTTTGTTCCTTATATTCTTGTCGATAGCCAAAATACTTCCAAAACTCCTTTTGGAGACAGTCTTCCCTATTCAACGTGCTGCTTGATTGCTTGCTTTCACTTTGAAAACGGCCCCTCCTCCCTCCGCTCTGCTGTTCGGCCCCTCCTCCCTCCACTCCGCTCTAGCAGGGGAGGGGGAGGAGCCGATGACTGCGAGCTGGAGAGAATGAGAGACTGTGCACTCTCTTTCTCGCTCCTTGCTCAAAACAAACGTTTGTGGATTTAAAAAAATGAAATGAAAAAACTATCGCACGTCCTTGCGATGGGACTATTGCGCATGCGCACATCGCGATGGCGATGTTTAAACGATATATCGTTCAGGCCTAGTAACTAGTGATATTTTTTTTTTTTCTCAAAAAAAAAACAAACAAAAAAAAAAAAACAGGTCACACAATGTGAAGTTTAAAGGATTTGGGGGACAATTGGCCCTACCCCAATTCTTTACCCTCCACTTAACTAGACACAAGGGTATTGCGATAACTAGCTAGTAACCTTTGCTATGTGTGGAAGTCATTTAAAGTTGTGAATCAACCGTTAAAGTTGTTAAAATTGCTCCCGTTATTGCATTAGTTCCCTTCTGTCTACTTTAAACATGTGTAAGTTTTAAAACTGTTTCATCATTTAAAGATAGATTTAAGTTAAGATTTTGCCGATTTAGAAGCATTTTAGATTTAAAAAAAAAAAAAAAAAAAAAAATAGGTTCGCTAGGAAGGATCTCTACATCAGGGCCTTCCTGAGAGGTCTACTGCTTTAAGATGGCGGCTGTTTACTAACGCATGTAGTCCTTAAAACATGTTGGCAATGCAGCTGTGTCAGTTTTGCATCTAGTTCTATAATATGATATCTACCGTGTCATGTGGGCGTAGTTTGTCGGTTATGGCTACAGCCAGGTATTATTGGAGCCACCTAGCATCGCGGTTGCAACGGCGTCTTCCCCACTGCTGCTCTGCTCTCGTCCCCGTGAGTCCGTTTCTCTCAGACTTTTTTTATTCAACCAACTTAGTAACGCATAGTAACGCACGCCTTTCCCGCCTCAGTAAAAGTAATTAGATTACTCATTGCTGAAAAAAATAACGCCGTTAGTAACGCCGTTATATTGTAACGCCGTTATTAACAACACTGATTATAACACATCAGGTTTACAGCTTATCAAAAACTATGATTTATAATGGAAGTCAATGAGCCAGAACATGGCATTATTACAAGAATTTAGTTCAAATCTCCCCAACCTGTTTGCAATAAGTTAGAAATTGAGGCATGGTCCCATTTTGATCTTTACATGTTTTTACTATCCTCGGCAAATATTAGCTCCTTAGTGTAATTTTTCCAAATCTTTTTCTTTGATGAAACACAAAAAAAAAAAACTAAAAAAAAAAAAAAAAAAAAAGCCAGAAAATGGACAAATAACACCAACGGGTTAATGCACAATTCTGATTTTTTGTCATGTTTTTTTGGCGTGCCCATTCAGACTGCCTTTGTCCATTGAGCCTGCTCAAGTATTACGCATGCGTACTAATTTGCAGTCCGAGACGCGTTGAGCAAACTGACCCACATACGCGGAAGCATCAAAATAAATACAGTCATGTGAAAAAATTAGGACACCTTATGGAAGCCCCCTACACATCTTCAGTAATGGTAATGATGTTGCAACATGGGGAAAAGTAAGTTAGATTACCCACCACTCAAAAAAATGACGCCGTCAGAAATGCTGTTGTACTCTAACAGCGTTATTTAAAAAAAACCAAAAAAACTGATCGTTATTAGAATACATTAACATTGAAAACTTCAGTATATTTGTCCAATTACCGTATTGGCCCGAATAGAAAATTGTGTTTTTTTGCATTGAAATAAGACCTAAAAAGTGGGGGTGTCTTATATTCGTGCTCTAGACGTCATACCCATTCACAACGCCAGATGGCGCCAGATATCATTGAAGCAACAATGTCATGTCAGATCTCAGCTACTCTCAAGTTTAACCAGTTTAGATCATTTTATTGCAATGTTTTTCCTTATTTAGATTTGTTTTAAGACTGCAGTTAGTTAGACTTCACTTTGATGGTTAATGCAGTTATTGGAATTTTGTTGTTTTATCATAATAGATTGGTTTATTTACATTTCAAAAACCAAAAGCCATTCATTTACCAATGTGATTTCACTTTAGTTTACATATTGAAATGTTCAGATATTAAGATTTGAATGAGGCAAAATAACATGCTTTTTCTCTTAAATATATTGTTATTATCATTTGTTTCAGATGTACTGTAATTATTTTCTGTATAAAAATTAATTTGGTGTTCAAAAAGTCTTTTTTCAAACTTGAGTCTTGAAAAAGAGGGGGTCGGCTTATAATCAGGGCCGTCTTGAAAACATGAAAAATGAAAATAGGCTTATTTACCTTAACTGAATTAAGCACATTGAATCACCTCTCAACGATACTATCTACGCCAATGTTTAGTCTCAGCAGTTTTTTTTTTTTTAAAGCTAGTTCAGCTCATTAAAAAACTATATGCACGGTATGAACAGTATTGAATGTGAATTGTGTCTTCAGGTTACTGAAGGTTGTCACCTGGGCTGCTTCGACGAGCAAGTTCAAGGTCAAGGATTCTGCACGGCACCATCATGGGACCCGGTGACGGGCTGGGGAACACCTAACTACCCTGCACTTGTGGCTGCTCTATCTCAATGAAAGTCACGCTTGAGAACAGGTACCAAACATCTACACAGTCATGTTAGCTGCTAATGCTGTGTGAGTTTGGACTTTCATTTGAAGTTGTACGATTGATTTACTCAGGTCTGCAGGGAGGTTTCAAAAAGTGATTGTGTATGTACGATCTGTTTATGATTTTTCAATTGCCAATCAAAAAGTTACTGATTGTTTGTATTTTTATGCTCTGACAAAATTGGAATTTTGCCTTTTTTTTCTGCAAAAGATTTTACCAGCTGATGAGCAAACTACAGTAATGCGATGTTACCATTTATCACGGATGCAAAAAATATTTTTTTTAACATATTTTTGCACTTATGAATCTAGACCATAGACTTCACTATCAGTTGGCGAGAAACTGGGCCTATTTTCGAAAACGTTTAAGTATTTAAGCCTTTCAGTGCTCAGACCATACGCCGCACTCTAAATCAAATGGGTGTGCATGGCTGTCACCCCAGGAGGAGGCCTCTTCTGTGTCAAAGTGTCATTTTGTCAGTGTTGTCCCATGAAAAGATATACTTAAATATCTGCAGAAATGCGAGGGGTGTACTCACTTTTGTGATACACTGTATATATATATATATATATATATATATATATATATATATATATATATACACACACACACACATACTAGGGCTGTCAAAATTTTTTAATCGAGTTAATTACAGCTTAAAAATTAATTGATCGTAATTAATCGCAATTAATCGCAATTCAAACCATCTATAAAATATGCCATATTTTTCTTTAAATTATTTTTGGAATGGAAAGATAAGACACAAGATGGATATATACATTCAACATACAGTACATAAGGACTGCATTTGTTTATTATAACAATAAATCAACAAGATGGCATTAACATTATTAACATTCTGTTAAAGCGATCCATGGATAGAAAGACTTGTAGTTCTTAAAAGAAAAATGTTAGTACAATTTATAGAAATTTTATATTAGAACCCCTCTTAATGTTTTCGTTTTAATGAAATTTGTAAAATTTTCAATCAAAAAATAAACTAGTAGCCCGCCATTGTTGATGTCAATAATTACTTACACAATGCTCATGGGTGCTGAAGCCTATAAAATCAGTCACACCCAAGCGCCAGCAAAGGGCGCCAAAACTCCATAAAACACAATTAACAAGTGAGCGTTTCACTGTACCGTCATTTAAACCTGTCTGAGCGGATAATCTGCGTTAATTGCGTCAAATATTTTAACGTAATTAATTTAAAAAATGAACGCCCGTTAACCCGATAACTTTGACAGCCCTAATATATACACACATACATAAGAGTTTATTTTTTAAATTAAACAAGTCTTATACATATATATATCTTTTTCCAATGCTAAATCTGAATAAACACATTGAACACACACACACACAAAAAAAAAAAAAAATTTATGGGACGGCCTACTTAACGGTTTTTCACTTATCACAGCGGGTTCTGGTCCCCATTAACAACGAAAAATGACGGATCACTGTAATAAGTTACCTCGAATCTTTGACCAAATCACTCGAGAAACTCCTGCCTGCTTGTATACGCTAAAACCTTCGTCCTGTTTCCACCTGTTTATCGCAGTGAAAGCCTACACGACGCTCTGCTTGGCCCGGCCCCCTACGGGAAGCCGTGGCGCAATATCTGTAGGAGCTGTTATATACTTCATACATAATCTATGCTTCATCATATATTGACGTGACACATTCCCCAGTCACTGCGTCACGCCTTCCCGAAGGGGGCCGTCCCACATTCCACTACATTTATTAGCAGTCGGTCACATGCAATGATCCAACGCCGGATTTAGGGTGAAAAAGTACAAAAGCTGTACTGCATACAAACAGGAAGGATTGTCTCAGGAGTGATTTTTTTTTTTTTTTTTTTTTTTTTTTTTTTTTTTGAGGATTCAAGTTAATTATTACATTTTTCTTACCATGCATGCATTTTGAAATGTGTAAAAATCAATGGGAGGAATTAGCCGCTGCAGCATTGGCATAATACTTCGCAATATTTACATAAAATAAATGCTAACTTCCATACCTATAAAGAATTCAGGGATTTAAGCATTTATTCACAAGAATTTTCAATGGAAAGAGCTTTGTTTACAAATGGCGGTCGCTAATTTGCTGACTGACTACCATCATAGTTCGCAATATTTACGTAAAATAAATGCTAACTACCGTAATTTCTGGACTATAAGGCGCACCTGACTATAAGCTGCCAGCCACCAAATTTGACATGAAAACGGCATTTGTTCATAGATAAGCCGCACTGGACTATAAGCCGCAGTTGTCCTCATTGTATTATGGGATATTTACACCAAAAGATATTAACAGGTAACACTTCATTTGACAACGGCATCATAAGACTGTCATGAAACCAAATGAGCCACCATTAAGCTTTGAACCAATTTGGTGCAAAGCCTTATTGTTTTAAAAATCCTCATTTGGCCATCACTGCTCCCTTGGTGGAGACAGTCAACCTCTGCTGCCACCTGCTGTCAACACTGTTGTCATCCAACATTCCTCCTAGCATGCATTGTGGCGCTATATATGTAAAAACAATCAAAATTCATGTCCTATGCTAATTATTTCTTCAGTTACTGTTCCAGTTTCATTAATTGCTAGTTATGGTATTTGGTAACATTTTCTTGGATAGTGGTGTCATAATACTGTCATAATTACATGACACTGTCATAGGCATTATTGAATGCTTATAATAGATGTCGGTTAGTGTCATCCAGCAAATTATCTCACTTTTGAATGGACGTAAAAGATCTGAGCTGGACATAAATGGAGTTGGTGACATAATATGCAACATGACACATTTTGACATCTGTCATAATTCAGTAATGCCCATGATAGTGTCGTGTCATGTCATAATTATGACGTTCTTATGACAGTCTTATGATGCCGCTGTCAAACAAAGTGTTACCTATTAACCCAAATGAATCATCAAATAAGCCCCACTGGACTATAAGCCGCAGGATTCAAAATGAGGGGAAAAAAGTAGCGGCTTATAGTCCGAAAATTAGGGTCCATGTTTTTTTTGCTCTTAACCAAGAATCGAGACTGTGTTACGTCTATATCTATAAAGAATTCAATGATTTCAGCATTTATTCACAAGAATTTTCAACGGAAAAAGCTATTTGTGTTTCCACTCGGTCCGCTTTGACGGAGATTAGCCCCCTACGAATCAGCCCCGCCAATACATTATGAAGTCTACGGAACAATCTTGTCAACTGATAGTGAAGTCTATGTCTGGACCTATTTTAATCCACAGTTTTGCTTGTGTTGAATGTTTGTGATCCTTTTATGACTATATTTAAAAAAAAAAAAAAAAAAACTGGAATAACATTTTTTAAAGTTTTTTTTTTTTTTTTTAAGTAACGTATTTTTTGGAGTATAAGTCGCAGTTTCATGACTTAATGGAGCGACTTATGTGTGAAATTATTAACACATTATTATTAGAGGTAGGAATCGTTGGGCACCTAACGATTCGACTACGATTCGGAGGCTCCGATTCGACTATAAATCGATTATTGATGCACCACAACACCCCCCCCCCCCTTTAAAATTTTTGTACACTAGTTCCAAAATTGTTCAAAAATCCTCTTAGGCTAAACAAACTACTATTTCAGTATCAAGTTAACCTTAAATAAAATACTCAAGTCCCCATTCTGTATCAGCAGCTTTAAACTACATTCAATTAATTTAATGTTGTGAATAAAACGTTAACGTTGTTAAAATTGCTCCCGTTAGTCCATAATTCCCCTCTGTCTACTTTCGACGTGAAAGTTTTAAAACTGTTTCATCATTTAAAGACAGATTCAAGTCAAGATTTTGCTGATTTTTTTTTATTTTTATTTTTTTAGATAAAAAGTAATTAGGTTCGCTACAACAGAGCCTTCTAGAGAAGTCTACTGCTTTAAGATGGCGCCTGTTTACTAGCGCGGGAAAGTGTCATTTCGCATCTAGTTCTTGGTATATGATCTAACACGGCCGTCGTCCGTCATTTCACATCTAGTTCTAGATATATGTGATATATACTATAGCCGTATGTTTGTAGCAACTGGGCGCTGTTGGTAGCGGCTGTCAGCCGCAGTCAGGTATGATTTTTTTTTAATTTAGCGGCATGAGTTGAACATGATATTTACTCTCTGTCCGTTCCTCATTGCGTCCTGAAGACCGCACTGACTGTGTTTTATTACCGCTTTACCTGGTATAATTCAATAATCGGAATTTGGATGTTTGTGAATCGTTCTCGAATCTTCCACGGCCGAATCGTGAATAATCGTAAGAATCGGAAATTTTGCACGCCTCTAATTATTATATCATTTTACATGTTATTTTGTTGTTTTGGAGCGACACTGATGGTTTGGTCAACTTGTTAGCATGTTCTTTATGCTATAGTTATCTAAATAACTCTTAATAGCTGTGTTACGTTAACATACCGGCCACGTTCGCATTTTGTTGTTCATGCATCATGTAACATTATCATACTGTACACTTATTCAGCATGTTGTTCTCTATTGTATTCTTATTTTAATTTGCCCTTCAAGGTGACATATATGTTCTATGTGTTGGATTTTATTAGAGCTGTAACGAATACTCGAGCAACTCGAGTTTAAAAACTGATCCGTTTAATTTTGCCTGGACTACTTTTAATGCGGGACAACGCGCTGATGTTACGTGCATAGAGGAAGAAGCAATTTAAAAAAAAAAAAAACTTGCCGCTACAAACTACGCCCGCATGATGCTAGTTTGGTAGCAGGTAGTGTCCGATGTGTCTCAGATATCGCATGCATTTAGGACTAGATGCCAATTGACAGACTTGGCCGGGTCTGGGCAGCGTGAGTAAACAGCCGCCATCTTTAAGCAGTAGACTTCTCATCGCTAATGAATATAACGTTACTGTCACACGCTCACGTAACGTTAGCCCTTCGGAGGGCTAGGTTTCTATTGATTATGACCACTGTCGATGCATGGCTAACGTGTCTTACATACAGGCTTTATTTAATCTGTAAAAACACAGCGCTGTAGAGTGATGAGGGTGTAAAATTAAAACATAATAAAGCTAACTGTTTTAGCTCAGTAGTCATTGCTGAAGAAATGTGCTCCAATACAGCAGGTATCATACATGTTGAACACTGCAAAAACTCAAAATCTTACCAGTACTTACAGTTTAGACCAACTTAAAACTTAACTTAAAAATAGCTTGACACAAATGGAAACTAAATTGAAACACGTGGGGAAAAACACGTAGCTTTTAAGTGATGTGTGTTATCAAGCGTAATGGCATTTTTAGGTATGAAATATTTATATATATATGAGGTCTAGTTTTTTGAGTGAAAGCGAATATTTTTTTCTAGTCACATCTCTGCAATTGTTGGCTGTTTTCAACAATGTACATCGAAAATAAAGACACTGATTGACTGAAAATGGTTCAATATTGGATTAATTGTCTTTTTTTTCTCATTTATATTTATAATTGTTCTTTACCTAAAAAAAAAAAAAAAAAAAAAAAAAGTTTTTATCTGATTACTCGATAGAATTTTCAGTCGATTACTCGATTACTAAAATATTCGATAGCTGCAGGCCTTGATTTTATCAAGTAAATTTCCCGCCAAAATGCGACTTAAACGTTTTTTACCTCTTTGTTGGGCATTTTATGGCTGGTGCGACTTATAGTCCGAAAAATACGGTACCAATTCCAAAGCTATAAATCAAGTACTACATGTTCTGTGGTGTGATGTCATGATTTTGATAGTGCCAAATACTACCAGTGCTTGAGTCAATGCCAAAACTGAGCTGCCGTGCAGTTACGCTTTCATTGCTGTAACTAATAAACAGTATTTGTTGGTGATTAGACTCATTTTCCAATGACATTCAATTGTGGAAGAATACAATGTAAGGGAAAGCACTTTAATCAGCAATGCTTTTATCTACAACATGACCGATAACGCATTTTACAAAATGAAATCCATTCAATCCCTCAAAGAAAAAGCAAAAGAGATCCTCTCAATCAACACAGCACTTAAGTCAATTCGTGTACAATATGCACACTTAGGAGAAAGTAGAAAATTGAAAAAGGATCACTGCTGCTTGCACCTGTTTTGACGTTTGCTTCCATGTAAAATATTTCATCGTACGATTTTTTAAGGTAAAAATAGGTATGTGGTTGCAGAGATCCAAGTAAAAAGAGTTCAATTTGAGTCGGAAGGCCTCGCCACACTCATACGGAGAAAGTCTTTTAAAGGTCTGTGTTGGAAAAAAGATAAGATTGTTGTCTCCCAAGCAAGCCGGCCCAGGACGTCAATTGTCAAGGAGACGCGGCGTGTGTCCTCAAGTGTCTGCTCCTTTCCCGTTCACTGGTTATTCTTTGCTTTGGCATGTGTGAGGATGTGAGACTTCAGGTTGGTAGACTGGGCAAATTTCTTGTTGCAGCCGTCAAAAGGGCACACGTACGGGCGGTCCCCCGTGTGGATTCTCACGTGGGTACGTAAATTAAAGTCCAGGGAGAACCTCTTGCCGCAGCCCTCAAATGTACACTGGAGATGGAAAAGAACACATTTATTTATATTGGGAAAGGGTTCTCAAATGATGTTCCCTCATAGTTCTAAAGTAGGATGCCTGAGAGGTGTCAGGTGAAATGCAAAGTCCAAACACTTTGCAAGCTGGCGCAACGTCGCTCCAATTTGCCAAAGCACGACTGCAAAATGGCAAAAGCAGTAACCCAAACTGCCACAACAAGATCCCCAATTCCTAAAGCGCGATTGCAAATTGGCAAAAGCACGAACGCCAACTTCCACAACAATGGCTCGCATGACGAATGCAAAAAGCCACAGCACGACTGCAAGATGACGAAAAAAGGATGGCGCTTTGTATATTGCTATATGCGCTTTGTGACCATCTTTACGGACCTCTGTTAAGTTGCCCCCCCCCCCCCCCCCGTCAGAACCAAATTTATATGCAGGCATGAAAATGGGTCAGGGGTTAAAAAGGTGAGAAGAAAATATGTTCCGGTAGGGCTGTCCCAAATGACTAATTTTCTCCCGATTAGTCAGCAAATTTTTTTTTTAAACCAATTTGGCAATGAAATTTTTGTTGACACTTATTAATTCACAAAAACATTTTGGAACACTTAATTTCTTTATTAAAGTACAATAAACATGTAAGTAACAATAATTAATCACACATGAACACTGAGGTCAAATGCTGATAGTACGCCTGAACCCTATAGACCCTACTCACCTACGTCACAAAATGGGCGTGTCGCTGTTTCCGGCCGCCATATTGTACCTCTTTTTCAGACCTATTCTCATTGTTTTCAATTAGTCGAGCAAGTTATAGAGCAATTCATGGAAGCCCCAGTGTTATCTGACGCTGTAAACTCATTGGATCCGTTGCATAAAAGGCGTTACGTGGAAAAGCTTCAGTTTATCCATTCGCCAGATCCGTATTTGATGCCTAAATCGATGTTTTTCGACCCGCTGGCTTCGCCTGACATCTGATATCCGGATGTTTACAACTATCTTGTCCACACAAAATCAGCCTATTCTCACGAAAGTTTGAAAAACTTTAAGAGCTTGGAGGCTTATAAATGCTACGTTGCTGGTTGGGTGAAACAGGTCCTCGTACACGAAAATTCGGCAGGAATCTTGTGCTCGGAAGGTGAGTTACGAAATTTTCAATTCATAATCTTTTGTTCTTGCTAACATCCACTGTCAAGTCTAATGTATTTCATATCATTTGTCAATGGAGCTAGGGCTTTTAATGTTTATATGGTTTAGCAATAGCACTCTCACTGTATACATATATAATACGTAATAAATATGAAGTGCGATAGCACTACTCCAGATTGTCCCTAGTTGAATTTATTTTTTGGCTTTTGACCTCAATAGTGAAATTGTAAATTAATTGGATGACAACTGTCTGATTATCCCCTTATAATTATATATTTTCAGGTAGTTCATTCACAACGTCTGAGTGTATGTTGTCGGCAATTAGCCTAGCAATGATCTTAATTGTGGTTCTCAGCCCAAAACCCTCTAAATATATATTAAATGCATCTTACCAGATATAAAATGACTACTACGTAATCTGTGGTAGTTGTTTCTCGTCGAATTGCAGCAGTCAATCTCGGTCTCCTCTTCGGGTCTCTCGGAATACGGTAAAAATTCAAGTCTCTCCGTCTATCTTCTCTGTTTTTGCAACCGACCGCCACACACGACTTCACCATTTTGATTATTAATGTTAACGAGCAGAAAAACACGCCATAATAGGAGGAATTTACGAAGCGCTAATGCATTAACATGACTAGTATCCGGACAACATGGCGTGGGGGCGTGGCTGTGACGTCACGTGAGTAGGGTCTATTGGAAAAAACTATCATTGTGATTTTTGGGGAGTTTGCGATATTATATTGCGATATTAAAACGAGAACATTTTCACCAAATAACTTGAATAGCTCCGTTCGGAATAGCTGCACTGTTGACGAAGAAAAACAGTTTGGTCGCGCTGCCTAGCTGGAGGGAGAGTGAGACACTGTGGTGCTGTATGAGCATTAAGCAGAAAAGCATGAATGTATGTTGTTTTTAAATTCCGATGCTCTGAAAAATGGCACCATCGGCACTAAATTTTTATAACTCCGTTTAATCCAGGATCTGCACACTTGCTGCGTTCATGAAGTAAAACAAAATTTTAAATGTTGAAAAAAGAAAAACAATTGCACGTCCTACGATGTGACTATTGTGCAGGCTTCGCTGATAGCATTTACTAGTTGGTGTGCGAAAGAATGGAATGTAAACAGATTCAGAACACTGACTTCGCCTTTCCAACATTATTCAAAACAATCCTTATTAAAAAAATGTCTAGCATTATAGTATACTACTATTTATAATAATCATAATATGAATTGCCAATCATATTTTTTAAGTAGGGTGTCATTTAAAAGGGATTCTTAGTGTAAAATCTGAATTCTGTAGTAATATAGTATTTACATCTTATAGTATTAATTCTGAAGTATGTGGGATTAACTCCAGAAATTGTTATTTATACGACAAACGTGACGTGCTTTTATTTTTGAAATGTTTACCGGAAGTATGTTCGCTAAACCGCTAACAACTTTACACTCCGCAAAAAGAACTTTTCGTCATTGCTTGTAGAATAGAACGCCTTTATTGTGGTGTCACTCACTTTTTTTTTTCTTCATTTTTTCGTTTGCAAATGCTTTTGACCAGCGATTTTTCATGTTTGAAGTGTCACCTTTTAACCGCAAGTTTGCGTTTTTAAAAAGACTGCCAATGTTTTATAGCAGGCTAAAGTAGCTAAAGTAAGTTGTCCCCCCCCCAATTAGTCTCAGTGTACAGTGTTTAATATAGATGTGTTTCCTTATTTTGTATGTGTGAACTGTAATACTATGGCGTGTTGATTTTCATTTACCTTGCGATAAATGGACTCATTGCATATCGCCACAGGCTTAGCTGCTTCAATTAAACATGTCGTTAGTTAGATGGACTTGCGAACCCCCCCCACCCCCCCTTAAAGAGCATACGACAGGAGAAAAAAAGTCTTAAATGGCATTATTATGTGAATTAGAATCATATTTTGAGACGATTCGACTATATACAACAATTTAGCAAAGCGCAGATGACGAGAAATTAGTCTTTTAATCTGCCGGTTAGCCACGCCTACCATTATAGGGCTTTAGCGTCCCCAACAGGTGGATGACGTCAGCGGTAGACTGGGCTCATCGGTTTTACTATTCAGCCCATTGAGGGGGAATTATTCAGAACGAGGAAAACGCGACGAAGAGAGCTGCAAAATGTCATTGTTTCAGTCTCTTTACTTCAATATTTTTACAGGATATTCTTTTTATCCAAGTATTTTCCCCAATTGCTAAATAAATGGCTGGTCATGACAAATAACAGTCTTGTGCTCAATGGAATATGAAATAATAAAAATGCATTTATTCAGGACAACATGGCAAAATTACTCCATAATGGTCAAAACTGTCGACTTCACCTTTACTGTCGCACCTCCCGAACGATATTTTATGGCACCTAAATCGGACATATGTCATTTCCCTTCCCCGGCTTCGGAGAATGTAAACAAACCAAGAGGCGTGACAGCTAGCCGACATGCTAACCCGAACCGAGTGATGTTTCAAAGTCTTCAAAGCGGAAAATCACACATAACTAGCCTCAATTATTTGACATGACGACTGGGTTGTCGATTGTCTTCGCGGATCGGCAAACTGCCCGGCGGAGAGCAATTTACAGTTCGCTCCCCGGAGGAGGGTGGCTGCAGTTGTTGTGCAGCTAACGTGCTGCTAATGTGCATGAGGATGGCTTTTTACATGCCTATCAATGATCAAATGTAAGTAGTCCTTTATTTAAAGAAAGTTTGTAGTGTTTACTTTGTAATCGCTGTATTCGTATTTGACATAATACAAAACAAGATGTTTACTCACTTCCTCGTAAGTCCAATGGTCCCACAGTAAATATCCACGGTGAATGGGAACCTTTTGAAACTCCAAAAAGGAGCATACGCCTCTCCCTCATACAGAATGATTTTTCTACAGCCGTTTGGCTGGCGTGATGCGAAAAATAAACGTATTAATCCGCAAAATCAGCTGAATCCTTCGTCCTCATACACAACAGTAAGCTGTATAGTGAAGAGGACGTCTTCTACCGTACACGTCACAGCGCTCTCCTCCTCAATGCAAGACCGAAGCCGGAAGTCACTCATTTTCATGGCGCGGGATTAAAAAAACTAAATAAAAATAGCGATCGCTTCCACACACATCCAAGCGGTCCATATCATTCAGGAGCATAAAATACCGCATGTATTATGAAATAAACATGCTTTTTCGTGTCACATGCACTTTAAAACTTTTCTCCTCAGATCTACACAATTCACGTGGGTCACCCTTTTTGACTTCAAAACGGCGAATTTCGCCGAAAGATGAGTGATTTTCATGCCTGTATACATATGTGCTTTGTGACCATCTCTACGGACCTCCGTGAAGTTGCCCCCCACCCCAATCAGACCCAAATTTATATGAAAATGTCAATTATTTACACTGTAAAAAAAAAAAATTAATTTATGCTGCTATCGTTTTATAGATATTGCGACATTAATTTCGAGTGAAGACGTCAACTCAAGTGGCTGACGGAGCGTATCAACTATGTCTATAACGGGGGTGTCAACAACGAGCACAAATGAATTCGGGTCCATTTTGCAGTAAATGAGGGGCTGAGAGTGACCCCCTCACTCGAAATTCAAATCTCAAGCCCCCCATTTACCCGATGGGCCCAAAAGGGTGCCATCTATTTCTGATACCTTAGTACTAGTTGTTTGGACACCCCTCTGTTATTGAGAAAGTTGCTATGCTACGTCAGCCACGGGTGTTATGACGTCCTCACTCGAAATTACTATGTCAATATCTATAAAACGATAGCAGCTCAAACGATAATTTTTAATCAAAATGGGAGACTGATTGACCTCGGAATAACCTATAAAAGTGTTATATCTCAAATGGTAGCAGGACAAAAAAAAAATTATAGCACAAATGACAGAAATACCGTAATTTTCGGACTAAAAATTGCTATTTTTGTCCCTCATTTTGAATCCTGCGGCTTATTTGTTGATTTATTTGGGTTAATAGGTAACACTTTGAGATTGCCATAAGATTGTCATAATTATAAAATGACACTATCATGGGCATTAATAAATGCTTATGACAGATGTCATTAAGTGTCATCCAGCAAATTATGCAACCCATTTTATGCCCAGCTTGGATGTTTTACATCTATTTAAAAAGATAATTTGCCCGATGACACAAAATGACATCTGTCATAAGCATTCATTAATTCTCATGGCAGTGTCATAATTATGTTGGTCTTATGACAGTGTTACAGCACCACTATAAAATAATGAATGAAACAACTGGAACAGTAACTGGAGAAATAATTAACATAGAACATGAATTTTGATTATTTACGTCTGTAGTGCTGCAATGCATGTTAGGAGGCATATTGGACATATTGGCAGCAGAGCTTCTTGAAACTTTGCAGCCAATTGGTTGAAAGCTTCATGATGGTTCATTTGGTCTTATGACAGTATTATGATGCTGCTGTCAAAGTGTTACCGGTTAATATCTTTTGGTGTAAATATCCCATAATACAGTGAGAACAGTTGCAGCTTATTTATGAACAAATGCCATTTTTATGTCAAATTTGAGGAGGGAAACTTCATGGAGGTCCGTAGAGCTGGTCACAAAGCACATGTCGCAAAATATACAAAGTGCCGTCCTTTTTTTTTTTTTTTAACTTCCAGGTCATCCTCTTGCATTTGTGTTGTGGCAATTGGGGTTCGTGCTTTGGCAAGTGGGAGTCGTGTTGTGCCAACTAGGATTAATGCTTTTTTTCCCCCCCTTTGCCAAGTGTTTGCAATTGGGGTTTGTGCTTTTTCTGTTCGCTAGGTTTTTGGACTTTGCATTTCACCTGACACCTCTCGACCATCGTATAGTAACGGAACTCGTTCGTGTCCCGGGGACTACCTATATGTATTCAGTTGAATTGACTCAACATTGCACATATTGGCATTTGAAATGATTAAGTCTTTTCTGTGGAAAGTGGGTCGGAATGGCTCTTTGGGTGTAAAAAGGTTGCCAACCCTTGACCTATTTGTTTATTCTATATTCTTTAGCTGACTTGAAAAAGTAGAATGTCATAGGAATAAAGCAGCAACATTAAAAAAAATTATAACCTGAACCAACACCCATTTTGTCTACGTATAGTGTAACCTTATGAAAACAATGTCATATCCAGTCAAGATAAAATTGTGATCTGATTATTCAAGCCAAAGTTTGAGGAATGTAGCGAATTCAAAAGATGACCTGAACAATCTTTTCAAGGCGTTAACAGATTTCTGAGATTATACATCACAATTATATCATCTTTTCATTGGCAGGGAACAATTTCTTGTAACTCTAGGGCTACGCATTCCAAACCCCTTGTTTTGGCTACCACTGCTGTAAAGAACTTCATATATGAAGAAGCCCACCTGGAAAGGTTTTTCTCCTGTGTGTACTAGTTGATGTCTTTTCAGTTTGGAGCTCTCCACGAAAGCTTTGCCGCACTCGGCGCAGACGTGCACACGAGGCCCGTGGGTGTGCAAGTGTTTCCTCATAGCGGAGTTATCCCTGAACATCTTAGTGCAGCCCTGAGGACAAAAAGAATGTTGACAACACGCATTTCAAGTCTAGAACATTTGTATTACGCTGCACTTCTATTGTACTATTTCACTGTTCAACTCACTGACAAGTCAGACGAGTATCCCTTATTCAGTTGGGAGTAGTGCTGCAACGATTAATCGATTAACTCGAGTAACTCGGTTAGAAAAAAAAAACTTCAAATCGAATTTTGCTGCCACAATGATTCTTTTAATTAGCGTGGAGTTGTAATGGTTTGTTTTGAAAGTGTTTGCATTTAGTTTTATTGATTTGAGTCGATACAACCCCCTCTCGTGGCAAGGGTTTAATTGATTTTGGTAGATACACAGCCCTCTAATGGCAACAGTGAATATGACATAACTCGTTTAACATGGCTGAATCGAGCTGCTCCCTGTTAAGACCAACATAAGGAAAGTTCTTGTTTGAGCTAATTTTTTTATGCATTCGTAATTTGGTTTATAGGTATATTTATATTATTTGTGGGAATATGTGTTTGAGCAATTTGTTAAGAGTATTGTAAAAAAAAAAAAAAAAAAGTTGGCATTTCGTAGCATGTAAGCTAGCAGACTTTTGATACGCAAGTTATCCTAATCAGATTACACTATTATTCGTACTAACTAGTTGATAGGTTAATCAACTACTAAATTGACAGCTGCAGCCCTAAAACGATTAATTCGAGTAATTTGATTAGTACAAAAGCTTCGACAAATTTTTCTGCTTCGAGGGTTCGTTTCATTAGTGTCATTGTAATGGTTTGTTTTGAAAGTGTTTGCATTTAGTTTTATTGATTTGAGTGGCTACACTGACCTCTAACGGCAACAGTGAATATGACATAACTCATTCAACATGGCTGAATCGAGCTGCTCCCTGTTAAAACCGACATAAGGAAAGTTTTTTGTTTGAGCTAATATTTTTTTATGCATTCGTAATTTAGTTTATAGATTTATTTACATTATTTGTGGGAATATGTGTTTGAGCAATTTGTTAAGAGCATTGTTAAAAAAAAAAAAAAAAGTTAGCATTTCATAGCATGTAAGCTAGCGGACTTTTGATTTGCGAATTATCCTAATCCGATGACACGATGATTCGTACTAACTAATTGATAGATTAATCAACTACTAAATTGATAGCTGCAGCCCTAAAATGATTAATCGATTAACTCGAGTAATTTGATTCGTAAAAAGTGCTTCGACAATTTTTTCTGCTTCGAGGATTCGTTTCATTTGTGTCATTGTAATGGTATGTTTTGAAAGTGTTTGCATTTAGTTTTATTGATTTGAGTCGATACAACCCCCCTCTCGTGGCAACAGTGAATGACATAATTCATCTAACATGACAGATCCAGATGCACCAGGTTAAGACCAACATAAGGTTGTGAGGTTTTTTTTTGAGCTAATACGATTGTTGATGCATTTGTAATTTAGTTTAGAGATATAGTTAGCAGTGTTTGGTGGGACTATGAGAATGATTTGTTAAGAGCTTTGTAAAAACAGTTTTGTAATTGTTCTTTTGTTGTACTTCGATCATCATTTATTAATTTATTTATTAGCTAAGCTTAGGTTTTTATTTCAATTTATTTTTAAATGCATTTATTGCTCTTATTAAATCAAAGTGCAGTTCTGCATAATTAGAAAAAAGCGCTCTTTTGGCAGTGCAACTTCACACGTCCTTTCCTAAAATTTAGTCTGCAACACATTAAATGCTCCTAATCTGTTTACTTGATTATTCGAACTAACCAACTTGAGATTAATCGATTACTTAAATAATTGATAGCTGCATGACTAGAAAATGGATGGACTTGCTACGTTATCACTTACTTTGTGCGGGCAGGCTATCGTCCTGGGTGCGTCGTCTTCTTTCACTTTCTTTGGCTTCATTCTAAATACGAAAACCATCATTTGCGCATTATCCGAGTGCGTTAATCGTATAGTTTCCACTAAACGAGCGCATGAATACCTTGCAAACTCTGCCAGTTGCTTGGGGTCCGAGAGGTCGATCCCCGGGATGCCCCCTGGAGGTAGCTTCTTCCCTGTCATGTACTCTGAATAGTCAGGAGGAGAGTTTTCACCCGTGATTTGCTCTTCATGGTCAATGTCCTTCTTGTCATCTAAATCACAAAAATGGAATTCAATAAGCGCTGATGAGACGTCTATCACCGTCAATGAGTCATTTATGAAATAACATTAAAGCCATTAGAACTAGAAAAGTTTATTGGGGTGGTGGCAGATCGCCCCCTTTTCATCATCTCATGAGAACCTAACTTGCTCAAAACTCGCCTCTTTTTTTGAGATAATAAATTCACATACCTAGGAGAAAAAAACCCTATTGAACAGGGTCCTACAAAAAAGGAGTCGCTACTGAGCTGTGCAGCCCTGCCCTTATCCAAACCAAAATGAATCTTTTAATTGGGCCAATTCGACCAAGTGTGCCAAATTTCGTGGCTCTAAGATGCCTAAGTCCCTGACAAAATCTACTTTTAATGGCTAACAAAAGGTCATCGCGGTAACAGACAGAGACATGGGCCTTAAAATGTAGTATGACTAACGGTCTTAAGCCTACAATGACTAATCTGAAAATAACTGGACATGCATAAGTAAAATGAGTGACTTTCTGTTGCCACCAGTTGGTGCTGCAGAGTTGACCCTTACAGGACCCTTGAGGGTACGACTCTCACCAAGCACAGGAAGTTTGTCGCAGATTTGTTGTATGTCTGCCAAGTTCTGAGTGTTCAAAATTTGAGGCGAGACAAAATGGCAACGGTCATTTTCACTTTTCTGTTTGGACCACTCTGCTTCAACGAAACCTCAGTATTTTTCATCAGCCAGGTTTGAGGGCAACTGATTTTTTTTCCCTTGGAGGAGGAGCCTGTCTAGTAAAAAATGGGTGTTTCAGGTAGTTATTAGTCACTTACTGAATTTGGCTTGTTGCCCAAAAAATGGCCAACTTTGGCACCCCTCCCAGATCAGGCCCGTAATTGAAAACTCATGATTTTGATAACTTAAGATCTTATATGTCTGATGAACAGTCTCACCAATTTTGAGGAGGATCCAACTAACTCTCTCTGTGCCAAGGTCTCCAACATGCACCCTGTATATTGGACTAAAACTGCATATTTTTTCTCATGCAATCCAAAATAACTGATTTCCTGTTGGGTTTCGAATTTGGGTGCAAGAGACTTTTTGGAGCAGTTTTGCACAAAGTATCGACTTCCCAAATTTTATCGCTCTACTTTGAAAAAACCTAATAAGAGAGGCCTTTTTGACAAATTAAAGGGGGCGCACCAATCCATTTTGTGTTTTTCGCAACATTGCAAAATTATCCAAATTAACACGAAGCCACATATATGTGCAAATTTTGGTGAGTTTGAGCATGTTCAGACCTCCAATTTTTCTCATTTTCACATTAAAAAAAAAAAAAAAAAAAAAAACTTATCACTGTTTAAAATTTTCGGGGAGACAAAATGGCGACGATCTTTTTCACTGTCCTTTTTGGGCACCTCTGCATCAACGAAACCTCAGTATTTTTCATCAGGCACCTGAACACATGTCTAAAGGCTCCCCTGATGCAGGTTTTAGGTCAATTGATTTTTTTTTCTCTTGGAGGAGAAGCCCGTCTCGTCTAGTAAAAAAAGGGTGTTTCGTGTTCCAAGCAGAGGGCGCCAGGCCTAATGGGTAATATTTCAATCCAGTCGTGTGCAGGCTAGGATACCTCACATACTTGCCAGATGGTAAAAAAAAAAAGATGTAACCTTGTATTAGGGAGTTATTTGGCGTGTTGCCCAAAAAAATGGCCGACTTTGGCACCCCACCTCAGGCCCGTGAATGAAAGTTCACTATTTTAATAACTCAAAATCTCATGTCTTATGAACAGTCTCACCAATTTTGAGGAGGATCCAACTAACTGCTTTGGCTAAGCTCTAACGTGCACCCTCTATATCGATTAAAATTGCATTTTTTCCCCACATTCAATTGACAATACCCGCTTTCCTGTTGGTTTTGGAATATGGGTGCAAGGGAGTTTTGGGAGCAGTTTTGCACAAGGTATCCAATCCCCAAATTTTATCGCTCCATGTTGAAAAAAGCCAATAGTAGAGGCCTTTTTGAAAAATTTCAAGGGGGCGCCACTGAGCTATTTTTTTGAATGTTTTATTGCAACGTAGCAAAATTATCAAAATTTACGCAAAGCCGCATCTATGTGCAGGTATTGGTGAGTTTTTAGCATGTTCAGACCTCCAAGTTGGCCATTTTCATTTGCCTTGAAAAAAGTTATTTTTTGTAATTATTTGCATTTCAATTGGGCTCTTGCGCCACTTGGTGCTCAGGCCCTAATAAACTTAACAAAATTATTATAATTCATTTATAAAATGAGTTCACGCTCAAATTATATAAACGGTAAGACTTTAAAAGTGGGGTACAGAGACAAACAAATGTTCGTTTTAACATATTTCATGTGGAATTAGCTTCTCGAATTTACCAACTGTCAAGGTAAAAAAAAAAAAAAAAGTGCCGGTTGAACGTTGAGGAAAAAAACGAGGGTACCTGAAGGCACCACCGCCGCCGTCGTCGTGAACTGCGCCATAGAGGCCTAGCGGATTGACAAGCGTACTTAGCTGCACTCGCCGCCATCTTCGCGGGCCAAATAAACGCCATTTTTTCGGGCCGCCATACTTTCTCGACCGGGAAATATGGCGGCGCCCATCGGCACAGAAAACATGGCTTCCCATAAAAACAAAAACAATCCAATTCAATGCAAAACAGTCTTTTCGAGTGGTAAAATTGCCGTCAACTTTTCTCGGAGGACAAGGCCTCGCCGGAGGCCTGGTAACGACGACACACGCACAGTGAGAACAAAGCCAATGCTGGAATTGATTGCAAACTTACCCGAAGCCCACATAGTAACGGAGAACTCTCCTTCCAACGTCTTTATTTGCACTTGCTTCTGTTCCCATTTTCTGCCCATGTCAGCGGCGCTTAAGTAGCTCTTTTTAACCGACTTCTTCCCAGCTCCAGCTCTCTTCATCCGGGCCGCTGCCGAGCTTCTCCCCGCGACTGTGACCAGAGTCTGTTCGATGTAGTCCTCCTCCACGGCGGGCACCGGGATGAGTATTTGGTCTTGGTAGCCGTCATCCGCGTGCAGTTCCGAGTCGTCCTCGCCCACCACCTCCTCCCGGGTCTGCACTAAAATCACCTCCTGGTGGGGGAGAATCGAGTGCGGATCGTCCGTGTCGAGCGGTTGTAAGGCGATCATAGGCTGGTGCTCGCAGTCTTCCCCGACAACAGTTGTTTCGATAGTCTCCACCTCGATTTCGTGCAGTTCCACTATTTCGGTGGGCATTTCGGAGCCGTCCGTCTCAATGTACAGGGTTTCCCCCGAAGCCATGACTTCTTAGTCCGTCCTTCTGCCCCCCCTGCACCCTTTGAAATGTTTTGTTTAGTCCACTGTGGCTTCTGTGTGTACTCTCCTCCCTCTCCGACAACTCAGCAACAACGTGTACTCTCGTCGCCACTCTGCTCTAGTTATCAAGTCTCGCGTGATTTCAAACATAGGGCTACTCTTCAGTTCAGATGTATAAAACTAGCTGTCTGGGGCGCGCTGTGAGCAAACAGGAATAAGCGGCGTCATTTGTCGGCCATTTTGAGTCGGGCCCGCTCGATTTTCAATTGCTTTTTCATAAACGTCAGAGGTTTAAATTAACTACACACCTGAAAGTACTTATAATTTGGTTTCTCAATATAAAGCGCGGATAATAGCAACGTCAATATGGCTTATTTTGAACCAAACTGTCTGAAAATCTTCAGTTAACCCTTTATTGCCAAACGTATCACATTTGATACAGCTAAAATTTCGTCGATTTTGAGACTAATTCAGAATTTTGACAATTCTTTTTGTAAAACAAAAAACAAATGATGGATGCAAGTAATTCTGAATTTTGACAATTCATTTTGGAAAAAAAAAAAAAAAAGAATGGATGCAAGTCAACACATGCATGTACAGGCTCCATGAGAAAAACAAACAGGATTTAGCAAGGGTTATAGACAGGGGTGAACATAATTTTTTTGCCCAGGTTCTCAGAGGAGGACCTGGGGATGTGACTTGGTCCTCATTGAGCTTGAGAGCCGACCTGCCTGATGCGATAAATTTATGACAAGCTTTACTTAGAGCCAATTAACTTTAATTAATTATATTAACAATTAATGCTTGATTAACATCAACTGGCACAACAAAATTGCCATTACTTTGAAGTGAAATGTAAAGAAATAAGGCTCCCACATTAACTCCAAGCCTTTTTAAAAGTGGGATGTCCTCCTCATAAGACCTCATTGAACGTGCATGTTTAGCTTTGTAAAATGCGAGCAAAAACACGTCTGTCAGTGCATGTCGCTATTCATTACCTTTGTTCCGCCCTGTTCCGCCGCCACTTGTCCATAGGGCGAGTGGGGTCCTGTTTGACATCGATAGTTTGCTTAATTGCCACATGGTCTCTGTTTTTTTTTTCTCGTTCTTTTCAAAGTTTGGATGGCTGAAATTCTTTGACCCTACATAAAATGCGCTGCTCTTATCGGCGACATTGGGATTCTCACGGCACATTTTGTACGGCATTTCCGTGCGAGCATCATTTGCTTCTAGCCACGGTACCTCCTGTAGCCACTTTTCAGCAAAAGTCCTTTTTTTCGGTAGCTCCGGTGACGTCTCTGTCGTCTGTCTGTCTTTTGACGGGGTTGGGGGAATACGGAAGTAATTGCTCAGTGTGGCCTGCCTCTTCGACATTTTGAGAAGTTATTTTCTCGTGTCCGCCGCAAATACAGTGGTCAGCCATCGGTACGCAAAAGCGTATGGAAGCCGTTGAGGGCCAGCGCGTTTGTCTACGTCCAGTACGCATGCGCGCATGCGGACCACTTATGTGCACCCCTGGTTATAGATATCAGAGCGCTTATTACACATCTTCATTTTGACTTTTCTTGTTACAAATTTGAAAAGAAGGTTTCATTAGGACCTTATTTTTCAAATTTTGGGATTCTCTGATAATTGCTTCATGTTGCAGGTATTTAAGGGTTAACATTTTATTTCAGAAAATCACTCACTCTACGTTGGCATTGAAGTCCCCCGACGCAAGATGGCCGCCAGGTACGTACGCCGCCTTTAGACATCTAGTCTTCTATGATATAATTGAGTACTCTGAGTTTTCCGTAATCATCCAATGATTAAATTCATTAAATGCTTCATCATCAAACATCTTTCACCACCTTATTTTTCTTATAGCTTTTTTTTTTTTTTTTTAATGTTTTTTTCCTGTTACCAATTGAAAGAGGGGTTTTTTTTTTGTCATCAAATGATGATTAAATAATATAGTTTTCAACATGAAACAAGAAAAAAGGGTCTTCAAAATAAAGATAAAAACGTTTTGACGCCACTGTTATCATGAATAGTGGTATGTTGGCTCCCTCTAGTGGAATCTGAATAAATCCCTGCCTAAATCAAGTTGATTGCGGGGATGCTCATTTTACAACAGCCGTAACTACAAAACGACAGGAACAACAATATAACCAACACACACATCCTCTCTGATGCTTGAAACAATTCCATTTAAGGAGGAGAGTGAAGTTTCCTTTCAGTAACGGATCAAAGCTGTCATTTCTAAAGTGTGCATGACGTCATAGACGTCCGCTAACGACCAAAGTTTCAAAGTAGATAAGCAACTCTTGCACCCTATGAGTAATACCCTGTGTCAAAAACCTACATATTTGCAAATTGGTTTAAAATTGAGAACTTTATAACTATTTCAGGGTGCACGCTCGATTAACTATTATGTATGTGAAATCATGGTCCTGACATAAAACCTCTCTATTGATTTTTTATTTATTTTATTTTTTTTAAATAAAAAAAAATGCTTATTAACACTTGTAAAACACAGAGCAATATACACAATTTCACATATACATACATACACACACAAAGAACAAAACACCATAATTATAGCTTTAAAGAAGACAAACATCACAAAAATACACTATATACAGTCCATGCATTAATAGTTTTGATTGCCTTATCCTTTAAAGAATGTTTGTCAAAATATAATGCTTGAATTCTATACATAATGCAATAAAACATGACTTCCTTGCTGTAAATTTGCTTTTATGAACGTGAAATTTGGTGATGATTATTATCAGATTAATACAATGCAGCTAATCAAGTTCAAGTTCAGATTTATTGTCAAATATGCATATACGTAGAACATACAGCACAGATGAAAATGCTTTCCCCTCTCCCCACGTGCGAACATGCGTATAAAAAACAGAGCATAAAAAAAAGAAATAATAATAATAAATAAAAATAATAATAAATAAAATAGCAACTGGACTAATGTACAAACAAAATGAATATAATTTAAAGGATTAATCTATCAACTAGTTAGTTTGCGTAATCAGATTAGGAACGTTTAATGCGTTGCAGAATAAATTTTAGATGAAAAACAACAGCTCGCTAAGATTGCACTTTCAAAAGAACATTAAATGCTAATACAAAATAAAATTCCTGAGCCTTTATGCCAGGGGTGTCCAAACTTTTTGCAAAGGGGGCCAGATTTGGTGTGGTAAAAATGTGGGGGGCCGACCTTGGCTGACGTCCTTTACGTAGAACAATATATTTAAGCAAATTTTAGCAAGCCATTCAGTGTGTCACATTTGCTTAATTTTTTTTTTCTTTCGACTCTCGGGCTCTTGCGAAATACTGCTGCTGTGACACTAAACTAGCTTCAAGTTGCTTCAATTTCTCGCTGCGTATCCTCCCTGTAATCTTGTTGTACATGTCAGCGTGTCTTGTTTGGTAATATCGCCTCACATTGAAATCTTTAAAAACAGCGACGTCTCTTTGCAACATTAAAATCTTTTAAAAAAAAAAAGCGACGTCTCTTTGCAAATGAGGCAGACACAGTTGTTGCGTATTTTGGTGAAGAAATAGTCTAATTTCCACCTATCCTTGAAGCGTTGGCAGTCACAGTCAACTTTCTTTTTTTTGTTGATTGTCCCCATTTTAGAAAATGGAAGTAATGGGTCACACGGAGTAATGTTGCTTAGCCCTTAAATACCTCCAACATGAAGCAATTATCAGAGAATCCCTAAATTTGAGAAAAAAGGTCCTAATGAAACTTTTTTTTCAAATTTGTAAAAAGAAAAGTCAAAATGAATATGTGTAATAAGCGCTCTATATCTATAACCCATGCTAAATCATGTGTTTTCTTCTCATGGAACCTGCAGATGCATGTGCTGACGTGCATCCATCTTTTTTTTCCCTAAAAGAAATGTCAAAATTCTAAATTAGTCTCAAAATCATGGAATTTTAGTTGTATCAAATGTGATACATTTGGCAATAAAGGGTTAAAGTGCTGCTGCCTTTTAGTTGGTAAATGAGGGGCAGCATTTTGTGTGTAAGCTACTTCATATGCTGGTTGCAGTACTGCTGACCAATTTATTAAGTCTGTTCGGGCCAGGCGTTATTGATTTTATGACAGAGGCTGGGGGCCGGATGAAATTTGACCACGGGCCGCATTTGGCCCCCGGGCCGGACTTTGGACATGTCTGGTTTATGCAGAATTGCATTCTCATTTTACAAGAGCAATAAATTCATTTAAAAATAAATTGAAATAGCTGAGCTAAGCCTCAAACGGTGTAAAAAAAAGAATAATTAAGGGGGTCGAAGTACAACAAAAGAACAAGTGGATAATTTGCATAGCAACTGTCTGCTAGTTTAAATGCTATAAAATGCCTTTTTTTTTTTTTTTTTTTTTTTTTTTTTTTGCAAAGCTCTTAACAAATCTTTCAAACACATTCCACAAAAAAAATGCAAAATATATCCTAAACCAAGTTATGAATGCATACACAATCATATTATCTCATCATCTCATCTTTTGTTGGTCTTTACAGGGAGCAGCTGGATTGAGCAATTTTAAATAGGTTATGTCATAGTCACTGTTGCCGCTAGAAGGCAGTGTATCCATCCAAATCAATAAACTTTCAAAACAAACCATTAAAGATGCATAGCACTTGATTTTATTTACATACATACATACATACATACATCAAACAAAACATATACAGTATATATATCAGGGGTCGCGTTAACCGAATATTTTCCGTCGTTGACCGTTTTTTTAAAACGGCGACGGAAAAAACTGAAGTCCGTCCGTCATTTTGACAGGTTGCAATTCACACCCCAGACCACAGGGTGGCGAGTGAGCATATTAATTAGCTATTGTCTCTCTTAATGCATGACGTCGTTGGCTATTCTGTCAGAATATTGTAGTGTCACCAGGGTCTGGCGGCGGCACCGTGATTGACACATCAACGCGAGGTTCTTATTGGTGCACACGATGTGCTAGCGCGTCATCCAATTGGTGGACTAGATTGCCGCCTGTGTTTAGACCCCAATCACATGACGTCACAACTCCGCCCCCCTGACTGGAGCCGCCATATTGTGTGTCAGCTCGTCGTGTTTACACATTACCGCTACGTACATGCCTCCTATTACGGCATGTTTTTCTGGTCATTAACATTAATAATCAAAATGGTGAAGGTGTGTGTGGCAGTTGGTTGCAGTAACAGAGAAGATAGACGGAGAGACTTGAAGTTCTACCGTATTCTGAGAGACCCGAAGAGGAGAGCGAGATGGACTGCTGTAATTCGACAAAAAATCTGGGCACCAAACGATCCCCACAGACTATGTAGTAGTCATTTTATATCTGGTAAGATGCATTTAATATATATTAAGAAGATTTTGGGCTGACAACCACAATTAAGATCATTGTGTGACGTTGGTGATTGGGGTCAATATAGTTGCCTCTTTTTCTTTGGAGGTGGAGTTGTTGTTTTGTTGGTGTTTTTGGCGGTAAGCAGAGTAAAAAGAGGGAGAAAAATACCACGACGTCCGTTTCTAATTTTTCGCCGCCAAGCAAGTGTTACAATATTAATTAAAAATGAATGAAAACTAAATACTATTGAATATGTCATCATTATCATTTTAAAAATTTAAGTGACGGGTAAAAGATTATGACCGGATTTTTATGACCCTGTCAGTCAAAATGACAGACAACGAAAATGTCTAGTGCAACCTCTGATATATATATATATGTATTTATATATACATATATATATATATATATATATATATATATATATATATATGGCTGTCAAAATTATCGCGTTAACGCGCGGTAATTAATTTTTTAAATTAATCACGTTAAAATATTTGACGCAATTAACGCACATGTCCCGCTCAGACAGTATTCTGCCTTTTGGTAAGTTTTACAGCAAGGGTTTTTGTGCTGTCTAACAGCGAACTCTTGTGGTCGCTTTGCGACATGGTTTATTGTTGTCTTGCCATTTCAATATGGCTGCAGGACGTCTCAGGCTGACGCCTACGTTGTAATGTTGTGCTTATATGATCCTTGGACAAGATTTGTCCGTAAGTATGGTTGTTGAAAATAATGCACATATTATGTTAGTAAGCGAAATGTTATATTTTTTGTATGAGACGCTTTTTGTTTATATTTTGTGAACCTGTATAGCGTGCTAAGGTAATGTTGTTGCTAATGCAATGCTTGTGTACTTTTTTTTGGTAGTTTTACGACGGTCTAAAGAGGACAATGGTTTGAGGCCATTTTATTAATAAATCAGAAGAAAAAGAAAGTCTGATTATTATGGAGTCGTTCACTAGCTGTCTAGCTTTGGAAAAAGTAGACGCTTCGGAGTGAGGACAGCATAGACAGATTTAAATGACAGTAGAGTGAAATGCCCACTACAGTCCTTATGTACCGTATGTTGAACGTATATATCCATCTTGTGTCTTATCTTTCCATTCCAACAATTTATTTTACAGAATATATATATAATTTACAGAAAAATATGGCATATTTAATAAATGGTTTGAATTGCGATTAATTACGATTAATTAATTTTAATCATTTGACAGCCCTAATATATACATATATATATACACATATATTTTTTAAGACATTATTATTATTTTTTTCAAACTGCATTTTTCCATCCAGAGTGAGGGGGCACACTTTAAATGTATTAAAAGTATATAGGCATCTTTGAGTGAACTTCGAGTAAAATTCAAGTATCTTGAGGCCGGGCTGAGGCTGGGCTGAGTGTCCTCTTTTTTAGAAATCAAAATATGGTCACCCTTGCATATAACTGAACGCATTATTTAATGGTTGCTTAAAAGTTGGTGGGGACAATTTGAGCCTCTTGAAAAATTGGAAGTGTTTTGTCCCTACCGTCCCTATGCAAACCTACGCCCTTATTTATTTTGACTTGTCAAAAACCTATAAAAAGTTCTACACGAATATGTAAATTCTATGAGCGCGCCAAATCTTCTTTACTTTACGGGGTTTCTCAGCCAACGTGATGGAGCAACACCGCCCCCTTCTGCTGCAATTACGAACACACCTGCTGAATGAATTTTACTGCGTGTTACCTGCTCAAGTGGGCGCGGCATAGGGGCGGTCTTCTTTACCTCCACCTCCACTGCTAGAGAGACGCCGGCCAGCCACACGCTGCACTATTCGCTCCACTCAGGCTGGAGAGAGGACGACATGGAGAAGACAGGTGGAAGAGGCGACTTCGAATGGGTCTATAACGACCAGCCTCACACGTCGAGGAGGAAAGAGATACTTGGTAAGTCGCACATATAAACTCAATTGTTTAGTGAAATAAGAACGCGTGCGCTTATTTGGTTTTGTCTGCTGTTTTTTTTTTTTTTTTTGCCAAGTTTGTAACAAATGCCATGATCCGGTTCAACCCGTTTACTAGCTCTTACTTAAGCAGCCACCACTGCTCAGTAGACGCAGAGAAAGTGCACGCCACCAGGGATACCTCTAGTCACTGATTCCCAGGGCACGAAATTGGCTAAAACTCCTGTTGTACCGATGCAATTTTTTTGGCTCCTGATATCGATTCCGTCACCTGGCTTTGTGGTATTAAGTGATGCCGATAGTGTACCGAATATATAAGCAGTGGCGCCTCCAGAAATTTTTCATAGGGGTGGCAAGATGGGTCCACTTAAAATCTTGGGGTGGCCAAAACTAAAAGCCATAATTTCAGGTTTTCATTATATTATTGCAGTAAAAAGGTCAGGGGAAAACTATCAGAAAGACTTAAGGACACGGCTACTGATATACTTTGGTGTATTGTGTAATATTTGATGTTACTAATGATTTAATGTGTATAGTCCATAACATTTTGAGTTCCACAACAATTCTGTTTTATCGTGTTATGTATATATCAGGCATAAGGTGTACATTTAACTAAGGCTGTCAAATGATTAAAATTTTTAATCAAGTTAATCACAGCTTAAAAATTAATTAATCGTAACTAATCACAATTCAAACCATCTCTAAAATATGCCATATTTTTCTGTAAATTATTGTACATTCAACATACTGTTCATAAGTACTGTATTTGTTTATCATGATAATAAATCCACAAGATGTCATTAACATTATTAACATTCTTTCTGTAAAAGGGCTTCACGGGTAGAAAGACTTGTAATTCTTAAAGGATAAATGTGAGTTTGTATATTGTGACTAAATATTGCCATCTAGTGTATTTGTTGAGCTTTCAGTAAATGATACTGTAGCGACCTAACTGTTCTCCCCAAATGCATGATGGGAAGTGGTGCAACCATGACTGTGTGTGGTGGCTGCAAATGCTATTCCTTCTGGGTACACTACAGGGTATTAAGAAAAAGATCAACTGCTGTCATTCTTCCCTACTTCGCTTCCCACAATATTTATAGTTGCTGTGGAAGAGATGTCAAAGCTTTTGCCAATTAAAAGGACGGCCCCAATGAATGCTTGTATCTACTCCACTCACTTGACACTAGCTCTTTTCGCTGTATATAAGTAAAACGGCGCCATTGTAGGCTGTTTGCGGCAATGCGTGAATGAGTCGTACCGCGAATGCGTCAATTGCGATAAATATTTTCACGTCATTAATTTTAAAAAATTATTTACCGCCGTTAGCGCGCTAAATTTGACAGCCCTACATTTAACAAAACAAAATAAATGCATTCATTTGGGATGAAATGCATAACTGATGCTACAACAATCTAACGATATACTGGCAAGCGGGGTGGCCAGTGGGGTGGCCAACCAATTTATAGGGGTGGCCATGGCCACCCCTGGCCACACCCTTGTGGCGCCACTGTACATAAGCGGAAAACACTTAGGTGACTTGAAGTTCTGCTAAGGGACCTCCAATTTGGCCAAATTTCAGAATTGTCCTATATGCATGTGTGATACATTATTAGAAATCTTAAAATCTCTGCATTCTGGGGGAAGTAACATTTTGAACAGAAGTGCATTTGTTGACACATTAAAACAGGGGTGTCCACACTTTCTGCAAAGTGGACCAGATTTGGTGTGGTAAAAATGTGGGGGGCCGACCATGGCTGACGTCCTTAACGTAGAACAATATATTTAAGCAATTTTTTGCAAGCCATTCTCTGTGTCATATTTGCTTTATTTATTTATTTATTTTAATTAATAATTTCAGAAATCTCGCAACTAGCCTTTGTGGCGATCTCTTTTGACTCTCGGGCTCTTGCGAAATACTGCAGCTGTGAAATTAAACTAGCTTCAAGTTGCTTCAATTTCTCGCTGCGTATCTTCCCTGTAATCTTGTTGTACATGTCAATTGCCACGTTTACATGGAGCCAAATATTCCAATTACAATCGGTTTAGATGTTCAAACCGAATAAATGTGTTCCATATAAACACCTCATTCGGAATGAACAGGCCCAAACCGAATGGAATTTCATTCCGATTCACAGGGGTGGAATATTCCTTTTCCCAAACCGATTAGAAGTAAAATTATATCATGTAAACAGGGAATCGGAATGGTGTCTGGTTGCGTTCTTTCTGCACATGCTCCGTACTGACGTGGTGACGTCACTTGGTGACGTAAGTAACGTCACTTGCAACATGGCTTCCAAGCACACGCACAGCGCACCTAATTGGAGTCCGGCGGAAAGTTTATATCCGTGAATCCTTCCACCAGTCCACACAACTTTTTAAATGAACGGCGTGTCATTCTGAAGTGTTGTTTCCACTCGAAAAGTTAAAACAGCAGCTGATCTGACGATCGATCTCCATGTTTTGCAACGTGACGCTTTGTTTTGATTAATCTGCGCATGTCGGACGGCAGTTGTCAAACGTCCTTTCGGAATAAAGGCAGACACATGTAAACGCTGGATCGGAATAGATGAAGTGATATGTAAACAGCTGATCTGAAATTTCCATTCGGAATTATTTGAATCGGTATGAATAAAAGTCAGCATGTAAACGTGGCTAGTGTGTCTTTTTTGGTAATATCGCCTCACATGGAAGTCTCTAAGAACAGCGACCGTCTCTGCAAATGAGGCAGCAGGGCCGGCCCAGCCTATACGCAGACTGTGCGGCTGCTTAGGGCCCCTGACCACTAGGGGGCCCCCAATCTGGCAAATGTTTAATTTATATTCTACTTTGTTTACTTCAGTTTGCTTTATTTGACTTTTGTGAGTTTTGATTAGAGCTGAAACGAATACTCGAGCAACTCGAGTTTAAAAATTGATCCGAGTAATTTTATTCATTTCGGGGAATCGTTTAATTTTGCCAGCTCTAAGCATCACGTTTTGCCCGGACTACTTTTAATGCAGGACAACGCGTTGACGTCACGGAAGAAGCAATAAAAAAATACCTTATTGCAGCCGACAGCCGTTACAAACTGCGCCGACGTTGCTAAAAACTACGCCCGCTTGTTGCTACGGTGGTAGCAGCCTAGCAGGTAGCGTCTGACGCGTGTTACGCAACTTATAGCTTGACACAAGTGAAAATTCAATTGAAACACGTAGAAAAAACACCTAACTTTAAAGTCATGTGTGTTATCAAGCGTAATGGCATTTTAGTTAAGAAATATATATATATTTTTTATAAGATCTAAAAGGTTCTGGAGTGAAAGCAGTGAATTCGTCTTTTTTTTTTTTTTGTCACATTTGAGATGAAATTGTTGGCTGTTTTCAACAATGTACATCAAAAATAAAGACATTGATTGACTGAAAATGGTTCAATATTACATGAAATGTCTTGTTTTCTCATCTATATGTATAATTGCTCTTTACCTAAAAAAAAAAAAAAAAAAGTTTAATCAGATTACTCGATTAATTGATCGAATTTTCAGTCGATTACTCGATTACTGAAATATTCGATAGCTGCAGCCCTAGTTTTGATACTTGATTACAAGCTTTAAAAAAAATAAAAGTTCATCCTTAACTTCTTTCTTTCCTCTTTTAGAAAAAGGTTTGGCGCTATCTACTGTAAGTACTGACAATCATTTGGGGTGAGAAATTTGAAGTATGCAGTGCAACAAAATCTGATTAATATACAAAATATGGATGTATGGGTTGGATTGCATGTATGGGTTTCACAGTACACCATGACGAAATGGTGGGCCAAAAATATGGGCCCCTTTGCATTAATTTGCATAGGGCCCCCAAATGGCCTGGGCCGGCCCTGTGAGGCAGACACAGTTTTCTCAATTTCCACCTATCCTTGAAGCCCCGGCCGTCGGAGTCAACTTTCTTTTTTTTGTTGATTGTCGCCATTTTAGAAAATTGGAAGTAATGGGTCATGCGGGGTAATGTTGCTTAGAGTGCTGCTGCCTTTTAGTGGGTAAATGAGTAGCAGCATTTCGTGTGTAAGCTACTTCATATGCTGATAGCAGTACTTCTGACCAATTTATTAAGTCTATGTATGGGCCAGACGTTATTAATTTTCTGAGAGAGGATGGGGACCGGATGAAATTTGACTTAAAAGTAGACCAAATCTGGTGAGTGGATAAATAGACATTTTTGAGACCCTTGGAATTTTCTTTAAGTTTCCCTTTGAAAAAAAAAATTTTTTTGGACACCCGCCCGGGTACATAATAAATAACAATCACTTCAAGATGATCCCAATTAGTCTACTCAAGTCTTTGATAATCAATACGCATGCACCAAGGCTTGGTTCATACCCAAGGGTGTAGGTTTGCATAGGGACGGTAGGGACAAAACACTACCAACTTTTCAGGATGCTCAAATTGTCCCCGCCAACTTTTAAGCAACCTTATTTGCATTATATAATGTGTTCAGTTAGACTGTCCTCTAGAGCTGCAGCTATCGATTATTTTAGTAGTCGATTAATTGATAAACCATTAGTTCGAATAATCGAGTAATCGGCTAAGGAACATGAAATATTAAATTAACTGAGCCTCTAACAGTATTTAAAAAAAAATTAAAAAATAAATGATCTATGTACAACAAAAGAACAATTGGCTAACTTGCATTGCAAAAGTCCGCTAGGTCAAATGCTATAAAATGCAAAAACTGTTTTACAATGCTCTTAACAAATGGTTCAGACACATATTCCCACAAAAATAGGCTAAATATACCTATAAACTAAATTATGAATGCATTAAAAAAAAAACATTTCCCCAAACAAAATTTTGCTTATGTTGGTCTTAACAAGGAGCACCTGGATTCAGCCATGTGAATTGAGGCCGAATAGAAGGCAGTGTATCCACCCAAATCAATAAAACTAAATGCAAGCACATTCAAAATAAACCATTACAACGTCACTTTAATTAAACGAAAACTCGAATCAGCAAAATTTTATTTCGAGTATCTTTTTCTAATCGACTACTCGAGTTAATCGATTAATTGTTGCAGCTCTACTGTCCTCCCATATGTTGTAACGATAGAATTGATCCGACCGTTATTACCGTAATGGTCCAAATATAAGACGGCCCTGATTATAAGACGACCCCCTCTTTTTCAAAACTCAAGTTTGAAAAAAAGTTTTTGAACACCAAATTAATTATTATACAGAAAATAATTACAGTACATGTGAAACAAATGATTATAACAACCTATTTGAGAAAAAAAGTGTGTTATTTTGCCTCATTCAAATCTTAATATCTGAATATTTAAATATGTAAACTAAAGTGCAATCACATTCGTAAATGTATGACTTCTGGTTTTCGAAATGTAAATCAACTAGGGCTGTCAAAATTATCACGTCATCAGGCGGTAATTAATTTTTTAAATTAATTACGTTAAAATATTTGACACAATTAACGCTAGGGGTGTGACAAAATATCGAAATGGTGATATATCGTGATACTTTGTATCCCAAAAGGTTATCGATATGCTCCTGCCAAGAATCGAGATATCGTTTTGAAACGGTGTCAATGTATAAAAAAGAAAAAAAAAAAAAAAACAAGTTCCTACCAAAATTTTCCACCATAATAGTGTCTCAGTTAACTCTAAGGCTGCATTGACGTTGCTTGACGCCCTATCCATTTAGACTGGGAACGTTCGTTCATTCGAAACCAGAACATTTACATTCCACATTTCCATTTCATTCCACCTGATTTTCAGGCCATTTACAGGTCATTTGCTGTTCATTTTAGGGCATTTACAGGTCATTTTCTGTTAAGTTTGAGTCACTGCCTATTCATTTGGGTGATTCCCAGGTCATTTCCTGTTCTGTAACTCAAAAGAAACAGGAAGAGACCCATAAAATACCCCCAAATCAACAGAAAATAACTGAAAATGAACAGGTAAATGACCTTAAATGTCTCAAAATTACCTCATTGCCTGGCATTGGCTGCCCCTACCGGCCATAGACGATGGCAGTGAATCATTCGCTGCCATCCTCCCAGTTCAAACGGATTGGACGTCTACTAATGATAAACTCATTCCAATTCACAGCAGAAGCTTGTTTTTCTGTTTATTAGTTGTTTGTAGAATATCCTTTAATGATTTCCTGACCGATGTATCCATAATCGTTGTATTGTCCGATCATCGTTATCGTGAGCTTTGTATCGCAAATTGTATCGTATCTTGAGGTACCAAGAGCTTCCCACTCCTAATTAACGCACATGCCCCGCTCAAACAGATTAAAATGACAGCGGTGTAATGTCCGCTTGTTACTTGTTTTTTTGTTGTTTGGCGTCCTCTGCTGGCGCTTGGGTCCAAATGATTTTATGGGTTTGGGGGAGTGAGCATGGTGTAGTTATTGACATCAACAATAATTTCCTCAATTTTACAAATTTTAATAAAACGAAAACATTAAGAGGGGTTTTAATATAAAATTTCTATAACTTGTACTAACATTTATCTTTTAAGAACTACAAGTTTTTCTATCCATGGATCTCTTCAAGAGAATGTTAATAATGTTAATGCCATCTTGTTTATTTATTGTTATAATAAACAAATACAGCACTTATTAGGGATGTCCTGATCCAGGTTTTCGCACTTCCGATCCAATACCGATATTGTTTTGCACTTCCGATCCGATACCGATACTGACCGATACCGATACCGTCCTATCTGAGCATGTGTTACAGTTTAAAGTTATTTAGCCCCCTTACTTAGTTGTCAGACTCATGTTGAAAAAGGTTTTAGTACTCTTGATAACAACTAGCCAGCTGAATTAGGTGAGTCTGAATAACACACAACGGTTAGTAACAAGAAACTGACCTGTTTATTCAGTGACAAACACAAAACATTATAAATAACAAACAGAAATGGCATAGTCAGTCAGTAAAACGTGCAAATAATATTGTAAACTGTCTTAAAAAAGCAAAACACACAAACAACCTCAGTGGAAAACCCCACAAACCCCCCCCCCAAGCTATTAGATGCTTTTAATGTTTCGTGCATTAGTTACAAAAATTGCATAAAAAGCGTCTCAGGTTTAAATAAACGACTATTTCAGTATCGAGTTAACATTATAAAACAGTAAATAAAATACTCAAGTCCCCATTCTGTATCAGCAGATTTAAAGTACATTTAATTTTGCAAATCAGCTGTTAAAGTTGTTAAAATTGCTCCCGTTATTCCATAATTTCCCTTCCGTCTACTTTCAGCATGTGAAATCATTGTCTTGTTGCAGCATCCATCCTCTTTTTAGCTTCAACTGTCAAACAGACAGCCTCAGGTTATCCTGCAAAACATCCTGATAAACTTTTGAATTTATTCTTCCATTAATGATCGCGAGTTGTCCAGGCCCTGAGGTAGCAAAACAGCCCCAAATCATGATCCCTCCACTATGCTTCACGGTGGGGAGGAGGTGTTGATGTTGGTGAGCTGTTCCATTTTTCCTCCACACATGACGTTGTGTGTTCCTTGCAAACAATTCAACTTTGGTTTCATCAGTCCACAAAATATTTTGTCCAAATTTCTGTGGAGTGTTCAAGTGCCTTTTGTGAACATTAAACGTGCAATGATGTTTTTCTTTAGACAGCAGTGCCTTCCTCCGTGGAGTCCTCCTATGAACACCATTCTTGGCCATAGTTTTACATATAGTTGATGTGTGCAAAGAAAGATTAGATTGTGCCAGTGATTTCTGTAAGTCTTTAGCGGACTCTCTAGAGTTCTTTTTTACATCTGAGTATTCTGCGCTGAACTCTTGGCGTCATCTTTGGTGTATGGCCACTCGTTGGGAGAGAAGCAAGAGTCCCAAACTCTCTCCATTTGCAGACAACTTCTCTGACTGTCGATAGATGTTTTTTTTATCCTTTCCCAGCTTTATACAAATCAACAATCCTTGATCGCAGGTCTTCAGACAGCTCTTTTGACCGAGCCATGATGCACGTCAAACAATGCTTCGCATCAATACATTTCTTACCAGGTGTGTGATTTATAGTGGGCAGGGCAGCTTAAACCACTCATCAGTGTTTGGGCACACCTGACTTAAAATGTTTGGTAAAAATTGGTTTCAATAGCTCTTTAAGTCTCCTTAGGCAGAGGGTTCACTTACTTATTTCCGCTCTTCCGTCATTGTTTGCATGCTACCCTCATTAAAATATGAAAACCTATAAACGTGTGGTTGGTTTTAGTTAAAGCAGACACTTTATTTTCATCTGTGTGATTTTGACAAAGATCAGATCACATTTGATGGTGATTTTATGCAGAAATTCCAAAAAGTTTCAGATACTTTTTCATACCAGTTTAGGTGTGTTTTGCAGTGTGCAGCCCTTGTCCAAATATTAACTGTAAGAAATTAACATCACGGTTTCAACTTGCGTGCCATTCAAGGTTGAATTTCCACAGGAAATTAAAACAGAACTCCGTGATAAACCAAAGACTTCCTGTGGAGAAGTTTCTGGTTTATGATACACTGAAATAAAACCACTTGTGTGTGAAACAAGGCGTACTGAAAGCAATAACATGATTTTTGGTGGTCGGCACAAAAAGAGTCAACTTTATTCTTTTCCTGCTTACTGAGTTTGACTTTCAAGCCGTATTTTTCCCAAATGAAATGCTGCAACATCAACAGGTGTGAAACAAGACAATAGGATGCTTGACACCTCTGAGTCATGAAATTTTAATGGGGTGTATTTTGAATAATTCTATGCCCGGCCGAGCGAAAATGACAAAAGGTTATTTTGCATGTTGGGTCACATCATTTTTCCATCATGTGATCAACGCTGGCGGTTCTTTGGTTACCACGCAGCTCGACAATACTTAGGTTCAGTGCCTCGTATGACGACTCCCTAGACAAGCTGTTATCAAAGGGGTTTTTATGATGTCTGGTTATTCATTTAACATCTTGTCCTATATGGGCGGGATAACTCACACAAAGTAAATAAAGATGTAACATTAGCAACACGGCTATATAATTGAACTAACAATCTGGCTCTTTGTGGTGATATCAAGTCCTATACTGGCTTGAAACAATTGAATCCTTAAATTGGAGTTACGCGTTTAGTATGTTTCTTTACCATTCCTTGAAACGAACATGGTGGCAATTTAGTTAAACATTAACACTGTAAAGAAGGATCGGTCAAGTCAAAGGCAGGTAGGCTGCAAAAATGCTATTAAATCCCACTTACGTGTCTTTTAAAGTGCGTATGACACCAAAAAGCATGTTTATTTCATATTTCACGCGGTGTTTTATGCTCCTGAATGAAATGGACCGCTTGGATGTGTGTGGAATAGGGGTGTAACGGTACAGAAAAATCTCGGTTCAGTACGTACCTCGGTTTTGAGGTCACGGTTCGGTTCATTTTCGGTAGATTAAGAAAACAAAATGCAAAATATAAATGTGCTAGTTGTTTATTACACACCTTTGTGCTTTCAACAATAGGCAAGGCAAATTTATTTATATAGCACAATTCAACACAAGGCAATTCAAAGTGCTTTACATCACATGAAGATCATAAAAATCACATTAAAATGGAACGTAAAAAAAAAAAAAAAAAAAAAGACAATCGAAATAAGAAATAAAATTATACATAAAAATCGCATTTAATCACGAATAGAATAAAAAAATAAAAAAATAAAACAAATATTACTACTACTGCTAATAATTGTTTGAATAATTGCAACAAAATGTTCCACAGCAAACAGATGCAAAAATGTCAGGGACATGACAAAATCATAACCTTGTACTCCCTAAAATTAATCGAGCTGCTTGACTGGACGCTTAGTCACTAAACCCAGATTCTTGACTGTGTTAGTCTACAGTTTTGATGTATGTTCCATGCCTGTATGTGCATCTTTAGTTGTATGGGGGACGGGAAACTGATAAGCATATGCTTCATCTCGTCCGCCTTTGTCGTCTTCTTCGGTTTCTTCGGGCAAATCATGTCACATTTTGTAATTGTCAATGATTGTCAATGATACCGATGATGATGACAATAAAATTCCATTTAAAAAAAAATAAATTTTGAAATCAGCAACGGAGATAAAAATAGAAAGCAAATAGAATGAAATATATAGACAGTTATGGATATGCAGTGCTAAACAGAAGAGTTTTTAGCCCTGATTTAAAGGAGCTAACAGTTTGAGCATACTTCAGACCTTCAGGCAACTTGTTCCAGTGGTGAGGAGCATAATAACTAAATGCAGCCTCACCTTGCTTGATTCTTGTTCTTGGAACATACAGGAGACCGGTTCCAGACGACCTTAGCGGTCTAGATGTTTCATACGATTCTAACAAATCAAGCATGTATTTTGATCCAATTCCATTAAGTGTTTTGTAGACGAGCAGTAGTATTTTATAGTTTATAGTCTATAGTATTTTTTTTTCTTCAAAAAGAAATGTCAAAATTCTAAATTAGTCTCAAAATCATTAAATTTTAGGTGTATCAAATGTGATACAGTACACCTAACAGGCAATGCTGCTGCCTTTTAGTGGGTAAATGAGGAGCAGCATTTCGTGTGTAACCTACTTCATATGCTGGTTGCAGTACTGCTGACCAATTTATTAAGTCTGTGTGCGGGCCAGACATTATTGATTTTATGACAGAGGCTGGGGACCGGATGAAATTTGACCACGCGCCGTATTTGGCCCCCGGGCCGGACTTTGGACATGTCTGCTCTATGGGGTTCCGTTAAGGACAGTTACATAAAGTAATCCAATTAGTTTCAGTGAATATGGTTAATCCCAAGACTGCCTCTGTGTTTGTGTTGGCGGTCCCTCAGGAAAGCAACACCTTTGCCAATTAAAAAAAAAAAAAAAAAAAAAAGCCGTGAGCAGCATTCTCCCATGACAAAAATATCTGCCTCAACACATCGTTCTTTGTTTTGTGTCTTGGTCTTCCTGTTATCAAGCTTGTAAAAGTTACTTTCTGTCTTGATGTTGAAGAATAGTTCAGTTTTAAATGGTTATTGTGTTTATACGGACAGTGGGGCATAACACTACCAACTGTTTAGGATGCTCAAATTGGACCTGCCAACTTTTAAGCAACCTTATTTGCATTATATAATGACTTAATATGGTGTAATGATAGAATTGACCCTACCATTAGTAAGTGAATTTGAGTACTTTCATTATGTTCAGACTTACATTGACCCCTTTTCACTTGCTGAATGTGCAAGTCCATTTTTTTCCCTCAGACGCGCGTTTGATTGGCTGATGACTTGACACCCCCCCCCCCCCCCCACACACACACACACAAATACAACATGCTGCCTCCTCAGCCCCCTTCAAAGACGAGGGACGTTCATTTTTTCCCACCAGCAGCAGACATGTAAGTAATGTAAAAAGACGTCAATGGTGCGGAGGTGGGGAACACACTACTAATGTTGTTACTGAAAGTCCGACCTGAATCAAAGTTACCATAACATTAATCTGTGGAATAAAATTTCTCGAACTTTGGTTTGAGAGAAATATCCTATTTTGTACTGTTAACTCATTCACTCCCAGCCATTTTCACCAGAGCAAGGCCCTTCGCTTCCGGCCGTTTTACTGGATTTTGACCGATTTTGCAAGGTCCACAGAAAATTCCGTTTTATTGCTATATAAACATGGAACCCACCAAAAAAAGATTAGACTCTCTTCTTTCAGCAGACAAAAAAATATCAGTTCATATCTCTTTCCATTCTTTAGAAATCAGCATTAGTTTGGGCAATTTTCCAATTTTTGATGAAAAAAACAGAAAATTGAGCTTTTTGTGAACATTTCAAACATAACTTTGACTTTAACACAGCTATTTTTTGCTTTAGTGACATCCCAAACATCTGAATAATGTTTTTCCTTTTACAAAATAACAGAAACAACAAGACAAAAAGAGCTTTTGATAGCAAAGTAACAATTGATTTACACATAACTAACTGAAAGATTACGCAATTGTGGCTGCGACAGCCGATTAAACTTTTCCCTCATCGTTGCCTGTCTCAAAAAGATGAATTTTTTTGGGTCTCTGCGGGCTGTGCTCTCGAGCAGCACGGACTCAACGGCATGTAGTGGTCCCGGTCGTTCTGCTCGGTCGTCCAACGCCTGGCATCCATTCAGTCGTCTTCCACCGGCGCACCGGCTTTGCGGCTTGGCTGTTCGTTGCCGTTGAATAGGGTTGCGGGTCTTACCGAATGCACTACTGCCCTCCAGTGGCCGATTTTATTGCTTTAAAATGCATTTTCAGCTTTGTGCTTTGGAGATAAATTGAATCAGAACTCAGAGATGTCTCTTTTAAAAAAAACAAACAAACGTGAAAGACGTATAAATAAGTCTTTGGGACACTAAAACAATTAAAAATAGAATGTATTTATACGTTTTTGGGAGCAAAGGAGTTAATGTTAATGAAATTGTAAAATGTAATGAACCAAGGTTTTCCCCCGTCTCTCCAGTTTTTATTTTTATTTTATTTCTTCTTCCTGATGAAATTGGGGCATTCCCATGTTGCTTCCTGCATCGTGTATAGCAGGGGTCCCCAAATTACTATCCGGCCCGCGGCCACATTTGGTCCGACCCCCTGAACAAAAACAAAAAAAAAACTTATTATTATTATTTTTTTTTCAATAGTGTTATTTATTTCCTGGCTTTTTTCTGTGAAGAACCCAGAGAGGGTTATTTGGTTATTATCTATTTAATTAATAGTGTTATTATTATTTATTTTTATATTATGATATTATATTATATTATTATTTTTATTTTATTTACTTTTGTTCCGTGAAGGATTCAAAAAGGGTTATTTGATTGTGGCTTTTTGAAAAACAATACATTTTTACTAGGGCTGTCAAAATTATCGCGTTAACGGGCGGTAATTAATTTTTAAAAATTAATCACTTTAAAATATTTGACGCAATTACCGTACATGCCCGGCTCAAACAGATTAAAATGACAGCACAGTGCAATGTCAACTTGCTGCTTGTGTTTTTTGGAGTTTTGTCACCCTCTGCTGGCGCTTGAGTGCGACTGATTTTATGGGCTTAAGCACCCATGAGCATTGTGTAATTATTGACACCAAAAATGGCGGGCAACTAGTTTATTTTTTGATTGAAAATTTTACAAATTTTATTAAAACAAAAACCTTAAGAGGGGTTTTAATATAACATTTCTATAACTTGTACGAACATTTATCTTTTAAGAACTACAAGTCTTTCTATCCATGGATCGCTTTAACAGAATGTTAATAATGTTAATGCCATCGTGTTGATTTATTGTTATAATAAACAAATACAGTACAAATTAGAGATGCACGATAATATCGGTCACCGATAATTATCGGCCGATAATGGCAATTATGACATCACACAGATAATCCAGATAAAACAAAATTCAACCGATAATGCAATCCGATAATAATATACTTGATTTAGCCTCCAAATGTGCGCAATCAACAGTTTTGTCCAATTCTGCTAGTTTTAAGGAGGTGTTTTTGCAGTGTAGTAATGTTATATATGTTAGGAGTGGCTTACTTTTAAAGGCATTTTTGTGCAGCTTGGGTGTTTACTCTCTAAGTAATTGTTACAAAAGTACCATTACAAAATGTCATTGCCATTGTGTAGATGTTAGAATTTACTACTTGTTCACATTTGATGTGGAAAAAATAGCACTAAGTTACATTTTTTCACAGTAAAGTTTGATCTTTGTATACTTTAAAATTTTACATACATATTTGAATAGAATTATCGGCGTGACATTATCGGTTATCGGGTGGAAGGGGCAGGAAATTATCGGTTATCGATATCTGTTGAAAAATGTATTATCGTGCATCACTAGTACAAATGTACCGTATGTTGAATGTATATATCCATCTTGTGTTTTATCTTATATGTGGGGTGGCGTGGCTCAGTGGTAGAGTAGTTGTCCCCCAACCCAGAGGTTGTGGGTTCGATTCTTCACCCTGATGAACTCGCCTAAGTATCCTTGGGCAAGATACTTAACCCCACGTTGCTCCTGGTGCTGCGTCACCAGTAGGTGAATGGCGAGATAGTGTAAAGCGCTTTGAGCGCCTTGAAAGGTGGAAAAGCGCTATATAAGTATAACACCATTTACCATTTCCATTCCAACAATAATTTACGGAAAAAAATGGCATATTTTAGAGATGGTTTGAATTGCGATTAATTACGCTGTAATTAACTCGATTAAAAATTTTAATTGTTTGACAGCCCTAATTTTTACATTTAGGCACTACTGCAATCGTCACACCTTTTCTGTTACAAACTGACCCCTGCCCCCCATTAGAGAAGGGAAAAGTTATGTGGCCCTCACAGGAAAAGTTTGGGGACCCCTGGTGTATAGTATCGTGAGGTACCCAGTGGTTCCCACCCCAACTGCTAGCTAGAAATGCTAGAACATCTATCATTGTTATCCTACTGCAAATAAATCTGCACCCCAACCCAGCCAAGTCTATAAACAAAATACTTCGCCGTCGGATTATCTTCTGTTCTGTCTTCCCTATAGCCAAGTACCCTGAGATCAAGTCCCTGATGGGTCCAGACCCCCACCTGAAGTGGGTGGTGTCGGGCATGGTGCTGTCCCAGTTCCTGGCCTGCTACCTGGTGCGCGATCTCCCGTGGAAGTGGATCTTGTTTTGGGCGTACGCGTTCGGCGGCTGCGTCAACCACTCGCTGACGCTGGCCATCCACGACATTTCGCACAACGTGGCTTTCGGCAACAAGCTGGCCAAGTGGAACCGCTGGTTCGCCATGTGGGCCAACCTGCCCATCGGCGTGCCTTACTCGGCCTCCTTTAAGAAGTACCACATCGACCACCACCGTTATCTGGGGGGAGACAAACTGGACGTGGACATTCCTACGGACCTGGAGGGCTGGTTCTTCTGCACCCCGACCAGGAAGCTGGTGTGGCTCTTCCTGCAGCCCTTCTTCTACACCCTACGCCCGCTGCTGGTCAACCCCAAACCCGTTTGCAAGCTGGAAATCCAGAACTTTGCCGTCCAGCTGGCGGCGGACGCCGTCATCTACTATCTGTGGGGCCTCAAGCCGGTGGTTTACCTCGTCGCGGGGTCCATCTTGTGTATGGGACTGCACCCGATATCTGGACATTTCATAGCTGAGCATTACATGTTCATGAAGGGACACGAGACGTATTCCTACTACGGAGCGCTCAACTTGATCACCTTCAATGTCGGCTATCACATGGAGCACCACGATTTCCCAAGTATACCTGGCAGTAAGTTACCTCAGGTGAGATAATCTTTTTACATATTTACCCTGATTCACCGTAATAAGCAGTGTTTTTTTTGGCAGCCCTTTTAATGTTTGTCTTAGTCTTTTGGATGAATATACTGATTAGTCTTAGTCATATTGTAATCTCAAAACAGACAATATTAACATAGGGATTGCGTAAAAGGGTTTATTGAACCTACAAAAAACATGCGATCGTGAAAAGGGAGACACAAAAAGGCTCCGTGACAGTAGGTCCGGATCAATTAAAAGAAACAAAAAACGGGGGAAAACAGCGGTGAGAGGCAGGAAAAACACACAAAAAAAAAACAAGGCAATGACGCAACTCGCAACGTAGGGATATCCAAACTGTCAAATGGCAGCAAGTCAATATCTCGGCAAGCCGCCTAGGTTTGGTTTAAAGACACTTCTGATGAGCTGGAATTGGATGCAAGTACGACGTTGGGAACTCATCCAACAGCTCTGTAACAAAACAATCTGACCAGCAGCAGATTGTCATAAAATCATGCTAGTCGTCATACTAGCTTCGCTTGCTAGCTAGCTATTCTGCCAGTCCAGCCCAACCCTGTTATCACCCCCAGCGTGCATTACACACGTAAAACATGGCGCCCTCCGTCGGTCAAAACATATACCATAATTTTCACACTATAAGCCGCCACCCACCAAATAAGACACGAAAACGGCCTTTTTTTCATAGATAAGCCGCACGGGACTATAAGCCACAGCTATCCTCACTGTATTATGAGATAGTTACACCGAAAGATATCAACTAGTAACACTTTATTTGATAGCGACATAAGACTGTCATAAGACGAAATGAACCACCATGAATCATTCATTGCTTCAAGAAGGTTCAGTTTGGCCATAACTGTTCTCTTGGGGGAGACAGTCAACTTCAACTGTCACCTACTGTCAACACTGTTGTCATCCATCAGGAGGAGGCATCCTAGCATGCATTGCAGCGCTACAGATGTAAATAACAAATCAAAATTCATGTTCTGTGCTCATTATTTCTTCAGTTACTGTTCTAGTTGTTTCATTAATAGCTAGTTATGGAATTTGGTAAAATTTTATTTGACAGTGGCGCCGTAAGACCATCATAATTATGACATGACACTGCCATGACTAGTGATGTCTTGATCAATCGCCGACCCGTTCCGATCACGTCATTTTCAAAGTATCGGAATCGGCAAAAAAATATTGGCCATGCCTTTTTTAAATATATATATATATATATATATAATATATTAGGGCTGTCAAACGATTAACATTTTTAATCGAGTTAATTACAGCTTAAAAATTAATTAATCGTAATTAATCGCAATTCAAACCATCTATAAAATATGCCATATTTTTCTGTAAATTATTGTTGGAATGGAAAGATAAGACAAGATGGATATATACATTCAACATACGTTACATAAGGACTGTATTTGTTTATTATAACAATAAATCAACAAGATGGCATTAACATTATTAACATTCTGTTAAAGTGATCCATGGATAGAAAGACTTGTAGTTCTTAAAAGATGAATATTAGTACAAGTGATAGAAATGTTATATTAAAACGCCTCTTAATGTTTTCGTTTTAATAAAATTTGTAAAATTTTCAATCAAAAAATAAACTAGTAGCCCTATTCTGTCCTCAATGTGTGTGAGTACACAAATTGACAGATAGCGAACATAAGTTCCAAAAAGAAATCAGACGGTGTGGCAAAGTTGCATGGGCTTTACTGAAGTCATCTCTTTTTGACAGGAGCACGTTTCTTGTATTTTTGTAAAACTGAAAATAACAAGGCAATGTGTCAATAACTTGCATAAATCACAAAATAACATAAAATGTACACACACGTGTCCATTTGAGCAGTAGCACTAGCCAATTAGCTCACAAGCATCTAACAATGTAACTGCATTTCACCATATATGTGAACAAATTCAAATACACGTCATCAATAACTATCTAATGCTCATGAATATAAACAAAGGAGGAATATAACTCACAAGCGATGCATGTATTAGACACAAACAGTGTGATGGGGCTATGAGAACTGCCACTGAATACTGGATGCGGACGTTAGCTGGTCTGAATAGCACTGTCTATTAGTGTGAGTTCGCGTCGACATATAATCACGTCAGAAAAGCGCGCAGAAACCCAAATAATCAGCTGCACTGAATCGCCAGCAGAGGGCGACATTACGCCACATAACATATGCAAGTCACACCCAAGCGCCAGCAGAGGGCGGAAAAACTCCATAAAACACAATTAACAAGTTGGCCTTTCACTGTACTGACATTTAAATCCGTCTGAGCGGGCCTAGTGCGTTAATTGCGTCAAATATTTTAACGTGATTAATTTAAAAAAAAATTAACGCCCGTTAACGCGATAATTTTGACAGCCCTAATATATATATATATATATATTTTTTTTTTGAATTAAATCGTTTTTCTAATTGTATTTAACGTTACGGACATAATATGTTACACTTATCCAGAGTCATTAGGCTTAAGGTAGGGTTATCAAATTTAACCCGATAACGGCGGTAATTAATTTTTTAAAAAATGAATCACGTTAAAATATTTAACGCAATTAATGCATGCGCTGCACGATCCACTCACGCATTGTCGCACTCAATCTGTAATGGCGCTGTTTTACCTATATAGAGAGATAAAAGACAGTGTAAAATGAGTAGAGTGAATTTTGGCAGCCTTTGGAGCCTTTTTTTATTTGGCTAAAGCCTTACAATCCCTCTCCCTACGATTAAAAATATCATGGGAAGCAATGTGGGGAAGCAAGGTAGCCATCGATCTTTTTCTTAACACCTTATGTTAGTTCCCAACACAGAGAAGATATATCAATTGGTAGCACTACGCACAGTTAATGGTTCCACTTCCATTAATGCATTTGGGTTGAATGGCTGCAGTATCATTTACTGGAAGCTCAACAAATACACTAGATGGCAATATTTAGTCACAATATACAAAGTCACAAGTCTTTTTATCCGTGGATCCCTCTTACAGAAAGAATGTTAATAATGTAAATGCCATCTTGAGGATTTATTGTCATGATAAACAAATTCAGTTCTTATGTACTGTATGTTGAATGTATATATTCGTCCGAGTTTTATTCATTTTTTTTCTTAATGCATTGCCAAAATGTATATGATTGGGAAAAATTATCGGGAATGATTGGAATTGAATCGGGAGCAAAAAAAAAGCAATCAGATTGGGAAATATTGGGATCGGCAGATACTCAAACTAAAACGATCGGGATCAGATCGGGAGCAAAAAAACATGATCTGAAAAACCCTAGCCATGACCATTAATGAATGCTTATGACAGATTTAATTTTGTGTCATCCGGCAAATTATCTTCCTTTTGAAGGGATGTAAAAGATCCGAGCTGAACATAAATGGAGTTAGTGACATAATTTGCCGGATGACACTTCATGACATCTGTCATAAGCATTCATTAATGGCCATGATATTGACATGTTATAATTATGACAGTGTTATGACGCTGCTGTCAAATAAAGTGTTACCTATTATCCCAAATAAATCAACAAATAAGCCGCACTGGACTATAAGCCACATGATTCAAAATGAGGGGAAAAAGATAGCAGTTTATAGACCTAAAATTACCATACTAAATATTACTGATTTTTAAATCAATGGCAATAATATGTGTTTCTAATAACATTTTTTAGTAAAAGAGAACAATTGTGGCTTATTAGAGCCTACAAGTCTTTACATCCAGGGTTCCCTTTAAGAGGATGCTCTGCACACGAATGCTATGCTAACGCGACGAGTTACATTTAGTGTGTGATAATCACTCAGCACAGACCTTTAGAGGCTAACGCCACATTGCATATTCTCTCTTGCCAAGATAAGAAAACATATCTTACCACGTGTTTCCAAACAAGCAAGATGGAGCGCAGACAACACTACTCAAACACTGCTATGATGCAATGTGACGTACCCAACGTACAATAGAAAAATGTCAAGCATTGTAAACGTATGACAGAAACTGTTTCGTCAGACGAAAACTGGCATTCCTCTTGTGGTTTTGTAGTCTCTCAAGCCACATTTTAGCTTGTCATTGTCAAGTGTTCGTCATTGAACAAATTCTTTTCTTCCACGAAATTTTTTCGTGACTAGCTGGGGCCTTGCAAGACAAAGGCCCAGATCGTAAAATTCCTTTTATTTCTCAATAGTGTTTCATCGGCGTGCCGCACAGCCCAAACCGTTCGACTGACCGTCACCTTCCAAACATCAAAATGACTGGAATTTTTGCATGATGCAGGGAATTTTTTTGACTATAAGCTGCCACCCACCAAATTTGGCTCAAAAACGGCATTTATTCATAGATAAGCCGCACTGGAGTATAAGCCTCTCCTTACTGTATTATCGGATATTTATACCAAAATATATTAACCAGAAACTCTTTATTTGACAGCGGCATCATACGACTGTCATAAGATCAAATGAACCACCATCATTGCTTCAAGAAGCTTCATTTGGCCATCACTGCCACCTGCTGTCAGCACTGTTGTCATCCAACATGCCTCCTAGCATGCATTGCAGTGCTACAGATTTAAATAACAAATCAAAATTATTGCTTTAGTTACTGTTCCAGTTGTTTCATTAATTGCTTATTATGCAATTTGGTAACACTTTATTTGACAGTGGCGCCATAAGACTCTCATTAGACAATCATAATTGTAACATGACACTGTCATGAGCATTAATGAATGCTTGTAACAGATGTCATTTATTGTTATCCGACAAATTATCTCAATTTTGAATGGATGTAAAAGATCCAAACTGGACATAAATGGAGTTAGTAACATAATTTGCCAGATGACACTTAATGACATCGGTCATAAGCATTCAGTAATGTCCTTGATCGTGTCGTGTCATGTCATAATTATTACAGTCTTATGATACCGCTGTCAAATAAAGTGTTACCTATTAACCCAAATAAATCAAAAAGTAAGCCGCACTGGAGTATAAGCCGCAGGATTCAAAATGAAGGGAAAAATATTAGCGGCTTATAGTCCGAAATTTACGGTAGTCCTTTTTGACAAATCACACAATTTACACATCAAAAATTCCAGGACGGTAAGGGGCATAAAAGTTGTATCCAGAATTTGCCAAAATCTTAATCTTCCCCCCAAATTCTCCATAAACTATTCATTTCAAATTGGAAGCCATTGACGGCCATGTACAACCAAAGTTCCCATTCATTTTCATCACATTCATCACAGCTCATTGACATTGGCACCCAAGTAAGTCAATGCCATTGACAGCCATGTACGTCCAAATGTCCCATTCATTTCCAATGGCTTTTACATTGCATTGATACCCATGTACACAGATGCCAATGAGGGTTATGCACGTCCATGCCATTCACGGCCATGTATCCCGATTCAATTGATGCCAATCTACTTGGCCATTTTTTGTAATGTACGTCCAAATTTTTAAAAAAAAACCTGTGTGCCCAAACAGAAAGTGACCTGATATCAACAGGACGTGTCCCTGAAATGTCCCCAAATCAACAGGAAGTGACCCAATATCAACAGGACGTGACCCCAAAATGTCCAATTTTCCCTTTCATTTTCAATGGCAGAAAAACTTGTGTGGTTGTAATTTTTTTTTTTACCAAAAACTTACCATTACATCTCATTGATATTGAACTGGCGCCTAAGTTAGTCGATGCCATTGACAGCCATGCACGTCCAAATTTCCCACTCATTTTTTAATGGCAGAAAAACATGTATGATTCTGATTTTTGACCATACACCTGCCATTACAGCCCATTAAAATTCAGCTGGTTCCCAGGTAAGTTGATGCCATTGACAGCCATGAACGTCCAAATTTCCCATTCACTTTCAATGGAAGAAAAAACTGTGGTTGTGATTTTTGACTATACGCTTACCATTACAGCCTGTTGACATTCAACAGGCGCCTAAGTAAGTCGGTGCCATTGACAGGCATGCTCGTCCATGCCATTGACGGTCATGAACGTCCAAATTTCCTATTCACTTTCAGTAGAAGAAAAATGTGGTTGGGATTTTTGACCATACGCTTACCAATACAGCCTATTGACATTCAACAGGCGCCCAAGTAAGCCGATGCCATTGACAGCCACGCATGTCCATTCCATTGATGGCCATGTACAGTAAGTCCAAATTTCCCATTCATTTTCAATGGCAGAAAAACATGTATGGTTCTGATTTTTGACCATATTCTTACCATTCCAGCCCATTAACATTCAGCTGGTTTCCAAGTAGGGGTGTGACAGAATATCGAAATGGTGATATATCGTGATACTTTGTATCCCAAAAGGTTATCGATATCCTCCTGTGACGAATCGAGATATCGTTTTAAAAAGGTGTCAAAAAAAAGATTAAAAAAAATAAATGGTCCATCCATTTAGACTGGGGTCGTCCCTTCATTCAAAATGAGAGCATTCACAGAGATTCGGTCCGATTTTCGGGGTATTTACAGGTCACTTGCTGTTCATTTTAGGGCATTTCCAGGTCATTTCCTGTTGAGTTTGAGTCACTGCCTATTCATTTGGGTGATTCCTGTTTTGTAACGCAAAATAAACAGGAAGTGACCCATAAAATACCCCAAAATCAACAGGAAGTTATTCAAAATCAACAGGTAAATGACCTTAAATGGCCCAAAATTCCCTCATTGCCTGGCATTGGCTACCACTGACGGCCATAGCGTTTGAAGTGGGAGGGATGGCAGCGAATGAACGAATGTTCATTCGCTGCCACCCTCCCACTTCAAATGGATTGGACGTCTATTAGAGATAAACTCATTCCAATTCACAGCAGAAGCTTGTTTTTGTGGTTATTAGTTTTTTGTAGAATATCCTAGAATGATTTCCTGGCCAATGTATCGATAATCGTTGTATCACCGTATCGTCTGATCATCGTTATCGTGAGCTTTATATCGCAAATCGTATCGTATCGTAAGGTACCAAGAGGTTCCCACTCCTATTCCCAAAAGTCGATGCCATTGACAGCCATGAACGTCCAAATTTCCCATTCACTTTCAATGGAAGAAAAAACTGTGGTTGGGATTTTTGACCATACGCTTACCATTATAGCCTGTTGACATTCAACTTGCGCCCAAGTTGATGCCATTGACAGCCATGCACGTCCATGCCATCGACGGCCATGTTGGTCCAAATATCAGCAGAAAGTGACTTGATATTAACGGGACGTGTCCCCGAAATGACCTGATAGATCTGTATCTACCACAGCAAGGCCCATCGGAATTTCTCCAGAAATTGCAGTTTCTAGTTATTAGGATGTCAATGTCAAATGCTTTTGGCCAGCAAGAAAATCCATTTTTTAAATGATTGGAGTTCCTCTCTGGTACTAGCACTTAGGTGTGGCCAGTCTCGGTTTAAACTAAACAAAAGGTGTTTATCAGATGAAACGTCACTACGGGTAACTTATTAACCAACGGCACTCAATTGAGCACCTCGACAACAGAAAAAACTCGCTTTCACAATGAATGCATCTGTCACAAAACCTGTTCTTCCAGTCACTTTCTGCCTTTTTTTTTCCAAAACAAAGTCATAAAAGGAACAATGTTAGAGGAAGGTTTCAGTCAACTGAACCGTGCGCCTCGATTGTCCTCCAATGTATTCAAAGTACACACGCCACATCCTCATCTATTACAATAGAACGTTTGCGTGTCACCCGAGTCATCGGAAGATCAGATGCAGTGCTCATTCAACGTTCTACATCCATCTGTTTTCAGTTGCACGTGTCTTTATTGAAAGCTAATCCGGCTAATTTTTCAACAAGACATACCTTCGACTGGTTGTTCACCAGCTACAGGGGTCGAACACTTTTTAGAATTTGAGAACCAATTTTTGTTCACTGATCAAATTGTGTCAGATAATGCTCAATTTCTCCCAGAAAATGATTGCAATTACAAATGCTTTGGAAGTAATATCTTCATTTATTTTGCTTGCAATGAAAAAACACAAAAGAGAATGAAAAAAACAATTAAATCATTATCATTTTACACAAAACACCAAAAATGAGCCGGAAAAAAGTATTGGCACCGTCAACCTAGTACAGTCCCTGACAAAAGTCTTGTCGGTTATCCATTTCGTAGAAACAATTGCTAATAACAAGGGATGTCAAACGATTAAAATTTTTAATCGAGTTAATTACAGCTTAAAAATTATTTAATCGCAATTCAAACCATCTCTAAAATATGCCATATTTTTCTGTAAATTATTGTTGGAATGGAAAGATAAGACACAAGACTGACATATAAATTCAACATACGGTACATAAGTACTGTATTTGTTTATTATAACAATAAATCAACAAGATGGCATTAACATTATCAACATTCTCTTAAAGAATTTCTATCCATGGATAGAAAGACTTTTGTAGTTCTTAAAAGATAAATGTTAGTACAACTTATAGAAATTTTATATTAAAACGAGGGCTGTCAAACGATTAAAAAATTTAATCGAGTTAATTACAGCTTAAAAATTAATTAATCGTAATTAATTGCAATTCAAACCATCTATAAAATATGCCATATTTTTCTGTAAATTATATATATATATATTCTGTAAAATAAATTGTTGGAATGGAAAGATAAGACAAGATGGATATATACATTCAACATACGGTACATAAGTACTGTATTTGTTTATTATAACAATAAATCAACTGGATGACATTATCAACATTCTCTTAAAGCGATCCATGGATAGAAAGACTTTTAGTACTTAAAAGATAAATGTTAGTACAACTTATAGAAATTTTATATTAAAACTAGGGCTGTCAAACGATTAAAATTTTTAATCGAGTTAATTACAGCTTAAAAATTAATTAATCGTAATTAATCGCAATTGATCGCAATTCAAACCATCTATAAAATATGCCATATTTTTCTGTAAATTATATATATATTTTGTAAAATAAATTGTTGGAATGGAAAGATAAGACACAAGATGGATATATACATTCAACATATGGTACATCAGGACTGTAGTGGGCATTTCACTCTACTGTCATTTAAATCTGTCTATGCTGTCCTCACTCCGAAGCATCTACTTTTTCCAAAGCTAGGCAGCTAGTGAACGACGCCTTAATAATCAGACTTCTTCTGATTTATTAATAAAATGGCCTCAAACCATTGTCCTCTTTAGACCGTCGTAAAACTACAAAAAAAAGTACACAAGCATTGCATTAGCAACAACGTTAGCTTAGCACGCTATACAGGTTCACTAAACATAAAAAGCGTCTCATACAAAAAATATAACATTTCGCTTACTAACATAATATTTCCATTCTTTACAACAACCATACTTACGGACAAATCTTGTCCAAGGATCATATAAGCACAACATTACAACGTAGGCGTCAGCCCGAGACGTCGCGCAGCCATATTGAACTGGCAAGAAAACAATAAACCATGTCGCAAAGCGACCACAAGAGTTTGCTGTTAGACAGCACAAAAAGCCTTGCTGTAAAACTTAACAAAAGGCAGAATACTGTCTGAGCGGGACATGTGCGTTAATTGCGTCAAATATTTTAACGTGATTAATTTAAAAAATTTATTACCGCCCGTTAATGCGATAATTTTGACAGCCCTAATTAAAACCCCTCTTAATCTTTTCGTTTTATTAAAATTAGTAAAATTTTCAATCAAAAAATAAACTAGTAGCTTGCCATTGTTGATGTCAATAATTACACCATGCTCACTCATGGTACTAACCCATAAAATCATTTGGACCCAAACGCCAGCAGAGGGCGCCAAACACCAAAAAACAAGTAACAAGCGGACATTACACTGTACTGTCATTTTAGTCTGTTTGAGCGGGGCATATGCGTTAATTGTAGTGCTGCAACGATTAATCGATTAACTCGAGTATTCGATTAGAAAAAAAGATTGAATTAAATTTTGCTGCTTCGAGTATTTGTTTGATTAAAGTGGAGTTGAAATGGTTTATTTTGAAAGTGTCTGCATTGAGTTTTATTGATTTGGGTGGCTACACTTCCCTCTAGTCTGCCTCAATTCACATGGCTGAATCCAGCTGGTCCCTGTTAAGACCAACATAAGCAAAGTTTTTGTTTTCTAATGCATTCGTTATTTAGTTTACAGTTATATTTAGCCATTCTGTGGGAATATGTGTCCGAACCATTTGTTAGGAGCATTGTAAAAAAAAAAAAAAAAAAAAAAAAAAAAACTAGTGTTTTATAGCATTTAAGCTAGCAGACGTTTGCTGTGTAAGTTAGCCAATTGTTCTTATGTTGTACATTAATCCTTTTTTATTTTTTATTTTTTATAACATTTGAGGCTCAGTTCGGGTATTTTAATTGATCATGTTCCTAATCCGATTACTCGATTATTCGAACTAACTAGTTAATCGATTAATCGACTACTAAAATAATCGATAGCTGCAGCCCTAGTTAATTGCGTCAAATATTTTAACGTGATTGATTAAAAAAATCAATTACCGCCCTTTAACGCGATAGTTTTGACAGCCCTACTAATAACCTGACTTTTAATTATTCAATTGGTTTCAGAAATGGCTCATATGAAAGCTAATCCCCTCCAAACTGATCGTGAATGTACAAAAATATATTTGTCTGAAAAAAGATTTATCATTTAATGAAGACATAAAGGTCAAATTTTGACAAGACAAAAGTTTTGTCGCCTACAAAAAGTAGTGTGAAAATTAACAAAAAATGTACTTCAAATACAAAAATATGTTACATAACATAAGCGAATTAAGTAGTGGTGCTGTGAGATCCAAATTTCATATTTTGTATGACTTCCATGGGCTTGAAGGACTGCATCCATGCGGTTCGGCAAGGATTCATACAAGTCATCAGTAACATCAAAGAAAGCAGTCTTGCATGCCTCCCAGAGTTCATCAGCATTCTTGGGTTTCGTCTTCCATGCTTCCTCTTTCATCCTACCCCAGACATGCTCAATGATGTTCATGTCTGGTGACTGGGCTGGCCAGTCCTGGAGGATCTTGATTGAAGTATGCGATGGAGCACCATCCTGCTGCAGAATTTGTCCCTTTTTATAGTTAGGAATGTAAGAGGCAGCTAAGATTTGTTGAAATTTCAGACTATTTATGTTACCCTCCACCCTGCAGATCTCTCACACCCCCCCATACTGGATGTAACCCCAGACCATGATTTTGCCACCACCAAGCGTCACTGTTTTGTGGCAAAAGGTGGATTTTTCAGATGAATCTTCCATTGAATTACACCACAATCGCACAATTATTGCAGGAGACCTACTGGAGCCCGCATGGAGCCGAGATTCACTCAGAAAACAGTGAAGTTTTTATTTGAGCGAATGTTTTTTAATGCATTCGTAATTTAGTTTATAGGTATATTTAGCCGTTTTTTGTGGGAATATGTGTCCGAACGCTATGCTAAGAGCATTGTAAAAAAAACTAGGGCTGTCAAAATTATAGCGTTTACGGGCGATAATTAATTTTTCAAATTAATCACGTTGAAATATTTGACGCATTTAACACTCATGCCCCACTCAAACAGATTAAAATGACAGCACAGTGTAATGTCCACTTGTTACTTGTGTTTTCTTGGTGTTTTGTCGCCCTCTGCTGGCACTTGGGTGCGACTGATTTTATGGGTTTCAGCACCATGAGCACTGTGTAATTATTGACAGCAACAATGGCGAGCTACTGGTTAATTTTTTGAATGAAAATTTTACAAATTTTATTAAAACAAAAACATTAAGAGGGGTTTTAATATAAAGTTTCTATAACTTGTACTAACATTTATCTTTTAAGAACTACAAATCTTTCTATCCATGCATCGCTTTAACAGAATGTTAATAATGTTAATGCCATTTTGTTGATTTATTGTTATAATAAACAAATACAGTACTTATGTACCGTATGTTGAATGTATATATCCGGTTAGTGTCTTTCCATTCCAACAATAATTTACAGAAAAATATGGCATATTTTAGAGATGGTTTGAATTGCGATAAATTACGATTAATTAATTTTTAAGCTGTAATTAACCTGATTAAAAATTCTAATCGTTTGACAACCCCCAAAAAAAGCCCTCCTCAATTCCACCGACACGCCTTCCTTTGAGGGAGCAGAGTCTGGGGACTCTGAGGTGGGTTCTTCGATCTCTGGGGTTGAAGTCACTGAGGCGGTTGGTAAGCTCCTCGGTGGCAAGGCCCCGGGGGTGGATGAGATCCGCCCGGAGTTCCTAAAGGCTCTGGATGTTGTAGGGCTGTCATGGCTGACACGCCTCGACAACATCGCGTGGACATCGGGGACAGTGCCTCTGGATTGGCAGACCGGGGTGGTGGTCCCCCTTTTTAAAAAGGGGGACCGGAGGGTATGTTCCAATTATAGAGGAATCACACTCCTCAGCCTCCCCGGTAAAGTCTATTCAGGGGTGCTGGAGAGGAGGGTCCGTCCGTCGGGAAGTCGAATCTCGGATTCAGAAGGAGCAGTGTGGTTTTCGTCCCGGCCGTGGAACAGTGGACCAGCTCTACACCCTCGGCAGGGTCCTCGAGGGTGCATGGGAGTTCGCCCAACCAGTCCACATGTGTTTTGTGGATCTGGAGAAGGCGTTCGACCGTGTGCCTAGGGAAGTCCTGTGGAGGGTGCTCCGGGAGTACGGGGTACCGAGCCCCCTGGTAAGGGCTGTTCGGTCCCTGTACGACCGGTGTCAGAGTCTGGTCCGCATTGCCGGCAGTAAGTCGAATTCGTTCCCAGTGAGGATTGGACTCCGCCAAGGCTGCCCTTTGTCACCGATTCTGTTCATAATTTTTATGGACAGAATTTCTAGGCGCAGCCGAAGCGTTGAGGGTGTCCGGTTTGGTGGCCTCAGCATTGAATCTCTGCTTTTTGCAGATGATGTGGTGCTGTTGGCTTCATCAAGCCGTGACCTCCAACTCTCACTGGGGCGGTTCGCGGCCGAGTGTGAAGCGGTTGGGATGAAGATCAGCACCTCCAAATCCGAGACCATGGTCCTCAGCCGGAAAAGGGTGGAGTGCCCTCTCCGGGTCGGGGATGAGATCCTGCCCCAAGTGGAGGAGTTCAAGTATCTTGGGGGTCTTGTTCACGAGTGAGGGTAGGAGGGAGCGGGAGATTGACAGGTGGATCGGTGCAGCGTCTGCAGTGATGCGGACTCTGCACCGGTCCGTTGTGGTGAAGAAGGAGCTGAGCCAAAAGGCGAAGCTCTCGATTTACCGGTCGATCTACGTTCCTACCCTCACCTATGGTCACGAGCTGTGGGTCGTGACCGAAAGAACAAGATCCCGGATACAAGCGGCCGAAATGAGTTTCCTCCGCAGGGTGTCCGGGCTCTCCCTTAGAGATAGGGTGAGAAGCTCGGTCATCCGGGAGGGGCTTGGTGTCGAGCCGCTACTCCTCCGCGTTGAGAGGAGCCAGTTGAGGTGGCTCGGGCATTTGGTTCGGATGCCTCCTGGACGCCTCCCTGGAGAGGTGTTCCGGGCATGTCCCACCGGCAGGAGGCCCCGGGGTCGACCCAGGACACGCTGGAGAGACTATGTCGCTCGGCTGGCCTGGGAACGCCTTGGAATCCCGCCGGAGGAGCTGGCTGAAGTGGCTGGGGAGAGGGAAGTCTGGGCTTCCCTGCTAAAGCTGCTGCCCCCGCGACCCGACCACGGACTAAGCGGAAGATAATGGATGGATGGATGGATGGATGGATGTGTGTTTTGTTTTTGGCAAACTTTTTCATGGATGACTTCCTCACATTCTGTTGTGTTTGTGCTAATGAAGCTACTCACACGTGTAAAATACTATTGTACAACGTTTTAAAACTGTATATTTCAGTTACCATGATTTGAGACCTCCGTAAATTCAAGAAAAGTACGCCTTTTGTTTGGAGTGTTTGTTTTTTTGTGTTTAGCAGAATAGCGTCACTGACACACACACACATCAACAACCGGAGAGGGAGGGGTGAGCGCTGCCGCTCCAAGATGCTTCTGGCTGCATTTTTGAGACTTGTAAAATAGCGAATACCATACTACGGTATGACGGAAAATTTTAGTGGTTTTGAAAACCGTGACGTTTTCATACCACGGTAAACCTTGGAACCGGTAACCGGCACATGCCTAGTGCCAATACTTTTTTGGCCAGCACTGTATTGTTCACCAAAAGACTAAGACAAATGAAAAGGGCTGCAATACACTTTGAAATCTGTCCTTTATCCTCTACACTCTTCTTTGTTGGTGTGTACGAAACCATGCGGCATTCCGCTGCCCCCTGGCGGCCAACTAACACGTTATCCCACGATCCTGACGCTGTGGTTTGCATCTCCAGGTGAAACAGATCGCGGCCGAGTACTACGACTCGCTTCCTCAGCACACGTCGTGGATGCGAGTCCTGTGGGACTTCGTGTTTGACGACAGCATCGGCCCCTACGCCCGAGTCAAGCGCGAGTACAAGCTGAGCAAGACTGATTAGAGCGGACCGAAGAAGGGCCACCACCTTCACGCCACTGTGAATTTCATTGGTTAACGCAGTCCACGTGACGTTCACTTTCAATGCTTTTGACACCTTATTTAGTCTCTTCTCTTACCGTCGAACAAGTTAGAAAAGATTGACACATTTCCGTTTTTCACAGCGCAAGAATTTTCACTTGACCACAAATAATCGTTTTCAACAGTGAACATTTAAAAAAAAAAAAAAAAAAAAAAAAAAAAAGGTCTACATTTTCATGTTACTTAATATTGTTGGTCCCTTTTGCTGCCAGGCCTCTAAAGTGTGACATCCTGGTAGTGACTGGGTTCATCCATGTTACTCCGTTTCCATGGCGACTCTGAACTTGACTTTTTCCAGAAGTTCAGAGCGGTCGCCAGTGAGTGTGAAAAGACGAGCTGAGTTCAGAGTCCCTAAATGTTTCATAAAGGCTAGCAAAGCTAACAAATTGTGCTGGTGATTCACACACTTTTTGGCTTCACCAGCTTCATCTGCTGCAGGGCTGCTCTATCCCATAACCTTGTTGTCTGTTTTTTTCCCCCCCTCAGATGTTGTGATTTTGTTATTTGTATTTAAATGTAAAGGAAAAATTAAAAACAAATTGGATATGGAATTTGAATGTGTGTGCTTGTGTTAGAACTCGTTAGACCTCCTATGAGTGAATAAAATGAAAAAACAAACTTTTTAACTATCTAATAACACCAAGAGTGATGGAAGAAAATATGTGTACAGTACATATAGAGTGAGGAAAATAAGTGTACTATGATTAGGGCTGTCAAAATTATCGCGTTAACGGGCGGTAATTAATTTTTAAAATTAATCACGTTAAAATATTTGACGCAATTAACGCACATGCCCCGCTCAAACAGATTAAAATGACACTACAGTTTAATGTTCGATTGTTACTTGTTTTTTGGTATTTTGCGCCCTCTGCTGGCGTTTGGGTCCAAATGATTTTATGGGTTAGTACCATGAGTGAGCATGGTGTAATTATTGACATCAACAATGGCGAGCTTCTAGTTTATTTTTTGATTTAAAATTTTACAAATTTTAATAAAACGAAAACATTAAGAGGGGTTTTAATTAGGGCTGTCAAAATTATCGCGTTAACGGGCGGTAATTAATTTTCTAAATTAATCACGTTAAAATATTTGGCGCAATTAACTCACAAATGCCCCGCTCAAACAGATTAAAATGACAGCGCAGTTAAAGGTGTACTTGTTGTGTTTTTCGGAGTTTTGCCGCCCTCTGCTGGCGCTCGGGTGCGACTGATTTTATAGGCTTCAGCACCCATGAGCATTGGTTAAGTAATCATTGACATCAACAATAACGGGCTACTAGTTTATTTTTTGATTGAAAATTTTACAAATTTTATTAAAACGAAAACATGAAGAGGGCTTCATTCATTCATTTTCCATGCCGCTTTTCCTCACGAGGGTCGCGGAGGTGCTGGAGCCTATCCCAGCCATCTACGGGCAGTAGGCAGGGGACACCCTGAACTGGTTGCCAGCCAATCGCAGGGCACAAGGAGACATACAACCATTCACGCACACATTCATACCTACGGACAATTTAGAGTGTTCAATCAGCCTACCATGCATGTTTTTGGGATGTGGGAGGAAACCGGAGTTCCCGGAGGAAACCCACGCAGGCACGGGGAGAACATGCAAACTCCACACAGGAAGGCCGAAGCCCGGGATTGAACCCTTGATCTCAGAACTGTGAGGCAGATGCGCTAACCACTAAGCCACCGTGCCGCCTGAAGAGGGGTTTTAACATAAAATTTGTAAAACTTGTACTAACATTTATCTTTTAAGAACTACAAGTCTTTCTATCCATGGATTGCTTGAACATAATGTTAATAATGGTAATTCTTGTTGATTTATTGTTATAATAAACAAATACAGTACTTTTGTACCGTATGTTGAATGTATATGCCCATCTTGTGTCTTATCTTTCCATTCCAACAATAATTTACAGATAAATATGGCATATTTTATAGATGGTTTGAATTGCAATTAATTGCGATTAATTACGATTAATTAATTTTTAAGCTGTAATTAATTCCATTAAAAATTTTAATCGTTTTACACCCCTAGTTTTAATATTTCTATAACTTGTACTAACGTTGATCTTTTAAGAACTACAAGTCTTTCTATCCATGGATCACTTTAACAGAATGTTAATAATGTTAATGCCATCTTGTTGATTTATTGTTGTAATAAACAAATACAGTACTTATGTACCGTATGTTGAATGTATATATCCATCTTGTGTCTTATCTTTCCATCCCAACAATTAACAGAAAAATATGGCATATTTTAGAGATGGTTTGAATTGCAATTAATTGCGATTAATTACGATTAATTTTTAAGCTTTAATTAACTCCATTAAAATTTTGAATAGTTTGACACCCCTAGTTTTAATATAAAATTTCTATAACTTGTACTAACATTTATCTTTTAAGAACTACAAGTCTTTCTATCCATGGATCGCTTTAACAGAATGTTAATGATGTTAATGCCATCTTGTTGATTTATTGTTGTAATAAACAAATACAGTACTTATGTGCCGTATGTTGAATGTATATATCCGTCTTATCTTACCATTCCAATTATAATTTACAGAAAAACATGGCATATTTTATAGTTCGAATTGCGATTAATTACGATTAATTAATTTTAAAGCTGTAATTAACTCGATTAAAATTTTTAATCGTTTGACAGCCCTAACTATCACATATAGTATAATATGCTTAAAAAAAAATATTATGCTGTGTCTATTAGGAAAAAGCGAGCAGGAAGGGGTTAGGCGGGGACAGAAAGGAAGGATGTAGACAGAAGAGAAGAACAAACAACAAGAATCAGCTAAACTTTCAGCTTTCTGTCCCCGCATAACTCCTTCTTGCTCGCTTTCTCTTGATAGACAAAACGTAATAAAAAAAAAGTGTGTGTGTGTTCATATACACTCACTGGCTACTTTTATTAGGTACACTTGTCCAACTGCTCGTTAACACTTAATTTCTAATCAGCCAATCACATGGCGGCAACTCAGTGCATGTAGACATGGTTTAAGACAATCTCCTGCAGTTCAAACAGAGCATCAGTCTGGGGAAGAAAGGTGATTTGAGTGACTTTGAACGTGGCATGGTTGTTGGTGCCAGAAGGGCTGGTCTGAGTATTTCAGAAACTGCTGATCTACTGGCATTTTCACGCACAACCATCTCTAGGTTTTACAGAGAATGGTCCGAAAAAGAAAAAATATCCAGTGAGCGGCACTTCTGTGGGTGGAAATGCCTTGTTGATGCCAGAGGTCAGAGGAGAATGGCCAGACTGGTTTGAGCTCATAGAAAGGCAACAGTGACTCAAATAACCACCCGTTACAACCAAGGTAGGCAGAAGAGCATCTCTGAACGCACATTACGTCGAACTTTGAGGCAGATGGGCTACCGCAGCAGAAGACCACGCCGGGTGCCCCTCCTTTCAGCTAAGAACAGGAAACTGAGGCTACAATTTGCACAAGCTTATCGAAATTGGACATTAGAAGATTGGAAAAACGTTGCCTGGTCTGATGAGTCTCGATTTCTGCTGCGACATTCGGATGGTAGGGTCAGAATTTGGCGTCAACAACATGAAAGCATGGATCCATCCTGCCTTGTATCAACGGTTCAGGCTGCTGGTGGTGGTGTAATGGTGTGGGGAATATTTTCATGGCACTCTTTGGACCCCTTGGTACCAATTGAGCATCGTTGGAACGCCACAGCCTACCTGAGTATTGTTGCTGACCATGTCCATCCCTTTATGACCACAATGTACCCAACTTCTGATGGCTACTTTCAGCAGGATAATGCGCCATGTCATAAAGCTGGAATCATCTCAGGCTGATTTCTTGAACATGACAATGAGTTCACTGTACTTAAATGGCCTCCACAGTCACCAGATCTCAATCCAATAGAGCATCTTAGGGATGTGGTGGAACGGGAGATTCGCATCCTGGATGTTCAGCCGACAAATCTGCACCAACTGTGTGATGCCATCATGTCAATATGGACCAACCTCTCTGAGGAATGCTTCCATCACCTTGTTGAATCTATGCCATTAAGAATTGAGGCATTTCTGAGGGCAAAATGCGGTCCAACCCGTTACTCGCATGGTGTACCTAATAAAGTGGCAGGTGAGTGTATATAGAGGCCTGTAATTGTCAACATGGGTAAACCTCAACCATGAGAGACAGAATGTGGGAAACAAAAACCCAGAAAATCACTTTGTTTGATTTTTAAAGAATTTATTTGCAAATCATGGTGGAAAATACGTATTTGGTCAATACCAAAAGTTCATCTCAATACGTTGTTATGTACCCTTTGTTTGCAATAACGGAGGCCAAATGTTTTCTGTAACTCTTTACAAGCATTTCACACACTGTTGCTGGTATTTTGGCCCATTCCTCCATGCAGATCTCCTATAAAGCAGTGACGTTTTGGGGCTGTCGTTGGGCAACACGGACTTTCAACTCCCTCCACAGATTTTTTATGGGGTTGAGATCTGGAGACTGGCTAGGCCACTCCTTTGTTTCCCTGGCTGTGTGTTTGGGATCATTGTCATGCTGAAAGACCCAGCCACGTCTCATCTTCAATGCCCTTGCTGATGGAAGGAGATTTTCACTCAAAATCTCTAGATGTATGGCCCCATTCATTCTTTCCTTTACACAGATCAGTCGTCCTGGTCCCTTTGCAGAAAAAACAGCCCCAAAGCATGATGTTTCCACCCACAAGCTTCACAGTGGGTATGGTGTTCTTTGCATGCAATTCAGTATTCTTTCTCCTCCAAACACTAGAACCTGTGTTTCTACCAAAAAGTTCTATTTTGGTTTCATCTGACCATACACATTCTTTCAGTCCTCTTCTGGATCATCCAAATGCTCTCTAGCGAACCGCAGACGGGCCTGGACGTGTACTGGCTTCAGCAGGGGGACACGTCTGGCAGTGCAGGATTTGAGTCCCTGGCGGCGCATTGCGTTACTGATAGTAGCCTTTGTTACTGTGGTCCCAGCTCTCTGTAGGTCATTCACTAGGTCCCCTTGTGTGTTTCTGGGGTTTTTGCTCACCGTTCTTGTTATCATTTTGACGCCACGGGGTGAGATCTTGCATGAAGCCCCAGATCGAGGGAGATTATCAATGTTCTTGTATGTCTTCCATTTTCTAATAATTGGTCCCACAGTTGACTTCTTTACACCAAGCGTTTTACCTATAGCGGATTCAGTCTTCCCAGCCTGGTGCAGGTCTACAATTTTGTCTCTGGTGTCCTTCGATTGCTCTTTGGTCTTGGCCATAGTGGAGTTTGGTGTGTGACTGACTGAGATTGTGGACAGGTGTCTTTTATACCAATAATGAGTTAAAACAGGTGCCATTAATACAGGTAACGAGTGGGACCTCGTTAGAAGAAGTTAGACCTCTCGGACAGCCCGAAATCTTGCTTGTTTGTAGGTGACCAAATACTTTTTTTCCCCTCTAATTTGGAAATAAATTCTTTAAAAATCAAACAATGTGATTTTCTGTCCCCCCCCCCCCCCCCCCCACATTCTGTCTCTCATGGGTGAGGTTTATCCATGTTGACAATTACAGGCCTCTCTAATCTTGACAAGTAGGAGAACTTGCACAATTGGTGGTTGACTAAATACTTATTTGCCCCACTGTATACAGTATGTATGTATGTATGTATGTATAATATAGTGATGCAACGATTAATCGATTAACTCGAGTAATTCGAGTACAAAAAAGCTTCTAATCAAATTTTGCTGCTTCGAGTATTCGTTTAATGAGTGCTGCGCTGTAATGGTTTGTTTTGAAAGTGTCTGCATTTAGTTTTATTGATTTGGTAATTTGGGTGGATACACTGCCCTCAATTGGCAACAGTGAAAATGACATAACTCATTTAAAATGGCTGAATTCAGCTGCTACCAGTTAAGACCAACAAAAGGTAAGTTTTTGTTTGAGCTAATATGTTTTTAATGCATTTGTAATTTAGTTTATAGGTATATTTAGGTGTTTTTTGTGGGAATATTTGTTTGAATGACTTGTTAAGAGCAATGTAAAACTGTTAACATTTTATAGCATTTCAGTCAGCGGACATTTTCTATGCAAGTTAGTTGTTCTTCTTTCTCTAAATGAAAGTGCAAATCTGCATAGTTTGAAGAAACATTCAGGAATTATCTTTTGTATTTGCATTTAATGCTGTTATGAAAGTGCAATCTTAGCAAGCCTTTGTTTTACATCTTCTTAAAATTAATTCAGCAATGCATTAAATGTTCCTAATCCAATTATTTGAACTAACAAATTGAAAAATTAATCGACCACTAAAATAATTGACAGCTGCAGCCCTATTCAAAGTGTTGCAGTCTGTAAAAATTTAAAAATAAAAAATGACTTTCCAAACATTTTCAAACGAACATTGACGGACAAGCACATATTGTAGCGTCGACAAGGACAACGCCAACTTCCTGAAGGTTTTCCAATGGTTATATTTTGCAACCGGAAGCACGGAGCACGACTTTTGTAAGCCGTAGCCGGCGCTAACAAAACAACACTACAGTTTAGGACACTTGCTATGCTAAAATTAATGCTAATGTGAATGCTATGCTAATGTACTGTATGTATGTATATAATGTATATATACACCACAAAAAAGGCTAAAAGATGAATCTAAATTACTGTGAGTGTAGGCATGAATGACTTTTAACATACAGGTTTTTGATTTCTTTATTTAATGAGAATGTCGCTGAGAGCAGACAATGCGAGTGCAACAATCCAAACTCCTGCAAAGACACTTTGAGCTACCATCACATCCATTTTTTTGCACATTCTTCCCAGCTAACTTTGCATATTGCCAGAAAAACATCCTCAAAAGTCCCCCCTCCCCCCAAAATTACTCACCCCCCACTTAGCTACCATTAACAGCATCATCTCGTACACAGAGAAAGGGATTCATCATGGAAACGAAACACTATTGTAAACGCACCTTTTTTGTTTTCTCAGTTGAACCAAATAAATTGGTAGAAACTTGGGATTCATGCATAATTGGAGCACCAACATAGGATGGATGAAAAACAATGACACTGTTAGTCATTATTTTTTTTTTTTTTTAAACACCACTGAGCACTTAGTAGGGATGGGGAACCATTCTGGGACCATGTCAGAAAAAAATACCTTTGCTGTCACCAATACAGCACGCAAAAAACAGGAAATTTCGTGAACTTGAATGAATGTGAATCCATTTTTAACCTATTCACTGAAAAACTCATTTGTGTGATTTCTACGGAGCCCTTCAAGGGATATAGACAGAAATAAAATAAATTTTAACAATCTGGTGCGCACCAGCGCTCCACATACTGTCTGGTGCTAACCAGATTTTAATATGGTGCGCTCCACATATTATCTGGTTTCACACAGCATACCATCTGGTACGCACCAGATAGTTTCTGGTGCCCACCACATACAATCTTGTGCGCACCAGATAGTTTCTGGTTGCCCACCACATACTATCTTGTGCTCACCAGATAGTTTCTGGTGCCCACCACATACTATCTTGTGCTCACCAGAGAGTTTCTGGTGCCCACCACATACTGTCTGGTGCGCACCGGACTGTTTCTGATGGGCTCCACATACTATCTGGTGCGCACCAGATAGTTTCTGGTTGCCCACCACATACTATCTTGTGCTCACCAGATAGTTTCTGGTGCCCACCACATACTATCTTGTGCTCACCAGAGAGTTTCTGGTGCCCATCACATACTATCTTGTGCTCACCGGATAGTTTCTGGTGCCCACCACATACTGTCTGGTGCGCACCGGACTGTTTCTGATGGGCTCTACATACTATCTGGTGCGCACCAGACTGTTTGTGGTGCACTCCATATACTATCTGGTGCACACCAGACTGTTTCTGGTGCCCACCACATACTATCTTGTGCTCACCAGGTAGTTTCTGGTGCCCACTACATACTATCTGGTGCTCACCAGGTAGTTTCTGGTGCCCACCACATACTATCTGGTGCGCACTAGATTGTTTCTGGTGCGCACCAAATTGTTTCTGGTGTGCTCCACATACTAGCTGGTGCCCACCATGTAGTTTCTGGTGCGCCCCACATCCTATCTAGTGCGCACCAGATAGTATGATGTGTGCAGCAGATAGTATGTGGAGCGCAGACAGAAATGAAATAAATTTTAACAATCTGGTGGGCACCACATACTATGTGGTGCGCACTAGATTGTCTCTGGTGCGCTCTACATATTATCTAGTTTCACACAGCATACTATCTGTTCCCACCAGATAGTTTCTGGTGCCCACCACATACTATCTTGTGCTCAGTATGTGGTGGGCACCAGAAACTAAGTGGTGCTCACCAGACAGTTTCTTGTGCCCACCACGTGCACTCCACATACTTCCTGGTGCGCACCATACTGTTTCTGGTTTTCTTTTCTGGTGGGCACCACATACTATGTGGTGCGGACTAGATTGTCTCTGGTGCGCTCCACATATTATCTGGTTTCACAAAGCATACTACCTGGTACGCACCAGATAGTGAGTTTTGGGCACCAGAAACCATCTGGTGAGCACAAGATAGTATGTGGTAGGCACCAGAAACTATCTGGTGTGCACCAGAAAGTCTGGTGCGCACTAGATAGTATGTGGATTGCACCAGAAACAGTCTGGTGCCCACCAAATACTATCTTGTGCTCACCAGATGGTTTCTGGTGCCCAACACATATTATCTGGTTTCACACAGCATACTATCTGGTAGTATGTGTTGGGCACCAGAAACCATCTGGTGATCACAAGCTAGTATGGCACCAGAAACTATCTGGTGCGCACCAGATAATATGTGGAGTGCACCAGAAACAGTCTGGTGCCCACTAAATACTATCTTGTGCTCACCAGATGTTTTCTGGTGCCCAACACATACTATCTGGTGCTCACCAGACTGTTTCAGGTGGGCTCCACATACTATCTGGTGCGCACCAGACTGTTTGTGGTGCGCTCCACTTACTATCTGGTGCGCACCAGACGGTTTCTGGTGCACTCCACATACTATCTGGTGCGCACTAGACTGTTTCTGGTGCGCACAAGACAGTTTCTGGTGCCTACCACATCCCATCTGCTGCTCACTAAATTGTTTCTGGAGCGCACCACATACTATCTGGCGCGCACCAGATAGTTTCTCGTGTGGTCTACATACTATTTGGTGCGCACTACATACTATCTGGCGCGCACCAGACTGTTTGTGGTGTGCACCAGATTGTTTCTCGTGCGTTCCGGGACAATGTAATGGTGACGATGTGCAAGTAATGCAGTATTATCTTTAGTTCAGTCCAAGATTGGAGTAAAGCTCAACTAAATCCTGTGTCTATATATGTTGGTGCGCACCACATACTATTTGGTGCACACCGCATACTACGTTTTTTAAAATTTTTGACCATGTCCCTTTAGGGGCTCCGTAGATGTCTGAAATACCCTAAGATGCTTAAAAAAACTGACCTTACCCCTGAGGGCTTTTTAGCAAGCGGATGACTGCTCAGTGGCGTGGCCATTGCAGTGTAGGAGAAGGTATATGTTCATCGGCTACTTGTGCGGGAAGAAAAAGTCAGACGCACCACACCAGTGTGAACATGGCGATGAAAACATCATCACCAGGAACCATTTGGCCAATTTTGTGCTTTTTCTTTTTTGTTCTTTTAAACAAATGGTCTGGGGTCAAATGAACAGAGAATAAAGTATAAAAGGTCGACACAGATGGTGTGCAAGTTTCCGTTTCTCTTTCTGAAATACTCGTCGCCGTCAACGTGAGCACAGGGTTTTAAATAATACAACAAGTACAAACTTAGAAAAACCAAAAATATTTTCCTTTGAAGACAGAACAGAAGAAAACGTGGCAACACCGAGTCGTCTCGAGCGGAGAGGCGCACGCACGAGCACGACACCCGACCGCGTACGGCAGTTCGTCCTCTCTTCGAGTTTCGTCTCGCTCTTTTACGTCCACTTTGCTGTCCGGCAGAATCAAATGTTGACGCAACATCTCTGCGACGAGACCTCACAGAAACATTGAGAGAACATTCTTGGGGGAGCTCTTAGCGGGTCCGTCCCACGTCCTCCTTGCCCTCGTGCTCTCCTTCCGAACGTCCCTCGGCTACGATTAGGATGTGCTAATCCGGCCAATTTCTTGTCTGATGGCTGAGGGAAAAACAAGGAAATAGTTAGCGCACGTGCCATACGAGAGATGGCTGCATTTGTTCCTTGTGAAGCATACACCTGTATACAGTATAACATCTTTTCCACTGTTCATTGTGCAGTTTCTGAGTTTATGATGATGTGCGGATGCTAACTGATACATGCTAATCGTTTGTGTGGATTGTTATTGCTGTATAAGCATTGAATTGCTTTTATTGAAGATGAAACTGATTTAATTTCATTTTTATTTTAGTTTTATTCTGCAAGTGTTGATGTCATGAGCAGGTGAATAAAGTCAGCAAGCTAAAACGGACCTCTGACATCATCATTTCGGAGCTTAGCTCATTGTCTAGCTAGGTCTTAGCTGCAATATCTTGGCAAGGACATTACAATGACATATAATACATGTTCTTGGATGGTTATTTTGAGATTTAGTGGGTATTCAGGGTTACTTTTAAAGGGTTAATTCCGACCTAGGCGGAAATTCTGGTTACATTGCCAGCATAGGAACGCAACATTCTTAACGCAGGGACTACCTGTAGATACAGTACATTAAAAACTTTGATAAAATACGCATATTGTCCACCGGAGAGAGACATATTTCAATTTAACAAACCCTTGCTTAAATAAGTACTTACCATGAATGATTTCATCCTTCACTTTATGCAACTCGCGTACGACTTCATCCAAAATCTCCTGCGAGAAAAGCAAATTCGGAGTTCATTTTAGCAAAAGTCAAATGTCAACTATTGATTAATTATTACAAAATGCTAAACATGGGAAAGGGGGAGGACTTCTGTGAAGTTGGGCCACCATCAGACGCAAATTTCTCTTAAAATGATGTCAATCATTTATGCAACGTTTGTGCTATAAAAAGTTTAGTTTGTGCTGCTATCGTTTTTGAGATATTTACAATTCTTTTATTGGTCAATCTGAGGTCAACCAGCCCCCCATTTGGCTTAAAAATGATGTCAATCGTTTTTACTACGTTTGTGCTGTAAAAAGTTTCGTTTGTGCTGCTGTGAGAATTTGACATATTAATTTCGAGTGATGACTTCACTCGCAGCTTTTCTGTATCCAACATTCCAAGCTGACAGAGCGTACCAACTCCTCAATAACAGAGGGGTGTCCCAACAACTAGCGCAAACGTAGCGCAAACAAATGGCACCCCTTCGGGTCTATTATGAAGTTAATGCGGGTCTTGAGATATTAATTTCGAGTGATGACGTGACTAGCAGCCCCTTATACTCTCAGTCATGTAAGCAAGATTGAAATATTGCTCATTTGGCGCACAGAAAGAAAACTGAGCCAGGGTCCCCCCAGGATTGATAAATCTAAATTCAAGACTTTTAAGACCTTTTTTAATGCCATTTCAACTGAAAATTAATACTTTTCTCGCACCCATGTTTTTAGATAATATTGAATCATATTAAAAAAATAAAGCACTGAACATCAAATTTAACCTCAATTACTAAGTGTGTTTGACAAAAGAATGCACATTTGCTAAAGATACAATTAAAACACATTTAAATATAAGGTCTTTCAGATTTTTTCCCCACAGGATAAAATGGATTTTACATTAAAGTAACTTCAGAAATTACATTTGCAATACAACAGGTTTCCCTTTTAAGAGGACCTAGTCAAGGTGGTAGGTTGGTGATTGTCAAGTTGGTCACCTTAACTGGTGATTGTCAAGTTGGTCACCTTAACTGTAAAGTGCTTGGGAAAATCTTGCAATTGGCAGTAAAAGTTCAAAAAACAGTCACTAAATGGCAGTAGTTTACCTTTAATTACCACAAAATAAAAAAGCTACACATGACCATTTCCCTTGATAATTGTTTTTTTTTTCTAATCACATTACAAGAAGTATACAAAACACATGTTAATCCTTTGTTAGCTATTGAAGACATTTCTTTTAATCAGATAGAGAAAATCCATACTCTTATTCAATCAAGAAAAACATTTAAATATACCAGGAGGTGTTTTACTATCACCTACCTTATAATTTGCCTGTCACCATGCCATGTTATTCAGATCAACGTTACCCCGCACTCGTTCCAATAATAGTGTCAACCGTGTTGTGTATCTGAGGGTGAGGGTGGATCTACGACTCCGGTTTATCCATTCTTAGGCTAGTGCACCTGCCAATACCCCATTGAACATGGCTAACTCTTAAGTTAAAACTACGAAATTCACATTCATTCGAAAGGCAAACCGTGCAGAAATTATTATTGCATCTAACACATTTTAATTGGAGAAATTGGCAACTTACTTTGAAATGTTAAGCAGGTCCACTGCCTTCGCATGACCCATAAACTGTGACCCAAAGTATCTGGATGCGACTTGGTTGCCGATCCAATACCTCACATGCTGGTCCAACTGTTTGGACTTGGTTGTCTTGTTGAGGCTTTCGTCGAACATAACAACTAAGGTATCCAAGCAGTTCCTTACAATAGCACACAGTACTGTGCGATTGCCTGCTGTTGTGATGTTGATGCTAATGATGCTAACAGCGCGCACGCACGAGGTGCATTATGATTTGTAGTGCAGTGCATCGTAAAAATTCTACGCGTCATCTTCGTTATGGATTAATAATTTTTTAAAAAAACTTCGTCACGGATATAATTTAGGTTGCACTGAGATGTTCTTCAAAATTAAAACCAGGGTGAAAAAAATCCAGACTTACGACAGCTAATTTAATACTTTTAATATTGGAAAACTAAATTCAATGCTTTTTTAATACTTTTAATAACCCGCGGGTACCCTGTGAGCATTCTCAGGCTTATCATTTTTTAGCCCCATTTTATTTTTTTTATAACTGTGGTCGAAGCCCGCCTCTTCCCTAAAAGCCGATTTCAAACTACGCGCTAACGCTAATGCACAGATCCAACTCCTGCCTTTCTCGCTCTTTGCTGACATAATTGCTGCATGAATCCCGATTTGGGGGACTTGACAGTTCGGAGCGCAGCCACACTCTGGAAAATCAGATCGGATTTTAACCACATACGAACATGACCACGATCGGATTTGAAATGGTCCAGTTCTATGCGACTTATCCCGTTAATGCCTCACTCGAGCTGGAAAAACACGAAAAAATTGGATTTGTCCATTAAGACCTGCGGTATGAACCTAGCCTTAGTGTCATCTGGAAAATTTTGTCTGCATATAAAATTCCATTTATGTCTTTTACATCCATTCAAATGTGACATAATTTGACAGATGGCACTTAATGACACCTGTTATAGGCATTCATTAATGCTCATGACAACGTCATGCCATCGTCATGACGGTCTTATGACACCACTGTAAGAGTTGTAAAAGCCAGCGTAAGACCAACCTGTTTCATCCTGTCGAATTCGGTGTCCGATTCACTAGTGCTGCCGATAGGTCTGACTCTACAACACAAGAGCAGAAACTCTGTTAGTAGATCAAATCAGCTCTTGCATGTCAGTTGCGGAGTTCGCACCTTGAAACCAGTGAGGACTTCTCTGCAGAGTTGGATCTCTCCCACGGCTTCTTCATAGCATCTAAAAATGGAGACAAAGGGACTCGCAAATATGTGGCACCGTTGCTGTTTTTACTAAGAACGGGACATTTGATTTAGTCACTTGAAGCCTTTGTAATTGCAGTAATGAATTATTCTTCATAAACCGTATTTAAATCGCAAATAAATATTTGTCTCATAAAGTTACATTGGTTTTTAAAATTGAAAGGATTTTAGTGTATATAAAATAACAATTATCTGAAGTAAAAGTGCCATTCTAGGAATTTTCTTAGCAGCAGTCCAGAACTGAAATGGTCGAAAGACTAAAAAAACTCAGCAAAGTGCACATATTTCTTCTGAAAAATAGTTTATATGAGAGCACTACAGTATTTGCAGAAACACAAACATTTTTTTTTAAATTAAGGAATTATTTGGTAGATGGAAATGTAATTATTTATGGGATATCTCCATTTCGGTAGCTGTTAGGTAAGCTAACGTGTGCATCAATTTAGCCGGTGTAGCAAAAAATTATTCACTGACAAAGATTCTGTGTGTGGAACGTAACCTGTGAATAAAATTTGTGATTAGTTTTTAGAAAAAAATTGCTAATTCAATCGGATTACTCCATTTCAGTAGCCGTTAGCCTAGCTAACGTGTGCTTCAATTTATCCGGTTTAACAGAACATTTTTCAACTAAGAAAAGGTTTCAGGTTTGGAACATAACTTGTGAATAAATATTATTAATTTGGTTTTCGAGAAAAAATGCTTATTCAGTCAGATTACTCCATTTCGGTAGGTGTTAGCTAAGCTAACTTGTGCATCAATTTAGCCGGTGTAGCAAAAAATTATTCACTGACAAAGGTTCTGTGTGTGGAACGTAACCTGTGAATAAAATTTGTGATTAGTTTTTAGAAAAAAATTGCTAATTCAATCGGATTACTCCGTTTCAATAGCCGTTAGCCTAGCTAAGGTGTCCTTCAATTTTTCCGGTTTAATAGAACATTTTTTAACTAAGAAAAGGTTTCAGGTTTGGAACATAACTTGTGAATAAAAATTATTCATTTGGTTTTCGAGAAAAAATGCTTATTCAGTCAGATTACTCAATTTCGGTCGCTGTTAGCTAAGCTAACATGAGCATCAATTTAGCCGGTGTAGCAAAAAATTATTCACTGACAAAGGTTCTGTGTGTGGAACGTTACCTGTGAATAAAATTTGGGATTTGTTTTTAGAAAAAAATTGCTATTAATGCAATCGGATTACTCCGTTTCAGTAGCCGTTAGCCTAGCTAAGGTGTCCTTCAATTTTTCCGGTTTAACAGAACATTTTTCAACTAAGAAAAGGTTTCAGGTTTGGAACATAACTTGTGAGTAAAAATTATTTATTTGTTTTTTTTAGGAAATATGCTTATTGAATCAGATTACTCCATTTCAGTAGCCGTTAGCTAAACTAAAGTGTGCATCAATTTAGCTGGTGAAACATAACCTGCAATTAAAATGTGTTCATTTTTTTTTTAACAGACAAAGGTTTTGGAATGTCCAATCCATTTGAACTTATTTTTTAATAGTTCACACGGTTTACATTTGGGTTTTCTTACGGTTTAGGAAATTTGTGTTTCAGGATTACCGTAGTTAGTGTTGGGTAGCCAGGCAGGTTAGAGGTCAGGGATTTTTGATAACAGTTTATGCTTAGGATTTCAGGGTTAACTCATAGGTTGCCATTGACGGTGATAGACATCCAGTCCATTTTGACTGGGCGAACGATGGCTTTAGATTTGATATTAGCCCAGTTTGTCAAACTATTTTGTAAAAACAACCATATTTTCACCGTTGTCTAAAAATTAGCCATATTTGGCCACAGTTGAAGATACTGTACATCAGTTGGACACAAAATACCTGTTGAATTCTGACCAGATCCACGACTACCAGAGTCATCCTGCAATTAAGAAAATAAATGTTGTCTTCATCATGGAGGCTACTTTTTTGGTGAGAAAATCTGAATGTATAGTAGTAATATTAAGACTCACTTCATCCGGTTTCTCAGAAGCTTTTCGTCTAAAGGAAAGGAAACAACACATGAGTTATAAAATAAAAGTGGTGTCCAAGAAAATGTCTGACGGGATACTAATAGGCAGGGAGAAATGTAAAGTGGTACCTTGACCTACGAAACTATTCTAGACACGAGAGATACTATATACAGTAAAAGATACGTGATTCCCACTCGCAGAAAATTTTAAGAGCGGCGCCATGAATGCGCTTGTCCTCGCTAAGATGTTGGTGCTCAGTCAAGTTAGACAGCGAGCTAAACTCTGAAAGGATGATGTCAGAAGTCTGTGTTTGGCTGCCTTCATTGAAGTGTTCCTGAGCCTGACATCAACGCTTTGCATAGTGAAACTAAAAATGAAAATGAAATAAGTCAGTCTCCTCCTCATTAGAACAATGACAGTTCTATTCACAGTAACATAAATCCGCGATTACAATCAGCTGGTAATACAGCAATAACACCAATAGAAATGGTTAGCATGTGTTAGCTAGCATCCGCACTAGAGCTTTCCCAACGACATCCCGCCTTTGGTTAATGAAGGGTTAAAAATAAAAAATATGCGTGGAAAGCTGAGAATGTCGGAAGCTCAGTATGCAAGCGGGGAAAGCGGCACAAAGCCAAAAAAGCGCACCAAAACATTGACTTATTTCAACGAAACTAGGAGGGTACACTGTTTTGTCCTGTCTCTTCAATGCCAAGCTTGGCTGCAGGTCTGCTGTGAATGAACATCTAAAGCGCCGTCACCCAGTTGTAATGTTGGAAGATGACAGGAGACAACAAGCTGGCAGATCGTAAGTCCATCCAACTAACGAAGTTTTTTATTGAAGTTGCTAAGTCGCGTTATGCAAGAAGTCAATTTATCATACAGTAAATAAAAATGAGGGCGGTAATTTTCACAGCTGCGTTTTATCACCGCGTGAGTGCGTGTTGATGGCATTCGAGACTCCAGTTCCTTTCACAGATGTTTACTGGTCATCAGCACACCGTAAAATTAAAGGTCAGACATACAAAATAAGGAAACACATCTATATTAAACACTGTAAATGTTAGCATTGCTACATTGCGGCTAATGGGGAAAAAAGACAACCTACTTTATTCTGCTATAAACATTGGCAGTCTTCTCCAACACGCAAACTTGCGGTTTAAAGGTGACATTTCAAACATGAAAAATCGCTAGCATTTGCAAACAAAAAAAAGAAAAAAAAAATCTATTACTGACACCACATGCAATGACGAAAAGTGCTTTTTTGTGAACATTTCAAAATAAAAGCACATCATGTTCGTCATATAAATAAAGATTTCTGGAGTTAATCCCACATGCTTCAGAATTCAGATTCTTCACTAAGAATAGCTTTAAAATGACACCTTTTATGAAAAATCTGATTGGCAATGAATAATTATTATAATTATTAAAGTATATAGTAGGGCTGTCAAAATTATCGCGTTAACGGGCGTTAATCAATTTTTAAAAAATTTATCACGTTAAAATATTTGACGCAATTAACGCAGATGCCCCGCTCAGAGAGATTTAAATGACAGTACACAGTGAAACGCTCACTTGTTGTGTTTTATGGAGTTTTGCCGCCCTCTGCTGGCGCTTGGGAGTGACTGATTTTATAGGCTTCAGCATCCATGAGCATTGTGTAAGTAATTATTGACATCAACAATGGCGGGCTACTAGTTTATTTTTTGATTGAAAATTTTACAAATTTTTAGTGCTGCAACAATTAATCGATTAACTCGAGTATTCGAGTAGAAAAAAATATTCGAATTAAATTTTGTTGCTTCGAGTATTCGTTTAATTAAAGTGGCGTTGTAATGGTTTATTTTGAAAGTGTTTACACTTAGTTTATTGATTAGGGTGGATAGATTGCCCTCTGGTCTGCCTCATTTCACATGGCTGAATCCAACTGCCCCCTGTTAAGCTCAACATAAGCTAAGTTTTTGTTTGTGCTAATGTTTTTTAATGCATTCATAATTTAGTTTATATGTATAGCCGTTTTTTGTGGGAATATGAGTCAGAACCATTTGTTAAAAGTATTGGAAAAAAATGTTAGCATTTCATAGCATTTAAGCTTGAGGCTCAGTTTAGGGTATTTTAATTTGTCATGTTCCTTATCCGATTACTCGATTATTCGAACTAACTGGTTCATCGATTAATCGACTACTAAAATAATAGATAGCTGCAGCCCTACAAATTTTATTAAAATGAAAACATTGAGAGGGGTTTTAATATAAAATTTCTCTAACTTGTACTCACATTTTTCTTTTAAGAACTACAAGTCTTTCTATCCATGGATCGCTTTAACAGAATGTTAATAATGTTAATGCCATCTTGTTGATTTATTGTTATAATAAACAAATAGTCCTTATGTACCGTATGTTGAATGTATATATTGTGTCTTATCTTTCCATTCCAACAATAATTTACAGAAAAATATGGCATATTTTATAGATGGTTTGAATTGCGATTAATTGTGATTAATTTTTAAGCTGTAATTAACTCGATTAAAAATTTTAATCGTTTGACAGCACTAGTATATAGTAGTATACTATAATATTAACACATAAGGTTGTTAGTTGTTTCAGCTAATATATGTTTGTGTATGCATTTGTAATTAAGTTTAGAGCTACAGTTTGTGGAGTTATGTGTGCACGATTTGCTATGAGAATCGTAAACACATTAGCATTCGTAGCATTTAAGCTAGCAGAATTGTTAGGCAAACCAGGCTAATTTAACCTATTAAATTTACATATTGATCAGACTAGATGGATGTTTGAACACCAATTGTTTTGTGTATGGTGTTTTCTTGTCAAAATGCGTGTCGTTTTGAACATAGATGAACATTTGTGTGTTACAAAAACAACACTGGTGTGTACTGTTACATCCCTAAACGAAAGCCATTCCGGGATGACTTAATTTAAATTTTCATCTTGAGGTATCACTGTACTTTGTGTTTTATGGTGTAATTTTTTTTTCTTACCTGCGAGCTAGTAAGGCATTCATTTCCTGCATGAGACCCTCGCCACCACCTCCACTCCCACCGCTAGATCGGTTGGAGTCACTTTTGCCGCTAGAGCCTGGCGGACTACTCTCATCCTAAAAAACACACAGGCAGAAGTTTTGTTGACTTTTCTTTTATTCCCTCCATAAAGTATCTAATATCATAGAGACATTAATATAGCAGCTGAGGTGTTTCCAAAAGGGAAGCCAGGTCCTCACCCGTTGAACCTTCCGAAGTTTGGCCCCAGCCAGCGCGGCCGCCAACCCCGAAGGCTGCTGCATCCCGGGGGGAGCACCGGGAGGCCCCCCGCCGGCGGGTAACGGAGGGGGCACGGGCGGGGGCGCCGCCATCGGGGGCGGCGGACCCGGTGGCGGCGGAGGGGCCGGAGGGCCGGCAGCGGGTGCCGGGATTCCGGATGCGGGCGGGGCTACGGACAGCATGGCCGGGTGACCTGCGGAAACAGGGGCGCCTGCGAGGGGCAAAGTTAGAGCTCTGTTAACGGCGGCTACCCCCTGGAAGGTTGACTTAAGGGTCCTGGGTGCAAAAGTAGTGTATTTTGTTTAATGGTGGAGGATACACTGCCCTCTGGTGGCAGAGTTGAGTCTAGCTGGACAGTTGCCTTGTATGACTTAGGAGCAGACTCAGACATCTGACATGGATAAATGCCCTGGTTTGGCCCACATAAGACTGTAAGTTGCTTCATCTAATATATGTTTGTGTATATATTTGTAATCAAGTTCAGAGCTACTGTTTGAGGAGTTACGTGTGAGCGATTTGCTATGAGAATTGTAAGTACGTTAGCATTCGTAGCATTTAAGCTAGCTAAGCTAGAGTTTTGGTAAGCAAATTAGGCTAATTTAATTGACTAAATGTACATATTGATCAGACTAGATGGACGTTTGAATACCAGTCGTTTTGTGTCGAGTGTTTTATTGTTAAAATGCGTGTCGTTTTGAATAGACGTGTACATTTGTGTTACAGCTTTACAAATTAAAAAAAATGTGAAGGAAGCCAGAAGCTTCAAAAAGCACAATTGTTTGCTGTCTGTCAAACTGAAAAACTTTACGAATCTTCATGATTAGTGACTAAAGAACAAGTCATGTTGATAAAGTAAAGTAAAAAATAAGATACTGTGAGGAACAATTAGTGTACTGTTTGTGCGCCTAAAAAAAAAAAAATAATAAAAAAGAAGACTGGAAACAAAATAGCGGACAAGACTCCGGCATCACAAAGGTGAAATTGCCTAAGTCGAGTACTTCGTAACCCCCGGGACTACCTTTATATATATTTAATATACATATAGTATACAATTTATATAAAGTATTAGGGCTGTCAAATTTATCGCGTTAACGGGCGGTAATTAATTTTTAAAAATTAATCACGTTAAAATATTTAACGCAATTTACGCATGCAACAACCCACTCACGCATTGCCGCGAATAGACTACAAAGGCGCTGTTTAGCATATATACAGATCTAAAAGGCAGCGTCATGTGAGTAGAGTAGATACAAGCATTCATTGGGACAGTGCTTTTATTTGGTAAAAGCTTTAACATCTCTTGGTGGGGAAGGCTGACGGAAGTTTATTTTTCTTAACACCCTGTATTGTTCTCAATGCAGAGAAGATATACTATTTGCAGTCACCACACAAAGTCATGGCTGCACCACTTCCCATCATGCATTTGGGCAGAACAGTTAAGTCGCAACAGTATCATTTACTGAAAGCTCAACAAATACACTAGATGACAAGATTTAGTCACAATATATAAACTCACATTTATCCTGTAAGAATTACAAGTCTTTTTATCTGTGGATCCCTTTCACAGAAAGAATGTTAATAATGTTAATGCCATTATGTGGATTTATTGTTGTAATAAACAAATATAGTTCTTATTAGGGTTGTTCCGATCATGTTTTTTTTGCTCCCGATCGTTTTATTTTGAGTATCTGCCGATCCCGATATTTCCCGATCCGACTGTTTTTTTTTTTTTGCTCCCGATTCAATTCCAATCATTCCCAATAATTTTTTCCGATCATATACATTTTGGCAATGCATTAAGAAAAAAATGAATAAAACTCGGACGAATATATACATTCAACATACAGTACATAAGTACTGTATTTGTTTATTATGACAATAAATCCTCAAGATGGCATTTACATTATTAACATTCTTTCTGTGAGAGGGATCCACGGATAGAAAGACTTGTGACTTCGTATATTGTGACTAAATATTGCCACCTAGTGTATTTGTTGAGCTTGCAGTAAATGATACTGTGGCCATGCCCAAATGCATGATGGGAAGTGGAACCATGACTGTGCGTAGTGCTAACAATTGATATATCTTCTGCGTTGGGAAATAACATAAGGTGTTAAGAAAAAGATCAATTGCTACCTTGTTTCCCCACATTGCTTCCTTTCTAATCGTAGGGAGAGGGATTGTAAGGCTTTAGCCAATTAAAAAAAGGCTCCAAAGGCTGCCAAAATTCACTCTACTCATTTTACGCTGCCTTTTATCTCTCTATATAGGTAAAACGGCGCCATTACAGATGGAGCGCGACAATGCGTGAGTGGGTCGCGCAGCGCATGCATTAATTGCGTTAAATATTTTAACGTGTTACATTTTTAAAAAAATTAATTACCGCCGTTATCGAGATAAATTTGATAACCCAACCTTAAGCCTAAACTAAAGACTCTGGATGAGTTTAACATGTTATGTCTGTAATGTTAAATACAATTAGAAAACGATTTAATTAAAAAATAAAAAGGCATGGCCGATATTTTTTTGCCGATTCCGATACTTTCAAAATGACGTGATCGGACCCGATCGGGACATCTCTGATTCCAAGCGAACGTAAACAGCAAAGAGGGCTGATCCCCACAAGTTGTTTTTTATTTTGGCCTAAAAAAGACATTTTGACCTCCAGCAAACCTAGCTTCTCATAAGCGATCAAATAGTGGAGGCGTACTAATGATATTTTTACAGATCAGAGGTCGGAAACTCTGACTTCCCATCTTCCTCGAATGCAGCATCAGTCTGCTGAGTTAACTGACGGCCGGCAACATGGCAAAATGTGCATTTAGAGGCTGTGGAAACATACAGAAGAAATGGGCAAAAGAAAGTTTCCACAAATTCCCAATGAAGAACAAGGAAAAATATAAAATGGTCACTTGCTGCTGGCTATGACATAAAAAATCAGCAGTGAAAAAAACCCGGTGTGATACCACTCCGCCCTGCTCCTCTGCAGAGCTTCTGGATTACAAATGGTGCTGTTCATACTGGAATTATTGACATGCAATGGTAAATTTGAATAACTTTGTCCTGAAACCATAGCCAACACTAGTGATGTCATGGTTCATGGATGATTTTCATGTGTGCATATGCTGTTTTTTTATTGGCATGCTATAATGGTGCCGTTGGCTCGCGCTAGCTTAGCCACTCTGGAGCCCTAAAACTAACAAATAACTTGCAAACGAAACAGAATTTTTAAAAATCATCTCGGCCAACTAACTAAACCCCTGCTAACTCCAAGATTAAGCCTAATGTCAATAATCCTGAACTTCCATTTTAGAACCTACATGATCCAAAATGTTTTGTCCACATACTGGATGCTCGACATATTTTTTTTTTAATTACCAAAAATAGTCACTTTCCCTATTCGTAATCTATTCATTTTATTTAAATACAATGGCACATTTGTGTGCTGTAATATTCCATTTTTGTATTTTTGCAGTTGCAGTTTCTATAATTGCAATATGGTAGTGTTGGTATGACGAGGCCCAGGTAACAAATACGCGGTCTGCCAATGATGCTACACAGAAGCGCTATTGTCTAATTTTTTGTGAGGTTAGTGTAATAGGCGACACAGGTGCGTTCATTTGTTTGCATGACATGGATGCGCTGTCTGGGGCCGATACCGGTTGCAAACTAGGTTCACACCTGAGACACCTGCGTTTGGAATAAGTTTGCATATTTTTGTTTTTGAAAGACACGCTAAGCATTGGCTCAATAACACAACTTCCTCCTTCCTCCTCTTCATACTTACTGCTGTTGGACATGAGGACCTGCTGCGGGACGGGGGAGGGGGTCTCCTTTGGCGAGCCCCCGTCATTGTAAGAGGGGGGCGAGTTGGTGTTGCCGGGGGGCTGCCCCTGCTGGTGGTGCGCCTGCTGCTGAGGGTGAAAGGTAGACGGGTAATGGTGATTGGGGGCGGGAGCCGCGGGCGGCTGGCCCGCGATGGGCGGAAGGGGCACGGCTTCGCAGTACTGCGGGGTGAGCGGCAGCTGGTGGGAGTAGGAGTCGTCCGATTGGCCGTTGGCGTGAGGGTGGGGCTGGTGCTGCGGGTACTGGGCGCTCGGGTCGAGCGGCGGGGGCTTCATCCTCACGCCCGGGAGAGGGTGCGCCACAGGGAGGACGGGCTGCGGCGGCGGCGGCGCCCCCTGCCTGGCGGGCACGGCCATCATGACCGGCGGGGAGGCGGAGGGCGGGCACTGGGCGTACATTTGCTGCAACTGAGAGGCGGACCAGGTGCCGTGTTTAGGGGGGAGCGCGACGTCTTGGTGGTGCTGGTGAGCGTGGCGCGCCGCCGTGGGAGGAGAGAGGGGGATCTGACGGACCTGGCGGCCCATCGTGGTCACTCCCGCCTGGACGGGCGAGAAGGCGGAGGCCAGCGAGGTGGAGAGCTGGGAGGAAAGCTGGGCCTTGTCTCTCGCCGCCCCCGCCTCTTTCTCTTGGGAGGGAGAGGAGGAGGCGGAGGGCGGGGAAGAGGAGGCCACGCGCACGTAGGACGGGGGCAGTGTGCTAGCTCTGTAATGTCTGTACTCGGGCGGAGTGTCGGGGTGGGCGGGGGGTGCGCACACTTTGTATTGGAGAGTGGAAACTACTGTGAGGGGGCGGGGGGGCGGGGGAGAGGAGAGACAGGAGGAGATGCGGACGAAGGAGGGCGACAAACAAAGGAAAAAAAGAAAAGAGAATAAACGTGAGAAGAATGAAAAGCAACCAAGCCAAGATGAAAAGATAAAAAATCATTTCAAAAAACTGATAACCGCAAATAAGAAAGACTCAAAATATCAAGCAGCAGAATGCAACATGACCAGAAAAGCATATGACATTTCCCCCCCAACAGCAGCTGGAAGAAAGAGATGGCAGCAAAGCATGTTGCAGGAGCTTGGTGAGGGAGGGGTCAGGGTTAAGGGGTTCGGGGTAGGAGGGGTTAACCCATATCATCCAGTGGGACCGAGGAGATGTTTAAGTCTGTTTCTGCTGAAAGACTTGAACATGTGCACATGGAGAAAAGGGCATCGAGGAAATGGGGGGTTAGTAGTAGGGAACAGGAAGTAGACAGTAGCCTCTAGTCATGATCTCACCACTTGAACTATACACTCTGGCCTGACAACACAATATACGCTCGCTCCTCTCAAGTTCTCAGTGTTAAAGAGTGATCGCGACCGCCACCGCCGGCTGGCGTGCGCGTGTTGTTTGAAGCCTCACCTGATCCTGACGTCCGCCGCTCCCTCTCCTTGTGTGCCTGCATCTGATGCTGCTCCATCATCCTTTCAAGAGCAACCAAGTCACTTCAATGTCACTTCAACAGTTTTATTATAAAAATCTGACTGTCAATAACACCCGGAAGCGCTTTTGCGTCTGACGTTATGATACGTGCACAATCTCATGAGGTCTAATACAAATGATCATCCGTCTTTAATGGGAATAATGATGGAACTACTTCACTTAATATTTATACTGTGTATTACAAAAGTGAGTACACCCCTTGCATTTCTGCAGGTATTTAAGTATATCTTTTCATGGGACAACACTGACAAAATAACACAAAGAAAAGTAGTCTGTGTGCAGCTTATACTGTATAATAGAGTTAATTTATTTTCCCCTCAAAATACCTCAAAAAATAGCCATTAGGGCTGTCAAACGATTAAAATTTTTAATCGAGTTAATCACAGCTTAAAAATTAATTAATCGTAATTAATCGCAATTCAAACCATCTATAAAATATGCCATATTTTTCTGTAAATTATTGTTGGAATGGAAAGATAAGACATAAGACGGATATATACATTCAACATACTGTACATAAGTACTGTATTTGTTTATCATAACAATAAATCAACAAGATGGCATTAACGTTAACATTCTGTAAAAGCGATCCATGGATAGAAAGACTTAGTTCTTAAAAGATAAATGTTAGTACAAGTTATAGAAATTTTATATTAAAACTAGGGGTGTCAAATGATTAAAATGTTTTAATCGAGTTAATTACAGCTTCAAAATGAATTAATCGTAATTAATCGCAATTAAAACCATCATAAAATATGCCATATTTTTCTGTAAATTATTGTTGGAATGGAAAGATAAGACATAAGACGGATATATACATTCAACATACTGTACATAAGTACTGTATTTGTTTATTATAACAATAAATCAACAAGATGGCATTAGCATTCTGTAAAAGCGATCCATGGATAGAAAGACTGTTCTTAAAAGATAAATGTTAGTACAAGTTATAGAAATTTTATATTAAAACTAGGGGTGTCCAACGATTCAAATTTTTAATCGAGTTAATTACAGCTTAAAAATGAATCGTAATTAATCGCAATTAATCGCAATTCAAACCATCTATAAAATATGCCATATTTTTCTGTAAATTATTGTTCGAATGGAAAGATAAGACACGAGATGGATATATACATTCAACATACGGTAAATAAGTACTGTATTTCTTTATTATAACAATAAATCAACAAGATGGCATTACCATTATTAACATTCTGTTAAAGCGATCCATGGATAGAGACTGGAAGTTTTTAAAAGATAAATGTAAGTACAAGTTATAGAAATTTTATATTAAAACTGCTCTTCATGTTTTCGTTTTAATAAAATTTGTAAAATTTTCAATCAAAAAATAAACTAGTAGCGCCATTTTTTATGTCAATAATTACTTACACAATGCTCATGGGTGCTGAAACCTATAGAATCAGTCGCACCCAAGCGCCAGCAGAGGGCGCCAAAACTCTGAAAAACACAACAAGTACAACTTTCACTGTGCTGTCATTTTAATCTGTTTGGAAGGGGCATTTGTGCATTAATTGCGTCAAATATTTTAACGTGATTAATTAAAAAAATAATTACCGCCCGTTAACGCGATAATTTTGATAGCCCTAATTAAAACCCCTCTTAATGTTTTCGTTTTAATAAAATTTGTAAAATTGTTGATGTCAATAATTACACAATTCTCATGGTGCTTAAACCCATAAAATCAGTCGCACCAAAGCGCCAGCAGAGGGAGACAAAAAACACAAGTAACAAGTGGCCATGACACTGCTGTCATTTTAATATGAGCGGGGCATGTGCGTTAATTGCGTCAAATCTTTTAACGTGATTCATTAAAAAAATTAATTACCGCCCGTTAACGCGATAATTTTGACAGCCCTAATTAATATCTGAACCCCTGACAACAAAAGTGAGTACACCGCATAGAAACTACGTACATCCCTAAATGTCCAAATTGAGTACTGCTTGTCATTTTCCCTCCAAAATGTCATGTGACTCGTTACAGGAGTGCTGTTAGCATTGCTGCAGAGATTGAAGAGGTGGGGGTCAGCCTTCTAGTGCTCAGACCATATGCCGCACTCTACATCAAATTGGTGTGCATGGCTGTCACCCCAGGAGGAGGCCTCTTCTGAAGACGGTACACAAGAAGCCCGCCCGTCTCATCAGACCATAGGACATGGTTCCAGTAATCCATGTGCTTTGTTGACATGTCTTCAGCAAACTCTTCGCGGGCTTTCTTGTGTACCGTCTTCAGAAGATGCTTCCTTCTGCTGAGTGCTGTTAGCATTGCTGCAGGGATTGAAAAGAGATTGAAGTCTCTTCTGACATGTCAACAAAGCACATTGATTACTAGAACCATGTCCTATGGTTTGATGAGACGGGTGGGCTTTCTTGTGTACAGTCTTCAGAAGAGGCCTCCTCCTGGGGTGACAGCCATGCACACCAATTTGATGTAGAGTGCGACGTATGGTCTGAGCACTAAAAGGCTGACCCCCCACCTCTTCAATCTCTGCAGCAATGCTGACAGCACTCCTGTAATGAGTCACATTACATTTTGGAGGGAAAATGATGAGCAGTACTCAATTTGGACATTTAGGGATGTACGTAGTTTCTATGTGGTGTACTCACTTTTGTTGCCAGGGGTTTAGATATTAATGGCTATATCTTGAGTTATTTTGAAGGGAAAATAAGTTAATGTTAATGTGTCATTTTGTCAGTGTTGTCCCATGAAAAGATATACTTAAATATCAGCAGAAATGCAAGGGGTGTGCTCACTTTTGTGATACACTGTACACTACCTAAATTATCGTTTTAAATTCAACCATAGACTTCATAATGATTTTGACTGGACACATTCCACAGACACTGCGCCACGCCTTCAAGTAGGGGGCCGTCCCACACTCTGTTCAGTTATTCGCAGTCAGTCGCAGTTATTCAACACATCCAACGATCCAACCCCGGATTTAGGTTGAAAAAGTATGAAAGCTGTACCACATACACACAGGAAAGTTTGTCTCAGGAGTGATTTGTTCGAGGATCCAAGGTAAGTATTATATTTTTAGTACCATGCATGCATTTTTAATTAAATTTAAGAAATGAACCGCTACGGACTAGCATCATTCTTCGACATATTTACGTAAAATAAATGCTAACTGCACGTTTTTTTGTTTTTTTTTTACTTTTAACAAAGAATTGAGATATCTATAAAGTATTCAGGGATTTAAGCATTTATTCACAAGAATTTTCAACTTAAAAATCTTTGTGTTTCCACTCGGTCAGCTTTGACGGAGATAGGCCCCCTATTAATCGGCCCCGTGCCCCGTATTTTGAAGTCTATGATTGAACCTAGGCCTGGGTGATCAGACTACGAGGGAAGCTCAGCTTCTCCCAAAACGTGAAAAAATGTCATCAAATATTGTGTGTACATGTCATTAACGAACCGTAATTTTCGGACTATAAGGCGCACCTGACTATAAGCCGCCACCCACCACATTCGGCACGAAAACAGCATTTATTCACAGATAAGCCGCACTGGACTATAAACTGCAGCTATCCTCGCTGTATTATGGGATACTTACAACAGAAAATATTACCAATTACACTTTATTTGACAGTGGCATCATAAGACTGTAATAAGAACAAATGAACCACCATGAAGCTTTGAACCAATTGGCTGCAAAGCTTCAAAAAGCTTTATTTGGCCATCACTGCTCCTTTGGGGGAAACAGTCAACCTCTGCTGCCAACACTGTTGTCGTCCAACATGCCTCCTAGCATGCATTGCATCACTACAGATGTAAATAACAATCAACATTCATGTTTTCTGCTAATTATTTCTTCAGTTACTGTTCCAGTTGTTTCATTAATTGCTAGTTATGGTATTTAGTAACACTTTATTAGCCATAAAACGGTCATTAGCGCATCATACTTATGACATGACACTGCATTAATGAATGCTTATGACAGACTTTTTAATGAATGTAATAAATCCAAGCTGGACCAGAATTGAGTTAGTGACATAATTTGCCGGATGACACTTTATGACATCTGTCATAAACCTTCATTTATGCCCATGATAGTGTCATGTCATAATTATGACTGTCTTATGGCAGTGTTACAACACCGCTGTCAAATGAAGTGTTGCCTATTAACACAAATAAATCAACAAATTAGCTGGACTAAAAGCCGAAATATTCCAAAATGAGGGAAAAAAGTAGCGTCTTTTTGTCCGAAAATTACAGTAAATATGCGCCACAACGTGCTGCACTTTTGTTCAGAATTAGCTTCTTATCTCTGCTGGTTACGATGCGGCCTGCTTTTCATCCATTTGTACAGCTTAATAGTCCTCTAAACCAGTGATTCCCAACCACTGGGCCGCTGACCGGTCCCAGTCCGTGGCGCATTAGCTATTGGGCCGTAGAGAAAATAATAAATTATTTGTTAACGACCGCAATCTGGCTTGTGGCTCTTGGCACATCAATATCTCTTTTCTACTCTATACAGTCCCTGACAAAAGTCTTGTCGCTTATGGATTTTGTAGAAACAATTGCTAATAACCTGACTTTTAATTATTCAATTGGTTTCAGAAATGGCTCATATGAAAGCTAAGACCCTACCAAATGATCTTGAATGTTATTTGTTTCACTGATAAAAGATTTATCATTTCATGAAGACATAAAGGTCAAATTTTGGCAAGACAAAAGTTTTGTCGCCTACAGAAAGTAGTGTGAAAATTAACAAAAAATGTACCTCAAATACAAAAATATGTAACATAACATAAGCGAATTAAGTAGTGGTGCTGTGAGATCCAAATTTAATATTTTAGATGACTTCCATGGGCTTGAAGGACTGCATCCATGCGGTTCGGCAAGGATTCATACAAGTCATCAGGAACATCAAAGAAAGCAGTCTTGCATGCCTCCCAGAGTTCAACCCAACATTCTTGGGTTTCGTCTTCCATGCTTCCTCTTTCATCCTACCCCAGACATGCTCAATGATGTTCATGTCTGGTGACTGGGCTGGCCAGCCCTGGAGGATCTTGACTGAAGTATGCGATGGAGCACCATCCTGCTGCAGAATTTGTCCCTTTTTATGGTTAGTAATGTATGAGGCAGCTAAGATTTGTTGATATTTCAGATTATTTATGTTGCCTTCCACCCTGCAGATCTCTCGCGCACCCCCATACTGGATGTAACCCCAGACTATGATTTTGTCACCACCAAACTTCATTGTTTTCTGAGTGAATCTCAGATCCACGCGGGCTCCAGTAGGTCTCCTGCAATATTTGCGGCGACTATGGTGTAATTCAATGGCAGATTCATCTGAAAAATCCACCTTTTGCCACAAAACAGGGAAGTTTTGTCAACAATGTTGATGAACTCTTGGAGGCATCCAAGACTGCTTTCTTTGATGTTCCTGATGACTTCATCAATAAATTGTATGACTCCTTGCCGAACCGCATGGATGCAGTTCTTCAAGCCCATGGAAGTCATACAAAATATTAAATTTGGATCTCACAGCACCACTACTTAATTCGCTTATGTTATGTAACATATTTTTGTATTTAAAGTAAATTTTTTGTCCAATTTTCACACTACTTTCTGTAGGCGACAAAACTTTTGTCTTGCCAAAATTGGACCTTTATGTCTTCATTAAATGATAAATCTTTTATCAGTGAAACAAATAACATTCAAGATCATTTGGGAGGGTCTTAGCTTTCATATGAGCCATTTCTGAAACCAATTGAATAATTAAAAGTCTGGTTATTAGCAATTGTTTCTATAAAATGGATAAGCGACAAGACTTTTGTCAGGGACTATAGACTTATCTGAGTAAAGATTTGTGTAGATTGCCATCTCGTGGTTGGCACACCTATAGCTGCCCAGCAACAGTCAATGTAAACAGTAGCTAAGCCCGTCGCAATATGAAATACATCCATTTTTATTGCACGGTAAATAAAAATGAGGTAATTTTGGTGCAAAAAAGGTTGGGGACCACTGCCGTACATAATGAAGTGGCTAATGAGTGTCTAGCATTACAGTAGCTAGCGACTGTACCTCCTCTGGGCTTCGCTCTCCTCTGAAGAGGGTCCATTTTGGCGCTGGACGACTGGACCTAAGTTGAGTGATCACATAAGAAAGAAAATCTTTTAGGCAGAATTTGAGGTTTCACAAAAATATTGACACAATTGTAAAATTTTAATCTTAAAAAAAAAAAAAAAACTCATCATGCGGTTCCATTTTTGATACTACCTTTTAATGAAACATTGACTGGCTCTTAAAAACTCAAAACTCTTTCAAATGACTATCTATAATAGACGTCAGCGAATTATGTTCAATCGCTGCCAACCCTCCCACTTCAAATGGACTGGACTAGCGCCGTCAATGTCAGCCAATGAGTTAACAAGGAAAATGAAAAAAATCCTCCATTAAGAGTATTGCAAAACTAAATTTACTCCATGACAACAAATGTCAATAAATATAATATATGAATAACAAAGTTTCAATATTTTTGTAACCAATTATCGTATCAGGATACAACATTTCAATTTCGATACTTGCCAATACCATTGACAAACTTACAAGTAACACACTGATATTTGATCAAGGCCTAATAAACCAAAACATTTACATCTATAACTTGATTTGCTTCACAAAATTAGCCACCCTATGCTTTCTGTTTACACTGGATCTTTGTATCTACAGAGGCCAGAATGTGACAAACTCCATCCTTGTGTTTAAAAACAATAGTAAGATATACAAACATAAGTTTGCTGAGTAAATATGACACGCAAATAACATGTCCGAGTGCAGCCCACCACAAATGTCTAGTGAGGGCAGCCAACATACAGTTAAAGTGATTACTACAACGTAAATTACTTCCAACACAATGCAAAGACAAGACAAAAATATTCCACGCAAATGTAGCAGTGCCGACCACAGACCACCAATGAATTTTATTGTTTAGAAACAAATTGTCACATTTCATAAACATGCATGTTAGGTTCATAGAATACTTTCATGGCAGTGATTTAAGTATTTTGTAACTTTTTGGAAAAACATTTACTAGATTTGCTAGAAAAGTTGCTTAATATAAGTACGGGAAAATTTTCAGAATTAAAGAGTAAATGACATGCCAAAAAAAAATCTTAAATAGCATTATGAGTGGAACTTACATCATATATTGAGATGATTCAACTTTATACAACAATTTGGTAGAGCGCGGAAGACAAGAAATGCGTCTTTAAATCTGCCGTTTAGCTACCAAATGGCATCGTTTTTCTCTCGACTCCATTTTACAGGATATTCTTTATATGTAAAGTATTTTTCCCCTGATTGCTATATAAATTGTGTGGTCATGACAATATGACAGTATTGTGCTAAATGGAATATGAAATATTATAAATGATATACTAGTATGACAGGGCTAATTTACCGCACAATAATAATAGAAAAAAACAAAAAAAACCCCGACTTCTTAAAGCTCCCGGACAGTATTTTATGCCACCGAACACGAAAAATCACACAAAACTACCTGTCCCACAAGGCGGCATGAGTGATTGCCTTCACCGATCGGCCAGCCCCCGGTGGCGAGCAAGTTTTAGCGGACTATGACAGCTTGTAATTCCCCTACTGGACGCTCAGCTGCAGAAGTGTCGGCGGGGCCGCGGTAGCCTGGCTGGGGGCCAGGAGCAATTCGCCCCTATCCCCGTCAAGCAGTCGCGGAGGGGGTGACGGCGGATACCGGGAGCGAGAGAGGCGAATCGCTCCTGAAAGCCCCACAACCCATTCGGCTAAGTAGCTCCACTGACGCTTCCACAGCTGAGCGTCTGGCGTGGCAGCGATATCCCTTCCAACCCTCCCAGTCAAAATGGATTGGACGTCTATCGCCGTCTACGGCAGCCAATTACCCTAATTTTCGGACTATAAGGCGCACCTGACTATAAGCTGCCACCCACCAAATTGGACATGAAAATGGCATTTTTTTCATAGATAAGCCGCACTGGACTATGAGTCGCAGCTGTATTACGGGATATTTACACCAAAAGATATGAACCGATAGCACTTTATTTGACAGCAGCATCGTATGACTGTCGTAAGAACAAATGAGCCACCATGAATCATTGCTAGAGGAAGTCTCATTTGGCCTCTCTTAGGGGAGACAGTCAAACTCTGCTGCCACCTGCTGTCAACACCATTGTCGTCCAACATGCCTCCTAGCATGCATTGCTACGCTGCAGATGTAAGCAACGATCAAAATTCAGGTTTTGCACTAATTATTTCTTCAGTTACTGTTCCAGTTGTTTCATTATTTGCTAGTTAAGGTATTTGGTGACACTTTATTTGACGGTGGTGCCATAAGACTGTCATAAAACCATTATAATTATGATATGACACTGCCATTAGCCATACGAATTAGGGCTGCAGCTTTAGAATATTTTAGTAGTCGATTAATCGATGGACTAGTTAGTTCGAATAATCGAGTAATCGGATAAGGAACATGAAAAATTAAAATACCTGAGCTGAGCCTCAAACGGTTTAATTTTTTTTTTTAAATGAGGATCTATGTAAAACAAAAGAACAATTGGCTAACTTAAATTTAAAAAGTGCTAGCTTAAATGCTATAAAATGCTAAAGTTGTTTTTTTTCAATGCTCTTAACAAATGGTTCAGACACATATTTCCACAAAAAACGGCTAAATATACCTATAAACTAAATTATGAATGCATTAAAAAACATTAGTTCAAACAAAAACTTAGCTTAAATTTTGGTCTTAATAGGGAGCAGTTGGATTCAGCCATGTGAAAAGAGGCAGACCAGAGGGCAGTGTATCCACCCTAATCAATAAAACTAAATGCAAACACTTTCAAAATAAACCAATACAACGCCACTTTAATTAAACGAATACTCGAAGCAACAACATTTAATTCGAATATCTTTTTTCGAATCGAATACTCGAGTTAATCGATTAATCGTTGCAGCACTAATATGAATGCTTATGACAGATGTCATTTTGTGTCATACAGCAAATTATCTCACTTTTGAATGGAATTAAAGTCTTGCCTATTAACCCAAATAAAGTAACATATAAGTCACACTGGACTGTAAGCCGCAGGATTCAAAATGAGGGGAAAAGGTAGCGTCTTATCGTCCGAAAATTGCGGTAACTAATACTTCAAAATAGAAATAAATACATTTTAAAAACCCGATCTTTTTCACCAGGTTACAATGTTCTAAAAATGACATAATCGGGCCCGATTTCAGATCAAGTGATCAGATCGGGGTTCCCACCCGTACTGCTTAGGCATCACAGGGACACTTTCTCTACATCAGCAGCTATTCTCCATTTCAACCAAGTAAACTCATGAGGCCAATTCAAAAATGCGCTTCAAACACAAGGAAGCGTGTCCCTGCACACAGTGTGCTCCACCTGCATGTGTTAATGAAGACAATTATCGCCCTGTGCCACCCGGTGCTGCGAGTGCGTCCATCCATGTGTGTTTGTATTGCTGACACCAAGAAGTGCCAGGTTGTTGCCATGGTGAAGGTCAAGGACGAGCGCCAAAGCCCGTAGGGGGCGGAGGAGTGCCTGATGGGGCTTGCTTGAGATAAACTCATGGGGACTCGTCAATGAAAAACAATTCAAAAATTAAATTGACCTCTTAGCAGGAATGAAAAACTGTCGCACAGCTTAATGGCGGGAATTCACAGTTCAAAACGAATTGGACGTCTATCACCGTCAATGTGTTGAGAACATCAAAATCATTACGAGCGGAATCTACAGCTGACTCAGCGACAGATAATAATAAACACGCAGTAAGTGACGGATACCCTTCACGCCCCAATACTCTCAATTACGGAGCGTCGGGACATTATGTCTTCATATGTGATATTTTAACCACCATTGGAGTCACAAGGGTAGTCTGGCATGATGTCGCTGTTAAACATTCTTTTACACACCATCCCCTTTTAAATAACTCGTAACCAAATCTGCCAGCTCAGGGCTGTTAAATGCACAGCGGGTGACTCCCAAAGCTCACCCTTCTAAATATATTTACTAAATAAAACCCCCAAGTTAGATGTTGTGGTAAAAATACATCTCCAGCCAGGGCCTAAGAACCACTTGCCTTTAATATGATTCACCACTAGAGGGTAGTACAGCTCATGTTAGACTGAGTTCAACATCTGTGCGTGTCAGTTAAAAAAAAAAAAAACCTTCGGTGGAGACCGTTATCATTGATTAACTCCTTGGCTGCCATTGACAATGATAGACGCAGGGGTGAAAGTGGTTAGAATTTCTTACCGGAACTCCCCGACGTGAAGGTCGCCACGGAGCCAGAAATGTTATTTATTTAAAAACATTTTTTTGGGGGGTGGGTTGGACTACTGAAATGCAAAGAAAACTGTTTCGGTCAGTTATTTCTATTACGCATACGAAAACAGATTTTCATTCAAAATTGTATTTTTTCGATGATTTGCAAAATACCTCCATCTCCTAATTTTTATTTTCCCTCATTTCCTCACATACTAAATGCCAAATCTCAATTTTAACAACTTAAGAACATAGGATGTATATTAAAATTGAAGATAATGTAAAAATTTACTTTTTGTTGTGTTTTTTAATAATAAAGATAAAAGTAACATACATTCAGAAAAATAAGTACAAATGACTTATATTATGCAGAGTGAATTGGAATATATTTTGAAGATCGCGCAAACATTGACTTTTTTAAATTAAAAGGAAATGAATAAGTAGCCTAACATAAATGAACAAATATAAGTCCAAAGTGCACATTAACAGCTAAGATGTTCTGAAGCTCCCCATCAGATCAAATAACACTAAATATGATAAATAAGCCACCTTAACTCTTTCCTTGCTCTTAAAGATTTGATCCATTTTCTGTTGCATTGCCCTTTTTTGCACACTTGAACCAATCAGCGCTAACTATCTCTGGCGACTACATGTCAGTATGTAAGCCAACTGAACAGATAAATGAGTCCAGGCGTTTCGCTTTGCTGCGTCCATTCGCACATTAATGAGACTCGTCATTGTCAAACTCAGATTAACTGCAGCAGCTGGGGAAACCTCCATGCCGTCCATGGAATAAAATACAGTGCTGCTCAAAAGTTTGTGAACCCCCTCAACATTTTGGAATTTTCTATTATTTCAACCTGATTTCCTAATCAATCAATTCAGTAGTTTTTTTTGGTTTTTTTAACAGTTGTGTTGTCGAGACTAAATTAAAAAGAGTTTTCATCAACTGATGTAGGTGCAAAATTGAACTGTTTGGTCACAACCAAAACCGCCATGTCTGGCAAAAAAGTCAACACTGCATACCACCAAAAGAACCTTCTCCCAACAGTGAAGCATGGAGGTGGGAATGTCAAGATCTGGGCTTGCTTTTCATCCTCAGGACCTGGACAACTCCACATAGTCCAGGGAATCATGAATTCTGAGGAATATTGTCAAATCCTAGAACATAACCTGACGCCATCTGTTTTGAAGTTAAAGCTTGGCAGAAGGTGGATCATGCAACATGATAATGATCCAAAGCATTCCAGCAATACAACCAAGGAATGGCTGAAAAAGAAGAAGATTCGTGTTCTGGACTGGCCCAGTCAAAGTCCTGACCTAAATCCCATTGAAATGCTGTGGCGGGACCTGAAGCGAGCAGTTGATGCCAGACGCCCATCAAACCTCTCTCAACTGACTGCGTTCTGCAAGGAAGAATGGGCAAAAATCCCCCAAAGTAGATGTGAGAGGCTGATTAGTCACTACAGAAACCGTTTGGTTGAGGTAATCTCTGCAAAAGGAGGCACAATATCCTATTAACTGAAGGGGTTCACATACTTTTGCACACATGATATCTGAGTTTTTCTTAAATCAACCACTTTTGTTAAATAAAGAATGACAATATAACTATTTCTTTTGTTTCAGTCCATTATTTGGAATGTCAGTATTGTGGATTTGGGTATAACTTAACATTTAATAAGGTTATTTTAGTTTTTTTTACAAAAAATCTGACCATCGCTGTGGGGTTCACAAACTTTCGAGCAGCACTGTAAATAATAAATATCGGTGGAAACGGGTTACACTACACAAGCAATTTATCATGCTTGTTGTTAACACTTGTGTATGTAAATTTGACTGTTGTAGATTGATTTCTTCTAGAAGATGAAATGCATGTGTAGCAGCTTTGTATACATAGCGTTTTGACAGTTGCCGTCATATTTTCGGAATCAATGCACCGTGTACCGGAAAAACGTTCCAACCCTGAATCTGCGTTCTGGCCCTGATTCTTATACCGGAACTGCGTTCCTGACCGTTCCCACCCACTTTCACCCCTAGATAGACGTCAAATCCATTTGAACTTCAAGTATCTAATGTTAACTCATAGGCTACTCAAGTTCAAATGGATTCAATAAAAATAATAAAAGAAGACATTTTCTGAAGACTCATGCTTGTCTTGTGAAAAGCATTCATCAGAACACATTTCCACACATTAATCATTCACTCCCATTGACGGCAATAGACGTCTAATGCATTTGAAATGTTGTAGCCAATGAGCTAACATTTGATACGTGAAGTGCTACATTTAGTTTATCTGACCTTGCGCTTGCAACTTTGTAGCAAAATTCAAGCATACTCATTTCCAACCCATTTAATCAGAAGTGGGAGTAAGTCAGATGATGTTTATCAGTGACTGACTGCAAGGGAAGCTAAGCTTTCCCCAAAATGACAAAAATTAGTGATCAAATGTATGCTATTTTGTAAAGATCCCGATCGATCGGGTCCAATCACGTCGTTTTCAAAGTATCGGAATCGGCAAAAAAATATCGGACATGCCTTTTTTTAATATATATACAGTAGGGAGAACAAGTACTTGATACACTGCCAATGTGAAAACCCATTGGCAGTGTATCAAATACTTGTTCTCCCCACTGTATATTTTTTAATTAAATCGTTTTCTAATTGTATTTAACGTTACAGACAAAATGTCTTACATTCATCCAGAGTCTTTAGTTTTGGCTTTAAGTAGGGCTATCAAATTTATCGCGTAAACGGCGGTAATTGTTTTTTAAAAAATTAATCACGTTAAAATATTTAATGCAATTAACGCGTGCGCTGCACGACCCACTCACGCATTGTCGCGTTCAATCTATAATGGCGCCGTTTTACCTATATATAGAGCTAATAGGCAGCGTAAAATGAGTAGAGAGAATTTTGCCAGTCTTTGGAGCCTCTTTTTAATTGGCTAAAGCCATAAAATCCCTCTCTCAACAATTAGAAATATCGTGGGAAGCAATGTGGGGAAGAACGGTGGTGGTTGATCTTTTCCTTAACACCCTATGTTACTTCCCAACGCAGAGAAGATATATCAATTGGTGCCACCACACACAGTCATGGTTGCACCACTTCCCATCATGCATTTGGGCAGAACAGTTAAATGGCTACAGTATCATTTACTGAAAGCTCAACAAATACACAAGATGGCAATATTTAGTCACAATATACAAACTCACATTTATCCTTTAAGAATTACAAGTCTTTCTATCCGTGGATCCCTCTCACAGAAAGAATGTTAATAATGTAAATGCCATCTCGAGGATTTATTGTCATAATAAACAAATACAGTACTTATGTACTGTATGTTGAATGTATATATTCGTCCGAGTTTTATTCATTTTTTCCGTAATGCATTGCCAAAATGTATATGATCGGGAAAAATTATCTGCAATGATTGGAATTGAATCGGGAGCAAAAAAAAAAAAAAAAAAAAAAAAAAGCAAAAACAAAAAAAAAAAAAAAAAGCAATCGGATCGAGAAATATCGGGATCGGCAGATACTCAAACGAAAACGATCGGGATCGGATCGGGAGCAAAAAAACATGATCGGAACAAACCTACTATTTTGTGTACATGTCACTGACTAAACTAAGCTTCTAATCTATGGAACCCCAAAACGGTAAAAATTAAGTGAGCCAAGTCAAGTCCCCCCAAATTCTAAAAGTTACACATTTAGAAATCATCTGTACATCCACGTCAGTGTTGTTGCCATATCGCATTTCATACAGGAATACATTTTCATCAGAAAAAGCGAACACTGGCTGAATAACACGAATATAAACACCATTCAGGAGTCAATAAACCCATGTAATATAATCTGAACAGTCCATATTAATTCACCGCCGATGTTCCGATAGAAAAAGTTGAACTGCTCACGGCACTAATGGTTGTCAAGGATATTCGTGTGAGATGATAAATGCAGGATGATTGCAGTGTGAGCCCAAATTCCAGTTGGAGTTTGACAAGAATGTTTTTCCAAAACTAACAAAGGACACCAAAGACATAAATTTTCCACTTCTTCATGGAGAGCTGCTATGAAATACCAGCATAACATTCAGCAAATATTTTAAATAGTCTGTCACACAGCCAAAAGGTTAGCGGAAATCTGGATCTTTTTGGCTGGATTGACACTGCAGGTCTTAAATTTCCAATTCCAATGAAAGGCCTTTAAACAACATTGTTTCAAGTGACACATTTACAGCAAGCTTTACACTGAGGAATGCAGCTTTACCTCCGCTGTCAGGCGAGCTGAGCACGTTGAGGGCGAACAACATGGCATTGGAGAAAGTGGTTGCCTCTTCCTTGCTGGCGAAGTTGAGCCCGTAGACCTGACGAGCGTCACGCCATTGGTGGAAAGTGGGTGTGGCCTGATTGTACTTCAGACCTTTCACGATGGAGTAGTTGATCACCACCTTTGAGGACAGAAATGAATTAAACAGTGCATTGACCTCCATTTACAACCAAACTAGAATATAGGGCTGCAGCAGATTATTTTAGTAGTCGATTAATCGATGAACTAGTTCAAATAATCGAGTAATCGGATAAGGAACATAAAAAAATGGAATATCTGAACTGAGCCTCAAACAGTATAAATAAATAAATGAGGATCTAAGTACAACCAAAAGAACAATCGGCTAACTTACAGAGGAAAAGTCCGCTAGCTTAAATGCTATCAAATGCTAACTTTTTTTTTTTTTTTTAAACAATGCTCTTAAAAAGTGGTTCAAACACATATTTCCACAGCTAAATATACCTACAAAACTAAATTAGGAATGCATTACAAAAACATTAGCTCAAACAAAAACTTACATTTTCATTTAAAAATAAGTTAAAATACCTGATCTTGTCCTCGAACATTATTTAAACAAAAAGAGGATCTAAATACAACAAAAGAACAATTGGCTAACCTGCATTGCAAAAGTCCGCTAGCTTAAATGCTATAAAATGCTAACTTTTTTCACAGTACGCTTAACAAATCGTTCAAACACATATTCCCACAAAAAACAGCTGAATATACAGATAAACTAAAGTACGAATGCATGAACAAGCATATTAGCTCAAACAAAAACCTGAACAACCTTATGTTGGTCTTAACAGGGAGCAGCTCGATCCAGCCATGTTAGATGAGTAGGAAGGAAAGCAAAGGCTAGCTAAGATTGCACTTTCAAAAGAAATAAAAATCCTGAGCGTTTCTTCAAACTATGCAGGGTTGCACTTTCATTTAAAAATAATTTAAAATACCAGATCTTAGCCCCAAACGTTATTTAAAAAAAATAATAATTGAGGATGTAAATACAACAAAAGTACAATTGGCTAACCTGCATGCAAAAGTCCGCTAGCTTAAATGCAATAAAATGGAAACTTTTTTCACAACACGTTTAACAAATCGTTCAAACACATATTCCCACAAAAAACAGCTAAATATACCTATAAACTAAAGTACAAATGCATGAACAAGCATATTAGCTCAAACAAAAACCTGAACAAACTTATGTTGGTCTTAACAGGGAGCAGCTTGACCCAGCCATGTTAGATGAGTAGGAAGGAAAGCAAAGGCTTGCTAAGATTGCACTTTTAAAAGAAATACAAATCCTGAGTGTTTCTTCAAACTATGCAGGGTTGCACTTTCATTTAAAAATAATTTAAAATACCAGATCTTAGCCCCAAACGTTATTCAAAAAAATAATAAATGAGGATGTAAATACAAGAAAAGAACAATTGGCTAACCTGCATAGCAAACGTCCGCTAGCTTAAATGCTATAAAATGCTAAATTTTTTCACAATACGCTTGACATATCGTTCAAACACATATTCCCACAAAAAAAGCTAAATATACCTATAAACGAAATTACGAATGCACAAAAAAACAAATGAGCTTATGTTGGTTTTAACAGGGAGCAGATGGATTCAGTTATGTGAAATGAGTTATGTCATATTCACTGTCGCCACTAGAGGGCAATGTATCCACCCAAATCAATAAAACTAAATGCAAACACTTCAAAAACAAAGCATTACAACGCCACTTTAATTAAACAAATACTCGAAGCAGTAAAATTTAATTTGAATCTTTTTTAGTTAATCGATTAATCGTTGCAGCACTACTCAAATATTTTACTAGCTGTGAATTTATTCCCAACAGTACATTTGGGGCTCTACCATATTTGTATCCTTCCAATCTGTTGCCACTGACACAACTTTAGTAAAGCTCATGCAAACAACACCTCACTGGCAAATTTGGACCGTGGAACGCAAATGTGGTGTGTAAGCGTGAATGCAGCGGCAACACACGCTCACCTGCTGGTCCTGCAGCTTGACACCCACCACCCTGAAGGTGTTGTTGGCAGTGTTGTGGTAGATGTTGATGCGGCTGAAGCCCTGTTGTCCAGGCTTGATGGGCACCCATTTCTTACTGGCGTCGTCGTAGACCATCACCGAGGCCCGAGCCTGGCAGATGCTCTGCTCGCTGCAACGAGAGTGCACTTATAAGTGAAGAAAATCCAACATAAACTATGCTTTCATAAAGCACAAATGGGACTGCGCTGTTAGTCCACTATAGAAGTAATGTAAATCTACCATAATTTCCAGACTATAAAGCGCACCTGATTATAAGCTGCACCAGCCAAATTTCACAAAATTTTAGAAATAAATCCACATATACGCCATACCTGACTATAAGCCACAAGTGTCCATATCTTAACATTGGATATTTATATAGACGTTATAAAGAAATATTTGATTGATCAAAAATATTAACCAGATAAACCCGCATCAACATCACCACTTCGTGTTGTCTGAATGCTTAAAAACAAACAAACTTTCAAAAACAGGTCACTACATTTGCAAAGATATAGTATCCACTTTACCTTGCCCTCTAAACTTGAATTGGATGAAATCCTCTTAAAAACAGTTAAAAACTAGCGCTAGCCCTTACATAGCAGCTTTGTTGTAGCATACTGTGGCAAAAAGTCCTCCGAGTGCCAGTTAAAAATTGCTAATCAATGCTAGCATCGCATTCTCTTGTCATAGCAAATAGTGGATGTCCATCCATTTAAAATTGTTCTTTTGTAGCAGCATACAGTATCAGATGGAACCATATTCATCTATAAACACCAGAGTTTTTGAGTGAGTCTAAAGAGCTCCTGGCAAGCTTCGGTGCTAGCGTAGCAGCTGAGAGCTATGTCATGGCAAAGTTTGGAAAGCCATTCTTTTAAAAAATACGGAGCCCCTAAAGGGACATCGACGGAAATAAAATAAATTTAAGCAATCTGGTGCGCACCAGAAACGATCTCGTAAACATTAACATTATATAGCATTTAAGCTAAAGGACTTTTGCTATGCAAGTTAGCCAATTTTTGTAAACATTATCAATATATAGTATTTAAGCTAGCGGACTTCTGCTATGCAAGTTAACCAATTGAAAACATTAGCAATATATAGTAGGGCTGCCGTTATCGATTATTTTAGTAGTCATTAATCGATGAACTAGTTAGTTAGAATAATCCAGTCATTGAATAAGGAACATGAAAAATTAAAATACCTGAGTTGAGCCTAAACGGTATAAAAAATAAATAAGGATCTATGTACAACAAAAGAACAATTGGCTAACTTGTACAGCAAAAGTCCACTAGCTTAAATGATATTAAAACACTAACACTTTTTTTCCCACAATGCTCTTAACGAATTGTTCAGACACATATTCTCACAAAAAACAAAATAATGAATGCTTAAAAAAACAGCGCAAACAAAAACTTGGCTTATGTTGGCCTTAACATGGAGCAGCTGGATTCAGCCATATACAATGAGGCAGACTAGAGGGCAGTGTATCCACCCAAATCAGTGAAACTGAACACAAACACTTTCAAAATAAACCATTACAACACCACTTTAATCAAACGAATAGTCTAATACTTTAATTCGAATCTTTTCTTCTAATCGAATACTCGAGTTAATCGATTAATCGTTGCAATACTAATATATAGCATTTAAGCTAGCGGACTTTTGCTATGCAAGTTAACCAATTGAAAACTTTAACAATATATAGTAGGGTTGCGTCGATCGATTTTTTTTTTTAGTAGTGGATTAATCGTTGAATTAGTTAGTTTGATAATCGAGTAATTGGATAAGGAACATGAAAAATTAAAATACCTGAGCTGAGCCTCAAACGGTATTAAAAAATAAATAAATAAGGAACGATGTACAACAAAAGAACAATTGGCTAACTTACAAGCAAAAGTACGCTAGCTTAAATGATATTAAAACGCTAACATTTTCCCCCCCCACAATGCTCATAACAAATGGTTCAGACACATATTCCCACAGAAAAACGGCTAAATATATCTATAAACTAAATAATGAATGCATAAAAAAAAAAACACACACAAAAAAACTTGGCTTACATTGGTCTTAACATGGAGCAGCTGGATTATTAAAATTAACATTATATAGCATTTAAGCTAGTGCAGTTTTGCTATGCAAGTTAGCCAATTGCAACAATGCAACAATTCGCTAACTTGCATTACAAAAGTCCGCTAGACTAAATTAGGGTGACCATATTTTGATTTCTAAAAAAGAGGACACTCAGCCCAGCCTCAAGATACTTGAATTTTACTCAAAGATGCCTATATCACTTTAATACATTTAAAGTGTGCCCCCTCACTCTGGATGGAAAAATGCAGTTTGAAAAAAAATAATGACTTAAAAAAAAAAAATATATATATATATATATATATATATATATATATATAATGCAGACCCATAGAAATGTAGTCCAGTCAATACACACAGTAGGCTATGTGCCAACTAAACATTTTTAATAAATTACTATCACAACAATTGTCCTTGACAAATTGTTATTCCCATTCAATTGATGTTCTCATTCAATGTTCTAGATTGCACACAAACAAAAACCGAAATAAACTGACAAACTATTCAATCAGCACGTTTCCAAACGTAGCAGTTAAAAAACTACGTTTCCCATAATGCCTAGCGCGGTTTAGCTTACTGATAGCTAGCTGAGGCAAAAATCAAACTTTGCTATAAAAGTTTACAATCATCGGCAGCGCGCCAATGCGACACCAAACAGAATTTTACAGTCAAAGCTCCAACAGAAGTCAACAGTTGCCATTATATACGTATTTATCATTAAAAAATAAAAAAAAAAAAAACTTCAGGCATTGTGCCCAAATCGTCAACCCAGTAGATGGCGGTAATGCCTCATGATAGGGGTAAACTGCCAACAAGAGGGACTACTACTTCCCTCCATTCTCGTAGGAGCCATGTCAACTGCTGCCACCCAGCGGTCGGAGGGATTCTCTTCAAATTGGTCCCGTGAAAAATCATTAAAAAATCATTAAAAAATGGACATTTTTATGAATTTATAAAACCCGCCCGGACCACGAGGACACTACGTGAAAGTAGGACTTGTCCGGGAAAAAGAGGACGTTTGGTCACCCTAGCCTAAATGCTATATAATGTTAATGTTTACCAATTAGTTTCTGGTGCGGACCAGATTGCAATTGCAACATTTGACTAACTTGCAAAGCAAAAGCTTAAATGCTATACAATGCTAATGTTTACAGCAGTTGGCTAACTTGCCAGATTGCTTAAATTTATTTTATTTCTGTCGAAGTCCCTTTTGGGGCTCCGTAAAAATATGTCTAATTATTATCTTTTTTTTTTATTTTAACAAGAAAATATGAAGCTTGTTTGTTAAAAAAATTCCCTAAATTAGCCTCTTCCTTATAAAAGTCACAGGGTAAAAACGGTGAGAAAAAGTAGCTGCTTATAGTCTGAAAATTCCGGTAATAAAACGTGTTCCGTAAAATCATCTAAAGTGGTTTGTTTCCTTTGCATCAACGATAAACACACAGAAGCGACGTCCGTCGTTAAATACAGCAAGAAGAGGGTGGGTTTCTTCTTTAAAAAGATCCAAACCTCAAACTAAAAACGGAAAATTACCATTCTGGTCTTTGGTGCGGTGTGCTACAGCACATACACATGTTCACATCCGTCAGTGGAGGGGTGTGTGTGTGTCGCTGGTAATGATACGGTTTGTTAGAAGCACTTTCCCCGTTGCAGACTAGTACTAAGAAAGGGTCACATGAAGCTGGGAGGGAAAGAACGACCATGTTAAAAGAGCTATTGTACTTTTTATATAACTATTACAGCAACAGAAAAGGGTGCTATGTTGTGAATCACATGCTCCCGGAATAAAAACCATATCTCAAAGCGAAAAGTGCATGATATCGGTATTTAAATATTTCCTGAAGACAACAAGCCTGTGAGAATAATACACGACTGTAGAATTGCCCCCCCCAAAATGCTGTATTTCCTTAAATAGCTCTTTAAAAAACACCCTGTCTCAATTAAATCGCAGCTGCATTGTCTATTTGAAACAAATAACCACTTCTTCTTTTTTACTCGCCTCCCAATTTCCCCTCAACAACGGCTAATGGTAATTACTGCTGCGCTCTTTTAATAACCAGAAGCAACTATCATTCCTATCTGTCTACCTATATATCAGTGGCGGACGCTGGTCTTTCAATGAGGGGAAGCTCGGTAGGGAAAGAAACTAGAGTGCCAGAAGTCAAATATCCAAACACAAGCAGCTACAATAAAAAATAAAAAAAAACAGGAATGAGCTCAATTTTTCGTTAGTCATTTTTAACAAGGCAAGTGTCCCTGCATCAAGATCACTTGAGGTCTGCAGCTATCTATTATTTAAATATCAATTCATCTATCAATTTGTTAGTTTGAATAATTGAGTAATCGAATTACGAACATTTAACACGAAACAGAATAATTTCAGGAGATGTAAAACAAAGGCATTAAAGCGCATTAAATGCAAATACAAAATAAAATTCCCAAGTGTTTTTCAAACTACGCAGAATTGCACTTTCATTTCCCAAGACCATTTAAAGATGCACAAGATGCATTTAAAAATAAAATTAAAAATTAATAAATGAGCGTCGAAGTACAACAAAAGAACAATTGGCTACCTTGCATGGCAAAATTTTGCTAGCTTAAATGCTATATAATGCAAACTTTTTTTAAACAATGCTCTTAACAAATTGTTCAAACACATATTCCCACAAAAACTGCTAAATATACATAAAATATAAATTACGAATGCATGAACAAGCATATTAGCCCAAACAAAAACTTGAGCAAGCTTATGTTGGTCTTAACAGGGAGCAGCTCGATCCAGCCATGTTAGATGAGTAGGAAGGAAAGCAAATGCTTGCTAAGATTGGACTTTCAAAAGAAATAAAATACGTGAGTGTTTCTTCAAACTATAAAGGATTGCACTTTCATTTGAAAATAATTTAAAATACCTGATCTTGGCCCCAAACGTTATTTAAAAAAAATAATAAATGAGGATGTAAATACAACAAAAGAACAATTGGCTAACTTGCATAGCACAAGTCTGCTAGCTGAAATGCTATAAAATGCTAAATTTTTCACAGCACACTTAAAAAATCGTTCAAACACATTCCAAAAAAGCTAAATATACCTATAAACTAAATTACGAATGCACAAAAAAACGTATTAGCTTATGTTGGTCTTAACAGGGAGCAGCTGGATTCATCCATGTTAAGTGAGTCATATTCGCTGTTGCCACTAGAGGGCAGTGTATCCAGCCAAATCAATAAAACTAAATGCAAACACTTTCAAAACATACCATTACAACGCCACTCTCGTTAAACGAATACTCGAAGCAGCAAAATTTGATTCGAAGCTTTTTTCTAATCGAATTACTCGCGTTAATCGATTAATCATTGCAGCACTAAGTTACACAGTTTGAAATTACTAAAATATGATTAAGACTAAAGAGTATTTTGTCCTAAAAACTAAGACCAAGACAATTCAAAATGACAGACTGCTTCCGGTTTAATTGTTTTGAGTTGCTGTTTTTCTTCATTAGTAGATAATAATCACAGACAGATTACAAGGCTGGAGTTGTTAGATAGACACACTTGAGCCTTTCACCTCCCTCTGCTTTTATTGGACCTCACACTTTCAGCCCGTTAATGAGAGCAGCTTTACAGGCAGAGCAGCACTCGGGGCGTGTGACAGTGAAAATAAGAATAGAATGGAGTGACTTGTGTGTGGACTCTGTGGAGAGCGCAAACGCAGCCAGTCTGCCTGTTAAGTGGTTGTCTTCACTCACACAAGGAGGCTCCAGTCCCTCTCTCAGATCATTACTTTACATGTCATATACTCAACACACACTTTATTATGCACATCTGATGACGCTACTTTGTAGACTTCTAATATTGAATTGGTTGCCATAAATGTGTGTCGCTGTATCATACCTTATTGTGTCTCACTGTAACAGTAGTATCAGGCTTAAAGGGAAAGATAACACTTAGTACAAATGACCTTCATTTGAAAGACGGTCGCTCAAAGTATTCAAGTATGTAAACCGCAAATTCCTTAGACCTCGGATAATGGTGACACAAAGTGACACTGCTTACGTGTGCAGCCATTTTTTGACGACAGTTAGAGCCACGCACATACAAACTCAACTTGAGCACAGGTGCATTTGATGTAGGAGTGGTATTAATGTGGGTATTAATGATGTCACAAGAAATGGAAACTGGGATACACTTAGGGGCCGTTTACATGGTGACTCTCCGAGAATACGAACATTTTTTAAATTTGCATTTGCATTTGCGTCTCCATTCGAACAATGTCGCAATTCCGCATGAAAACGATGTAGTATCCATGCCAGGCCCTAGGGGGCAGTGCAGATTTACAGAAAACAGAAACACAAAAATTGTCTCATTTTTCTCCACGTCGCTCGCCACAATTATGTTCACAGTAAAATGATGAATACATGAATAAAATTGATTAAATTAATATAAAAAAATTAGGGCTGTCAAAATTACCGCGTTAACGGGCAGTAATTAATTTTTTAAAAATTAATCACGTTAAAATATTTGACGCAATTAACGCACATGCCTCGCTCAAACAGATTAAAATGACAGTACAGTGTAATAATGCCCGCTTGTTACTTGTTTTTGGTGTTTGGCGCCTTCTGCTGGCGCCTGGGTCCAACTGATTTTATGGGTTAGTACCATGAGTGAGCATGGTGTAATTATTGACATCAACAATGGCGAGCTACTAGTTTAATTTTTGATTGAAAATTTTACAAATTTTAATAAAACAAAAACATTAAGAGTGTCGAGTTTTAATAAGAGTTTTAATATAAAGTTTCTATAACTTGTACTAACATTTATCTTTTAAGAACTACAAGTCTTTCTATCCATGGATCACTTTAAGAGAATGTTAATAATGTTAATGCCATCTTGTTGATTTATTGTTATAATAAACAAATATGTTGAATGTATAAATCCGTCTAGTGTCTTATCTTTCCATTCCAACAATAATTTACAGAAAAATATGGCACATTTTATAGATGGTTTGAATTGCGATTAATTACGATTAATTATTTTTTAAGCTGTAATTAACTCGATTAAAAATTTTAATCGTTTGACAGCCCTAAAAAAATATTATAAATATTTGATTTAATTTGAATATAAGAATAATACATATTTTCTACAGTGTTCTCCTGTTCAAAGATGACAGTCACACAAGCGGAATGTCTTTTTTCTTGCATTCCCAGCAGATTTTTGGGGGGAGAATACCACAAAATGTGGTTGTGGTGACTTTTGTTCAACACCATTGGCGACCAGACTGTACTGGGCTCCTTTCCCTTCAAGCCAACGCCCTGACTGACTGAACTGCTCGGCGAGCAGACAACAAAGAGGAACATTTAAAACGGTCACAGGATTTAGGAAATGATGAACATGATATTCTGGAGAAGGACAAGAATACAGTTGCCAATTAAAGCCAGCAAAGCAGATTTTCTTTATTTTTTTTAAACAGTGACACATTTTCAAAACGATTTATGGCAGAAAACACTCGGGTGACTTGAAGTTCTGCTCTGAGACCCCCAATTTGGCCAAATTTCAAAATGGTCCTATATGCATGTGTGATACATCATTGGAAAGCTTAAAATCTCAATTGTCTGGGGTAACAAAAATTTGAACAGGAGGGCATTTAATTTAAAAAAAAAATTTAAACAGCAAAACCCTAATTGGAGGCGAGAGCACGCGAGAGCAGAATTAAAGACGCCACGATTTTAACGAGATACTATCGCGTACTTATCTTGTTTCGATCCAAAAACTCCATGTAGCATGTAACACCGAGTGTCAAGACACAGCTGCGAATGGCCACATCCGGATTTTTTAAATTTAATTTTATGGGTGAAACATGGTGATATAACAAGGGTCGCGATACAGAAATCGCAGACAACAAGCAGTGGTTGAGATTTTCTTTTTCATATAGTTACCCTTTTAAAATTATTTTTCAATTTTTTATTGTTTGGATCGATTATTTATCATCTAAAATATCAAGGAAAATACGACAGTAACAAAAAAAATACATCTAAGCAATAGTTATGAGGTAGATATGACAGGAATACGCGGGCAGACAGGTTGTGTGTGGACCCAAATGCAGGGAAAGGGAAGCGAGGCAGAATAGCGGTGCAAAAGGTTCTTAATTAATGCCAACAAAAAAACAAAGTACCAACAAAACGACTGGGGTATCCAAAAACTCTTAACAAACAAAAGTCAGGCTAACAAATCAACTTACTTTCAAAGCAGGGCGAGTAACACGAGGAACTGGGGGGGGGGGGGGGGGGGGGGAACGTAGGCAAGTACATTAACAATGAGGAGCAACAAGGAGTGACAAGAAACTGGGTGCTTATATACGCACACGCAGACAAGGGGTAACGAGACAACGAGGAACAGCTGGATAACACAGGAGGATGCAGATTAGAGGATACACTAGGCGAAGGCACAACAGGTGAAATTAATGGGCAATCACAGGGACAAGTCCCACGAGGAGAAAACCAACACAAACCCTAACAAGATAACCGTGACTTTTTTACGCCAAATTTTTCATTGTGACGTAATTCGTTTAAAAGTTTAAAATTTGCGAGTAAATAATTTTTTTAAAAATAGTTTTTTTTAAACTAAATCAATTAATGATTCTAAGCTAAAATATATATAATTACTTACCTTCTTTAATGGCTAGGTTGAAACAAAAGCGGTTGTGCGACGTCTGTAAACGTTTTTTTTTTTTTTTTTTTTCCAATAATTTCATTGTCATCATCATCGATATCATTAACAATCATTGACAATTGCAAAATGATTTGCCCGAAGGAACCGAAGAAGAAGACAAAGGCGGACGGGGAGAAGCATATGCTTATCAGTTTCCCATCCCCCATACAACTAAAGACGCACATTCAGACATGGTACATACATCAGAAGGCCACAAAACTGTACGATAAACAATCTGGGTTTAGTAACTCAGCGTCCAGTCAAACAGCTCGATTAATTTCAGGGCGTACAAGGTTATGGCTCTGTCATGTACCTGACATTTTTGCATCTGTTTGCTGTGGGAACATTTTGTTGTGGCTATGTGTGTGGCAAAAGTGATTATGTGTTATCACAGCTGGTGTGAGTAGTGACTCAAAATGCTTTTCTTATAAGTCTCTTAAAAGGATACATTGCTAAGGTGTACATGGTGGCAACAATTGGCGCATACAAAGATCACTGTAACAATTTCATCAGACATGACGTCTCCAAAGCGAAAAACATGCTTATTATTCGTTTTATACAGTATCTTTTCTATATACTCAGTAAACTAGACAAACTAGACTAGTTTTCAGGGTAAAACGGACAAATTAAAAATAGTCCGGAGGCTTAGTGCGCCATAAATCTGTTATGGCAGCATATAGGCATATATTTTTCAGATATTCAGATATTTCAGATATAGACATATATTTTTCACATATTCTTCAGTCTTGTCTGCGTTTTCCACCATATCGATTCTTGCCGGAAGCATATCGATAACCTTTAGCGATACGAATTTACCATTTCAATATATTGTTACACCCCAAATTCAAAGCAAAGGTATTGCTTAGTTGAAAAATGAGAGGTTCCTTGAATTGACAGTATAATGAACGTGTAATTGATTAGATTGAGTAAGTCAAATCCCCAAAAACATACAGACATCATGTTTCCTGCCACTCGCAACCAATTCGACACACTGTCTAATCTCTTCACACCCTCTCCAGTTTTTCGAGCACACAATCCAGCAGTTGGGGGGAAGGTAAAGCGGCTACTGGTGTGATGGATCTTCTTACAAAAGTAGCAACTATTTCTGGAGCAGTTAGCAGAGGAATGAACTCATGCTTTCATTTCTCCTTTTGGACTTAAAGCGCAAGTCACAAATAAAGCGTCCAGTCGCTGCATCTTATTTCACTGGCAAACTTCTCCGTCGTGTGACAGACGTGCTGCTGATACTTTTGAGGCGATAATGAAGACAGAAGGCAGTAGTTTGCTTAAGAGTTTGACGCCGGTCACATTTAGGCCGCGAGGTGTCGAGAGTACACGTGCATGATGGACGGCAGCTGAGATGCATCATCGTCAAAAGGTCATTCGTTGCTCCAATCTCAGTTAGTGACATTCAATTAATATGATGAATCAAGACTATGTTCACCAGCATCATATACACTTTATACTAGGGCTGTCAAAATTATCGCGTTAACAGGCGGGAATTAATTTTTTAAATTAATCACGTTAAAATATTTGCCTGACTTCACCTTTACTCTCGCACCTCCCGAACGATATTTTATGCCACCGGAGTTAGTCGGCTTTTGTCATTTTCCTGCCCCGGCTTCGGAGAGGAGGCGTGACGGTTAGCCGACATGCTAACCCGAACCGAGTGACGTCTCAAAGTCTTATTTTCGCTTTTCGAAGCGAAAAATCACACAAAACTAACCCGGATCATGTCACACGGCAGCTGGGTTGTCGACTGTCTTTGCCGATCAGCAACCCGCCCGGCAGCGAGCAAGTTACAGCTTTGGTTGTCCTGCTGCGGGCAGGAGAGCTTGTTATCATTATCAAAAGTTATCATTTTATAGTATTTAAGCTAGCAAACTTTTATTATGTAAGTTAGCCAATTGTTCTTTTGTTGTACTTGGATCCTCATTTATTTCTTTATACCGTTGAGGCTCAATTCAGGTATTTTAATGTTTTATGTTATCAGATTATCAGATTACTCGATTAGTCGAACTAACTACTTAATCGATTAATAGACTACTAAAATAACCGATAGCTGCAGCCCTAATCACGATATATAACCATTTCGATATTTTGTCACGCCTCTATACTGTATATACATTTAAATACATGCAAGAAAACCAAGGCTAAATGACACTGCGAAAGGCGTCAAGTGGAGAAAACCACAAGAAAATGATGGTGAAAAGTCAAAGAGAACATGTCAGGGAGGAGGGAAATGAAAACCAACAAAGCAACAACACAAAGCCTTCTGCCACACTGAGTGCTTCCTTGTGTCAAATGGGCCTCGGGTAGGGAAAAGGAGGCCAAGATGCCAGGCAGGCTTTTGAATAAAGCAACGCTTGCGCACATGGTTTGACATATGTATCCCTCCCTTGCATCAACATTAAAGACTAGACCAAATTAGGCAGAAGAGACAGAAGATTTCTGTAGAAGTAATAGTTGCTCGGACAAGGATTTTACAATAGGCATGCAGTCAAGCGCAAGAGGTCTTGAGTAAAGTTTGTTTCAGTGGAAATTAGTTTTTCTATCTGAGCGGGAATGATCATGAACAAAGTCCCACAAATGTGCCATTAACAATAGCGGTGGGAACCTCTGGGTAGTGTACAATATGATTTGCGATATACTGATACTGATAATCTCACAATAAATGGCGATACAACAATTATCGATATATAGGTTGGGAAATCATTCTAGGATATTCTACAAAACAACTAATAAACTGCAAACCAAGTTATCTTCATCCTTCTGCTGTGAATGGGATTGAGTTTATCACTAGAAGAAGTCCGATCCATTTGAACCTCGAGGGTCGGGGTCGCTGCCATCCCTCCCAATTCAAACAGATTGGACGTCTATGGCCTGTGTAGGTGCACTATCCGCTCTGGGGTACAATCTGCTCGGGGGCATGCACCTACTGATGACGTCACAACAACGCTCGTGTAGCATTCGAGGAATGCGGGAAATCAGATTTTTCCAACCTCAGTGCCTACAGTGGGGCAAATAAGTATTTAGTCAACCACCAATTGTGCAAGTTCTCCAACTTGAAAAGATTAGATAGGCCTGTAATTGTCAACATGGGTAAACCTCAACCATGAGAGACAGAATGTGGGGGGAAAAAACAGAAAATCCAATTGTTTGATTTTTAAAGAATTCATTTCCAAATTAGAGTGGAAAATAAGTATTTAGTCACCTACAAACAAGCAAGATTTCTGGCTGTCAAAGAGGTCTAACTTCTTCTAACGAGGTCTAACGAGGCTCCACTCAATACCTGTATTAATGGCACCTGTTTTAACTGATTATCGGTATAAAAGACACCTGTCCACAACCTCAGTCAGTCACACTCCAAACTCCACTATGGCCAAGACCAAAGAGCTGACGAAGGACACCAGAGACAAAATTGTAGACCTGCACCAGGCTGGGAAGACTGAATCTGCAATAGGTAAAACACTTGGTGTAAAGAAATCAACTGTGGGAACAATATTAGAAAAATGGAAGAAATACAAGACCATTGATAATCTCCCTCGATCTGGGGCTCCATGCAAGATCTCACCCCGTGGCGTCAAAATGATAACAAGAACAGTGAGCAAAAATCCCAGAACCACACGGGAGGACCTAGTGAATGGCCTACAGAGAGCTGGGACCACAGTAACAAAGGCTACTATCAGTAACAAAATGCGCCGCCAGGGACTCAAATCCTGCTCTACCAGACGTGTCCCCCTGCTGAAGAAAGTACACGTCCAGGCCCGTCTGCGGTTCGCTAGAGAGCATTTGGATGATCCAGAAGACAACTGGGAGGATGTGTTATGGTCAGATGAAACCAAATAGAACTTTTTGGTAGAAACACAGGTTCTCGTGTTTGGAGGAGAAAGAATACTGAATTGCATCCGAAGAACACTATACCCACTGTGAAGCATGGGGTGGAAACATCATGCTTTGGGGCTGTTTTTCTGCAAAGGGACCAGGACGACTGATCTGTGTAAAGGAAGGAATGAATGGGGCCATGTATCGAGAGATTTTGAGTGAAAATCTCCTTCCTTCAGCAAGGGCATTGAAGATGAGACGTGGCTGGGTCTTTCAGCATTACAATGATCCCAAACACACAGCCAGGGCAACAAAGGAGTGGCTTCGTAAGAAGCATTACAAGGTCCTGGAGTGGCTTAGCCAGTCTCCAGATCTCAACCCTATAGAAAATCTGCAGGGGGGGTTGAAAGTCCGTGTTGCCCAACGACAGCCCCAAAACATCACTGCTCTAGAGGAGATCTGCATGGAGGAATGGGCCAAAATACCAGCAGCAGTGTGTCAAAAGCTTGTGAAGAGTTACAGGAAAAGTTTGGCCTCCATTATTGCCATAAGAAAGTATTGAGATGAACTTTGGACATTGACCAAATACTTATTTTCCACCATGATTTGCAAATAAATTCTTTAAAAATCAAACAATGTGATTTTCTGTTTTTTTTTTCCACATTCTGTCTCTCATGGTTGAGGTTTACCTACCTATGTTGACAATTACAGGCCTCTCTAATATTTTCAAGAGGTAGAAATTGTACAATTAGTGGTTGACTAAATACCTATTGGCCCCACTGTATAATTGGAACGCCACTCCAACTGGGAGATCCAAGTCGCAAAGTCGGGGGGAAAAAGCACCACTTCAAGAGTTGCTTTAATCTGACGCCACTCGACAAAATGATGCTCAAGACAACGTATTGATGACACAATAATGAAGTTAAAGGGGATGTTTCGGCAAAGGGGGTGTGAGACATCAATAGAACCGTTATGCGCCAAGATAACAAATATTGATAAAGTTAACAAAAAAATCAATCACATTAATGAGCAATTATCGAAAATAGATCGAAAATGACGAACACTACCGAAAGTGTTCCGGAAACAGCCGAATGGGGCGGCGACGTCACGACAAGTGATTGAAAGTCGAGGCGGAGCTAGGTGCCATTGTTTTTTAACGACGAGAGAGTAGCGTTGGGGTTTGTTTGACCAAAACATCACAACAATGGTTCAAAACTGCTGTGCTATGTGGTGTACAAATAGTTGTTTATCGGAATATAGTATCCATGAGTTCCTGAACGCGAAAAAAAAAGCTGGACTACACAGAAAATGGGTAAAGTTCGTCCGTGCAAAGAGGGCAAATTTTCTAGACACAGCCTCCGGCACGCTTTTCTGTGGTGCGCATTTTCCAACTGAAAGCTTCTCGAACTATGGACAAGAGAAATCGGGTTTTGCTAAAAGATTGCTGCTCAAAGGAGATGCGGTGCCGACCATAGATGCACAGCCACCTAAATGTCCCGAGATATCAAGAGAGAGACGATGACTGCTAAAGGAGGCTAAAGCTACGCAAAGAAGGGAGCAGCCAAGCTTGAAATGGCCAGAGTGAGTACTCTTTTATAATTAATAAAAAAAAATGTCACGCCTTTGGATACAGGACTCGACACATGTATAAATGATCGTTCGTAAAATATATAGAACAAATCCTCTGATCCCGTTCATATTTGTGTCTGTTGGCAGAGCGAAAAGCTATGATAGCGCAATAAATTATAATTATTCTATGCATTCCTTTATTTTGCAGTCACGGTGTATCAGCTTCACAAAAAGAAATGCTAAACAAATCATTGGTGTTTCCCACACGATCTGCTGCCGATGTTTCATCAGTGTCATTGCTCCCCTCAATGAGCGTTTCATTACGCTGCATTGGCGTTCGTTTGGGCTCAAATTGGTCACCTATAACACCGATTAAAGCTTTGCAACTCTCCTCGTCACCATTAGATGAACATTCGTTACGTCCTTCTACGTCGGATTCGTCGCTGAAACTAGAAACGAAATTGTCTGCCATCATCGCCGCCATTCAGTATTAAAGCACTTAGCCTTTTTCTTGTTGAAGAAACAGCCCTCACTGCCAACTCTGAATTCTCTTTTATTGACAACGAGCAGTGTTTCTTCATGAGGGAACCTGGAATATGTGCAGGACGAACACAATGCATCAGCATAAACAGCTCAAAACACCCCCAATTCTCCCCACACTAGAAGGAATTATATTGATGCAGACAGGCGCTGCCCCCCTAGTGGCCGGTGGCACTCTCTTCACTTGACGTGACGTCACGCACACAATCTGCCAGATCTCGGGCGCCGGTCGTTTTAGCTTGACAATCGAGCCAAATTTCTCTCATTTTCTTGTGTGTAATTACACGAAGTGGCATGATATGAATACAAAAGGCATGCGTTTATGGATAAATGATGGAATATCAAAATTTTCCCAGGGCGCTACATCCCCTTTAAATTTGTCTGTTTGAGGCACCATGTATTTTTTTCTCATACAGTAAATTAGCTTAATGAATTGATATTTTTTATATTGCTTTTCAGTAGGCATGTGCCGGTATAAGATTCTGACGGTATGAGCTTAAGCAAAAATATCCCGGTTTCATGGTATCACGGTCTTGCAATTACAGCTCTAAAATGTGTTACTTTGAGATATCTGGATTAAAAAAAAAAAAAAAAAAAAAACTTTTTTCCATTGAACAAGATTTTTATTTTTCAAAACATATTAGAAAAATTGGAACATAAGTATAATGTTAAATTAAAATTATTCTTTTTTTAAAAAACACAACAAATATTCAAAATTAAAATAAATGCAGTCCATATTTTATAGATAGTTTGAATTGCGATTAATTAAGATTAATTAATTTTTAAGCTGTAATTAACTCGATTAAAAAATTTAATCATTTAACAGCCCTACCGATTACTCGATTAATCGATAAAATTTTCAGTTGATTACTCGATTACTAAAATATTCGATAGCTGCAGCCCTAAATTGTTGTCTAAATTGACCTCACCATATCGTGAGGTCATTGTTATCATGAGCCTTGTTTAGCAAATCGTATCGTATCGTGGGTTACCCACAGGTTCCCACCTCTTACTAGACAGTAGGGACCTAACATTTAATTATTCCAGCAGACAGTTCACCTATTAACTATAATGAATTATCTTCAATAAATCATAACCCCTGGTATAATAAACAGGCAGCTGGGGGCAATGACAGCATCCGGGGAGACTTCCTGAGCAGTGCGGGAGGTAATTAGACAATTGAATGCATCCTGCTTGCTGCTGAAGCTAGCAGAGATGTAAAAGTGGCCTACGTTGAGATGACATGATCAGACTGCTGGAGTTTATTTAAGTGGTTAAGAAAATATACATATCATGTAATTTTATGGCGCCGGAACTATATATGTATCATTTCAAGACAGTCACACGCATTTGGTGAGTATTCTGTATGGACTGTGTTAAAGCGCCACCATAGGGATTATAGTCTCTGAGGTTGAATGGGCGTTTAGTGGGAGGGGGTAGCTTGTATATAGCAGTATACATTTCATTCTAGATGTCTATGTTTGTGGCATGTGTGTATGTGAGGTGGGGTCCATTTGACAGAAAAGGGAGGTCTGTCTGTGGCAGGCAGGATTAGAGACGGCGCGCGGCAGGCCGATCATTACCTCACTGCAGTCTTAAATCTAAATTAACCAGGATTTAACTCTCATACAAGACCTTTAATCTGCTCAAGGGGGAAAGTCGTGCACTAGGATGCCCGCAGGAGCTAAAAACAGCACAAGGCAACATTATTTCTGTGAAATCAGAGTTAAGGCAGCACCTTTGTACAAAAACAAACTGCTCGTTAGTTTAAAACAAACAGCGAGATGCAGCACAGATGGCAGATTTTAGGCTGTTGATGTACATGATGCAGAACACTGATTAAAACGAACCCATAGTTCACAAACATAGCGAAAACCTCAATTTGCTTTGTTTTTTTTTTTTTTTGTTCTTTTGTAATCCCGCCACACAAAATTTGCTATAATGTCCAAAAAATATTTTTGAACAGGAAATTAAACTTAAACCAGTGACGGCAAAGAGGAAATGCATAAGGATAAAAACTGACAAAGACAAAAATGACAGGAAATGTAACTTGGGCAACAAGAACGGTGAGCAAAAATCCCAGAACCACACAGAGGAGACCTAGTGAATGACCTACGGAGAGCTGGGACCACAGTAACAAAGGCTACTATCAGTAACACAATGCGCAGCCAGGGACTCAAATCCTGCACTGCCAGACGTGTCCCCCTGCTGAAGAAATTACACGCCCAGGCCCGTCTGCGGTTTGCTAGAGAGCATTTGGATGATCCAGAAGACAACTGGGAGAATGTGTTATGGTCAGATGAAACCAAAATAGAACTTTTTGGTAGAAACACAGGTTCTCGTGTTTGGAGGAGAAAGAATACTGAATTGCATCCGAAAAAGACCATGCCCACTGTGAAGCATGGGGGTGGAAACATCATGCTTTGGGGCTGTTTTCTACAAAGGGACCTGGACGACTGATCTGTGTAAAGGACAGAATGAATGGGGCCATGTATCGAGAGATTTTGAGTGAAAATCTTCTTCCATCACAAGGGCATTGAAGATGAGACGTGGCTGGGTCTTTCAGCATGACAATGATCCCAAACACACAGCCAGGGCAACAAAGGAGTGGCTTCGTAAGAAGCATTTCAAGGTCCTGGAGTGGCCTAGCCAGTCTCCAGATCTCAACCCCATAGAAAATCTGTGAAGGGAGTTTAAAGTCCGTGTTGCCCAACGACAGCCCTAAAACATCACTGCTCTAGAGGAGATCTGCATGGAGGAATGGGCCAAAATACCGGCAACAGTAGAGGTGTGCAAAATTTCCGATTCTTAGATTATTCGCGATTCGGCTGTGGAAAATTCGAGAACGATTCACAAACATCCAAATTCCGATTATTGAAATATGCGAAGTAAAGCGGAAGTACACAACACTCAGCGCGCCGCGCGGTCTTCGGGACGGAACGGAGCGAGAGTAGCTAAACATCATGCTTCCCATTACCCAGCCCCTCGGGTAATGCCAATGCTCAACTCACGGCTCTAGCTCAACTCATGCAACGAGATAAAAAAAAAACACAACAACATACCTGACTGCTGCCGAAAAGCTGCTACAAAGTCCATCCATATAATGTTACGGTGGATATCATTTATATAGGACTAGATGCAATATAAATTTGATAGTGTTAGCAGCACATCTACAAAAAGCTAGATGCGGGCGTTATAAACGACCGCCATCTTAAAGCAGTACACTTCCCTGCAAGGCTGTTGTAGCGAACCTTCCAAGCAAACCTAATTAACTTTTTATCTAAAATACTCCTAAATCGGTAAAATATTGACTTGAATCTATCTTTAAAATAGTTTTAAAACTTTCACATGTCGAAAGTAGACAAAAGGGAAATTATGGAATAACGGGAGCAATTTTAACAAATTTAACGGTTGATTCACAACATTAAATTAATTGAATGTAGTTTAAAGCTGCTGATACAGAATGGGGACTGGAGTTTTTTTATTTAATGTTATTTTTGTTATTTTGTTATTTTAACTACTAATTCTCCCACGTTTAGAAGACATAGCATGAGTATGGAACGGCGCTGCCCCCAAGCGGCCGGTGGCATTCTCTTCACTCTTAATGTCAATAAACGGCCTCATTGTAATGTTTGAGGCAATATGCCAGTGGGTCATTCATTGCATGCGTTAATTGCGTCAAATATTTTAACGTGATAAATTTAAAAAATGAATTAACGCCCGTTAACGCGATAATTTTGACAGCCCTATTTTAAACATAACTGTCCAACCAAATCATTTTTGAACAAGAATAAAGTACTGTAGTCGAAAAATGCTTGGCTTTATTAAATGCTTCTGTTTATCTACCTTAACTGTGACTCTTGGAGTGACATGTAGAAATTTCAAACTCATCATGATCACTTCTGGCATTTATTTTATATGTCTCCAACGTCTCCACACACACACACATTCATTCCAGCGCGGCTTCCTTGCAGAAACTGTTTAACAAGTTAAACGATGATTGACACATTGCTCCGCTTTGAAGTCCGGTTCTTTGGCAAGATCAAAGACAACGAGCATCGTTAACTTGAAGAAGCAAGTGCTGCAGTGACTGAGAGGAACAAAGGGCTGGGAGAGGGAGGGTGTGAGGCTGTGCGCAGAGCACAAAGCAAGGCGTATGTGGATTAAAAAAAATAAAAACTATCGCACGTGCTTGCGATGGGACTAATACGCACATCGCGATGGCGATGTTTAAACCTTTAACACCGAACGTGTTGGCAGCGACGCGTTTACGCATATCGTCTTTGAAACTTCATCACGCTGTAATTACGTCACCCATGTGCCACTGGTTGGTCTCATTTGAAAGTGCGGAAGTTGATGTCCACACCAGTTTTTATTTGAACTCAATCGACCAAGAAAAACGGGAGATAATGCCATTTGAGTTTTATAGTTTTATTGCACTCATAAATATGGATTCAAACGCTGCATGGACCATGTATCTATCTCCATATTTCCATCATTTCTTGTCCTTTTTCAAAACCGAAAGCAGCACAAAAGACTACATATCCCAAGAGTCGTTCTGATGTCAAGAAGGACGAACCGAATGTGATCATTTTTAATAAATTTCCGAACGAGGCGCCAACTACTGAAAGGGAGGCATGCGACACAAGCAACGGCCGCTTGGTTTGAGCGAGCCACTTTGAAACGTGCAGAATGACTATAAAACTACATTTAGCGCAAGCTAATGCATTATTTCATTAACTCAAGGAAGAAGATGAGCCGTATTTGTTGTCCTTTTCTTTGCATGAGTCAGCGTCTTGGCGAATAGAAGTGGCGGCAGCGCGCAAACGGCGAAAGAGTAGGCTGTGTGAGGTTGTGTGTGACGCAGCTCCGTGATCTGTTCAAGCTTTATTGAGTGCGCAAAAAAAAAAAAAACTTTATTGGGTCGAATGCCTGAAAATTTGAATTTTGAAATTTGAATTGAACTGAACTACTTGTCAATATTTTTAAAATACTTTTTTTCAATGTTATATATATTTTTTCTTTACTAAAATCTTTTCAATTTTTATGTAGATGTGTGTTCGAGAAGCTTGATTGCATGTACACCACTGTAGGTATATACTTTTGATAAGGTGATGGGTACAACACCTAACTTCACAAAGAGATATCCTCCAAACCCTTTTTATGTTAGATGATATATATAATTTTTTTTCTCACTATTTTGCACTGTATATAACCTGTTTTGACCATAGTATGTGTAAAGGTCAAAAAACGCCTATGACCATACCTGCTGTTTGTGTTGAATTGTCAAACATAAAACTATTCAATCTTATTTTTTTCTATTGAATGTTTATCCTAACAAGTTGAATAAATATGATCAAGCTTCAAAACGGTTGGTCGAGCATGTTTGGTTGTCAGTGGGACGTCAACATTACAAATTTTGAAAAAAGATTTGGGGATTTTTTTGTCTTTTTGGGTCCAAAATGTGGATTAAAATTGGTCAGCGAAGAAAACAACTGTTTGGACATGAAGTTCAAGGTGTCCTGAAAAAAGGGACCCAACTTGGCCATTGTAAACAATTTTTTCTTTGAAATATAAAGGCAACATCAAATGCATGCAAATTCGGCCAAAATAGGCTTAGGTGTTAAAGGGTTAAACGATATATCGTTCAGGCTTAATTACTACCAAAGCATTTGTAATTGCAATCATTTTCTGAGAGAAATTGAGCATTATCTGACAGAATTGCAGGGGTGCCAATACTTTTGGCCTGCGCTGTAATTATGACAATCAAAATCAAATGGAGGAAAAAAGTAGCGGTTTATAGCCCGAAAATTATGGTACAACTAAACTAAACAGAACAATTCCCATTGAAAATGACTAGATCGCTTTAAGTATTTCCACTTACTGGCACAACATATCATCTACTAATGCATCATCTGAAAAATACATACTGATACATAGCGCGCCATAATCTTCATACAGTCAACAAAGCCTTTCAAGTCCCTGTTGATGACCGGATTGTGACCTCGGCGCTCCACCATGGTCTTTTTATCTAAGTGCTGATAAGTGCAGCGTAACCCTGCAGAATGGGTTGCAACTAAGCCCTCTCGTGTGCGTGTGCGAGCAGAGTAACGAAGCCTTAATGGCATTAATACCAACATTAATGTGCTTATGTTCTTATCAAAATGTCCCGTTGTGTTGTTTGTGAAAAAGCTCAGGCGGCATTGGTTTGCAATGGGAAAAATACAAAATCAAGCACCGCGCAGTTCCAGTCAACATGTGACCTACATAATATTTTCCCTATGTAGGTGATTTGCATAAATTACAATTACATCCCCCATTCTGTGCATTGTGGCGAAACCATGGTAGGAAATGCACCAGATTAAGCAAAGGAGGACAAACTCGCGACACTACAGCCAGAAGCCATGCCGAGTTCAATACGTGTGTGAATTAAACATGTATGAAGAGCCTGGCCATTAAGATTTCCGTGTTTGGGATAAAGAAAATGCCTGGTGGAGTGGCTCCATTACTTAAAATGCATCACACGGTAAGGATGCGACGAGGCTGGCAGGAGACAACAACGGCAAGCATGAACCGAAAAACTACTCTAGATGACAAAACTACAATTTCACCAGAAAACGATCTGGGGACACAATGTCTAAACCAAAATAACCTCAATGCTTTGGCTAAACAACAGTTTGCCAGATTAAGATTATAGATTAGTATTTCAGCTCTGATTAAATTCACCAAGGAAAGATTTGCCTTCTGTGCTGTTGGCCGATCACAATACTTCTCTTCGCACACAATATCCAAACTGCACATAATCTGAACGATAACAAAGCCCATTTTCATGTGTCAACCGCAACTTCGACATTAACCGCAGTGAGCGTACACGCAAAACAACAAAGTGCTGACAACCAACCTGCTGGTGATATGGTTGTAAAACAGCCCAGAGTCACTGACACTTTGAGGAAGGCCATAACGTAGCACCCGCACCCTCTGGATGTCCATTTCAGTCAACAGTTGTTGCTATACAACCGCTCTGGTCGATCTACTCTATTAAAAATCTCATTAAAAACATGATAATCCTAAGGTAGAAAGCCGGCAACGTAATTTAAAAAAAAAAAAAAAAAAGACAAAAAAAATGCGTTAAGTGAAACATCCACAAAGAAAGTGATGAATGTCCATCCGGAAACAAAGAGACAAGGGATGAACAGGCAGGCGGCACAGATGAAGTCATTGACTGGCCTGATGTCGCTCTAAAAACAGATGACCGTGTGTGTGTGTGTGAATGTGTTAGTGTGTGTCATTGAACCTCCGTGTTATTGTCATAGTGTAAACCCAGGGGAGATTACCTCATATCCATCTCAAACAGCTCCTAATGCCCACCCCCTCGCATCCAAACGATGGATGGGCATTTCAATAGACCAGTATTTTTAAGAGGATGGTAGATGGATTAAAAACCTGCACCCACAGTGGTCCTTTTTGGAATAGTTTGCTCACGGACTTTTGAGACAGAATAACCAAACTGTGAAGTTTTATCCCAAATTATAATGAACTAGCAGTTAGACAGGTGCCGATTACAGGTTTCAAGGTCGACTGCTGGCCAAAAGTATTGACACCTCGGCAATTCTGTCAGATAATGCTCAATTTCACCCAGAAAATAATTGCAATTACATATGCTTTGGTAGTAATTAAGAGTGTGACAATATCTCGATACAGTGATATATCGCGATATTTTGCAACCCAATCGGTTATCAATATGCTCCCGCCAAGTATCAATACTTTTATTTGACATATTGCCCATCTGATTCTGTAAACTGCTCAATGTTTGGTCCACTAGGGGCGCTCGTACGTAGAACTAGATGCGAAATGACCGACTCGGCAGCGTTAATAAAACAGCCGCCATCTTAAAGCAGTACACTTGTCAGCGCTCATAAATAAGATTAACGTTACTGTCACTCGCTCATGTAACGTTATCCCTGCGGAGGGCTAGGTTTCTATTCATTATGACCACTTTCGATGCGTGGCTAGCTCTTACATACAGGCTTTATTTAATCTGTGAAAACAGCGCTGTAGAGTGATTAAGGTGTAAAATAAAAACTTAATAATGCTAACTGTCAACTTTAGCTCAGTAGTCATTGCTGGATAAAACACCAAGTAGCAATGGTGCGTAATGTGCTCCAATAGAGCACAGCATTTATTTTGAACACTGCAAAAACTCAAAATCCTATCAGGATTAACAGTTTAGACTAACTTAAAACTTAACTAGAATTTATAGCTTGACACAAGTGGAAATTCAATTGAAACATGTGGGAAAAACACAGCTTTCAAGTGATGTACGGCAGTGAATTAGTCTTTTTTTTTTTTTCACATTTGAGTTGCAATTGTTGGCTGTTTTCAACAATCTCCATCGAAAAATAAAAACATTGATTGACTGAAAATGGTTCAATATAGAGATGCCCGATCACGTCATTTTCAAAGTATTGGAATCGGCAAAAAAATATCGGCCATTCCTTTTTTTAATATACATATATTTTTTAATTAAATCGTTTTCTAATTGTATTTAAGGTTACAGACATTTAGTTCAGGCTTAAGGTAGGGTTATCAAATTTATCCCGATAACGGCGGTAATAATTAAAAAAAAAAAAGTATCATGTTAAAATATTTAACGCAATTAATGCATGCGCTGCATGACCCACTCACGCATTGTCGCGCTCAATCTGTAATGGTGCCGTTTTACCTATATAGAGAGATAAAAGGCAGCGTAAAATGAGTAGAGTGAATTTTGGCAGCTTTTGGAGCCTTTTTTTAATTGGCTAAAGTCTTACAATCCCTCTTCCCACAATTAGAAATACTGTATCATGGGAAGCAATGTGGGGAAGCAAGGTAACAATTGATCTTTTTCTTAACACCTTATGTTATTTCCCAACGCAAAGAAGATATATCAATTGGTAGCACTACGCACAGTCATGGTTCCACTTCCCATCATGCATTTAGGCATGGCTACAGTATCATTTACTGAAAGCTCAACAAATACACTAGATGGCAATATTTAGTAGTGATGCACGATAATAAATTTTTCAACCGATACCGATAACCGATAATTTCCTCCTCATTCCAACCGATAACCGATAATGTCAAGCCGATAATTCTATTAAATGATTTTTGTAAAATTTTAAAGTATACACAAAAGAAAATATTACTGTGCCAAAATATAATTTATTGCTCTTTTTTTTTCAACATAAAATATGAACAAGTCGCCAATTCAAACATCTAAATAAGGACAGATTGTCTGACATTGTGTAATGGTAACCTTTGGCAACAATTACTTACAGAGTAAATACCTAAGTTGCACAAAAATGCCTTTAAAAGTAAGCCATTCCTAACATATATAACAGTAATACACTGCAAAACACACCTCCTTAAAACTGGTCAGTTTTAAGTGCAAATCTATGGGCAATAAGTGAAATTATCTGCCATCGCTTCAAGTGTATTTCTCTCAGATTTCTTGGAAGAAAAATAGCTAGCTGAAAATAATATTAACAGCCTTGTTTTAAGCAATACATTATACTTAATCCTAAAAAAAAAAAAAAAACTTGGAAGAAGCAAAGATTTTGAATAATATTTCTGCCTACAGAATATTGATTTAAGAATTTGATTATCCACTGTGACTGTAATTGAGCAGATAAATAAGTTAAATAATTTGAAAAGTGATTGCTAATGTTATATGCTTTGTTGCACACTGTGAAAATGATTAACTCAAAAGAGCGAGATGTCATGTACCCATTCTGCAGCGCTTAGTTTACATTTGCGGTTTTCACGACATTTGCTTTACAGCAGCTAAACTGATACACGGCAGTACTATTTGGACGGAGTTGGAGCTCGCATCCGCGTGCGTCTTGTTTTGTGCCTGAGTTTTGTTAAGCCGAAAATAAAGGCAGCGTTACAAAGTCATCTGACCGCTCGTCATTCTACATACTGAATGCATTATTGACTGGCTGACTTCGTTTTCTCCATGTTTAGATTATCATCTAACCACTGTGCCGTCATGATAAGCTTGCTTACTGGACATCACTTTTTCATGAAGAATGGTGATCGTATAAACTGCATTATTTTTTTATCCAGGGCTTTGGCTCTCGGGTCATTTAGGCATAAAAAAAAAAAAAAAAAAATCTTGTCTCGGCGGCGGCAGCTACATTCGTACCGGATAATCCGCCCGCCCCGGCCGGTTCGCCGCGGCGTATTCGGGTCCTGGCTCTGCTCGAAAAAACAGTGTCTCGTCTCGGCGGCGGCGGCAGCTATGTTCGTACCAAATAATCCGCCCGCCCCGGCCGGTTCGCCCCGGCGTATTCGGGTCCTGGCTCTGCTCGCACGCCGTGGGGGAACGCTCGAGAAACCGGGGTGTTCGCCGGAGGTCCCGAGGCCGGGGAACCGGGCTCGGCCCGCCCCGCGGCGGCCTGCCGGACCGGCCAGAGGTGGTGGGCTCCGTCGGAAGACGGCTACTTGCCGACTATCGGTCTCCAGTCGTGCCGGTGTTTAGCCTTAGATGCGAACCACCCACCTTCGACTGCATTCCCAAACAGCCCGACTCTGTATCGTCACAAGCCCTGTAGTTTAACTTAGTGTTTACAATAGCTTTAGCATTCCCGCTAGCAGCAGCCTCGTATTTGTTCCAAAAATCTTTGTGATGCAGTTTTAAATGCCAGCTGGGTTAGTGGTTTTGAATGAGGACGCTTTCTTTCTGCCTCGTGGAACTTCTACGGTACATATTTCGCAGATGGCGAGAGCCTCGTTTTTTTAGTAACAGCCGCCATAATATTCAACTACTTCTTGTCGTGTAACTCCGCCTTCTCAACCCCTCTTCCCTCAGGGGCTTCAGAGAGGGGAGGGGTTGAGGAGGCGGCGTGCTGAATTCTTCGGTTGCGCACATTTGGAGGCTAAATCAAGTATATAATTATCGGATTGCATTATCGGTTGAATTTTTTTATTATCTGGATTATCTGTGTGGCGTCATAATTGCCATTATCGGCCGATAATTATCGGCGACCGATATTATCGTGTATCTTTAATATTTAGTCACAATATACAAAGTCACAAGTCTTTCTATCCGTGGATCCCTCTCACAGAAAGAATGTTAATAATGTAAATGCCATCTTGAGGATTTATTGTCATAATAAACAAATACAGTACTTGTGTACTGTATGCTGAATGTATATATTCGTCCGAGTTTTATTCATTTTTTTATATTGTGATCGGATCGGGAACATCCCTAGTAAAAAGAGTAGCGGTTATCTCCGACAAAAATGGACACTCCACAAGCTTGTGTGCATTTACGTTCCTGGTAGCCTCGTTTCATACGAGTCTTTTAAAGTCAAAGCTCATTCTAAATGAGCTTCCATCGACTAGCATTGCCTGAATGTCAGAGGTTAGTTAAAGCAGAGGGGAGGCAGCGTGCTACTGTAACCATCCATTAAAAAGCGGTGGTAATTGATTACCTCTCAGACTCAATTAAGGCCGTACACTTGCAGCTTAATGATTGACTGATTGAAACCTCGCGGCGGGACATTCTTATTACTTTGGCAGTGCTTTATTTTACAGATTCAAATGTAACATGTTGTGATACTCTCTCAAAAATATTTGATCGAGACAACTCTATAAACAACTGGAAATGTTGTTTTCAGCACTGAGCTGCCAATGGCTCATCTTGGGCCGAAAGGGGGGTCCAGATGGCCTGGGGAACATTTGTGCAACAGACCGGTTAAATGCTAACAAGCTACATCTTTCCACAACCAGGTTGTGCCCTGAGGAAGGGACACGGACCGCCCGCTAACATTTAGAAGGGATCACAGCTAGACCGCCTCGGGGCTGATTCATCTCTACGAGTGTTAAATATGAGATGACAGTACTTTGGGAGAAATAGTCAGGTTAGGTAGATATGTTATTCACGCTCAGGGGAGTCCTGTTGTAGATGGCAAACCAGGTCATATAATTTCAAAAGAAATAGAAATAGGAATAGAGAATAGCAAAAAATATGCCCCATTAATTCAATACAACATTAAGTCCAAATGGAAGAATGCACTAATACACTACCTTGTCTATCACATGACGTCTAAAATATTCAACGAAACCATAAAAATCTGAATCATAGGGGTCATATCGAACCAATTTATCTAGCTTATCTATTGATGGCGTAACATCCAATTATCACAGACTCCCCTGATTTAGCGAGAAAATAAGTCTTATCTAATCAATAACAAAACTACAGTGTATCACAAAAGTGAGTACACCCCTCGCATTTCTGCAGATATTTAAGAATATCTTTTCATGGGACAACCCTGACAAAATGACACTTTGACACAATGAAAAGTAGTCTGTGTGCAGCTTAGATAATGGAGTTAATTTATTTTCCCCTCAAAATAACTCAAAATACAGCCGTTCATATCTAACACCTTGGCAACAAAAGTGAGTACATCCCTTAGAAACTACACCCCTAAATGTCCAAATTGAGTACTGCTTGTCATTTTCCCTCCAAAATGTCATGTGACTCGTTAGTGTTACTAGGTCCAGGTATGCATAGGGAGCATACTGGTCACTGGTACACCCCTTAGTGAAAGTTGTCAATATTAACATACAACATGTCAACTGTCAATATTTTGTGTGGCCACCACTATTATCCAGAACTGCCTTTACTCTCCAGGGCATATAGTTGACCAGAGCTTCACAGGTTGCCAATGGAATACTCTTCGACTCCTTCATGAGGACGCTGCGGACCTGCCGGATATTTGAGACTTTGCGCACCTCCACCTTCCGCTTGAGGATCCCCCAAAGATGTTCTATTGGGTTCAAGTCTGGAGACATGCTTGGCCAGCCCATCACCTTTACCCTCAGCCTCTTCAGTAAAGCAGTGGTCATCTTGGAGGTGTGTTTGGGGTCATTGTCATGCTGGAACACTGCCCTACGACCCAGTTTCTGGAGGGAGGGGATCATGCTCTGCTGCAGTATTTCACAGTACATGTTGGAGTTCATGTTTCCCTCAAGGGAATGTAACTCTCCAACACATGCAGCACTCATGCAGCCCCAGACCATGACATTCCTACCACCATGCTTAACTGTAGGCATGACACACTTATCTTTGTACTCTTTACCTGGTCGCCGCCACACATGCTTGAGACCATCGGAACCAAACAAATTAATCTTCGTCTCATCAGACCATAGGACATGGTTCCAGTAATCCATGTGCTTTGTTGACATGTATTCAGCAAACTGTTTGCGGGCTTTCTTGCGTATCGTCTTCAGAAGAGGCTTCCTCCTGGAGTGACAGCCATGCACACCAATGTGATGTAGATTGCGGCGTATGGTCTGAGCACTAACAGGCTGACCCCCCGACTTTTCAATCTCGGCACCAATGCTGACAGCACTCCTGTGACGATCTTTCAAAGAAAGCATTTGGATAGGACGCTCAGCATGTGCGCTCAGCTTCTTTGGACGACCAACCCGAGGCCTGTCCTAAGTGGACCCTGTTCTTTTAAAACGCTGGATGATCTTAGCCACTGTGCTCCAGCTCAGTTTCAGGGTGGTGGCAATCTTCTTGTAGCCTTGGCCATCTTCATGTAGCACAACAATACGTCTTATAAGATCCTCAGAGAGTTCTTTGCCAGGTGGTGCAACTTTCAGTGACCAGTATGAGAGAGTGTGAGAGCTGCACTACAAATTTGAACACACCTACTCCCTATGCACACCTGGACCTAGTAACACTAACGAGTCACATGACATTTTGGAAGGAAAATGACAAGCAGTACTCAATTTGGACATTTAGGGATGTAATTTCTAAGGGGTGGACTCACTTTTGTTGCCAGGGGTTTAGATGTTAATGGGTATATTTTGAGTTATTTTGAGGGGAAAATAAATTAACTCTACTGTATTATATAAGCTGCATACAGACTACTTTTCATTGTGTCAATGTGTCATTTTGTCAGTGTTGTCCCATGAAAAGATATACTTAAATATCTGCAGAAACGCGAGGGGTGTACTCACTTTTGTGATACACTGTAGCAGTACTCCAGGTTGCCTGATACTGTACACTTTGCTTGGGAACTCCACTCCCCCCATAAACGCCTGGTACTCTATAAACGCCTCATGAACCGCTATACGAGCAAATACAGTAGGTCTGCGGGCTACAGTGGGTGACTATGTAACCATGGCAACAGCAGCAACACTGTTCTTATTAGTGCAGTTGAAATTTCAACTGTAAAATCATTAAAAATGTTTACTTTAATGGCATGAACAGATACACAATGACTCGTCCTGATATTGACAATCATTAATTTCTCTTTGAATGGACACATTCAATGTTTAGACACAAGCAACCATCCCCCCACCTTGATTCCTTACACTCACCGGTCCATCTTCCTCAGCTAGCACACTAATCCTGATCCTTAAAGAGATAGGCTGCTTCCGTTTAAGGAAGAAAATACTTCCCAGATAATGAGCGTGTATGTGGGACCATCCGTCCATTCATTTTCTACAGCGCTTGTCCTCATTAGTGTTACAGATGAAATGGAGACTATTCCACCTGACTCTGGATGACAGGACTAGCCAACCACAGAGCACTAATAGACAAACATTCAGTGTTTAAAAAAACAACCTGTTCACGATTACAATGATCTCACGATATGGCAAAACAACAATTATCGACACATGGGTCAGGAAATCATTTTACAAAACAACTAGCACGCAAACATATATTAGCTGAAACAACTTACAGCTTGATGTGGGCCCAACCAGAGCGCAGCTATCTAGACATGTGCCGATTACCGGTTTCAAGCTATACCCTGGTATGAAAACGTCACGGTTTCAGAACCGCAAAAATTTTCCGTCACACCGTCCCTAAGGTATTAAGTATTTTTTATGCCCCACAAATGGAGGGAGAAACACTGGTTGTTGCTCAGTGTCAGTGTGTCAGCTGTGCTGCACGATGGCTGTAGGAGGTGAAACTCCTGAACTTTTTCCCCTATCGAAGACAACGAAATAGCAGGTATGGGAATACTTCGGCTACAGAAAAGTTACAGACGGCCGCGGCTTAGAGGAGGAGGGCCAACCGACATGTAAAACATGTTTGCTGAGGGTGGCTTCCGAGGAGGCAATACCTCCAATATGATGTCTCATTTATACAAAATTAAAGGTTATTTAACGCTATCATGAACATTTCCCACAAGTTACGAGAGTTAATTCCAGCGTGTTTAGTGTGTCTAGCAGTGTAAAAACATGTGTTTTTTTTCTCTCTGGCAACGGTCTATGTTGAGAAAGAGTTTGTGTATAATGTAAACATGATACAAGTCATACACAGGTGCTTTTTATGTAAAATAATTCAATTATTTTTGTTCTGATGGTAATAATGTTGAGCTGTGGCTGTGTGTTTAGACTCCTGTACAGTGGAAAAGTTTTTTTTTTAAAAACCCAGATATGTAAAAGTAACTTGTTTTAGAGCTGTAATTACAATACCATGATACTTTGAAACCGTGATATTTTGGCTTAAGGTTATCATACCGTCAGAATCTCATACCAGCACATGCCAACAGCTATGCTTTATCCATGTCAGAAGTCTAAGTCTGCTCCTCAGTCATACAAGGCGACAGTCCAGCCAGACCCAACGCTGCCACCAGACGGCAGTGTATCCTCTATCATTAAAAAAATACAATACTTTTGGACTTTTTGGATGGTTATTTTGATATTTAGGGGTACATAAAAGGTTTATTCCGACTAAGGCGGAAATTCGGGTTACGTCGCCAGCGCAGGACCAGAACTTGTTCATAACTCGGGGAGTACTTGTACTGTCACTTGGATTGGGCATCGAATGAATTTGAACGGTTTCAGTTCCGACTTCCCGTTTCGATTCTGGTTCCAAACGATTCTCGATTTCGGTTCTTTTAATAGACAGGGTAAAAAAAATGGGATAGTTCATATTATTTCTTAACTTCTCGATTTTTTTTTTAATTATGTGAACTTCAATTAACTGAATTTCTCAGAGGGCTATTTTTAACTTGTATATAAACATCAGTCTTTGAACTTGAACATGATGACGTTTCTTTCCACAGGAGTGCAATTTCACAGAGATGTTTATTTTTCAAAAGCTCACGGAGAAAACATTTACACATATTCTTTAGCCTATGCTTTACAGTGTCTTATGCTGCAGGCATTTATTGAATTGCTTCGTTTGTTTTAGGTGGTATTTCTACAAGTTGTTGTTTTCTTGATCTTTAGTTGACTACTTCTTAAGTTTGATTTCTTTCTAAATATGATATATTGTTCATCCGCCCACAAGATGTCACTATTGTAGCTCTAAAGTTTTTCTTTGGTTTTGCTATGTGTGCTTGGCTTCCCCTAGCGGTCACTTAATGAAAGCAGCAGGCAAAAAGAACTTAACACTTTAGTTGGAAAATAATCCTTGAGGTGTATGGACGTTACACTCCTCCTCTGCACTACACATCGTTGACAACCCTCGATAAAACAAAGTCTGTAAGTTTGCACGTTTGAACAGAGGGTCTGATATAATTTCGGTGTGTTTATTCTGTTACTTTGTCATTTATGTGAAGCGACGCAACACGTTTTTGTGCTAAGCTAAATTAGCCACTTCATTTGATTTGCTCATAACGGAGCTAGTTTTCATGTGGCTTCTCCTTCGTTGGGTTCGGCAGCTATTTTTTCGGTCGCTGTTCAGGCCATTGAAACTTGGAATCGGAATAAAAAAATTCGAGCGGTTCCAGGAGAACTAGCGCGTTAATCCCAGATTCCATCGATGTTCAATGCCCAACCCTACCCATGATACAAGGTTCACGATAACGATGATCTCACGATATGGCGAAACAACAATTATCGATACATGGGTCAAGAAATCATTCTACAAAACAACTAGTACACAAATTTATATTAGCTGAAACAACTTACAGCCAGATGTGGGCCAAACCAGAGTGCAGCTATTAGAGGCGTGCGAAATTTCCGATTCATAGATTATTTGCGATTCGGCCGTGGAAGATTCGAGAACGATTCATAAACATCCAAATTCCGATTATTGAATTATACCAGGTGAAGCGGAAATAAAACACAGTCAGTGCGGTCTTTGGGACGCCACGGTCTTTGGGACGCAATGAGGAACGGACCGAGAGTAAATATCTTATTCAACTAATGCCGCTACTTTAAAAAATAAATAAATAAATAAAAATTCCTGGCTGCAGCCGACAGCCGCTACAAACAGCGACCGGTTGCTAGTTGCTAAAAACATACGGCAACATATGGCTATGGCAGATATCACATATTGTAGAACTAGATGTGAATTGACAGACAACGACATATACAAAGAACTAGATGCGAAATGACAGACTTGCCGCCATCTTAAAGCAGTAGACTTCTCTAGAAGTCTCTGTTGAAGCGAACCTAATTACTTTTTATGTAAAATATCCCTAAATCGGCAAAATCTTGATTTGAATCTATCTTTAAATGATGAAACAGTTTTAAAACTTTGACATGTCAAAAGTAGACGGATGGGAAATCATGGAATAACGGGAACAATTTTCATAACTTTAACGGTTGATTCACAACATTAAATTAATTGAATGTAGTTTAAAGCTTTTGATACAGAATGGGGACTTGAGTATTTTATTTACTGTTTTTAACTGTTAACTTGATACTAAAATAGTTTGGTTTAGCCTGAGAGGATTTTTGAACATTTTCGGAACTAATGTACAAAACATTAAAAGTGTGGTGGGGTGCATCAATAATTGATTTATGATCGAATCGGAGCCTCTGAATCGTAATCGTAATCGAATCGTTAGGTGCTCAAAGCTTCCCAGCTCTAGCAGCTATCCTTTATCCATGTCAGACGTCTGACGTCTGTTCCTCAGTCATACAAGGCGAAAGTCCAACCAGACCCAACGCTGCCACCAGAGGGCAGTGTATCCTCCATCAATAAACAAAATACAATACTTTTGGACTTTTTCGATAGGTATTTTGAGATTTTGGGGTACTTAGAGGGTTAATTCCGACTTTCCGTCGCCAGCATAGAAACGGAACTCATTTGTAACTCAGGAACTACCTGTATTTTCACACCCCTAATTGCTAGGCGGCTGTAATTTGTTGCTCCTGTTGTCGTATTTTGGAAGTAACAGAGCCATAAGGTTCTATTTTCGAATTAAAAAAAAGAAAAAGAAGAGATGGTTGTGGCTACAGTTTAAAAGAGCACGTTGTCAGACTTGACAGTAGATTACTCGAGTGCACGCACTCAAGCACAAAATGGAATACTGTAATGTCATGGCATCCCACACATCTGTGCTGTGAGCGTCAAGCAATCCCATCGTAATCTTGCCAAGGTCCCTTTATCACGCCGTCATCTGGCTCCTGATACTCGCACTCATACCGCCGGCGAGCGATTAAGCGCTCTCTATCCCGCGCTTCCTGTACTGTTCCCGTCCCCCGTTCTCACACTCGCATGCAACTCAGATGCGAGCGATCCCGCGAGGCTCTCCAAACAGCTGACGGAGAGAAGTCTACTCGGGGAAAAGACTGAGCCAATAAAACAAAATGGAGCTTGGCCGGACAAAAGAAACACAGTTGAGCGAGATTGGAAAGAACAAGACGGGAAAACAAGGGGGTTTTATTTTTCCAATCCTAGACTGAGAGCAGAGAATTGCATCCAGGGAATATTTTGTGGTCAACAAACACATTCCAAAGCCATCTTCTATCACGCTCGCTCCAACAAAACACTTTTAACAAAGATAAGGCTGTCCTACCCAAAGTCGTCCAAGGAATACATGTTCCCAACGCTCCGGTCCTTATGGCAAATAATGAAGGGAGGTGTAAAGGAGGAGATTACGGAGGAGATCTTGAGGTGTTAATCTGAGAGCAGGGAGCAACACGCATGCTGCCGGTGTCAAACCTTCCTTCCTTACATCTTCCAATGAGCCTGAAACACTGCTAAGAGGACGACTGCAGCAAGAGTAAGGGAATGCGAGCCAGTTAGAGAGAGAAAAAGGGAGAGAGGGAGGGAGGGAAAGGAAGAAAGAGAGAGAGAGGGAGGGAACATGTGACCGGCAAAGACCAGTCACCTCGTTCTTTTCGTTTGAGAAGAACGCTATCTTTCAGCCTCCAGGGAATCATTCACGCTGGATCAACGGAACAGCTACAGAGCTTATATCCATTATATGACACGCACTGCTTTTCTATAGGATACACAGGCTGCAATCTGCAGGTTTAATGCTTTATAGGGCACATTTAACTCATTGCCAGGCTTTGTCGGCTCAAGACGTCTAATCCATTTTGATTGGGAAAGTCTGGAACAGAATAAGGCTGCAACAACTAATCGATTTATACATTTGTCGCCAACTACCGTAATTTTCGCACAATAAGGCGCACCTGACTATAAGCCACCACCCACTAAATTTGGCACGAAAACGGCATTTGTTCATAGACAAGCCACACTGGACTATAAGCCTCGCTGAATTTTGGTATAATTACATCAACACATATTAACCAGTAACACTTTATTTGACAGCGGCATCATACGACTGTAATGAGACCCTATGAACCACCATCATTGCTTTAAGAAGCTCTATTTGGCCATCACTGCTCCCTTGAGGGAGACAGTCAACTTCTGCTGCCACCTACTTTTAACATTGTTGTCATCCAAAATGCCTTCTAGCATGAATTGCAGCGCTACAGATGTAAATAACAATCAAAATTCATGTTCTGTGCTGAACATTTTGTTAGGTTTTGTGTTTGGTTTCTCCTTGTGTGACTTGTCCTGTGATTACCCATTGCTCTCACCTGTGTGTGTTTTCCCAGTGTATTCTGCAATCTGCATCCACCTGTGTTACCCAGCTGTTCCTTGTCTCGTTATCCCTTGTCTGCTTGTGTGTATATATGCTCCCATTTTCTGTTCACTCCTTGCTGCGTCATTGTCTATGTCTATGTCCGTCTCTGCCAAACTTCAAGTCCGTTCCAAGCCCTCGTGTACCAGTCCCTCTGATTTAAGTAAGTTTTGTTTTAATCTTGCCCTTTGATCCCCAGTGGTTTTGTTTGTACTTTGTGTTTTTGTTAGTTATAATTAAAACGTTTTTTGAGTTCATTGCCTTCTGCCTCCTGCCTTGCATTTTGTTTCCTGCGTTTGGGTCCACACACACCTGCCTGCCCAGCATTCCCTGACACATTTCTTGAGTTACTGTTCCAGTTATTTCATTAATTGGTAGTTATGGTATTTGGTAACACTTTATTTGACAGTGGAGCCATAAGTCTGTCAATAGACAATCAGAATTATGACATGACACTGTCATGAGCATTAATGAATGCTTATAACAGATGTCATTTAGTGTTATTTGGCAAATTATCTCACTTTTGAAAGGATGTAAAAGATCCAAGCTGGACGTAAATGGAGTTAGTGACATAATTTGCCGGATGACACTTAATGACATGAGAATTCAGTAATGCCCACGATTGTGTCATGTCATTATTATGACGGTCTTATTACAGTTTTATGATGCCGCTGTCAAATAAAGTGTTACCTTTTAACCCAAATAAATCAACAATTAAGCCGCACTGGACTATAAGCCGTAGGATTCAAAATGAAGGAAAAAAATAGCGGCTTATAGACGAAAATTACGGTAATTTGATCATCGATTTTTGTCTGCAGCTATGAGCACTAGGATTGGGCATCGAGAATCGATGGGATCTGGGACTAACACTCCGGTTCTCCAGGAACCGTTCGAAGTTTAAATTTCGGCTCCAAGTTTCAATGCCCTGACCGCCGACCGGAAACAATAGCTGCCGAACACCACGATGAAGAAGCCACGTAAAGACTAGCTCCGTTATGAGCAGAACATATGAAGTTGTTAATTTAGCTTAGCACAAAAATGTGTTGCTTCGCTTCATATAAGTGACAACATAGTCACGGAATAAACACACTGAAATGATATCAGACCCTGTTAAAACGTGGAAACTTAAAGATTTTGTTTTATCAAGGGTTCCCGACAATGTGCAGTGCAGAGGAGGTATGTAGAGTCTGTACACCTCAAGGATTCTTTTCCAACTAAAGTAATATGTTCTTTTTGCCTGCTGCTTCCAGTAAGTCACCACTAAAGGAAGCCAGGCGCACGTAGCAAAACCAAAGAAAAAACGTCCGGAGCAGTGTTGTTTTTGGCAGCCCTTTCAATTTTTGTTTTAGTCTTTTGGACGATAATACTTATTAGATTTAGTCATAATTTAGTCATTTCAAAATGTGGTAAATGGTAAATGGTAGTTTTTCTTCGTCTAGTTTTTGTTGATGGAAACTCAAGACTAATTTCGTCTTGTTTTAGTCGACGTTAATTAAAAAATTTTTCATCTGTAAAATAAAAAATTACTCTTTACCAAAACAAAGTTTTTCAATGAACATTGGCATACGAGCACATATTGTAGCATCTACAAGGACAACGCCAACTTGGTGATGGTACACACTTGGAAGGAAAACAGTACAGTGATACCTCAGCTCACGAACATAATTGGTTCCCAGAAAGTGTGTGTAAGGCGAAAAGTTCGTCTTCCGAACATTTATTTCCCATAAGAAACCATTAAAATGAGAATAATCCGTTCCCAGGTCCCCATAAAACATAATTTTCTACTAAATAAGCCTTAAAACTACACAAAAATATACCTTATTTTATGTATAATAAATGTGCTATTGTATTATAATTAAAGAAATAAACTGTACTGTATAATAAAGTAGTTTTATTTACCTTTGTGATGGTAGTTGATGGCTTGATGGAATGGAGTGGGAGGAGTAGGGAGGGAGGGAGTTACTGTTTGGAAGGAGAGTGTTACCAGCAAAGTGCGCAGTTAGCGTAGACTCCACTGCTGTGCCCCCCACATGCTTTTGGTTGTTAATAAAAGCCATCCGACGCCTCTGGGTGTTTGTATGCACGCCGCCACCTTTCTGGAGAGGAAATCGGGCGAACCGAAGACAACCGACGACAACGAGCCAACGTGACTCGCCGGTCCACTTCTCACTACGGTGGGAAGCTGAAAGCACCGCCAATTACCAGTCGAGGGTGAATTGGTAACACGAGTCACCTTCCATAAGGACTGTAGGTAACTCTTTTTCGGTCCCATAATAGCAAAAGTACACTCAATATGGTCCAAAATCTCTATCAAACACAAACCACGTCCGCACTCAACGAGAGTGAGGGGACGAACTGGGACGCCGTGAGCGTGCGTCAGCTTCTCGTGGAGCTTTTCGACCGCGTGAATTGGTTCGTCCGCCGAAAACTAGTTCGTCAGCAGAGACTATATGCTCGCGAATTTAATGTTCTTGAGGCGAAAAGTTCGTGAGCTTAAGCGTTCGTGAGCCGAGGTATCACTGTATATTATTTTCAATTAATTATACCCACCTGGATGCCAGGAACTGCATGTAAAAAAAAGTTGTCCGATAGTTTAAACGGACACTTGCCATTAGCATTAGCCTAATGCTAACGTGAGTATAGCATTGTGTTAAACGCAAATGCTATGTGTGAGAGAATTTTATTCATGCTTAAAACAGAACCATTATACATTTCATATTTTTTATGCATTTGTTATGCTTGCATGACAGCATTATAGCATACAGTATTATTGTTATAATAATCTGTAGTAATCTTTTTGAGTGTGCCTTCCACGGCCTTGACGATCGTAGACGGTATCACCATATGCCCAAATATGGACTGTTATGCTCCGTTGTTTCCCAATGTGCCCTGAATGAATGCAATGAATGCCCAGTGGTTTCTTAACTTCGTTCCACCCGGCACCAGTGTTCAAGGTCTCAGCTCAAAGATGTTTTTGTATGGAAAAATACCAAGGCTTGTGAGATGATGAGTTTCGTTTCCGGGTAAAGTTTCACGGGGCGCTCCGGCACAGCCCTTTTTAACAGTATAATTGTCTAGCTTCTATTGTATAGCTTCGTACTTTCTGGCTGATCTCAGCTCCTAACTGAGTCTTATCATTTTGTACCCGTGATATATCATGTTATATAAAAGTCTTCGAAGCAGGCAATCCTTGGCTGACTGATTCATTATTCTCATTTTGTTGAGGTTAAAATGGTGGCTGTTTACTAACACATCTAGTTCTTTATAATACTTGTTGCTAATGCCGCCGTGTCTGTCATTTACATCTAGTTCTGTATGTATGTGATATCTAGAGAAGCATCATGTGGGCGTAGTTTGTAGGCTATCGACTACAGTCAGGTATTATTAGAGCCACCTAGCATAGTAGCATCACGTTTGCAATGGCGTCACACTCCCTTGCCTCCTCCCCACTCCTGCTCTGCTCTCTCGTCTCCGTGAGTCCGTCTCTCTCAGACTTTTTTTATTCAACCAACTTAGTAGTAACGCACACCTTTCCCGCCTCAGTAACGGTAACGCCGTTGCCAAGATGAGAAAATGAATTAATTAGATTACTCACTACTGAAGAAAATAACGCCATTAGTAACGCCGTTATATTTAGGGCTGTCCCAAACGACTAATTTTCTCCCGATTAGTCAGCCGACTATTTTTACGATTAGTCGACTAATCTAATAATTATTTATTTATTTATTTATTATTTTATTTTTAAAAACTAATTTAGCAATGAAATTTTTGTTGATGCTTATCAATTAAAAAAAAAACATTGGAACACTCAAATCATTTATTAAAGTACAAATAAACACGTAAATAACAATAATAAATCACAAATAAACAATGAGTTCAAATGCTGATAGAATTAACTAGTGTAGCATCCCGATTGAAAAGATGGTCTCTTAAACTGATGGTTTACAACTTTTATTCCATCCTTGATGTAAACACACCGTAAGAGCTACGGCGCACACAAATAAAGCAACACAATTAGAAATTAACAAAAACTTTTCACCTTTTTCCTTTTAAACCTTATTTATATATCAATGAATTGCCTATATGAATTGCCTTTACCTTATTACCTTATCATTGACAATCTCTCCCTTGAGTGCAATCACTGTATATACTGTATATATTTATGACCTTTTAACCTTATATAATTTTCTATACCATAAAATAAACCATAACATGAAATAAACCTTTCAATTAGCATTAAGAACAATACTAATAGCACTTATAGGCCCATTGTCAATGAAACATTATTATTTAGTAAGGCGACAGCAACCTCTGGTGTACAAAAAATGAAAGAAAGAAAAAAAAAAAAACCTTACAAACTGCGTGAAGGCGCTTGAGGTGTTTATTCACGGCCGACGTGCAGCCAAGCTTGGCACTGAAGAGACAGGACAGAAGAGTCCTTTGTTTCTTTGAAATAAGTCAATGTTTTGGCCACTCTGGTGCGCTTTTTTTTGGCTTTGTGCCGCTTTCCCTGCTTGCAAACAGAGCATCCGACATTCTAACTTTCCACGCATATATTTTTTTAACCCTTCATTAACCGTCGACGGCATGTTGTGCTCGTCGACGGATTTACGTCATCGATGACGTCGACTACGTCGACTAGTCGGGACAGCTGTAGTTATATTCTAACACCATTATTAACAACACTGCAGTGGCCCGTACTACGAACGGAGTTCAACCTCCCCAGAAGTAATCCAGTTTACCAGCGGATAACCAGAGTTGACAAAACCTGGTTATCTAGTTTGTGGTCAATCGGTGCTACGATGCTGATTCGTCGAACCTGTGTCAACCCAGTCAGAGTTACTGCGCGTTCACATAAAAGGAGGCGGAGACCAGAGTCAAACACTACTTGTGACGATGGCACGGGCACCTTACTTCATGGAGGAGGAATGGGCGATAATCATGTGCAGTTATGAGGAATTAAAATCCATCCTCACCGCGAAATCCAACACCGCTTCGGCGAGTATAGCGCGACTGGTGTGTTGGCAGCGAATTTACACTGTTAGTGAGTTAGATGGACTTACGACCCCCACCCCCCTAAAAATGTTCTCGGATCTACACAATTCACGTAGGTCACCCTTTTTGACTTCAAAACGGCGAATTTCGCCAAAAGGTGAGTGATTTTCGTGCCTGTTAATCAGCTAATTAATCCATGATAAAAATAATCGTCTGTTGCATCTCTGGCAGAGAATAACCACCAAGCCCTCCAAGTCAAAATGGATTCGACATCTAGCACCGTCAATGGAACTTAAAAATTAACATTTCCGGTCAGTTCTCCCACTTTAAACTGAAATAATCGATAGCTGCAACCCGAGTACCGTTACAACCCTATCATGCGTATATAGATTATGTGTCCTCTCTGGATGACAAATTGTGCGTTGCATTCAGCAGGGGTCCGACTAAGGCAAACTTAGACTAATAAGCTCCTTTGCTGGCAAGATGACGAGTGGGTATAAACCATCTATAATGGCAACGCAGAAACAAGAAGCTGACTGCTGGGTTGAAAATGTGGTCAAATACTCAAAAATGTAAAATACTTCACCCTCATATGGAAGGTTTTTTTGTTTTGTAGCTTCTTCACTAATGTCTCAGTATTCGCGAAGTCTGGACTAGCGAACACAAACATTGAAGTATTCCTTTGTTTAAATAAACTCGTAGTGCTGTTTTTGGAGTCATTTTCCTTGTGCGCATCTGTCCACCAGATCCTGCTTTGATTTCTATAATTTTGCCTAGCAACAAACCCAGATTAATCCATTCTGTTAATCAACATTGCTGCGTCTGCTGGGGTCTCCGGGGGTCCATGAGCTGCTAGTTGGGGGTCCACATACTTTGCAATAAATTATTAGATATATTGTACTAGAGCTGAAACGATTACTCCAATAATTCGAGTAAGACGATTTTAAAAATTGATCGAGGAATTTTCCCCGCCTCGAGGAATCATTTAATTTTGCCACCTAAGCATGACGTTTTGCCCGGACTACTTTCAATGCGACACAACGCGCTAACGTCATGTGCGTACAGGAAGAAGACAGAGGTGGCGGAAATATTTGATTTCAACCATGCCTGAACGTAGACGTAACGACAAAGAGGCCGAAGAAAGTGAAGAGAAAGGCACCAAGAAAAAGTAGAAAATCTCAAAAGTGTGGGAGCATTTCGAGCTGGACACCAAAGCATGTATTCACTGTACGACAGCGCTTGCATAACCCTACAGCACATCTTCAATGCTGCAGCTCCACCGAAGGCATAGGCGGATCTACTATTCAGGCGAAGGGGGTGATCGTCTCAGGCCCCCAACCAGTAGGGGGCCCCCAACCAGCTGCCCTTGCCCCAACAAGCAAGGGCTTGGGCCACCGGAGCCAGCAGCACCCCGACTATTCGTCATGTATAATTATGTCAGCATACCAAACAAACAAATCAAAAAACAAAAAAAGAAAGCCATTTGAATGCTGCGTTTATATTATCTCTCTCCCCACACACACACTACAATGGACTGTTCCACGACGACGGACTGAGTATCAGTCGCTTAGCTTCATTTAGCGCGTTTAGCTTCGCTTAGCTCCGTTTAGAATCGCTTAGCTCCGTTTAGCGTTGCTTAGCTCCGCTTAGCTGTTCGTTAGCTTCATTTAGCTCTCCCGTGTTTTTCACGCCATTAAGCTCGCTATTTTTACAGCTCACTTGCTGCTTTGCACGTCGGCTATCTTTTATTTCGAACACATGAGCGAACGTGCTCTCCATGAGAGCCAAAGTGCAGTGAGGCAGAAGTTGAGAACAGGCCGCTAATGCCTCTTTAAACTTTCTTCTTCTTCTTCAAACCGAACATAAAATACACGACAGCACACCCTGTGGCGAAACAATGCAGTACAGTTCCAATCAGTCATACAATAACACTCAACAGCTGGTTAAAAACATTTGTTAACGGGAAAAAAAAAAAAAAAAAAAATCTATTAGTGACACCACAGCCAATGACGAAAAATGTTTTTTCACGGAGTGTAAACCTTACATCCGGAGAACATTTAAAAAAAAAAAAAAAAAAGCACACATCTTCGTCATATAAATAACAATTTCTGGAGTTAATCCCACATACTTCAGAATTAATATTATAATATGTTGAGTAAATACTACAGAATACAGATTCTACACTAAGAATAGCTTTCAAATGACATTCTTTATGACAAATGTGATTGCCAATGACTAATTATTATAATTATTATACTACTATTATATATAGTAAAGTTACTATAATAATAGTGCTAGAATGTTTTTTGAAGAATTGTTTTGAATAATGTTGGAAAGGCAAAGTCAGTGTTCTGAATCTGTTTACTTTCCATTCTTTTGCACTAGTAAATGCTATCAGCATTTAACCTCATTGTGTATTTGTGATTAATTATTGTTATTTATATGATTATTTGTACTTTAATAAAGAATTTAAGTGTTCCAAAATGGTTTTATGAATTAATAAGCGTCAATAAAAATTTCATGGCTAAATTAGTAACAAAAAGAAAATTATTAGATTAGTCGACTCATCGTAAAACTAGTCGGCTGACTAATCAGGAGAAAATTTGTCGTTTAGGACAGCCCTAGTGTACCGGAACATATTTCCTCTCACACCCTTCTCACCTTTTTATATGCGATATGTTCGCTTTAGGCCTCAAAATTGCCAAGTCCGCCACTGACCGAAGGCACCCGATTTACTCCGAGAGCGGAGGAGCAATACTTGAGACAAGGTAAAATGAAGTTAACGTAGCGTTAATGGATAAGATTAACATTACTGTACCTTGCTAACATAACGCTAGCCCTGGATAGGACTAGGTTTCTATTAATTACGACTACTGTCGATGCGCGGCTTTCATACAGCATTTTTTTAAATCTGTAAAAACACAGCGCTGTAGAGTGATGAGGGTGTAAAATTGAAACATAACAAAGCTAACTGTCAATCTTAGCTCGGTAGTCATTGATGGATAAAACACCAAAAAGCACTGTTGATCCAATACAGCAGGTATCATACATATATTTTGAACTAGTGCTGCAACGATTAATCGATTAACTCGAGTATTCGATAAGAAAAAAAAGATTCAAATTAAATTTTGCTGATTCGAGTATTCGTTTAATTGAAAGTGGCGTTGTAATGGTTTATTTTGAAAGTGTTTGCATTTAGTTTTATTGATTTGGGTGGATACACTGCTAGTCTGCCTCATTTCACATGGCTGAATCCAGCTGCTCCATGTTAAGACCAACATAAGTTTTTGTTTGAGCTAATGTTTTTTTTAAAGACATTCGTAATTTAAATTTATTGGTATAGTTAGCCGTTTTTTTTGTGGGAATATGTGTTCGAACCATTTGTTAAGAGCATTGTTTAAAAAAAAAAAAAAAAAAAAAAAAAAAAGGGGAAAAAAGCGTTAGCGTTTTATAGCATTTAAACTAGCGGACTTTTGCTATGTAATTTAGCCATTGTTCTTTTGTTGTACATAGATCCTTATTTATTTATTTTTTTATACCGTTTAAGGCTCAACTCAGGTATTTCAATTTTTCATGTTCCTTATCCGATTACTCGATTATTCGAACTAACTAGTTCATCGATTAATCGACTACTTTAAAAATCGATAGCTGCAGCCCTATTTTGAACACTGCAAAATCTCAAATCAGGACTTATAATTTAGACTAACTTAAAACTTAACTAAATTTAGCTTGAGGCAAATGGAAATTCAATTGAAAAACATCGGAAAAACACTTAACTTTTGAGTGATGTGTGTTATCAAGCATAATGACATTTCTAGGCAAGAGATCAGAATTGTTTTTTTTTTTTTTTTTTTTTTTTAAGTAAAGCAGTGATTTGTTGGGGGTTTTTTCCAGTCACATCTGAGATGCAATTTTTGGCTGTTTTAGACAATGTACATCTAAAATAAAGACATTGATTGTCTAAAGATGGTTCAATATTAGGTGAAATGTCTTGTTTTCTCATATATATTTATAATTACTCTTACTTTTATAATTAAAATGTGTGTGTTACATAAACCTAAAAACACTGCTTGTGCACAGAATTTCCAACTTTGGGCAAACGGGCATCACGTTCAGCATAACTGTCTTCCCTCAGGCACATCGTTAAAAACGAGTGTTTGTTTCTTAGTGGTAATTGAAGTCACAAGTCACTTTTTTAGGAAAATGGCCATGGGGCAATGGGAAAAATGACTCGATATAGCAGCCAAATTGCTGAATTGGCGACACTGAGTTGTATTTCTTTCATGTTTTTAGTACGGCTGTCAAACGATTAAAATTTTTAATCGAGTGAATCACAGCTTAAAAATTAATTAATCGTAATTAATTGCAAAATTCAAACCATCTCTAAAATATGGCTTATTTTTCTGTAAATTATTGTAGGAATTGAAAGATAAGACACAAGACGGATATATACATTCAACATACTGTACAAGAGTACTGTATTTGTTTTTTATAACAATAAATTCGACAAGATGGCAGTAACATTATTAACATTTTTTTCTGTTAAAGGGATCTGGGGGCATTAAAGGTCATTAACATGATCAACATTCTGTTAAAGCGATCCATGGATAGAAAGACTTGTAGTTCTTGAAAGATAAATGTCAGTATAAGTAATAGTAATTTTTTCGTTTTAATGAAATTTGTAAAATTTTCATTCAAAAAATAAACTAGCCATTGTTGACGTAGCCGAGCAGTGACGTCACATGGGCTCCCTGCCGTTCTTCCACAGTGTCCTTAACTACATAAGATAGTGATTGAAATACACCACAAGGTGTCAATGGCGAGTTTTAAATTACTTAGAAATCTAGCCAATGAGTGTGTTTTGTCCCTTGACTGACTCCATAGCTCCGTTTTTTTTTTTTTTTTTAGACTGGGTCTATTGTGATTCATGTTCGATTGAGTGCTGGCTTAACAACGTACGAGACCTCTGATAGTTTGTATATTGTGACTAAATATTGCTATCCAGTGTATTTGTTGAGCTAAACGAAATGTTTGAATAGAGTTTGACCAAAGTCTGAGTAAGTTTTATGCGGATTTTGCATAGCTATTTTTATTGGGAATGCCAGTTCTTTACATTGTTGTTTAACTACGTGAGAATAGGGCCTCGTTAATACAGATTGAAGCACTTTTCTTTTTGTGAACACTATTTTTTTTTGAGGGATAGGAATATTATTTTTGTGTTGCTTTCACTAAATGATACTTATGTTTGTTGTGAAGGAGTTGCCAATAAACGGTACAGTCCAATGAACGCCTGTGTCCACTCGCCTTTCTTTGCCTTTTAGCTCTCAATGTGCAAAAAACGGCGTCATTGTAATGTTTGAGGCAATGCATGAGCGGGACATTCCGCGCATGCGTTAAATGCGTCCAATATTTTAACGTGATAAATTCAAAAAGTTAATTCCTGCCCTGATGGGGGAAAATATTATGTGATGACATAACATTAGCACATTATGCCTTTGTGATGAATGATTGCTTCTGTGACCTAGATTGTAACAACTTCTATTGTTTTTCACCTTGAGTCCCATAGTTAGGAGAGAATCTCATGAGATAACTTGTTTTGCACCATAGTATTGTTTTATTACACGCCTGGGTCCCATAGCTTGAAGGGAATCTCACGAGATAACTTGTTTTGCACCCATAATATTTACCATTTGTTGCATCTGTTGCAGCACAGCTCATTTGTCCCATGTGAAAAGCCCTTTTTCAACGGGGTTGAGCCAAAAGTAGCTTTAATGTTTGTCCTTGGGCAGGGCCGCGCCGCTCGGAGACGGAGGTTGGCGCCTCCGCGGGGCACGTCCCTACAAAAACAAGACATTTCCAGGCGACCCGTGAAGTCCGCTGGTGGATTAGATGTACGGATCGCCCAGCTTTGTCCTTTTGCCGCTTTACCGGAGTGTTGGCTTCCCGCTCATTTGTCACGGTAAACGATTTTCATTGCTAAGGGGTTGTGCTGTAACAGTAACGTGGGGATTCTGGGATTGACAAACTCAAATCTAGCGTCATCGTTAGCGTTTGTTATGCTTGTTTGCTTGCTCTTGTGGGATTGTAATCAATAAATCTCATTTATTCTGCATTTTCTAATCAATAAACATCGTCTATTGAGCAAAAGTGTGCTGGTTGCTGACTCACCGCGAACCCGGAAATTTCGGAAAACACGCCCGTTAACGCGATAAATTTGACAGCACTAATAATTATTCATGATTACTAGGGCTGTCAAAATTATCACGTTAATGGGCGGTAATTAATTTTTTAAATTAATCACGTTAAAATATTTGATGCAATTAATGCACATGCACCACTCAGATTAAAATGACAGCACAGTGAAATGTCATGTTGTTAATTGTGTTTTTCGGAGTTTTGTCGCACTCTGCTGGCGCTTGGGTGCGGCTGATTTTATAGGCTTCAGCACCCATGAGCATTGTGTAAGTAATTATTGACATCAACAATGGCGGGCTACTAGTTTATTTTTTGATTGAAATTTTTACAAATTTTATTAAAACGAAAACATTAAGAGGGGTTTTAATTAGGGTTGTTCCGATCATGTTTTTTTGCTCCCGATCCGATCGTTTTAGTTTGAGTATCTGCCGATCCCGATATTTCCCGATCCGATTCAATTCCAATCATTCCCGATAATTTTTCCCGATCATATACATTTTGGCAATGCATTAAGAAAAAAATGAATAAAACTCGGACGAATATATACATTAAACATACAGTACATAAGTACTGTATTTGTTTATTATGACAATACATCGTCAAGATGGCATGTACATTATTAACATTCTTTCTGTGAGAGGGATCCACGGATAGAAAGACTTGTGACTTTGTATATTGTGACTAAATATTGCCATCTAGTGTATTTGTTGAGCTTTCAATAAATGATACTGTAGCCATGCCCAAATGCATGATGGGAAGTGGAACCATGACTGTGCGTAGTGCTACCAATTGATATATCTTCTCTGCGTTGGGAAATAACATAAGGTGTTAAGAAAAAGATCATTTGCTACCTTGCTTCCCCACATTGCTTCCCATGATATTTCTAATCGTGGGAATAGGGATTGTAAGGCTTTAGCCAATTAAAAAAAGGCTCAAAGGCTGCCATAATTCACTCTACTCATTTTAGGCTGCCTTTTATCTCTCTATATAGGTAAAACGGCGTCATTACAGATTGAGCGCGACAATACGTGAGTGGATCGTGCAGCGCATGCATTAATTGCGTTAAATATTTTAACGTGATACATTTTAAAAAAAAATAATTACCGGATAAATTTGATAACCCTACCTTAAGCCTAAACTAAAGACTCTGCATGAGTGTAACATATTATGTCTGTAACGTTAAATACAATTAGAAAACGATTTAACTAAAATATATATATATATTAAAAAAGGCATGGCCGATATTTTTTTTTGCAGATTCCGATACTTTGAAAATGACGTGATCGGACCCACATCTCTAGTTTTAATATAAAATTTCTATAACTTGTACTAACATTTATCTTTTAAGAACTACAAGTCTTTCTATCCATGGATCGCTTTAACAGAATGTGAATAATGTGAATGCCATCTTGTTGATTTATTGTTATAATAAACAAATACAGTACTTATGTACCGTATGTTGAATGTATATATCCATCTTTAGTCTTATCTTTCCATTCCAACAATAATTTACAGAAAAAATTGGCATATTTTATAGATGGTTTGCATTGCGATTAATTGCGATTTATTATGATTAATTAATTTTTAAGTTGTAATTAACTCGATTAAAAATTTTAATCGTTTGACACCCCTCATGATTACATGAAAATATATTCCTTCAAACTGTGAAAATACAAAGCAGGAATGGTCCCGAAGTGCTATTTCTTCTTACACGAAAACCAACTTGAACTAATATTGAACCTTTCACTGTAATGACGGGGGACTTAGGCATGTTGGCTTTGTTGATGGTGCAGCATCCGGAGGCGAGACTTGCGAGTCAGCGTTTTACACGCCGCTGGCGCGCCTACCTTTTCCCTACTCTGAGTCACTGCAGCGGTCAACCCGCATTAATAGAAGAGGACTGACGCCTCGCATTTTGGCCTCTCGCACCCGTTTCCTAACCCCGCTCGCACGCATATAGACACACGTAGCCAAGCGAATGAAAGCCAGTCGGACAAGAACAGAGAAGAACCACGGTACAATAAAAGCACTCTGCCTAAAAATAACTCTTGTTCACGGACACTTGCATCGATGCTACAAAGGAAGCAGCCATGTTGAACAAATTATATCGCCAATTTCAATTGTTCTTGTGTGCTTGTGTGTTCTTGTGCTTTGTCGAGAGTCACCATCATTACAAAACAGTTTTGTAGAGCAGTGGAGGCGAAATGAGGCATTCTCAGGCTCCTGCAGCGCTTGCTGATGACCTGATCATTTGATTCAGGTGTGTTAAAGGAGGGACACATGGAAAACAAGCCGGATAGGGGCTCTCGAGGACCGGACTTGGGCACCCCTGTTCTACACACTTTTCAGTGGTAAACTTTCGGCCTTTCAAACGAAAAACGAAAATGCAATTTTAGCTACAGTGGCATGAAATAATATCTGTACCTTTTGGAATTTCTCACATTTCTGCATAAAATCACCCTCAAATAGGAGCTGATCTTTGTCAAACTCACACAGATGAAAAACTGTGTCTGCTTTAATTAAAATCACCCAAACATTTATAGGTTTTCATATTTTAATGAGGACAGTATGCAAACAATGACAGAAGGAGGGAAAAATTACTAAGTGAACCATCACATTTAATATATTGAGCCCCCCCACTCTCCTTTGGCAGCAATAACTTCAACCAGACGCTTCCTGTAGCTGCAGATCAGCCTGGCACATCGATCAGGACTAATCTTGGCCCATTCTTCTCTACAAAACTCCTGTAGTTCAGTCAGATTCCTGGGATGTCTAGCATGAATTGCTGTCTTTAGGTGATGCCACAGCATCTCAATGGGGTTCAAGTCTGGACTTTAACTTGGTCACTCCAGAATGTGTATTTTGTTCTTCTGAAACCATTCTGAAATTGAGTTACTTCTTTGTTTTGGATCATTGTCTTGTTGCAGCATCCATCCTCTTTTAGCTTCAACTGTCTGACAGACAGCCTCATGTTTTCCTGCATAACATCCTGATGAACTTTTGAATTCATTCTTCCGTTAATGATTGCAAGTTGTCCAGGCCCTGGGGCAACAAAACAGCCCCAGATCACAATGCTCCCTCCACCATGCTTCATGGTGGGGATGAGGTGTTGATGTTGGTGAGCTGTTCCATTTTTCCAACACACATGGCGTTGTGTGTTACTCCCAAACAATTCAACTTTGGTTTCATCAGTCCACAAAATATTTTGCCAAAACTTCTGTGGAGTGTCCAAGTGCCTTTTTGCGAACATTAAATGAGCAACATGTTTTTTTAGACAGCAGTGGCTTCTTCCGTGGAGTCCTCCCATGAACACCATTCTTGGCTATAGTTGTATCCATATAGTTGATGTGTGCACAGAGACATTGGACTGTGCTAGTGATTTCTGTTAGTCTTTAGCAGACACTCCAGAGTTCTTTTGTACCTTTTCTGAGTATTCTGCGCTGAATATTTGGAATCACCTTTGGTGGACGGCCACTGCTCGGAAGAGATGCAACAGTGCCAAACTCTCTCTATTTGTAAACAACTTTTCTGACTGATGAACATCCAGACTTTTAGAGATGGTTTTGTATCCTTTCCCAGCTTTATACAAATCAACAATCCTTGATCGCAGGTCTTTAGACCAGTGTTTTTCAACCTTTTCTGAGTCACGGCACAATTTTACATCGGAAAAAATCTCGCGGCACAACACAAACCAAAAATGTTCCAAAATTACTTTCTGTACAGTATGTTTAACTTTAAAATAATTTCTCAGTATTTATACTTACTTCGTGTGAAACTTGAGCCTGTTTCGATGAACACAAAGCCAATATCCTAGCAGGAATCATCGTCAACAGCTCTTAGTCTCTCTCTGTTATTATTTTTTTATTGCAGTTAGGCTTGAAAAGCTCAGAATTATCAGACAGGAGGACTTTAGCAATGTCTTTAACCGCATTAAGGCCGAGCATCTCGCTGACAACAGCTTTGCAGGCAGATAGTATTAAGGTCTCTGCCACAGCGTGGGACTTTTTTTATTTACCAACACAGGGTTACTGGCTTTGAAGGCTTTCTCATTTACCTGTATAGTTTTTCTCAAAAAACTTGTCCGTTTTTCTGTGTTTTCACAAAGGCGAACAAAATAGTCCATCGACTAGTTTTGAAGAGACGGGTGTACAGTTTCGTTTAGAATAGCTGCTCGTGTCACGTTCAAGAACTGCTCGGATTTCTAGCCATCAGCCGTTTTGCTGTCCTCGACAATGTGTTGGAATAAAACATGGGGAGGATTGACGGTCTTCACACATGGATAAAATGGAAAGGACACTTTTGTGTATATTGACTCTTGACAAGACTAATCAAATGATGTACAGTAGACGTGCTGTGGTCCACATTGCAAGGTTGCTGATGGCTAGAAATCCGAGCAGTTATTGAACACGACACGAGCAATACTTCGCTCATCTGGACACGACAGCAACTTTCTATCTAATCCTTCCTTCCTACTGCAACTCGGCCTGTCGAATTGAAAAAAAAAAAGCGATATAGGATAAGTTCTCGCGGCACACTTGACGATCTCTCACGGCAAACTGGTTTAAAAAAACTGCTTTAGACAGCTCTTTTGACCGAGCCATGATACAGACAATGCTTCTCATCAAGACAATTCTTACCAGGTGTGTGTTTTATAGTGGGCAGCTTTAAACCAGTCATCAGTGATTGGGCACACACCTGACTTAAATTGTTTGGTAAAAATTGGTTTTTAATTGCTCTTTAATTCTTCTTAGGCAGAGTGTTCACTTACTCCCCCCACCCCCTTCTGTCGTTGTTTGCATGCTATCTTCATTAAAATATGAAAACCAATAAATGTTTGAGTGGTTTTAGTTAAAGCAGACACTGTTTTTACATCTGTGTGATTTTGACAAAGATCAGATCACATTTGGTGATTGTTTTCTGAAACTTCGCGGCGAATCAGTAACAGGCACACTTTTGCTCAATGTTTATTAATTAGAAATGCAGAATAGATGAGATTTATTGATTACAATCCCACAAGAGCAAGCAAACAGATATCAAAAACAAGCAAAAAAAATGGTAACGTGAAGCTAGATTTTAGTTTGTCAACCCCAGAATCCCCGCGCTACGTTACAGCACAACCAAGTGTCCCCTAGCAAGGAAAATCGCTTACCGTGACAAACGAGTGGGAAGCCAACAACACTCCGGTAAAGCGGCAAAGAGGCAAAGCCAGGCGATCCGTACGTGACCCGCTGGCAGACCTCACTGGTTGCCCGGAAATATTCGGTTTTTGTAGGGACGCACCCCTCGGAGGCGGAGAGGCCAACTTCCGCACACGAGCGGCGCGGCCCCGTCTAATCAAACATTTAAGCTACTTTTGGTTCAGCCCCCTTGAAAAAGGGCTTTTCACATGGGACAAATGAGCCGTGTTGCAACAGATGCCAACAAATGGTAAATAATATGGGTGCAAAACAAGTTATCTCTATGGGACCCAGGCGTGTAGTAAAACAATACTATGGTGCAAAACAAGTTATCTCATAAGATTCCCAAGCGCGTCTCCTAACTATGAGAACAAGGTGAAAACAATAGAAGTTGTTACAATCTATGTCACAGAAGCAATCATACATCACAAAAGCATAATGTAATATTTTCCCCCATCAGTGATTTTATGCCAAAATGTGAAAAATTCCAAAAGGTTTAGATAACTTTTTCATACCACTGTACTTACAACAGAATGGGATCTCTTTTTTTGTTCTTGGACAGCCTCTTATGTAGGCAGACCCTAAACCCCGGAGTCAAACTACAGTTGAACGCTCATATACTGTAAATAGAAGGCCCAGGGCCTCGGCTTGGAGGTTTTGGGCCCCCGACTTCACTCTGCATACCAACATAAGTAAGCAAGCGGCGGCTTGGGTGCTACTCATACGTTCAAATATAGAATGTGGATTGATGGAGGCAGACGAAGAGATGATTTTAGGTAAGTGTGTGTCATCGAGGAGGAAAAAATGTGAAGCTAGAGGGGGTGGGCTGCCTAACCTGCCTGGCAACCACCAGAATAAACACCTCCTCCTCATTCTTGGTCTTCTTCTCTGTATGCGTACTTCTCACTCCCTTGCAGCCACCACCATACCACCTGGTGCATAGTCAGTGATGCTGTCGTTGCCATGACAACTCTAGGCTTTTAAAGCTGCATCGGTAACAATTGGGGCGGGGTCCCACAATCACAATAGAAGGCTAAATGAGAGGAAAGAGCCAAAATAAATTGGGACGAGAGCCTCCCATTTCACAACGGCGCGAGATGCTCAACAGTGTTAATACTGACATAGTAAGCATCTTCTCCCAATATATTTTCAGTCAAGAGTGTGAATGTTGATGCAAAGCCAGCGTACATCTGTCATGACGCGTCAAATGAGGCGCGTGGGATTAGCTTACCTCATGTCGCTGTCTTCTTTTCACACGACGACGACGACAAAGACGGGGAAGCCAATGGACGCGCTTTTGCCGTTTGAGGAAAAACAGACTACCAGGAGTCGAAAAGGGCGTCGCGAACGTGGAAAAAAAGCGTGTTTCGAAGAGGATATGTGAAGGCGTGCTGCGACTCAGGCTGTCTCTCCCATCGGCTTTGTGCTCCGGTGTCTCGGCTGCACACGCGCGCCGCGGCGTGTCCTTGCATCCATATTCTTTGTCTGCTCTTCTCTAATATTCACTTGTAAACGAGCTACCGGGCGTGTAACAGGGGTCGTCAGCGGCCGCCGCCTCCTTCACGCCATATTTTCTTCCCATTCGGAGTGTTGTTGGTTGGTGAGAGGCGGAGAGATTTGACAAGGTTACAATGCGGCTCTCGTGCAGAGTAGTCGGCTCAATGCTGCCTACCGGTGGTGAAGACGCGCAACTGCAAGAATGAAGCGTGCACGCATGGTCTTGGCCTCCGGTCTTTTATCGTCTATCGCGATTCATTCATGGATGCTTCAGTTAATCTTAAATGCGCAAAATTGGCCAACTCATTGTACTTAACTCTTTATTGGGCACTCATTGAATTGATTGGCTGCCATTGACGACATTAGACGTCTAATCCATTTTGATTGGGAGCAGAGGTGGGTAGTAACGCGTTACATGTACTCTGTTACATTTACTTGAGTAACCTTTTGAAAAACATGCACTTCTAAGAGTAGTTTTACTAAGCCCTACTTCTTACTTTTACTTGAGTAGATTTGTGAAGAAAAAACGCTACTCTTACTCTGCTACTTTGGTCTACATAAGAGTGGTTACATTTTTTCCTCTTTGTTCTACGTACTACCGTATTGGCCCAAATATAAGACAGTGTTTTTTGCATTTAAATAAGATTGAAAAAGGGGGGATCGTCTTATATTCGCATTCTAGACATACCCTTTCACGACGCTAGATGGCGCCAGATATCATTGAAGCGATGTTCTGTCATGACAGATTTCAGCTACTCTCCCCATTCACGACGCTAGATGGCGCCAGATATCATTGAAGCGATATTCTGTCATGACAGATCTCAGCTACTCTGGTTCAACCAGTTTGCATTATTTTATTGTAATGTTTTTCCTTATTCAGATTTGTTTCAAGACTACAGTTACAGTTAGACTTCACTTTGATGATTAATGCAGTTATTGCAATGTTGTTATTTTATCACAATAGATTGGTTTATTTACATTTCAAAAACCAGAAGCCATTCATTTATGAATGTGATTGCAATTTAGTTTACATATTTAAATGTTCAGATATTAAGATTTGAATGAGGCAAAATAACATGCTTTTTCTCTCAAATATATTGTTATAATCATTTGTTTCAGATGTACTGTAATTATTTTCTGTATAAAAATTAATTTGGTGTTCAAAAAGTTTTTTCAAACTGTAGTGTTGAAAAAGAGGGGGTTGTCTTATAATCAGGGCCGTCTTATATTTGGGCCAATACGGTAGTTTTTTTGTTTTTGTTTTGTTGCCGCGTTGCCAAGAATAGTGCTACTATTTTCACCAATGAGACGTCGCAACAATAATCACATGACTCCATTACACCAATCAGACGCAAGCTTACGTCCTATAATCATACCAGCCTGTTCAGTCATCTTCAGCCTGTTCAAACTTTTAAAGCACCGTAGAAAATTGAGTATTTGACATAAAGTGCTGCCCTCAACATGACTCAAAAGTGTGGATTTTAACCTCTCTCCCAGTTTTAATTTGGCACCGACTAACCACGGAAAACTGAATATATGATCCTTTTAATTTCATAATAATAATTGTGAACAACACAGCACCGAGACCGTGCTTATCAAAGTCCTAAATGATATTCGTCGGAATACCGATGCAGGCAAATCATCTGTTCTGCTACTATTGGATCTCAGCGCCGCATTTGACACGGTTGATCACAACATACTACTCAGCAGATTGGAACAGTGGGTAGGGCTTACTGACACTATTCTTCAGTGGTTCACATCCTATTTACATGATAGAGATTTCTTTGTGTCAATTGGAAACTATCAGTCAGAACGAACCAAATTCACGTGTGGAGTCCCTCAAGGGTCAATTCTTGGACCACTCTTATTTAACATCTATATGCTTCCGTTAGCTCAGATAATGGAACAGTATGACATCTCCTATCACGCCTATGCAGATGACACACAACTGTACATTTCTGTGTCCCCACATGATTATAGTCCCTTAGTCTCCCTGAGTAAATGCATTCGTCATATCAATGCATGGATGTGCCAGAATTTTCTCCAGTTAAATGTGGAGAAGACAGAGGTGATCATTTTTGGGCCAAAAAAGGAAAGGTCAAAGATAAGCAGCCAACTTAGCACAATGCCACTTACAGCTACAAATCAAGTCAGAAACCTTGGCGTAATTATTGACTCAGACCTAAAATTTGATAGCCATCTAAAGTCCGTCACTAAATCCGCCTATTACCACCTAAAAAATATAACCAGAATTAAGGGGCTTCTGACTCAACAAGACATGGAAAAACTTATGCATGCATTCATTTTCAGCAGATTGGACTACTGCAACGGTATATTTACAGGTATTAATAAAAAATCAGTCAGGAAACTGCAGCTAGTACAGAATGCTGCAGCCAGAGTCCTCACAAATACAAGGAAGCTGGACCACATTACACCGGTTTTGAAATCGCTACACTGGCTTCCAGTGAGTCAAAGGATAGACTATAAAATACTACTGCTCGTCTACAAAACACTTAATGGCCTTGGACCAAAATACATGCTTGACTTGTTAGATTCCTATGAGACATCTAGACCCCTAAGGTCGTCTAGAACGGGTCTTCTGCATGTTCCAAGAACAAGAACCAAGCAGGGTGAGGCAGCATTTAGTTATTATGCTCCTCACCTCTGGAACAAGTTACCCGAACGTCTGAAGTATGCTCAAACTGTTAGCTCCTTTAAATCAGGGCTAAAATCGCTTTTGTTTGGCACTGCATATCCATAACTGTCTATATATTTCAACCTACCTGCCTTCTATTCCTCTTGTGCTTATCTCCATTGCTGATTTCAATGATTATTAGTAGTAGTAGTTTTTGCTTTATTTTTATTTTTGTTTTATTTTTATTTATTTATTTTTATTCTGTGATTAAATGTGATCATTTGTCTTGGTTTTTACGTTGTGTTGATTTAAATGTGATTTTTATGGTCTTCATGTGATGTAAAGCACTTTGAATTGCCTTGTGTTGAATTGCGCTATATAAATAAATTTGCCTTGCCTTGCCTTGCCTTGCCTTGAAGGAACTATTCACTCAGAACTATTTTCTCCACCAGAGGGCAGTCATGCTGTTTGGACAAATAATGCTTCATTTGTGTAATTTGTTTTCTCTCGTTGGAATTCTTTTTTAAAATTATTTCTTTGGTTTATTGTGGTTATTTAATAAGTAATTGTACGGTATCTTTATTACAACAGTTTATAAAGATAACCTTGTGCTCAGAAAAAATACCAGTGTGTAAAAATATATATATATATATTAGGGCTGTCAAAAATATTGCGTTAACGGGCGGTAATTAATTTTTTAAATTAATCACGTTAAAATATTTGACGCAATTAACGCACATGCCCCACTCAGATTAAAATGACAGCACAGTGAAATGTCATGTTGTTAATTGTGTTTTTCGGAGTTTTGTCGCCCTCTGCTAATACACATACACACAGTATTTTATTCAAAAATGTTAAGATATATGCGTGCATACATGTACAAATGATTGTTTTCTTTTCTAGTGTGGAGTGTCAACTAATTTTCACTTTTGGCGGCAGGGTGAATCACAATATACACAAACAAAGACTGACATTGTAGCAATAGACAACATCTAGTAAAAATGACCTTCATGTGAAAGACAATTGCACAAAGTAAGTATGCAAATAGTGCATTTCAGGTCTCTGATACAGGAGAAAATACAAGACTGCAATATTTAAACACAAAAAAATGCTTTCATGCATAGCCATTGTGTGACAGCACAAATCGTTTCTGTACCTGTTCAGTCTGTCGCTGTCCGTCTGAGACTCAGACGAAGCCAGCTTCACTTCCTGGGTCCATTAAAGCTCGTTTCTCTGATAGATGCGCGTAGCTCAGTAAATAGGCGGCACAATCTGAGATACTGACATTTAATTGGCTAAAATAGTACTAGGTAGGGTTGTTCCGATCAGGTTTTTTTGCTCCCGATGTGATCCCGATCGTTTTAGTTTGAGTATCTGCCGATCTCGACATTTCCCGATCCGATTGCTTTTTTTTGCTCCCGATTCAATTCCAATCATTCCCGATAATTTTTCCCGATCATATACATTTTGGCAATGCATTAAGAAAAAAATGAATAAAACTCAGACGAATATATACATTCAACATACAGTACATAAGTACTGTTTATTATGACAATAAATCCTCAAGATGGCATTTACATTATTAACATTCTTTCTGTGAGAGGGATCCACGGATAGAAAGACTTGTGACTTTGTATATTGTGACTAAATATTGCCATCTCGTGTATTTGTTGAGCTTTCAGTAAATGATACTGTAGCCATGCCCAAATGCATGATGGGAAGTGGAACCATGACTGTGTGTTGTGCTACCAATTGATATATCTTCTCTGCGTTGGGAAATAACATAAGGTGTTAAGGAAAAGATCAATTGCTACCTTGCTTCCCCACATTGCTTCCCATGGTATTTCTAATCATAGGGAGAGGAATTGTAAGGCTTTAGCCAATTTAAAAAAGGCTCCAAAGGCTGCCAAAACTCACTCTACTCATTATAGGCTGCCTTTTATCGCTCTATAAAGGTAAAACAGCGCCATTACAGATTGAGCGCGACAATGCGTGAGTGGATAGTGCAGCGCATGCATTAATTGTGTTAAATATTTTAACGTGATACATTTTTTAAAAAATTAATTACCACCGTTATCGGGATAAATTTGATAACCCTATCTTAAGCTAAACTAAAGAGTGGAACATATTATGTCTGTAACGTTAAATACAATTAGAAAATGATTTAATTAAAAAAAAAAAAAAAATATATATATATATATATATATATATATACTAAAAAAAGGCATGTCCGATATTTTTTTGCCGATTCCGATACTTTGAAAATGACGTGATCGGACCGACATCTCTAGTACTAGGATTTGTAAGTATCTGACAACGGCTATTTTGTCCACTTATTGGCTTTTATTTTGCACATTTTTTCCATTATTACAACAAAAAAATAATATTCTGTGTCTTTTCGCTTTATCAAACCAGATTCTTTCCACTGGGATACACATGATCGAGTTGTTTTCTATCCCTTTAAAGCAACACTCGGTAACTTTTCAGCCATTATAAAATATTTTCATAACATTTGAGATGTCGACTGAACTAGTTGAATGATACCTCTTTTATATCTTGTGGGGGTCTGTATCGCTTTCACAAGCACTAACTTTGAGGAGGGTGGCAGGAACCATGCCACACAAAAAAAAAAACACTTCCCCTTTTCCTCATTCATTATGAAGACGGAAGTCGATGCGAACGCTTTAGCGCAAATTCTGCAAAGATGGCAGAGCAACAAAAGAGACAAAAAGTTTTTTGTCTGATAAGGGTAAAAAAGGAGGCTATCACGGGTGGGCTCAGCCACACAGTTGCTAACCGTCATATACTATCGTTTAGTTACAACTGGATTGATTACTTTATTATTATTCATCCTTCACAAAGCTGCTGGAAACAGAATTGTTGTTTAATCCATCCACGGATGACCGGGAGATTGATTTTTTGATTGACTGATGATTTTACGACACTGTGCGGGTGTGTGCTGGTCCTCATGGGAAATGCAGCACTGGTCTTCAAAGGAAACGCAGTCTTCCTTAAAGCAAAACACTACCGTTTTTGTCCACCGGTGTCTCTAAAATCGACCAACTGAAAAGTTACAAAGCGTTGCTTTTAGTGTTTTTTTTTTTAAACAAACATGAGTCACAGACATTTCGTTTGGACACAGCATCCAATGAGTTTTATTTGGTTTTCTCTGTCAGACAAATATTATTTGTTCAGTGGTAATTGCAGGTTCAGGTGCATCATGGGAATACAAATTCCAGCCTCATCATCAACGTTTTGACCTCTCAAATCAAAGCAATGTTATGAGTGTGAAATGTACCGGTACAGTATATGATTCACAGATGGGAAGGAAAACATGAGAAGCTCAATGAAGACTCAATATTTCATCTTGCGTGTTTTTTCATCTATTATCGAATTTAAAAACAAACAAACAATTGAGTTGAATTAAAATATGTTTGTTTCCCTGACTGAGTGTGCACTGTGGAGAATCAGGCAGTTACAGTGATACGGTCTCACTCTTCAACTAGACTAGTCATAGTCAGTAATGGAAAGATATTGTTTATTGAAGAACCCAAAACCAACCAGAATGCCCCCCCCCCCCCCCCCCAAAATGCACTCATTCACTCATTTGCGCCTCAAATTAGCAAAGCCTTTTTAGTTCAGGTATGGACCAAAAACATTGGGGTTTAATCAACATAAAAGGTGTCTTTCGTTAACATTATAAAGTACAAAAAAATCTTGCAACTTAGTGTTTGTACTTGAGGAGTTAATACAGTTTTCAAATTCATACAAAATCAAGTGCAATTTAGCAAGATGTGTTTAGCTTAGCAGTTGGGCAACCTACAGCCTCGCAAGAACGGTTGTCCATGCCGTTCAAGTAAAAACGAACTTATTTACAGTGGGGTAAATAAGTATTTAGTCAACCACTAATTGTGCAAGTTTCCCACTTGAAAATATTAGCGAGGCCTGTAATTGTCAACATGGGTAACCCTCAACCATGAGAGACAGAATGTGGGGAAAAAAAACTGAAAATCACATTGTTTGATTTTTAAAGAATTTATTTGCAAATCATGGTGGAAAATAAGTATTTGGTCAACACCAAAAGTTCATCTCAATACTTTGTTATGTACCCTTTGTTGGCAAAAACGGAGGCCAAACCTTTTCTGGAACTTCACAAGCTTTTCACACACTGTTGCTGGTATTTTGGCCCATTCCTCCATGCAGATCTCCTCTAGAGCAGTGATGTTTTGGGGCTGTCGTTGGGCAACACGGACTTTCAACTCCCTCCACAGATTTTCTATGGGGTTGAGATCTGGAGACTGGCTCGGCCACTCCAGGACCTTGAAATGCTTCTTACGAAGCCACTCCTTTGTTGTCTGTGTGTTTGGAATCATTGTCATGCTGAAAGACCCAGCCACTTCTCATCTTCAATGGCCTTGCTGATGGAAGGATTTTTTTTACTCAAAATCTCTCGATACATGGCCCCATTCATTCTTTCCTTTACACAGATCAGTCGTCCTGGTCCCTTTGCAGAAAAACAGCCCCAAAGCATGATGTTTCCACCCCCATGCTTCACACTGGGTATGGTGTTCTTCGGATGCAATTCAGTATTCTTTCTCCTCCAAACACGAGAACCTGTGTTTCTACCAGAAAGTTCTATTTTGGTTTCATCTGACCATTACAAATTCTCCCAGTCCTCTTTTGGATCTTCCACATGCTCTCTAGCGAACCGCAGACGGGCCTGGACGTGTACTGGCTTCAGCAGGGGGACACGTCTGGCAGTGCAGGATTTGAGTCTCTGGTGGGGCATTGTGTTACTGATAGTAGCCTTTGTTACTGTGGTCCCAGCTCTCTGTAGGTCATTCACTAGGTGCCCCCGTGTTGTTCTGGGATGTTTGCTCACCGTTCTTGTTATCATTTTGATAGATCTTGCATGGAGCCCCAGATTGAGGGAGATTATCAGTGGTCTTGTATGTCTCCCATTTTCTAATAATTGCTCCCACAGTTGATTTTTTTACACCAAGCATTTTACCTATTGCAGATTCAGTCTTCCCAGCCTGGTGCAGGTCTACAATTTTGTCTCTGGTGTCCTTTCCTTTGGTCTTGGCCATAGTGGAGTTTGGAGTGTGACTGACTGTGGTTGTGGACAGGTGTATTTTATACCGATAATGAGTAAAAACAGTTGCCATTAATACAGGTAATGAGTGGCACCTCATCAGAAGAAGTTAGACCGCGTTGACAGCCAGAAATCTTGCTTGTTTGTAGGTGACCAAATACTTATTTTCCACTCTAATTTGGAAATAAATTCTTTAAAAAAATCAAACAATGTGATTTTCTGTTTTTTTTTTCTCCACATTATGTCTCTCATGGTTGAGGTTTACCCATGTTGACAATTACAGGCCTCTCCAATCTTTTCAAGTAGGAGAACTTGCACAATTGGTGGTTGACTAAATACTTATTTGCCCCACTGTTTATATAGGCAGTCCCCGGGTTATGACATACCCGACTTGCGTGATTTCAACTTTACTTTTTTTCACTTCTATTTTTTATAATGTTGACTTATGTTTTGTGATGCATGCTTTCATTGGCACGGAAAGCATAGAGCAGGTAGTACTAATGGCACGTGAGTAAGAGCGCATGTAAACACGAAGAACAGCTTATTTGAGCAGACGAAGAAGAGCGCACACGCAAGGAAGAGCGCATGTGTTCCAACAAAGACAGGGGACAGCCTGCGAGCCTGCCCGCACATTCGTTGCTTGTGAAGCACCTGTATATAGCACAATTTGTACTGTTTATTGTGCATTTTCAATTGTGGTCGAATACTTTGGGCGAGTTGATGTGATTGTTTTTCAATATGTGCGGACGCCAACTCATACATGCTAACCGTTTGTGTCGACTGTAATTGCTGTATGACCAGCTGTTTTTAAACGCAAATTTGAATTGCTGCTATTGAAGATGAAACAGATTTTGTTATTATTTTAGTTTCATTCCTAAAGTCTTTATGCAGCTAAATAAAGTCGGCAAACCACAGTGATGTCTGTCATCTTCATTTCGGAGCTTAGTTTGCTGTCTAGCTAGGGCTTAGTTTCAATGTCTTGGCAAGGACGGTACAATGACGTATAAATATATGTTTTTGGATAGTTATTTTGAGATTTAGGGGGGTATTTAGGGGTGCTTTAAGGGTTAAATCTGACTTACGCGGAAATTTGGGTTAAGTTGCCAGCGTAGGAACGGAACTTGTTCATAACCCGGGGACTACCTGTATATTTAAACTTTCCGTGCAGTTTTCCTTTCAATATTCTTTGAGCTCAATTAGTGTAATGTCAGGAAAGAAAAAAACTGCCAAGAGTGCAGAATTGTGTCGAATCTGAACTTTGGTACGTTCTTTTTTTTCTCCATTTCCATTAATTAACTGCCAGCCCTCCCAGTCCAAATGGAGTGGACGTCTATTACAGTTAATAGCAGTTTTGGTCCTATGATTAACTACAAATAATATATCATTGTCATTAGAGCTTATAAAAGCATTTTAAAATGATATCAGAAAATATCGACATCGGTTTTCAGCCAATATGAATGTTTTCAAATTGAATGTAGAGGCCTTCTGCCTTTGTACAAGGGCTGGTCAAAGTTTAGTACAGCAGTTCTGCTTATTGACCATTAGATGTCTCCAAACTAAGGACTTACTTAAGGACAAACTTAGGATTTTTTTATGTGAGTGTTATCATTATTAAAGCATCCAGTGGGGCATCAGTCGGATTTTTGGAGTTGGACGATATTGGGATATCGGTTAAAAAGTCATTATCCAACAATGACCTATCTCTTGCCCCATATGGCAGAAAGTAAATATTATCTTGTGCATACAATTTTTGAAGTGGCGTGCCATTAAAAAAAATTCTAATGTAAAATAAGTGCCATGACTCATTTAAGGTTGGGAAACATAGGATAACAGTATTTTGGAAATATTATAAAATGTAGTGTAGTTGCATGAAAGGGTGGAAGAACTGGAGAAACACTAAGCAACACGTCACACCTCACCAGTTCATCTCATTATGGACCTGAAAGCAGACTCGTGAAGAAAACTATCAATTCACCGCAGTCCAGATCCACCTTTTTAGGCATTTCACTTGATTCCGTCGTAGTGCAGTTAGGTTTTGCTTCTTTCTGGAGTGCACAGCGGCAGAGGGAAGTCCATGGTCTGAGTCTTGTCGCTCAGACTATCCTCCACTGCATCACACTCATGTCTTTCCCCCCAGTTGACACCAGACAGCTGTCGTTATGTAGGAAGGTAACGTTGGTTACGTGGCTGCTGTGGGCACTGTATACATGGCTGGGAGCCTGAAATTAGGAACAGAGCCATTTCTCCCATGAACTTCAAACATGCATGGTTATATTTGGTTAATTTGCGCCATTGAACTTCACGCATAAAGTCCAGAACGTTACCCTGAACTGAGAACAGGGGAAGGAGAAGAGGTGGACCTTCCCAAAGTCATCTCCAGTAGCGAGGAGACTCTTATCGTTGGACCTGCTGCCAGCATTGATGTCGGTGCCGTCTGAACCGTCAGACCACATGCCTGTCGGAAAGATGAGAGAGTAACATTGATTTACATTCTGTACGGAGACCTTAAAGGGACATCAACAGAAATGAAATATTGGTGCACACCAGAAACTAACTAGTAAACATTGGCTTTATATAGCATTTAAACTAGCGGATCTTTGCTATGCAATTTAGCCAATTGTTCTAAACATTAGCACTATATCGCGTTTAAGCTAGCGGACCTATGCTATGCAAGTTAGCGAATTGTTGTAAACATTACCATTATATAGAATTTAAGCTAGCGGATCTTTGCTATGCAAGTTAGCGAATTGTTGTAAACATTAGCACTATATCGCGTTTAAGCTATCAGAATTTTGCGATGCAAGTTCGCCAGTTGTTGTAAACATTCCCATTATATCGCATTTAAGCTAGCTGACTTTTGCTATGCGAGTTAGCCAATTGTTGTAAACATTACCATTATATAGCATTTAAGCTAGCGAATGTTTGCTATGTAAGTTCACCAATTGTTGTAAAAATTACTATATATATATATATAGCATTTAAGCTAGCGGACTTTTGCTATGCAAGTTAGCCAATTGTTCTAAACATTAGCATTAGATCGCATTTAAGCTGCAGACTTTTGCTAAGCAAGTTCGCCAATTGTTGTAAACATTAGCATTATATCGCATTTAAGCTAGAGGACTTTTGCTATGCAAGTTCGCCATTTGTTGTAAACATTAGCATTATATAGCATTCAAGCTAGCGGACTTTTGCTATGCAAGTTTGCCAGTAGTTGTAAACATTAGCATTATATAGCATTTAAGCTAGCGGACGTTTGCTAAAAAAGTTTGCCAGTAGTTGTAAACATTAGCATTATATAGCATTTAAGCTAGCTGACTTTTGCTATGCAAGTTAGCGAATTGTTGTAAACATTACCATTGTATAGCATTTAAGCTAGCTGACTTTTGCTATGCAAGTTAGCCAATTGTTGTAAACATTAGCATTATATAGCATTTAAGCTAGCGGACCTTTGCAATGCAAGTTAGCCAATTGTTGTAAACATTAGCATTATATAGCATTTAAGCTAGCGGACCTTTGCAATGCAAGTTAGCCAACTGTTGTAAACATGAGCATTATATAGCATTTAACCTAGCTGACTTTTGTAATGCAAGTTAGCCAATTGTTGTAAACATTAGCGTTATAAAGCATTTAAGCTAGCGGACTTTTTCTATGCAAGTTAGCCAACTTGCATAGCAATAGTCAGGTAGCCTAAATGCTATAGACCCTACTCACGTGACATCACAGCCACGCCCCCGCGCCATGATGTCCGCATACTCGCCATAGAAATGCATTAGCGCTTCGTAAATTCTTCCTATTATTGCACGTTTTACTGCTCGTCAACATTAATACTCAAAATGGTGAAGTCGTGTGTGGCGGTCGGTTGCAAAAACAGAGAAGATAGACGGAGAGACTTGAATTTTTACCGTATTCCGAGAGACACGAAGAGGAGGCCGCGATTGACTGCTGCAATTCGACGAGACAACTGGGCTCCAAACGACTACCACAGATTATGTAGTAGTCATTTTATATCTGGTAAGATGCATTTAATATATATTTAGAGGGTTTCGGTCTGACAACCACAATTAAGATCATTGCTAGGCTAATCGCCGACAACATACACGTATGTATGTAGTTAGTGCTATCGCTAAACCATATAAACATTAAAAGCCCTAGCTTCATTGACAAATGACATGAAATACATTAGACTTGACAGTGGATGTTAGCAAGAACAAAAGATTTTCAATTGAAAATTTCGTAACTCACCTTCCGAGCACAAGATTCCTGCCGAATTTTCGTGTACGAGGACGTGTTTCACCTAACCAGCAACGTAGCATTTATAAGCCTCCAAGCTCTTAAAGTTTTTCAAACTTTCGTGAGAATAGGCTGATTTTGTGTGGGTATCAGATGTCAGGCGAAGCCAGCGGGTCGAAAAACATCGATTTAGGCATCAAATACGGATCTGGCGAATGGATAAACTGAAGCTTTTCCACGTAACGCCTTTTATGCAACGGATCCAATGAGTTTACAGCGTCAGATAACACCGGGGCTTCCATGAATTGCTCTATAACTTGCTCGACTAATAGAAAACAATGAGAATAGGTCTGAAAAAGAGGTACAATATGGCGGCCGGAAACAGCGACACGCCCATTTTGTGACGTAGGTGAGTAGGGTCTATATAATGCTAGTTTCTGGTGCGCACAAGAAACAATCTGGTGCCCACCAGATTGCTGAAATTTATTTTATTTCCGTCAATGTCCCTTTAGGGGCTCTGTACATTTTGACTTTAAGAGAGAAGAAGAAAAAGAAACATACCGAAAACCTGAAAGCCTAGCGTGCAGGTGTGTGTGGCCCATTCAATATCTCGTATGGTCTCCATGCTGACCACCTGTTTGCACACGGAGGGGATCCCTGCGAAAACACACAATTTGGTTGTCTGGAGGTGGAAAAAACAAGCACCTACAGGCTATTTCATAACATTTAGGCAACACAGGCACCAATAAGTCCATGTGTTGTGCTTGCATGCCCTCTAGTGGTAAATTCCTAACCAACAGAAGGCTGTTGTTTTACAATTTAGGTGATTAAAAAAAAAAAAAAAAAAATTTTTTTTTTTTAAGTATACTGTGGCACTTAGGTGTACATTTGTTACAGTATATTTTGATGCACTCACAGTAGAGTATTTCATAGTCTCCTGAGTTAGACACCAGATATTGGGAGTCCACTGACCAGTCAAGGTGGGTGATGAAACTAGAGTGACCCTGGAAAAAATGCTATATTTTGATAACAGTACTAAACGAAAACAACATTTTGATTTTGAATACAAAGTGATAGAAGGGCTGAACAATGTACAAGACCTAGGCACTCACTGAGCACTTCCCCACTCTGCTGTACTTTCTGCCATTTTCTGCCACGGCATAAATGTAGATGTAGCTGTCATGAGAGCCGATGGCCAGGAAGTTGCCATCTGAAGCCATTTAAAAAAAGATACACCAGGAAAATATGTCACTAGATGAGATTTTTTTTTTTTTGCATAACACCAAAGTAAAAAGTGCAAACCTGGGCCAAAGCTCATCACAGAAAGCTGCTCATTCCCATCTGTGTGCACTGTGACTAAATCCTTGGTGTCAGTGTCCAGTACCAGCCACCTACAGGCAAAAAACAATTTATCAATTTTTAATAGGGTAGTCCCCGGGTTACGAACTAGTTATGTTCCTAAACTGGTGACGTAACCCGAATTTCCGAGTAAGTCTGAATTAACCCTTTAACAAAATTTCAAAAATAACTATCCCAAAAGTCCAAAAGTATTGTATTTTGTGTAATTATGGAGGATAAACTGCCCTCTGGTGGCAGCGTTGGGTCTGGCTGGACTGTCACCCTGTATGTATGACTGAAAAGCAGACTCAGATGTCTGACATGGATAAAGGATTGCTCTAGGGCTGTAGCTATCGATTATTTTAGTAGTCGATTAATCGATGAACTAGTTAGTTTGAATAATCGGGTAATCGGATGAGGAACATAAAAAAAAATAACTGAGCTGAGCCTCAAACAGTAGAAAAAACATAAATGAGGATCCAAGTACAACAAAAGAACAATTGGCAAGTTATTAAATTAGCTTAAATGCTATAGAATGCAAAAAAATGTTTTTTTTTTTTACAGTGCTCTTAACTAATCGTTCAAACATGTAATCTCACAAAAAACTGTTAAATATACCTATAAACGAAATTACGAATACATAAAAAAAAAAAAAATTAGATCAAACAAAAACTTAGCATATGTTGGTCTTCATATGTATGCATATGTTGGATTCAGCCATGTGAAATAAGTTATCATATATTCACAGTTGCCACGAGAGGACAGTGTATCCGCACAAATCAATCAATCTGAATGCAAACTTTCAAAACAAACCATTACACCACTTTAATTAAACGACTACTTGAAGCAGCAAAATTTAATTTTTATCTTTTTTGTAATCGAATTGTTCGAGTTAATCGATTAATCGTTGCAGCACTAGATAGCTGTGCTCTGGTTTGGTCCACATAAGGCTGTAAGTTGTTTCAGCTAATATATGTTTGTGTATGCATTTGTAATTAAGTTTACAACTATAGTTTGTGGAGTTATGTGTAAGCGATTTGCTATGAGAATTGTGAAATATGTTAGCAGTCGTAGCATTTTAGCTAGCTGACTTTTGTTAGGCAAATTAGGCTAATTTCATCTACTAAAGTTACACATTGATTAGACTTGATGTTTGAACACCAATTGTTTTTGTGTCAAGTGTTTTATTGTTACAATTGGTATCGTTTTGAATATAAGTGTACATATGTGAGTTTCAGCTTTACAAATTGTCAAAAGTAAAGGAAGTAAAAAGAAAAAGAACAATTGCCTTGTTTGCTGTCTGTAAAGCTGAAAAATTTCATGTTTAGTAAGGAAAGAACATGTCATATTAAGAACATAAAGTAAAAAATAACAAACTGTGAGGTACAATAAGGTACTGTTTATGCGACAAAAAAACAAACAAACAAACAAACGACTGGCGATAAAATGGCGGACGAAACTCTGGCGTCGTAAAGTCGAAATCGCGTAGATCGAGTACGTCGCAACCTGGGGACTACCTGTAATTTACATATGATTCCCTTCTGGAGAAGACACAGATTTGTCATTGTACCATTAGATATTCAACATAGTGGCTCTTTTAAGGAGGAATTTCCCAATGTACCTGCCAATTTGGGTTCCAATGGCAACAACAGCACCAGATGGGTGGAAGTCTGCTGATTGGGCGGTGTCCTATAGAGAGTGTGCAAAGTTTAGTAAAAATAGTCATGAACTCATCAAAAGTGGCGCAAAATAGTTTGCGAAACGCAAAGAGAAAAAAATGATAGCGTTAGGTAAACCAGCACGAATGACTCATTATAATTGATTGGATGTAATTATGTTGAAGGACGCTAGAGGTCAGTGTCGACTCGACTTACTTCCATGTTTTTACTCCAGATAAGCTGACGTGAACTGGAGTCCCATAGGCAGACTTGCCTGTCATAGCCACAGGTGAGGAAGTGGGGTTTGCAGGGATGCGCGGCCAATCCCCACAGCTCATCAGTGTGACCCTAAAACAAGAAAGAACGTTGAAATTCAGGTCAATTCAAGCTCACATCTGAGGAGGCCAGATCTGAATGATAATTATCAATGTGTGTGTTTAATTATCAATAAATAAAATTGATGAAACTAAAATGTATAAAAATCAGAAATACACCTACATGGGCCCCAATACCAATCTGATATCATTTTTCTTAAATTTCACCGTAATCAAACTCATTGCTTACCATTGACAATAAGAGACGTCTGACTGATTTCAAATTTGATAGGACTGGCTGTGAATCATAGGCGGAGTGTGACTTTTGGGGCAGGGGGGGGCACAACATGTTGACCTCAAAACGCAGTGTCAGCAATAAAATTAACTTACAAGAATATTTATAATAATAAGTTGACAAGGACTGTTTTTGTTTCCATCATTCTTGAGGGGAATTCTAAACCAGTCTGCTTAGGATATACTTTTTGCCAAGATCGTCATCCATTGAATATGGTACGCCCGCTGGTGTATTGCCAATGTAGTTACCCCAGTCAAAAATTGTATCCCCTGGGTGGAGCCATATGGAGGTAGATTTGTGTCTTTATTATTCAATCCAAAAAAAAGTTGCTTCAATCAAAATATATATTTTCAACCCAAAAAAAAAATGTGTTTGAATGCAAAAATAAATTTGAAACTCAAAAAAATGCATGCGAAAGGTAATTTTCTTTGATTTTTTTTTTTTTTTTTTTTTTTTTGATTGAAGAAACTTTCTTGATTGAAGTAATGTTGATTTGTGTTTGGGCCACATTTTGGCTAGGACATTTTTGTCATTATTCAATCACAAAAATAAGTTGCCTGAAATAAATATTTTCAAAAAGAAAAATTACTTAAATCAAAAAAAAAAAAAAAAAAAAATACAAAATTCAATGACGGTAAAAGTTTTTCAATGCAAAAAAATATTTGAGATTTGTATTTGAACACTTAATTTTTCCTCCCAAAAAGTTTTCTTTGATTTAAGCAATCCTTTTTGTGTTTGGGCCATATTATGGGTAGGACATTTGTGTCTAAATCATTTAACCCCCAAAAAGTTGCTTCAATGTAAAACATATATTTTCAATCAAAGAAAAAAAATCATTTGAAAAATGTTTTCTTTTTTTTTTTTTGTTGAAATTTATATGCAAAGCAAATGACCGTCTAAGTTGCTAGTCACATGATCTGTTCGAAAAATAATTTTGACTCATTATTAAAAAAAAATTTTTTTTTCTTCATTTCATTCATTTTTGTTGCAGTTTTATTGTTTTACAACTTTTATATACTAGTATATAGGAAAGTCAGTTACATGCAATGACACTTTTCAGCCACCTTAAAATCCGCTTCTGCTGTGAATGCTCATATTTGACTTCCATTGATGGCACTAGAGGTCCAATGAATTCTGACCCTGCCATCCTCTCCCAGTCAAAATGAATTGGACATCCGGCGTCAATGGCAGCAAAACCTATTGTAACATGACTTCTTTCTTTCCAGTGTTTTTTTTCTGTATGTAAATCAAATTAAAGCATTTTTTGAACTGCGAGTCGCAGTTTTTTTTCCCATTGTTTGGCCGGGGATGCGACTTATGTGTGAATTATTAACATAATATTATATAATTTCACCTTATTTAACACTAAACCACAAGAGGGTGCTCAAGGCCTGTGTTTCAATATTGGCGGTAACTTATTAACACAAATAAAAACAACTGAGAAGGGCTGAACAAAGTGGCACTGAAAAGACAATTTAATGTTAGCATACTGTCAGGGGCGCTGAAAGTCACTCACAGCAGGGGGTGCTAAGGATAATTTTTAGTTTTTCGCATTTAAAATCAGCCGTTTCGGTCCAAATTTGTCATGTTCGCACGTTTTCTCCATACAAGGCATGCACAATGGCAGTACACACACATGCTGGATAGTTGATGTACTACTACTACTACTACTAGGCTACTACAAAGACAGCGTTCTATTTCACCTACAGTGAACAGTAAGAGAGCTGTAAATGGCCTGAAAGGCAGATAGATTGACTGTGAATGCTCTGGTTTCGAATAAATGAAGGTTCATTCGCCCCTCCCAGTCAAAATAGTTTGGGCATCGACCGCTGTCAATGGCAGTCATAGAGTTAACTGAGACATTATTATTATTATTATTATTTTTGTCTTTTTAAACATTAACACCTTTTTAAAACGATATCTCAATTCTTGTCAGGAGCATATCAATAACCTTTTGGGATACAATGTATCACGATTAGGGCTGTCAAACGATTAAAACTTTAATCGAGTTAATTACAGATTAAAAATTAATTAATCGTAATGAATCGCAATTCAAACCATCTATAAAACATGCCATATTTTTCTGTAAATTATTGTTGGAATGGAAAGATAAGACACAAGATGGATTTATACATTAAACATATGGTACATAAGTACTGTATTTGTTTATTATAACAATAAATCAACAAGATGGCATTACCATTATTAACATTCTGTTAAAGCGATCCATGGATAGAAAGACTTGTAGTTCTTAAAAGATAAATGTTAGTACAAGTTATAGAAATTTTATATTAAAACCCCTCTTAATGTTTTCGTTTTAATACAATTTGTAAAATTTTCAATCAAAAAATAAACTAGTAGCCCGCCATTGTTGATGTCAATAATTACACAATGCTCATGGGTGCTGAAACCCATAAAATCAGTCGCACACAAGCGCCAGCAGAGGGCGACAAAACTCCAAAAAAACACAAGTAACAAGTGGACATTGCACTGTGCTGTCATTTTAATCTGTTTGAGCGGGGCATGTGCGTTAATTCCGTCAAATAATTTAACGTGATTAATTTAAAAAATTAACTACCGCCAGTTAACGCAATAATTTTGACCGCCCTAATTACGATATATCACCATTTTGATATTTTGTACAGTTATTAAGCCTGTTGTTTTGTATTCTATTTTCTAAAATTGCCTTTCAAGATGGCATGCCTGTTCTTAGGGTTGGATTTCATCAAATAAATTTACTTAAATAATGTGACTTATACACCAGTGCGACTTATATATGTTTTTTTCCCTCTTCATTGCGCGATTTTTGGCTGCTGCTACTTATAGTCTGAAAAATATGATAATTGATTGTACATATTGTGGCGTCTTCTCCACGGCAGAAATGTTCAAATGGAAAAGTGACTAACCTGTGTAATGGGCAGAAATTCTCCATCCAAACTTCCTTGCAAAACAAAATTCTTTGTAGTTCCGATGAGAACACTCTCCCCTCTACCCTCTGCTACAGTCCGGATTGGGCCAAACACATCCGGCACCTGTGACCAAGACATCAACACAACCATGTCGGGTGTACATTATTTGGATTGCCATTAGTCACATTAGTAAGAGTTTTACTGCAATGTACAATCATGCTCAACTGCAAGAGAAGACATCCTCTGTTTTATTTATGAAGCGCAAAATATGCAGCAAGCAGGAGTACTGCTTCTTGCTAACGTAAGCTGGATAGTACATCACAAGAGAGTATACTGTATATATACACTGTTTAATATTTGATCACAGCATTCACACAGCTCTCTGAATTCAAAGACAAGATGCTCAACAGCTAAAATCTTATACATATTGTAATTTTCAGACTACAAGCCGCGACTTTTTTCCCTAATTTTGAACCCTACGGCTTATTTGTTGATTTATTTGGGTTAATGGGTTAATTTGGTTAACACTTTATTTGACACCGGCATCATAAGACTGCCATAAGACGCTATCATGGGCATTAATGAATGCTTATGACTCGGGTTGTTCCGATCATGTTTTTTTGCTCCCGATCCGATCGTTTTAGTTTGATATCTGCTGATCCCGATATTTCCCGAACCGATTGCTTTTTTTTTTTGCTCCCGATTCAATTCCAATCATTCCCGATAATTTTTCCCGATCATATACATTTTGGCAATGCATTAAGAAAAACATGAATAAAACTCGGACGAATATATACATTCAACATACAGTACATAAGTACTGTATTTGTTTATTATGACAATAAATCCTCAAGATGGCATTTACATTATTAACATTCTTTCTGTGAGAGGGATCCACGGATAGAAAGACTTGTAATTCTTAAAGGATAAATGTGACTTTGTATATTGTGACTAAATATTGCCATCTAGTGTATTTGTTGAGCTTTCAGTCAATGATACTGTAGCCACTTAACTGTTCTGCCCAAATGCATGATGGGAAGTGCAACCATGACTGTGCGTAGTGGCACCAATTGATATCTCTTCTCTGCATTGGGAAGTAACATAGGGTATTAAGGAAAAGATCAACAACAACCCTTCTTCCCCACATTGCTTCCCACGATATTTCTAATTGTTGAGAGAGGGATTTTAAGGCTTTAGCCAATTAAAAAGAGGCTCCAAAGACTGCCAAAATTCTCTCTATTAATTTTACGCTGCCTGTTAGCTCTATATACAGATAAAACGGCGCCATTATAGATTGAACACGACAATGCGTGAGTGAGTCATGCAGCGCATGCGTTAATTGCATTAAATATTTTAACGTGATAAATTTTTTAAAAATTAATTACAGCCGTTTACGCGATAAATTTGAAAGCCCTACTTTGAGCCAAAACTAAAGACTCTGGATGAATGTAAGACATTTTGTTTGTAACGTTAAATACAATTACAAAACGATTTAATTAAGAAATATATATATATTAAAAAAAGGCATGTCCGATATTTTTTTGCCGATTCCGATACTTTGAAAATGACGTGATCGGACCCGATCGATCGGCAGATTAAGTATCATTTTGCAAATTACGTCACTAACTCGATTAATGTCCAGCTCGGATCTTTTACATCTATTCAAAAGTGAGATAATTTGCCGGATGACACAAAATGACATCTGTCATAAGCATTCATTAATGCTAATGGCAGAGTCCTGTCATAATCATGATGGTCTTACGACAGTTTTATGGCGCCACTTTCAAAATAAAGTGTTACCAGATACCATAACTAGCAATTAATGAAACAAGTGGAGGACTAACTGAAGAAATAATTAGCACAGATCATGAGTTTTGATTGTTATTTATATCTGTTGTGCTGCAATGCATGATAGGAGGCATGTTGGACGACAACAGTGTTGACAGTAGAGGTTGTCTGTCTCCCCCAAGGGACCAATGATGTCCAAATGAAGCTTCTCAAAGCAATGAAGCTTGGCATCCGATTGGTTCAAAGCTTAATGGTGGTTCATTTGGTCTAATGACAGTCTTATGAGGCTGCTGTCAAATAAAGTGTTACCGGTTAATATCTTTTGGTGTAAATATCCAATAATACAGTGAGGACAGCTGCTGCTTATAGTACAGTACGGCTTACTTGTTGTTATTTGGGTTAATAGGTGACTGTCATAAGATCGTCTTAATTGTGACATGACACTAGCATGGGCATTAATGAATGCTTATGACAGATGTCATTAAGTATCATCCGGCAAATTATGTCACCAACTCCATTTATGTCCCGCTTGGATCTTTTACATTTATTTACAAGTGAGATAATTTGCCGGATGACACAAAATGATATCTGTCATGAGCATTCATCAATGCTCATGACAGTGTCATGCTATAATTACGATGGTCTTATGACAGTCTTAGGGCGCCACTGTCCAATAAAGTGTGACCAAATACCTTAACTAACAATTAATGAAAAAACTGCAAGAGTAACTGAAGACATAATTATCACAGATCATGAATTTTGCTTGTTATTTACATCAGTAGTGCTTCAATGCATGCTAGGTGGCATGTTGGACGACAACAGTGTTGACAGCAGAGGTTGACTGTCTACCCCAAGGGAGCAGTGATGGCCAAATGAAGCCTCTTTAAGCAATGAATCACGGTGGTTCATTTGGTCTTATGACAGTCTTAATATGCCGCTGTCAAATAAAGTGTTACCAGTTAATATATTTTAGGGTAAATATCCCACAATACAGTGAGGCCAGCTGCAGATTATAGTCCAGTGACGCTTGTTTGTTGATTTATTTGGGTTAATAGGTAACACTTTATTTGACAGCGGCGTCATAAGACTGCCATAAGACCGTCATAACTACGACATGACGTTATCATGGGCACTAATGTCATCTGTCATAAGCATTCATTAAGTATCATCCGGCAAATTATGTCACTAACTCCATTTACGTCCAGCTCGGATATTTTACATCTATTTAAAAGTGAAGTAATTTGCTGGAAGACAAAAAATGACATCTGTCATAAGCATTCATTAATGCTCATGGCAGAGACATGTCATAATCATGATGGTTTTATGCAAGTTTTATGGCACCACTGTCAAATAAAGTGTGACCAAATTCCTTAACTAGCAATTAATGAAACAACTAGTAGAGTAACTGAAGAAATAATTCGCACAGAACATGAACTTTGATTGTTATTTACATCTGTAGTGCTGCAATGGATGCTAGGAGGCATGTTGGACTACAACGTTGAGAGCAGATGTTGACTGTCTCCCCCAAGGGAGCAGTGATGGCCAAATGAAGCTTTGCAGTCAATTGGTTAAAAGCTTCATGGTGGTTCATTTGGTCTTATGACAGTCTTATGATTCCGCTGTCAAATAAAGTGTTACCGCTTAATATCTTTTGGTGTAAATATCCCATAATAAAGTGAGGACAGCTGCGGTTTATAGTCCAGTGCGGCTTATTTGTTTATTTATTTGGATTAACAGCTAACACTTTATTTAATAGTGTGAGATTATTTACCGGATGACACTAAATGACATTTGTCATAACCATTCATTAATGCTCATGGCAGTGTCATGTCATAATTATGATGGTCTTATGACAGTCTTATGGTGCCACTGTCAAAACAAAGTGTTACCAGATACCATAACTACCAATTAATGAAACAACTACAACAGTAACTGAATAAATAATTAGCACAGAACATTAATTTTGATGGTCTTTACATCTCTAGCGCTGCAATGCATGCTAGGAGGCATGTTGAACGACAAGTGTTGACAGCAGGTGGCAGCAGAAGTTGCTGTCCCCGCAAGGGAGTAGTGATGGCCAAATGAAGCTTCTTGAAGCAATGAAGCCAATTGGTTCAAAGCTTCATGGTGGTTCCTTTGGTCTTATGACAGTCTTATGATGCTGCTGTCAAATAAAGTGTTACCGGTTAATATCTTTTAGTGTAAATATCCCACAATACAGTGAGGACAGCTGGAGCTTATAGTCCAGTGCGGCTTACAGTGCCTTGCAAAAGTATTCGGCCCCCTTGAACCTTGCAACATTTCAGGCTTCAAACATAAAGATATAAAATTTTAATTTTTTGTCAAGAATCAACAACAAGTGGGACACAATCGTGAAGTGGAACAACATTTATTGGATAATTTTAACTTTTTTAACAAATAAAAAACTGAAAAGTGGGGCGAGCAATATTATTCGGCCCCCTTGAGTTAATACTTTGTAGCGCCACCTTTTGCTCCAGTTACAGCTGCAAGTCGCTTGGGGTATGTTTCTATCAGTTTTGCACATCGAGAGACTGACATTCTTGCCCATTCTTCCTTGCAAAACAGCACGAGCTCAGTGAGGTTGGATGGAGAGTGTTTGTGAACAGCAGTCTTCAGCTCTTTCCACAGATTCTCGATTGGATTCAGGTCTGGACTTTGACTTGGCCATTCTAACACCTGGATACGTTTATTTTTTAACCATTCCATTGTAGATTTGGCTTTATGTTTTGGATCATTGTCCTGTTGGAAGATAAATCTCCGTCCCAGTCTCAGGTCTTGTGCAGATACCAACAGGTTTTCTTCCAGAATGTTCCCGTATTTGGCTGCATCCATCTTCCCGTCAATTTTAACCATCTTCCCTGTCCCTGCTGAAGAAAAGCAGGCCCAAACCATGATGCTGCCACCACCATGTTTGACAGTGGGGATGGTGTGTTCAGGGTGATGAGCTGTGTTGCTTTTACGCCAAACATATCGTTTTGCATTGTGGCCAAAAAGTTCAATTTTGGTTTCATCTGACCAGAGCACCTTCTTCCACATGTTTGGTGTGTCTCCCAGGTGGCTTGTGGCAAACTTTAAACGAGACTTTTTATGGATATCTTTGAGAAATGGCTTTCTTCTTGCCACTCTTCCATAAAGGCCAGATTTGTGCAGTGTACGACTGATTGTTGTCCTATGGACAGACTCTCCCACCTCAGCTGTAGATCTCTGCAGTTCATCCAGAGTGATCATGGGCCTCTTGGCTGCATCTCTGATCAGTTTTCTCCTTGTTTGAGAAGAAAGTTTGGAAGGACGGCCGGGTCTTGGTAGATTTGCAGTGGTGTGATGCTCCTTCCATTTCAATATGATGGTTTGCACAGTGCTCCTTGAGATGTTTAAAGCTTGGGAAATCTTTTTGTATCCAAATCCGGCTTTAAACTTCTCCACAACAGTATCTCGGACCTGCCTGGTGTGTTCCTTGGTTTTCATAATGCTCTCTGCACTTTAAACAGAACCCTGAGACTATCACAGAGCAGGTGCAATTTATACGGAGACTTGATTACACACAGGTGGATTCTATTTATCATCATCGGTCATTTAGGACAACATTGGATCATTCAGAGATCCTCACTGAACTTCTGGAGTGAGTTTGCTGCACTGAAAGTAAAGGGGCCGAATAATATTGCACGCCCCACTTTTCAGTTTTTTATTCGTTAAAAAAGTTTAAATTATCCAATAAATGTTGTTCCACTTCACGATTGTGTCCCGCTTGTTGTTGATTCTTGACAAAAAATTAAATTTCATATCTTTATGTTTGAAGCCTGAAATGTGGCGAAAGGTTGCAAGATTCAAGGTGGCCGAATACTTTTGCAGGCACTGTGTCTATGAAGAAATGCCATTTTTGTGTCAAATTTGGTGGGTGGCGGCTTATAGTCGGAAAATAACGGCACTTACAGAGCCCCATTTTCATTTCTCACCTCAACTGTTTGTATCTGCTGGTAGCTACTGTCCCAAGAGATGAGGCGGCAGTCTTTTCCTCCAGACACCAGCGTGCCGTTCCTCAACATGCACAGAGTAAAGATGCTGCCCTCGTGAGCGCCGTGGATGACGTGGCTGATGCGATTAGTGCCTGCGTGACAGAGACGGATAAGTTAAACACGAAGCTTTCAGCCCAGAGAAACTCTGCGTAGATGGCCGACAGACAGGTGGATCGATAGAGTGGATCAGTGGGAGATTATCTTTGTAAGCGAGTGAGAAGTGTGTCGCTTTACAACGTCACTGTGATGACCCTGTTGTGCTACAAATAGGCAGTTTTTGAGCTAATACTGAGTTTAGAAGGATAAACATATTGATCTGAGGGTTTTTCCTGGAAGAGTACACAAAAGGGCGTTAATCTAAAAGTGTTTTTTTTTCACCTTTTCCCCACACCAAGATGTTGCCACTGGAGTCCCCAGTGATTGTATCTCCATTTTCCGCGAAGGTCACACATAACACAAACTTGGGCTTTTCCTGTTTCTGTATAACACAAACGAACAAATATTTATGACTTGTGGCATGACTCAGTTCAAGATGGACACTATTTTAGACAGTATTAAAGTTGAGTATGAGCAGGAGTTAATTGTACAATAAAAAATGGATGACAGTTTACCTCAAAAAGTCCCTGCTTCTTGACAAGAATGCTTTTTTCCAAGCTCCAAAAATGGAGATGCGACTTGCCACATGTCACCAAAATGTTGCTGTCAGTCGGGTGAAAGTCTGCAGCAAAAACGGTGTCGTTGGACGTCTGAAAATCAAAGAGGTGTATTTTTTTTTTTTCGTCAACGGTGAAAATAACGAAAATATTTTGTCAATGAATATGATATTTATAATAATTAGAGTTGTCAAACGATTAAAATTTTTAATCGAGTTAATTACAGCTTAAAAATGAATTAATCTCAAGTAATCACAATTCAAACCATCTATAAAATATGCCATATTTTTCTGTAAATTATTGTTGGAATGGAAAGATAAGACAAGACGGATATATACATTCAACATACGGTACATAAGGACTGTATTTGTTTACTATAACAATAAATCGACAAGATGGCATTACCATTATTAACATTCTGTTAAAGCGATCCATGGATAGAAAGACTTGTAGTTCTTAAAAGATAAATGTTAGTACAAGTTATAGAAATTTTATATTAAAACCCCTCTTAATGTTTTCGTTTTAATTAAATTTGTAAAATTTTCAATCAAAAAATAAACTAGTAGCCCGCCATTGTGGATGTCAATAATTACTTACACAATGCTCATGGGTGCTGAAACCTATAAAATCAGTCGCACCCAAGCGCCAGCAGAGGGCGACAAAACTTTGAAAAACACAACAAGTACACATTTCAATGTGCTGTCATTTTAATCTTTTTGAGCGGGGCATGTGCGTTAATTGTGTCAAATATTTCAACGTATTAATTTAAAAAATTAATTACCGCCGTAACGCAATAATTTTGACAGCCCTAATCACGACATATCACCGTTTCGACATTTTGTACAGTTATTCAGCCTGTTGTTTTGTATTCTATTTTCTAAAATTGCCTTTCAAGATGGCATGCATATAAATAACACAAATCTCCCATTATTATTTTTGACAAAATATATTATATTATTATTAGGGCTGTCAAAATTATCGCGTGAACGGGCGGTAATAAATTTTTTAAATGAATCACGTTAAAATATTTGACACAATTAACGCACATGCCCCGCTCAAACAGATTAAAATGACAGCACAGTGCAATGCCAACTTCTTACTAGTGTTTTTTGGAGTTTTGTCGCCCTCTGCTGGCGCTTGGGTGCAACGGATTTTATGCGCTTAAGCACCCATGAGCATTGTGTAATTATTGACATCAACAATGGTGGGCTACTAGTTTATTTTTTTGATTGAAAATTTTACAAATTGTATTAAAACGAAAACATTAAGAGGGGTTTTAATATGAAATTTCTATAACTTGTACTAACATTTATCTTTTAAGAACTACAAGTCTTTCTATCCATGGATTGCTTTAACAGAATGTTAATGCCATCTTGTTGATTTATTGTTATAATAATCAAACACAGTACTTATGTACCGTATGTTGAATGTATATATCCATCTTGTGTCTCATCTTTCCATTCCAACAATAATTTACAGAAAAATATGGCATATTTTATAGATAGTTTGAATTGCGATTAATTACGATCTATTAATTTTTTAGCTGTAATTAACTCGATTAAAAATTTCAATTGTTTGACAGCTCTAGTTATTTATTGTAATATCTGATTTTTTTTTATGTTTTACAAGTTAGACCTGTTGAGAAACTAATGGCTGACTGTGTACTGTAAGTCCCACCTGTGGTTATGTGGGTAATTACCCGTGCTGTGCTGAGTATAGCCTAAATAATTGTAAATTGTTGTCATAATATTTATACCAAGGATATTATCTGAAACTGAGGCGTGTAATTCCCACAGCATGGCAAGTGGGCATTTGGGTGTTGTTTTCAGCACCATTTTCTGCGTATGTTCCGGGACCTGTGCCCATCTCGTCATCCCTGCGCTGTCATATGTCCTTTGGTTCCAGTACCTTATGATTTAAAAATTAAGCACCGTGGGGAAGTGACATATGCTGTAAAGCAGTCAGCTTATTTGTAGTTTTTTGTGTGTGGAAGGGTTCCATCCACCATCCAAGTTAAAGGGTATGTAACGGCAAAGGGGGTGTGAGACATCAATAGAACCGTTATGTGCCAAGATAACAAATATTGATAAAGTTAACAAAAAAATCAATCACATTAATGAGCAATTATCGAAAATAGATTGAAAATGACGAACATTTCCGAAAGTGTTCCGGAAAAAGCCGAATGGGGCGGCGACGCCACAACAAGTGATTGACAGTCGAGGCGGAGCCAGGTGCCATTGTTTTTTATCGACGAGAGAGTAGCGTTCCGGTTTGTTTGACCAAAACATCACTAAAATGGTTCAAAACTGCCGTGCTATGTGGTGTACAAATAGCTATTTATCGGAATATGGTATCCATGAGTTCCCGAACGCGAAAAAAAAAAGCTGGACTACGCAGACAATGGGTAAAGTTCGTCCGTGCAAAGAGGGCTAATTTTCTAGACCCAGCCTCCGGCACGGTTTTCTGTTATTTTCCACCTGTAAGCTTCTCGAACTATGGACAAGTGAAATCGGGTTTTGCGAGAGGAGTCTGGCTGCAGCCCGCCTCTCTCAGTACCCTGCGCCGCTCTTCTCAGTACCCATCCCGCAGACAGGAAATGATGCAATACCGCCGCTCTCAGTCCCCTCAGACCGGAAATCTCGTACCCTTGCGACGAAAACAAGTTACGTTATTTCACCTCTCGCAAAGAAAACACGGTAAGTGGCCGCACTGAAAAAAAGTTTTTAAAAGCGTATGCATGTTTAAAAATGTTAAATAGTTAAACAACACTTGCGGTGAAAATATGAAGTGTTTATTCTGAGTTGAAAAGACCGTACTTATATCTAGTATTCTTAATGTAATTTAAATAATGTATTCCTTTACTAACTGCATGTGACTTTGCTCTACTTATATTGTTTAATACGTACTGATGAATTCAGCAGCGAATTGGCTAATGCTGCTAATGCTTTTTACATTTTTTTTTCACAATGAACAGTCTTCTTTGTGTAGTTTTCATTATATTGCACTCTTATTTTTCATTATGTACATGCCTGCAATTCGCAGCTCGCTGTTTTTGTTGTTGTATGGTGTTGTTGTTTTGCCTTCATTTGTTTTGTCTGGTCCTTTGTCGTTTGAATGGTGTCACATGATCCAAATAGGACAAGGTTGTAATTTTTTCTTGATATTGTTACTCTGCTTAGCTATATATTTTTTCATTATTTTGTTTTTTTTTACTAGCTCCAAGATCACCACCCCATTGGGAAGAAACTAAATCACGACCCCCAAATGGTAGTCTTCCCATGCAGATACAGGGATGTCACACAGATCCAAATGGAAGTAAGTAGCATAAGTAGTAATGTACTTTAGATTTTGGACTGTGCTTAACACTTTTTTTTGGATAGACATCGAACACAGTAAAACCCACGTGGCAGACAGGACCAATGGTGACAATATAAGACCATGCCGAGCTTCATGGACGGTTCAAACTCATCCTGCCCAGGAACGGCTGGTATGTTTTTATGTCTGAGACAAATGTTGTGCTCAGTGGAAATCTGGATAGGCTTATTATTCCTTATATTAGTTAACAATTGGACATAATTGATTATTTACTCTTTGTTTATTTAACCAATCAACATTCTCATTAGCTTATGCAAATCTTGAATATAAAGAGGCCAGAAATGGTGTTGATTGTCTAAAAAAAGAAAGTTTGATTGACACGTGCTGACTTTTGGAACGTTGGCCTGAACAATGAAATGGAATCAACTGTGAATTTTGAGGATTTAGTTTCTCTAAAGAACATAATGTCACTTGTACAATTAAGTAAAATGTAACTTTTTGTGTTTGTTTTTTGCAGATATGAAATGCATATTTATAACTTGTCTAACAAGTAGCTCATTCAAAGGTATAAAAAAGTATTTTTTGGCGTGTGTAGGGTATTTTAACTATGTAGCCTACAGAATGCTTGTATGGGCTCATGTAGGTGTCTGCGTACGTTTGTATTTATATAACATATGTCCGTGTGTATAGATTATGTATTTTTCAGGGAAGGACCATATTTGTGGCTGACCCCTATGTTGTTGCAACATGGTGAAAGCCTACAGGATGTGACCCACACATGCATTTGCCTGTAAGGCTGATTAGTAACAACTACAACTTGGAGCATTGGTTCATTTTCAAAGAACAGTCAAATCATAACAAATTAAATGATCCAAATTCCAATTATTTGTGGGAAGAAAAACAGATCCAATCTTGAGATCAGAGAACTATTGTTATCTCTAATGAAATTCAGTAACCATTCATATTGGCATGGCGTTTCCATGATGATCCAGAATAGCCTTGTTTGGTTTTGAAGGTATGTTCCAGTCGATCCTTTTATGTTGCCCCTTCAATTAAAGCAGAATTGCACTCCAGATGATTCATCCAATCATTTGAAGCAAAATTCTAAAATGCAACTCTAAAATTGCGAATGTTTTGTTTCAAGGGCGTTGGCCCGGTCTCAACATTGGTAGGGACGAATATAATGCAAATAAGGTTGCTCAAAAGTTGGTGGGGACAACTTTAGCATCCTGAAAAGTTGGTCGTGTTATGTCCCTACCGTCCCTATGCAAACCTACGCCCTTGTTTTGTTTGCATGAATCATTTAAACCTGACTGGTTGGTGTTCTTGTGCATGGAAACACGTTTGTAATTGTTTAACTACTGTATTTAATATAAACCTATATTTTCAATTGCAGAAAACGTTGACAGTCAATCAACAGGGGGACATGGAAAGAGAGGATTGGAAGTGAAATAGAGGTATTTGTAAAAGTGTGTATATTCATTGATTCAAAACTTGAAGGAAGTGACTCGGTTAAATTCTTACGTTAGGGTTTTCCGGGACAGCCATAGGGGAAGGACTGTGGCATCTTCATGTTGATGGTAGGTGAGTTTAACTGTCCAATTTTGTCCTCTGTGATATTTGTATTCATTTATCCATTTGTAGTATGCTCTTTGCACTGTTCTGGATGCTCTCTTTGAGTTTAACCATTGTAAAATGAAGTTCACCGAATCATTCAAATTGGGCTACAAAATATCCTTGTCGTTATTCTTTATTTACACTTGTTTTTAATTTTTGTTAGACTGATATGCCAACTCTGAGGAAGTGGCGGTGTATATTGCTAGCGGACAATTTCAAACTTGGGTGCATGGTAAGTCTTTGAAACTGTTGATATGGCATTCATAGGAAAGTAGGTGCACAGCACCTTAATTCTTTGTTGGAAAATGTGGAATACTTATTTTTGTATTTTTTCAACTTATGTGAGCCACAGGAAAGAGTTTGCCCATTGGACAGATGAGGCAAAAGCATTACTGCAGGGTGAAGTGCCACCAGTCTATCAGTTACAGAAGACAAATTTGAATATAATTGGTGAGGTCAGCTTTTAAAGACTTTTTAGTGTCCATTACTCTGACGCACTTTTGAACATGCCCCCCTTTATTCACTGATTTATTTTTAGGAAGAGGTGCAACCACAGCTCCTTCAAGTTAGTGGTGGCCCACTCCAAAAAGATATGGCGGGAAAAAATGGTAAGATTGTTTATATACCTAGTTTAATGCAATGCCTGAAAAGAAAAATCAAGTATAAAATTAACAAAGCATCATTTTTATTTTACTTATGTAATATTCAAATAGCTCTTTTCTTTCTCTTTTCCAATGAACAGTTTTGGTAAAAGGATTGTGCAAGACAGCACAAAAGCCTCGGACAGGGCTAGGGGGAAAAAAAAAATCAATGCAGTAGGAGTTCCCAAGCATCCTGCAGATGGAAGAGGATGAGCACGAACTACAATGTCTTGGAGCCATTCAAGTTCTGTTTCAACCATCTGGAAGATGGATTTACCTTTTTTGAGGAGATTGTTGACTAAAGAAAAGATCTATTCTCTCAATAATAATAAAAAATAATAAAACTAAAAAAATAAAGTTTACCACATCAGAACTGGTTGTATTGAGTTCATTTTTCTACACTTATAAATTAGTTGTTTTTTTTTCTTTTATCCCAGATGTTAGTTGTAGGTAGTTTTAATTACCTGTGATGAAGGCGGGAGTGCTTGCCGAAAAATGTCAGGTAATTAAAACAACCTACAACTATTGTCTGGGATAAAAGAAAAAAACAACTAACACATGACAACTTTTGTCATTTCTGTTTGAAATAAAGGTGCCTTTCCTGGAGCAGAAAGTTTAATATAGTTTCTGAATTAGTTAATTAGGATCTTCACCCACATGAATGAATTTAAGTAGCAAAATGAAAGACAAAATTGGTTTGGTTGCAACATTGAGAGAATATTACGTTTTAGATACATTAAATTGTAATGAAGCTATATTAATGTGTCCGTTCATAAAAATGTAAGGATGACAGCAATTTTGTAATGATTCTCAATTGGAGTATATTTTACAATTGACAAACTAAAGTACACACTGTGATAGGTCACAGGCGATCTTTCAGTCACTAATTAAACCTTTATTGCAGTAGTGTGTATTTTAATTTTGATGTACTGTAACCGTGTTTTTCATTTTGGTAAAATCAGCAGGCTTTAACAAACTGACCGCGCTTAAAGAGTTAATCTCCCGATTACACCAAATCAATTTAAGGAGCATGTAAATAAATTATTATTTAAATAATAATGAGTGATGCTGAAACCGAAAATAAAAGACGTGCGAAAAGAAAAGTAAACTAGAATTTACGTTCGAATGGACGCTAACTATTACGATAAAACCGGAAGCTCGGAGCTCGAGCGCTGCTTCATGTTGTCATTTCCGGTCTGAGAGCTGCGATATTGCGTCACTTCCTGTCTGCGGGATGGGTACTGAGACGAGCGGCGCAGGGTACTGAGAGAGGCGGGCTGCAGCCAGAGTCTCTTGGGTTTTGCTGCAAGATTGCTGCTCAAAGCAGATGCGGTGCCCACCATACACCAGCCACCTAAATGTCCCGAGATATCAAGAAAGAGGACGATGACTGGCAAAGGAGGCTAAGGCTAAGCAGAGGAGGGGAGCAGCCAAGCTCGAAATGGCCAGATTGAGTACTCTTTTATAATAAAAAAATATCACGCATTGGATACAGGACTGGACACATGTATAAATTATCGCTCGTAAAATACATAGAACAAATCCTCTGATCCCATTCATATTTGTGTCTGTTGGCAGAGCGAAAAACGATGATAGCGTAATAAATGATAATCATTCTATACATTACTTTATTTTGCGGTCACGGTGTATCAGCTTCACAAAAAGAAATGCAAAAAATATCATTCGTTGTTTCCCACACGATCTGCTGCCGATGTTTCATCAGTGTCATTGCTCCCCTCAATGACCGTTTCATTACGCTGCATTGGCGTTTGTTTGGGCTCAAATTGGTAACCTAAAACACCGATTAAAGCTTCGTAACTCTCCTCGTCACCATTAGATGAACATTCGTTACGTCCTTCTACGTCGGATTCGTCGCTGAAACTAGAAACGAAATTGTCTGCCATCATCGCCGCCATTCAGTATTAAAGCACTGAGCCTTTTTTCTTGTTGAAGAAACACCCCTCACTGTCAATTCTGAATTCTCTTTTATTGACAACGAGGGGTGTTTCTTCATGAGGGAACCTGGAATATGTGCAGGACGAACACAATGCAACAGCATAAACAGCTCAAAACACCGCAAATTCTCCCCTCACTAGAAGGAAATTATATTGATGCAGACAGGTGCTGCCCCCTAGTGGCCGGTGGCACTCTCTTCACTTGTAATGACGTCACACACACAATCTGCCAGATCTCGGGCGCCGGTTGTTTTAGCTTGACAATCGAGCCAAATTTCTCTCATTTTCTTGTGTGTAATTACACGAAGTGGCATGACATGAATACAAAAGGCATGCGTTTATGGATAAATGATGGAATATTAACATTTTCCCAGGGCATGACATACTCTTTAATTAGTTCCGGTGAAAGCGATAGACGCCCTCAAGATATAAAAGAGATGTCATTCAACTAGTTGTCAGTCTCCATATCATCACAAAAGCTGTTAAAATATTTTATAAAGGTTGAAAAGTAACCTAGTGTTGCTTTGACCAATTCTAGGGACAACTGGTTTTAATGCAGAAAATATTCCAAGATTCCTGATCATTTCAATGGGCCGGATAACAGCGGGACTGCCCAAAGACAGATGGACACACACACCGGCACCGACACAAAACCTACCTTGACCTCAGCCAATCTGTCTTCTCGCTGCCAGTCCCAAACAGACAGCACGTGGTCATTAGAGTCGTCAACAACGCATAGTGTGTTTCCTCCATTCTAACAACAACAAATAAACAGTATAAACTCTGACATTTAGAAGAAAATGTCAGCAAATGCTGTCCTTGCAAGCCTTTCTTACCGACTTAGAGAAAGCCAAGCAGACGAGAGCTCGCTCAAAGTAGGCGGCTCCCAGAACGTGGAGGGTGTTCAGGCTCACAGAGTCCCAAACGCGAATATGTGGAGCCAACTGCAAGACAACAACATAAAAACACAAAGAAATACGTGAAGAATTTCACCTTGAGATGAAACGTAATTTAAAACGTAAAGAAATACTAACATTGAAGTTAACTTACTTTACCCTCTAAAGAGGTGCCAGCAACCTGCCCGGTTGCTATAGTGATTTTATCAGGGTGGACCGCCAAGCTAATGAAAATGTGAAAACAGACATGAAAACCGTGAACTTTCAGGATCAATTCATCAAAAGATGCATTTGAATAAAGATGAGAGCGAAAGATGAAAGCGCCACGGCCATATTTTACTTCCGAATGCAGTTAGTTATGTGTGAAGATAAATTAGTCGCTTCTTGGGTACTGGAACAACTTCAAACTCATCCAAACTGTGGAGGATTTATCTGAACTCTGATTAACCCTGGAGTGTAATCACAAAATCATGACGGCGTTCATTACACAACACGGGAGATCTGAATGAGGCCAAACACAGCTTGATTCGGTTATTCTGCAGCAGTGAACAAGGATAAACAACGGATACCGAGCCGCTTTCAGTGGGTGTAATTTTGATTTTGTATATTTTTTCACACAAAAACCGCCAGTCGGGGACAGAGGTGTCATCTCAGAATATCTCAGAAACAACTGTTTCAGAAGGTCAAGTAAACAAAGTCTGTTTACCAGTGACTATTTCGGATAATAAAAAAAAAACAACTACCTCATAAAGAAGTGGCATCCACAAACACATTTTTTAAATGAATAAAATTATATTTAAAACAAAATTAATAAATGTAAAATGAACAAAAACAATCTGGTCATGGCCCCAGATAACACTCCAGTAGATTTTTACCCAGAGTGGTATGAAAAAGTATCTGAACCTTTTGGAATTTTTCACATTTCTACATAAAATCACCATCAAATGTGATCTGATCTTTGTCAAAATCACACAGATGAAAAAACTGTGTTTGCTTTGAAGGAGATAGTACCTTTTCTCGTAGGCACAGTCTTACTGTTTGCATTACTCTAACACACTTAATATAATTAATCAGGGAATAGTATCGTTTCTCGTATTCACTGTTTGACTGTTTGTATTACTCTAACACACCCAATATAAAATAAATAGCACTTACATCATAGTTTAAGGAAAACAAGCAGAATATAGGGCATATGAGATAAACAACGCCTTCTTATGACGGAAGCCCAGCGCATGCAACTGACACACCAACTCTCGCTATCAGTTCTCCCGGACAGTCCAGAACAAATGAAGAGACGCCCTGTCCCAACACAACAAAAACCAACACCCGATATCCATCTGATAACACGACTGACAAGACTCCAAGAGCTGCTTTGACGCTGAGGTGGCAAAATCCACAACCCTCGTTGCCCGGACAACATTAATTCCCGAATCCTCCTGTCCAATCCACAAACAGACAATAATCCCAAACACACCCTTCTTTCTGCCCACGGCCCGACCCGTGAGGGCCTTCAAAAGACTGAATGTTTAACTAAGTGTTGTCCTTTTTCTCGGGAACCTTTTGATAACTTCTGATATGGTGACCTTAGAACGAGTATGCCTCCTCGCCTGAGTCTGTGCCTGGTTTGCCTTTCTGTTTGATCTCTGTCGATCGAAATAAATAGTCAACTTGTTCTGTTGTGAGCCTTCTTTAAACCTTTCAAAATGGAGTCGGTACAAAGGGTTAAAACTAAGGTGAACGTGCGGAGTTTGCCCTTCTGGCCGGATTGCTGGGGTTTTGCCGGCCTGGGCTGTTGAAGCTGCACAAGCGCGGGGACGGCGGTTCAGCTGGCGTGATTCCGGCGGTCTGGCTAGAAGGTCGGATTCCTTCAGCTTGAACTAAAACCACCCAAACATTTTTTATATTTCAATGAAAATAGCTTGCAAACAATGACAGAAGGGGGAAAATAAGTAAGTGAACCCTCTGCCCAAGGAGACTGAAAGAACAAATGAAACCAATTCTTACAAAACAATTTAAGTCAGTGTGTGCCCAATCGGTGATGAGTGGTTTAAAGCTGCCCTGCCCACTATAAAACACACACCTGGTAAGAATTGTCTTGATGAGAAGCATTGCCTGATGTGCATCATGGCTCGGTCAAAAGAGCTGTCAAAAGACTTGCGATCAAGGATTGTTGATTTGTATAAAGCTGGGAAAGGATACAAAACCATCTCTAAACGTCTTGATGTTCATCAATCGACAGTCAGAAAAGTTGTCTACAAATGGAAAGAGTTTGGCACTGTTGCTTCTCTCCCAAGGAGTGGCCCTCCACCAAAGATGACGCCAAGAGTTCAGCGCAGGATACTCAGGGAGGTAAAAAAGAACCCTCGAGTGTCTGCTAAAGACTTACACAGACTGGCACAGTCCAATATAGCTGTGCACACATCAACTATATGTAAAACTATGGCCAAGAATGGTGTTCATGGGAGGACTCCACGGAGGAAACCACTGCTGTCGAAAAAACCCCATTGTTGCTCGTTTAATGTTCACAAAAGGGCACTTGGACACTCCACAGAAGTTTTGGCAAAATATTTTGTGGACTGATGAAACCAAAGTTGAATTGTTTGGGAGTAACACACAACGTCAAGTGTGGAGGAAAAATGAAACAGCTCACCAACATCAACACTTCATCCCCACTGTGAAGCATGGTGGAGGGAGCATCATGGTTTGGGGCTGCTTTGCTACCTCAGGGCCTGGACAACTTGCAATCATTAATTGAAGAATGAATTCAAAGGTTTTGCAGGAAAAACTCAAGCAGTCTGTTAGACAGTTGAAGCTAAAAAGAGGATGGATGCTGCCACAAGACAATGCTCCAAAAGTATATCAATTTCAGAATGGTGTCAGAAGAACAAAATACATGTTCTGGAGTGGCCAAGTCAAAGTCCAGACTTGAACCCCATTGAGATGCTGTGGCATGACCTAAAGACAGCATTTCATGCCAGACATCCTAGGAATCTGACTGAACTACAGCATATTTGTAGACAAGAATTGACCAAAATTAGTCCTGATCGATGTGCCAGGCTGATCTGCAGCTACAGGAAGCGTTTGGTTGAAGTTATTGCTGCCAAATTGGAGGCACAAAATATTAAATGCGATGGTTCACTAACTTATTTTTCCCCTTACTGTCATTGTTTGTATACTATCCTCATTAAAATATGAAAACCTATAAATGTTTGGTTGGTTTTAGTTGAAGCAGACAGTTTTTTCATCTGTGTGATTTTGACAAAGATCAGATCACATTTGATGGTGATTTCATGCAGAAATATGAGAAATTCCAAAAGGTTCAGATACTCTTTAATATCACTGTACATCCAGGGGTGAAAGTGGGCCGGAACGGTCCATAACGCCGTTCCGTTATAAAATTCCGGAGCGGAACGGTGCTTTGATCTCAAAAATATGACAGCAACTGTCGAACTTACACATTAATGATGGCTGCCAACCAATGAGTTAAATGAATGTGAATTACGATTATATTGAGTGTACCATTTAATGTCGTCCGTGTGTCCAGTGTAATGTCTCTGTAGCTGCTCATCTACGTTGAACAGGACAACAACTGAGGCAATGAAGTACACCGTTTCCCCAGTGGGCAGCAAATAAAGATTGGAGCGGCAATCTCGACCACGGTAACCGTACCTGATCACGAATAAGGTCAAAGAAATTAAACAGCAGCGATAATATTTCTTCCATAAAAACTGGAGCAAGCGAATTATTCCTCACATAGTGACTGGAAAAAGCTTTAAGGAAAAGGATACACCCAGTCCAGTTTGAGCTTGTTGGCTGGAAGTTCAGCTCTTGCCTCCAGACAGTAGCCATCCACTTGGTCTTTGGGCATGAACATGGTGATGGGACGACCCTTCAAATACATTTTCACATAACCTTCCTCTGGAAATAGAAACAAGAGACAGTCATTTTTATGAATACAAAAAAAGCTGGTGAGATTCTATCATGATGGTGTTTGTATAATGTGTTACAGTGATGTATGAAAAGGGTTTGATGGTGTAGACAGGATTATGTGATGTATTTGTCTGCGATTACATTTGTTAATGTAAGAGGATGAATGACATAAGCTGAAAACACAGAAAATGAGCTTTTAAACGGACTTTATTAGCCACTTCACACACATTCTTGGAACAACACTGCAACACAACAAATAAATGCTTTGTTATAATGTGAAAATATTTGGCTCAAAGCAACATAATACAGGTAGTCCCTGGGTTACGGTCGAGTTCTGTACCTACACTGGCGACGTAACCCGGATTTCCGCGTAAATTGGAATTAAACCTTTAAGTACCCAAAAGTAACTATCCAAAAAGTCCTGAAGAATTGTATTTTGTTTAATGACGGAGGATACACTGACCTCTGGTGGCAGCGTCGGGTCTGGCTGGACTGTCGCCTTGTATGACTTAACAGACTCAGACGTCTGACATGGATAAAGGATAGCTGCGCTCTGTTTTGGCGCACATAAGACTGTAAGTTGTTTCAGCTAATGTATGTTGGTGTATGCATTTTTAATTAAAGCAGCATTTGGTAACTTTTGAGTTTTGGTTGATTTTAGCGATGTCGGTGGACAAAAGCAGTATTGTTTTGCCTTAAGGAGGTCAGTGTTTCCCATGAAGACCAGCGCACACCCGCACAGTGTCGTAAAATCATCAGTCAATCTCCCGGTCGCCTGCAGATGGATTAAACAACATTTCTGTTTCCAGCGGCTGTTTAAAGGATAAATAGTCATAAGTTTCAGTTGTGGCTACACAATAGCATATGATGGTTAGCAACGTGTGGCTTAGTGTGGCTAACCCCCCCACCAACCAAACTCGTCAAGTTTGGCTGAGCGGGGGGCCGTCACGCCAGTGAGTGAAAGCCGGCCCAATATTTATTCTGTATATCCTAGTAGCCTCACCTTTTTTCCCCCTCCTCAGACTAAACTTTTTGTCTCTTTCGTTGCTTTACCATCTTTGCAGAATTTGTGCAAAAGTGTTTGCATCGACTTCAGTCTTTATAATGAATGGGGAAATGGGGAAGTGACATATACTGTAAAGCAGTCAGCATATTTGTAGTTTTTTTGTGTGGCAACGGTTCCTACCACCCTATTTACACCAAAAGATTTTAATCGGTAACAACAATTATTTGACAGCGGCATCATAAAACTGTCAGGAGATCAAATGAACCACCATGAAGCTTTGAACTAATTAGCTGCAAAGCTTGATTGCTTCAAGAAGCTTCATTTGGCCATCACTGCTTCCCTGGGGGAGACAGTCAAGTCTGCTGCCACCTGCTGTCAACACTGCTGTCATCCAACAGGCCTCCTAGCATGCATTGCAGTGCTACAGATGTAAATAACAATCAAAATTCATAATTCTATGCTACTTATTTCTCCTGTTACTGTTCCAATTGTTTCAGTAATTGCTATGTATGGTATTTGGTAACACTTTTTTTGACAGCGGCGCCATAAGACTGTCATAAGACAATCATAATTATGACATGACACTGTCATGAGCACTAATGAATGCTTATTGCAGATGTTATTTTGTGTCATCCGGCAAATGATCTCACTTTTGAATCGATGCAAAAGATCCGAGCTGGACATAAATAGAGTTATTACCATAATTTGCCAGATGACACCTAATGACATCTGTCATAAGCATTCAGTAATGCGCATGATAGTGTCATGTCATAATTATGACGGTCTTATGGCAGTCTTATGACGCAACTGTCAAATAAAGCATTACTCATTAACGCAAATAAATCAACAAATAAGCCGCACTGGACTATAAGCCGCAGGATTCAAAATGAGGGAAAAAAGTAGCAGCTTATAGTCCGAAAATTATGGTAGTTATCAGTCGACATATTATCACAAATGTTATGAAAAAATTCTATAAAGGTTGAAAAGTTACCTAGTGTTGCTTTAAGTTTAGAGCTACAGTTTGTGGAGTTACGTCTGAGCGATTTGCTATGAGAATTGTAAATGGGTTAGTATTCATTCATTTAAGCTAGCGGACTTTGTTAGGCAAATTACCATAATTTTATCTGTAAAAATGCTTGTCGTTTTGAACATAAAGGTACATATGTGTGTGACAGCTTTACAAATTATAAAAAGTGAAGGAAGGAAAAAGCTTCAAAGAGAACAATAGCGTATTTTAGACCGTGACGTCGCCATCGTAACATGGAAGTGGGACATTATAGACACGCCCTCGCATACAATCCATGTTAATTCTGTTTGTTTTCTCCGGTAATCTTTAAAAAAGAACATGCCGATCAAACACTGCAGCTATGGAACTTGTAGAAACGACTCTCGACATTATGACATATGAAGAATGTTTTTTTCATTCGTTTCCCGAAACCAAAAACTGAGGAAAAAATGTGAAGAATGGATCAACTTGCGCAGATGTCCAAAAGACCAGTTTAACGTCAGTAAGGTGAAGCCATTCACATTTCATATACAGTAAACATTTTGTTGGGGGCCATGGTGCTACACAGAGCGAAGATGTAAGTCATTTTGATATTTTTACTTATTTTTTTAGCGTGGCGTTTTGCTGTGATGCTTCTGTCTGATAATGAATGACCTGAAAAAAATTAAAATGGTATCTGACTGCCACTGTTGTTACCTTTTCTGTTGTAAAAAAACAACTTTAGTAAGGGGGAGGTGTAAATAAATTATAGAATTAAGATTTGTTATTAATGAAAAAATTAAAAGTGTTCGTTGGCTGTCACTGAGCAGCATTTGCGATCGCTACACAAAAATAGCAGTGTAAATTGCCCCTAAGAACGGTCAGAGACGTAAGACAACCAGAGGATATAATATATAAGAACGGCAAGGCATATGGTGGTAAAGGATAGATTGTTGAAACAGGAGAACATCATTGTCAGTGGCGTAAGTCAATGCACACAAGAAAAAGGTGTCGATAAAAAAGCTAACTCTGGATTAGATCGGCTCTTTAACTGAACATTTGTATGTTCTTCCACATCATTACCAGTTAATTTGGCATCAGGGGCAACATTTTCGGACAGAATTGGTAGGTTTAGCTCAGTAAACATCTCGTTCGTACACGATTTCCATTCATTTAATATTAGGGAAAAACGGGAGGTTGACCCGCCTAGCCACAATTGCTAACGTCATGAAAATAATAAGCAAAAGTGACGTGTTGCTTGTGGTATGCCATTGCCTTGTTTGCTGTCTGTAAAGATGAACAACTTCCCTTTTAGTGAGGACAGAACACGTCATATTACCGTAAATTTCGCACTATTAGGCACACCTGACTATAAGCCGCTACCCACCAAATTTGGCACGAAAACGGCGTTTGTTCATAGATAAGCCGCACTGGACTATAAGCCGCAGTTGTCCTCAGTGTATTGTGGTATATTTAGACCAAAAGATATTAACCGGTAACACTTTATTTGACAGCGGCATCATATGACTGTCATTAGACCAAATGAAACACTGTGAAGCTTTGAACAAAATGCCTGCAAAGCTCTATTGCTTCAAGAAGCTTCATTTGCCATCACTGCTCCCTTGGGGGAGACAGACAAACTCTCCTGCCACCTGCAATCAACACTGTTGTTGTCCAACATGCCTCCTAGCATGCATTGCAGCGCTACAGACATAAATTCAATCAAAATTCATGTTCTGGGCTAATTATTTCTTCAGTTACTGTTCTAGTTGTTCCATTATTGCTAGTTATGGAATTTATTTGACAGTGGCGCCATAAGGCTGTCATTAGACAATCATAATTATGACATCACACTGTCACGAGCATTTATGAATGCTTATAACAGATGCCATTTAGTGTTATCCGACAAATTATCTCATTTTTGAATGAATGTAAAACATCCAGCCTGGACATGAATGGAGTTAGCGACGTAATTAGCTGGATGACACTTAATGAGATAAGCATTCAATAACGCCCATGATAGTGTCATGTCATATTTATGACGGTCTTATCACCGTGTTATGATGCCGCTGTCAAATAAGTGTTACCTATTAAGCAAAATAAATCAACAAATAAGCCCCACTGGACTATAAGCCGCAGGATTCAAAAGGAAGGAAAAAAGTAGCGGCTTATAGTCCGAAAATTACGATAATAAAGTTAAGTATGATACTGTGAGGTACAATAAGGTACTGTTTATGAGACTTGAAAAATTTTTTTTTTTTTTTTTTAAACGACTGGAGACAAAATGGCGGACGAGAAGTTGAGATCGCGTAAGTTGTGTACGTCGAACCCTGGAACTACCTGTAATTCAGACAAAAGCAGATTGAAATTGTTATGGACAGGGGGACAAGCTAAAATTGAAAAGCCATTCATGCAATACTGAAACGAAAACCAAAAATGAAACCAATTGAAAATAGCACGTTTCTGTGATTTAACATGACAAATGGAAAAATTTAATTGCTTAATAGTATTAAATAAACATTGTTCGGCTTTAATTTTGTAGAATAATGTAACAGAGATTGGGGTTACTCCAGGTTCATGTAGTTAATAGCAAATCTGGAAGTACTGGCTAGGGGACTTGACAGGGCTGCGGTAACTTGGCGTGTTGAGGCCAAAGTGTGTCGGCTGATTCCTCAGTTGAGTATTTCTCAACTGCACACTAACACTTGGAGTCTTTCTGATTTGTGGCACCCTGGCAGCAGCTCTCTTTCTGGCCATGCTGGCCTTGATGCTGTCCGCGGAGTGGCGGGAGCTCACAGCTGAACGCGCCGTTACGGCCAAAGCCGTAGCGCTGCCGCTGGTCCCCGTCGATTTGCCGGAGCGGCTGAGGTAAATCTGGACTGTGACTAGTTTGGATGGGCCATGGGGGTCATGGAGAAGGGTGTGGTACAAAGGGTGCCAGGGAAGGAGGAGGTCAATAAAATTCGTTAGCGCCTGTCATTTCGAGACTCATTAATACATTATGAAGACACAAAAAGGAAAGTCGAAGGGGTGTACTTCTATCATAGAAACTAAAGTTATCCAATATTATCGGGTAGCTGATAACATTGGCTGATAAAAGCATTTTCTTATGACATGGTGCGCCAGAAACAATCTGGCGTGCACCAGATTGTTGCTAGTGAGCACCAGAAACTATCTGGTAAACATTAGCATTATATAGCATTTAAGCTAGCGAACTTTTGCTACGCAAGTTAGCCAATTATTCCAACGGACACCAGGAGTATCACCGTGCTAAAAATGATAATACAGCATTTAGTTAAGCTTTACTTCAATCTTGGAATAGCAACTAAGCTTAGCCTCAAACGATATTAAAAAAATAAATAAATAAAGGAGGATTTAAGTACAAAAAAGAACAATTGGCTAACTTGCATCGCAAAAGTACGCTAGCTTAAATGCTATATAATGCTAATGCTTACCAGATTGTTTCTGGTGCGCAACCGTTTGTTTAAAATGATTTTATTTCTGTCGATGTCACTTTAGGGTTTCCGTAGAAACCCCCAAATTCACTGTGTTAACAAGTTCATACATAATAATAAATATTTTACGTCAATGAAAATAATTTAATATATATCTATAGATTATTTATATATGTTTTTTTGTTAAATATTACCATATCACAATATTATAATGTCTTAAATTTACTCAACAAAAGCAAATTTTGCATTTTTCTACATACAGTCACAACTTTACGGTAGGTTGAATTCTGATGTCACTATTGTCTATAATATGCCTATTATTAGCCCTCGTTGTTTTTAGATTGAAATGTTGCATAAAATAAAACATGTAAGAGAAGATTTTTTATTTTTTTTGTATGGACGCAAAAATTACTAGTTTTTTGCAAAAAAAAAAAAAAAAAAAACCCAGCCAGTTGGCCAAAAATTACCTGATCATTTGAATGTTAAGTTACGCTATTTGTATATTGATACAAAATACGACGTGGTGGCCATCACAAAACAGCGCTTTTTAAATGGAAAATTCTTGTAAATAAATGTGTAAATCCAGGAATTTCGATAGATACTAACGTCAAATAGTTGGTTTTTTTGGTTAAAAGCAATCATTCATTTTATGTAAATATTTCAAGCTAAAGTTACGCAAATTTTTTCTACTCTTTTCATTCACAATGTTTTAAAGTGCATGCATGGTGCTATTTTATATAATAATTACCTTGAAACCTCAACCAAATCCCTTTTGAGACACTCCTGCCTGCTTGTACAGTATGCACTAAAACTTTTTTCCTGTTTCCACCTAAATCCAGCGTTAGATCACAGCGTGTTTGAGTTTATCGCTGGGAAAGCTGCCACAACGCCCTGCCTGGTCGTGGCGCAATGTCTGTAGGAACTGTCTCGTCAACTGATAGTGAAGTCTATGATTAACATTGTAACATTTACAACACAATAAATGCACAGTGATAAACAATTTAGAGTCCCCAATACACCTACCATGTGTCACCTTATATCGGTTTTAAACTTTAACCCAATTTGGGACAAGTGTATGCTCATTTTAAAATCATAGACACACTTCATCATTCTGAGAGTTGCTCCATGCTTGCAATTAAAGCATGTTCCTGAAATATCTAGTATTTCGTATGTATTTCAAATGAATTATACAGTTAATCCTTAACTGGAGGGGACCTCCGACAAGAAAAAAACATTTCAACAAAAGAGGAGCTTTTTTGCAATGCAAATCCTTATTGTGTGGAAACTAGAGCAGTGGCGGTTCCATAAAGTGCGGCGTGATCACAAAACTGTGTGAAATCTTTGTGTGGTTACTATGGCGACACAGCCAACACGAGGCAGACAAACACTTCAGCATCGTCTGAAGTAGAGCTCAAGTGAAGCGTTCGAGTAATCACATCGGAACACAGTGAGTGCAAGGTTAGATAGGGTGTATGCTTGCACATTTGTTAATATGCTTTTAAAACAATAAAGCTAACACATTCACGGTTTAGTAAAACACTCCTGCCTGTCTTGACAGCTCTCTGATCAGTTTTTCAACTTGCAGTTTTTTTCATGGCCTAAGTGTTCAGCACAGTCCAGAGAGCTGTGAAGCCCGAGGGTGGAGTGAGGGAAGGTAACGGGTGTCTGGATAGGCAGGGAAGGGGGCATAAAAGGGAGATGCATACCTTTGCAGTGTGTCACACGTCGCATCCCTTGTAAAGGTCACAGAGAAAGACACAAGTACCAGGTGAGGGGTATCATGGTTTCCTCACTTCCTGGTCTGTCATAACATGTGAGCGCATGGTCCGACTCCTGTGTTCATCAGTATAACTTGTATGCTGCGTGACGGCGTCCCAAAAAGTCAGTATCATTGTACACACTGACTGCTTATTCGAATTAAAAATATGCATTGGCTGACGAGTATACTAAATTAACATTATTAACTAACAGTCTGCAATTGACAATGATAGAATTTGCTCTGAAACTGAGCTGTTTTTACATTGAACACACAGTAACTTTGTCAAATTACCATTTACAACAAACAAAGCAAGGAAACATCTGCAACCTTCCTACTTTTCTAATGGCTTTAATATATTTTTTTCATAAATTAAAACGCCTTTATTATATTTTGTTTATAGTTAATTTCTACGGAGACCCACTGCGTACCAGGGTAGAAAAAATATTTTTCATAGCTAATCTTTACCCACAGTTTCATAATCTGTATCCACAGTTTACTAAACTGTACCCAAAATTGTAATCTGTATTTACAGTTTAGTAATCTGTACTCACCATTTACTAATCTGTACCCACAATTTGGTCATCTGTATCCACAGTCTAATAATCTGTATCCACAGTCTAGTAATCTGTATCCACAGTATATAACGGAGACACCCCCACCCCTGGGTACCAGGGTAGAAAAAAAAAATTAATAGCTAATCTGCACCCACAGTTTAGTAATCTAAAATCAGTTTACTAATCTGTATACACAGTTTAGTAATCTGTACCCACACTTTAGTAATTTGTACCCACAGTTTACTAAACTGCACCAACAAATTACTAATCTGTACCCCCAGATTACTAAATTGCTCCCACAATTTAGTAATATGTATCCAGTTTAGTAATCTGTACCCTCAAATTAGTCATCTATACTCACAGTTTACTAATCTGGACCCAGTTCCCGAAACTGTACCCGCAGTTCACTAAACTGTACCCACAGATTACTCATCTGTAACCACAGTTTCATAATATGTATCCACAGTTTACTAAACTGTACCCAAAATTGTAATCTGTACTCACAGTTTTGTAATCCGTATTTACAATTTACTAATCTGTACCCACAATTTGGTCATCTGTACCCACAGTCTAGTAATATGTATCCACAGTATATTACAAAGACACCCCCACCCCTGGGTACCAGGGTAGAAAAAATATTTTTAATAGCTAATCTGCACCCACAGTTTAGTAATTTATATCCACAGTTTACTAAACTGTACCAACAAATTACTAATCTGTACCCCCAGAATACTAAATTGCTCCCACAGTTTAGTAATCTGTATCCAGTTTAGTAATCTGTACCCTCAAATTAGTAATCTATACTCACAGTTTACCAATCTGTATCCAGTTCCCGAAACTGTACCCGCAGTTCACTAAACTGTACCCACAGATTACTAATCTGTACCCACAGTTTCATAATCTGTATCCACAGTTTACTAAACTGTACCCAAAACTGTAATCTGTACTCACAGTTTAGTAATCTGTACTCACAGTTTAGTAATCTGTACTCAAAATTTACTAATCTGTACCCACAATTTGGTCATCTGTACACACAGTCTAGTAATCTGTATCCACAGTATATTACGGAGACACCCCCACCCCTGGGTACCAGGGTAGGAAAAAAAATATTTTTAATAGCTAATCCGCACCCACAGTTCAGTAATCTAAAGTCACAGTTTACTAATTTGTATACACAGTTTAGTAATCTGTACCCCCAGTTTAGTAATTTGTATCCACAGTTTACTAAACTGTACCCACAGTTTGATAATCTGTACCCAGTCTAGTAATCTGTAACCCGTTTACTACGGCGCCCCCCCCCCGGGTACCACGGTAGAAAAAAATATTTTTCATAGCTAATCTGTACCCACAATTCACTAAACCATACCCACAGATTACTAACCTAGTAATCTGCACTCACAGTTTTGTAATCTGCACCCAGTTTACTAATCTGTACCCACACTTGACAAAACTGTACCCAAACTTCACTAAACTGTACCCACATATTTCTGATCTATACCCACATGTTACTAAACTGTACCCACAGTTTGGTAATCTGTATTCAGTTTACTGATCTATACCCACAGTTCCCTAAACTGCACCCATATTTCACTAAACTGTACCCACATATTTCTAATCTGTACCCACATGTTACTGAACTGTACCCACATATTTCTAATCTGTACCCATATGTTACTAAACTGTACCCAATGTTTGGTAATCTGTACCCACAGTTTAGTAATCTGCACTCAATTTACTAATCTATACCCACAGTTCCCTAAACTGCACCCACAGTTCACTAAACTGCACCCACAGTTCACTAAACTGTACCCACAGATTACTAAACTGTACCCAAAGTTTAGTAATATGTACCCACAGTTTATTAAACTGTACCCACAGTTTAGTAATCTGTACTCACAGTTTTGTAATCTGCACCCTGTTTACTAATCTGTACCCACACTTGACAAAACTGTACCCAAACTTCAATAAACTGTACCCACATATTTCTAACCTGTACCCACATGTCACTAAACTGTACCCACAGTTTGGTAATTGTATTCAGTTTACTGATCTATACCCACAGTTCCCTAAACTGCACCCATACTTCACTAAACTATACCCACATATTTCTAATCTGTACCCACGTGTTACTAAACTGTACCCGATGTTTGGCAATCTGTACCCACAGTTTAGTAATATGTACTCAGTTTACTAATCTATACCCACAGTTCCCTAAACTGCACCCACAGTTCACTAAACTGTGCCCACAGATTTCTAATCTGTGCCTACAGTTTAGTAATCTGTACCCAGTGGGTACAGTTTAGTAATCTGTGGGCACAGATAAGTGATCAGCCTATATACAGTTTAGATGAAGTGTGGGTACAGTTCTTCTGCCCTGGCAAAAAAAAATAAATCTACTAAATTTAAACTTTCTCATAATTAACTAAAAAAACAAAAAACAAAAACAAAATGAGATTCATTTTTACGAGATGTTTTACATAAGCATTCCACTTAAAAAAAAAACAACAACAACAACCATATATCTAAATCAAAAAGGCCCTTAGGGAGAAACGTTTGCACAATTCTGGTCTCGTGGGTTTTTTGCTACTTTTGAAGTGTATCATAGTTTTTTTGTCCTCAAGAAAAGCATTGCAAGACTACAGGACGTTTTTTAATGGAAAACATTGTTTAACCAAACAATGCAGAAAATGTGCATCAAAAAGAAAAGAAGGATGAAAATGGGACAAATTAATGAAGTATGACGATGGCAAGAAAAAAAAGACTGAATAATACAATGTGTGCATTTGAATAAGAATGTGTAAAAGTCATCATCGGATTGTGTTGGGATATTATGAAGTAGCAAAGTCATAAGAATACTCCACTTACCCGCATTGAAGACTGGGTCCCGCTGCTTGCTGCAAAGTAAGCAAGCAAACAGTCAATCAGCATGTTCCCTGCACACCTTTGCCATGGACTTCTTGTTGATTTAGATGAAGGTTACAGTAGTAAAGAGAGTTCGCTCATACGTCAGAGACATTTGTTACCTGTCACTTCTTTTGCCGCTGGAATTGCTGCCTGTGGACCCAGCGCGAGTTCGGTTGCCCTTGGAGTCACCAGAATCTTTCCGCGTGAGAGACCCTACATGCTCGTTGGAGTTGGCTCTCCTCACCGTGCTGAAGGGGATGACAGATGGAGAGCGAGGAGAGGGGTTAAAATTTGGTCAGTGGCATACATACGTCAAAAGAAATATGACTTTAAAAAATATATATAGTGTATTGTTGCTTGGATTGGGCAATTTTAAGATCGAGATCAAAGATTCAAAAAATTAGAAAGTTGATCTCGGTGCTCAGAAGTGACATATTTAATGGGCCGGCAATGGTAGCGACGCAAATTGACTGTAGTTTGTCAGATAGCTAACAGTCCCTAAAAAATAGTCCAATTTGATGCGTAATATTAGGAGATTAAAGTTGTAATATTATGAGAATTTAGTCATACATTGTAATATTAAAGTATTAAAATTAGAGTCGATCTGGTCCGATCACGTCATTTTCAAAGTATCGGAATCGGAAAAAAAATATCAGACATGCCTTTTTTAATATATATATATATATATATATATATTTTTTTTTTTTTTAATTAAATCGTTTTCTAATTGTATTTAACGTTGCAGACAAAATGTCTTACACTCATCCAGCCAGAGTCTTTAGTTTTGGCTTAAAGTGGGGCTGTCAAATTTATCGCGTCAACCACGGTAATATCATTAAAATATTTAACGCAATTAACACATGCGCTGCACTACCCACTCACGCAAAGTCGCGTTCAATCTATAATGGCACCGTATTACGTATTCATAGCACAAAAAGGCAACGTAAAATGAGTAGAGAGACTTTTGGCAGTCTATGAAACCTTTTTTTAATTGGCTAAAGCCTTACAATCCCTCGCTCAACGATCCTACGAGAAATATCGTGGGAAGCAATGTGGGGAAGAAAGGTAGTAGTTGATCTTTTTCTTAACACACAATTTTATTTCCCAACGCTGAGAAGATATATCAATTGGTATCATTACGCACAGTCATGGTTGCACTTCCCATCATGCATTTGAGCAGTAGTTAAATGGCTGAATTACCATTTACTGAAAGCTCATAAAAATCCACTAGATGGTAATATTTAGTCACAATATACGAAGTCACATTTATCCTTTAAGAATTACAAGTCTTTCTATCCGTGGATCCCTCTCACAGAAAGAATGTTAATAATGTAAATGCCATCTTGAGGATTTATTGTCATAATAAACAAATACAGTACTTATATGTTGAATGTATGTATTCGTCCGAGTTTTATTCATTTTTTTCTTAATGCATTGCCAAAATGTATATGATCGGGAAAAATTATCGGGAATGATTGGAATTGAATCGGGAGCAAAAAAAAAAAGTAATCGGATCGGGAAATATCGGGATCGGCAGATACTCAAACTAAAACGATCGGGAGCAAAAAAACCTGATCGGAACAACCCTACTCGAAGCAGCAAAATTTAATTTGAATATTATTTTCAAATCGAATACTCGAGTTATTCGATTAATCGTTGCAGCCCTACATTACATAGTACATTATGAAAATAATGTGATTTTCTTTTTTTTTTTCTTTTTTCTTTTTTTGCCAGATCAGCTAGCTCTATGTGTGGATCAATTTTGGATCAAGTTAGAAGTTAAAGAACCTTACATTCATTTAAAGTGCCTGTGACACGAAAAAGCATGTTTATTTCATAATACACGGGGTATTTTATGCTCCTGAATGAAATGGACTGCTTGTGTGTGGAAGCGATCGCTATATTTATTTAGTTTTTTGAATCCCGCGCCATGAAAATGAGTGACATCCGGCAACAGTCTCGAGTTGAGAAAGAGGGCGCTGGGAAGGAGTCCTCTTCACTATACAGCTGTACTGTTGTATGAGAAGGACTAAGGATTCAGCTGATGTTGCGGATTAATACGTTTATTTTTCGTATTGCGCCAGCCAAACAGCTGCAGAAAAATCTTGCTGTTGGAGGGAGAGGCATGTGCGCCTTTTTGGGGTTTCAAAAGGTTCCCATTCACCGGTGAATATTGGCCAAAACAAGCCCTACTACTGTGGGACCATGGGACTTACGAGGAAGTGAGTAAACATCGTGTTTTGTATTATGTCAAATACTGGGATCATTTTAATATGTAGGTGGCTTGCATTTTGTGGCTGACATGCTCCTTGTCCGCTTGGCCGACGACCGACGGCTTGTCGCCCCCCCCACCCCCCCTCCCCCCGCCGGGAGAGCACTATACTCGGCTTATTCCCCTCTTCACGTGCCTGGCGTTCTGTCAAATTTTCCGACCGATCAGAAATTGCAACTTTGAGATAAAAAATAGCCGCGAATGCAGCGATTACAAAGTAAACACTACAAACTTTCTTTAAATAAAGGACTACTTAAGTTTGATCATGGATGGGCATATAAAAAGCTCTCCTCATACACATTAGCTACACATCTTAGCTGCACAACAACTGCAGCTGCTCGCCTATGATTCTCTCTGGCCGTTTACAACTTTGCCGTGTAGCCAAGCATTATTTTGCCATATTTGTGTTGACCATTTGGCAGCTACACGCTCCTCCGACGTCGGCCGGTTTGTTCAGGCGTCATTGTCCAGCCGCTTCCCCGGCGAGCTCTCCTGTCCGTAGTAGCAGGGGAACAAGCAGTAAATTGCTGTCCGCCGGGCGGTTTGCCGATCGGCGAAGACAATTGACAACCCGGTCGTCATGTGAATTGTCCGGGCTAGTTATGTGTGATTTTTCCGCTTCGAAGACTTTGAAACATCACTCGGTTCCGGTTAGCGTGTCGTCTAGCTGTCACGCCTCTTGGTTTGTTTACATTCTCCCAAGCCGGGGAAGGGAAATGACATAAGCCCGATTTAGGTGGCATAAAATATCGTTCGGGAGGTGCGACAGTAAAGGTGAAGTCGACAGCTTTGACCATTATGGAGTCATTTTGCCATGTCCTCTTGAATAACTGCATTTTTATTATTTCATGCTAAATTGTTGTATATAGTCGAATCGTCTCAAAATCTGATTCTAATTCACATTATAATCCTATTTAAGACTTTTTTAATCCTGTCGTACGCACTTTAAATCTGCTGCTGTCTTTTTCTCAAAAATATCATTTTTTTCATATTGGACAGCTATACAGCATATCCTCATATATAGTACAACAATATCACTGGTGCAAATGGTGGACAAATAACAGCCTTGGTTTCATTAGTTGGCTATTTGACTCCCCTGTGGATGGCCGCCCACCAGTTAAACCTGATCAATTGGGTCGCTTGACAGCCAAGCCTGTTCAACACAATCAAAAGGCTCAATCAGCAGTCCACTGGCCGGTCGGCCCGGTCAGCCACCTAATCCGCGCTATTTCCATTCAAAAGCGGTCAGTCCTTTTGATTTGGTTGCTACTGAGCAGAATTAAAAAGATGAAGAGAAGCTTGTGTCTGCTGCATTACCCAGGGGCGAATCACAGTAATCGCATGCTGGCATTATTTGAGTAATGTTGTTTATGCATCAGAGCAACCATATTATGACACTGATTACATATGAATATTAGCGGAGCATTAAACATGTAAATGAAAAATTAGCCGGTGAAGAACATTCTTAGAATGAGTGGAGTTTTATCACATCATAGCGGTTAGGCGAGGAACACGGTGGCACGCTCACCTGAGCAACGGAGAAAGAATTCTGGTTGGCAGAGACAAAGGAGACAAACTGCACATCTTATTATAAGGGGACAACATGCAAATTGGATGCATGACATTTAGGAAGTCACAGGATATGATAAATGATGAGGAATGGGAAAGTAAACCACTGAGAATTAAAACTCACAATTCCACATTTGTAATAATTAAAGATCTTGTCTGGTGAATCTTATCCCAACGAGAGACAATTGTGAGCCACTGAAGCGTAGCTGGAGTTTGGAAATTAGAATTAACGATCTTCCTCCAAGCAAAGATATTTGGCATTCCCTAGAAAAAAATTCTATAGGCTGTGAAACTTTCAAAATTGAAATCTGATTGCTCGTCGATTGAAAGTCAATCAAGCATAGTGGAATGCAGAGGCGGGGCTAGTGGACAGGCAAGCCAGGCAGTTGCTCGGGCCCTCGAGGGCTGCCAAAATGCACTCCACAGAAACAACAGGAATTGTCCATTTGAAATGAGCCCCTTGTGGGACTCCACCCCATCTATTATTTGATGAAAAGTGAAACGTAAGTGTGTAATTGTATTTTATTAGACGTTATTTACACACCCATGTGAAGTTGGCCCCCTATCAGACACAAATTTATATAAAATGATGTCAACCGCTTGTGCTACATTTATGCCTGTTTGTGCTGTAAAACGTTTTGTTTGCGCTATCAATTTTGAGATATTTACAATTCTTTTATAGATCAATCTGAAGTCAAGCATCCTTCTTTTTTATTAAAATTGGATTAAAATAGTGTAAATTAGGCATGTGCTGGTATGATAATCTGATGGCATGATAACCTTAAACTAAAATACCACGGTTTCACGGGATTGCAATTACAGTTCTAAAATGTGTTATCTGGGTCAAAAAAAACCAACAACAACAATAATTTTTTTTTTTTTGAAAACATATTAGCAAATTGGAACATAAGTGTAATGTTAAGTTAAAAAAATATATTTATATATACATATATATATATATATATATATATATATATATATATACAGTGGTACCTCTACATACGATCGCTTCGACACACGAACTTTTCGACATCCGACGTAAAATTTGACTTGCCATTTGTTTCTACATCCGACGACATGCTCGAAATACGACGACAATGGCAGCACCGCAGACGAATGCACTGCGGATTTTCTTGTGTGACAAATCAACACTGGTTTCAGAAGAGGTTGGTACAGGTGGTGAAACAAGGAAAAAGTTGACGCTTACCTTCTAAATGAAGATGCAAATGACAGAAAAATATGAGCGTAGGGTGGGCATCCGTGAAATGGCTCAACAATACAGCTCCACGGTCCTCCTCCGACCATCGTTCGCCAGTCTTTATAAGTTAAACTGACAATTCTTATTGTGGTAACATCTCCAGAGAAATCGCCAACTTCGCCACGTTTTTATCATTTATTTCACAACTTATTCAAAACAAAAACACCTTCTGTCTGCCGCAATTGACGGTGTTCTCAAGAAAACATTCAAAGTGAAAGTGAAACTCAAGCTCACCGGTCTGTCTCTGGCACATCAGCCCCGCGGTGCGTTCAGGGTCAGCAAAAAACGTCCGCCACATTAGAACCCGATTCGTTACATTAATACAGGAATTATTATTATTATTATTATTATTCCGATTTTGATTTATAATTTATTTGTTTTGCTATGTGTAATTGCCATTTGTAATAGTACCAGCAGTATATTTTAAGGATTTAGTGAAGGTTTTTGGGCTGTGGAACGAATTAATGGAATTATAATGTATTCCTATGGGAAAATCCTGCTCGACATACGACCATTTCGACTTGCAAACAAGGTCCTGGAACGGATTAACTTCGTACGTAGAGGTACCACTGTATATATATATTCAAAATGCATTTAAAAGAAATGCAGGTGAGCCTAAACCCAGAGCCACAGCTAAACCTTATTACCATCAGAAAAAAAAAATGTGAATAATTTTCCATAAAAAGCACGCGTGTATGACTCGTATAATGTTTACATGATATACACACTCTTTCTCAACACAGACAGTTGCCAGAGAGAAAAACACACATGTTTTACCACCGCTAGACACACTAAACACGCTGGAGTTAACTCCCGTAGCTGGAAACTTTCATTTAATGCCTCACTCGAGTCGGAAAAACACGAAAAAATCGGATTTGTGCATTAACACTGAACCTAGCTTCAGACTAAAACGAAAATTAAAAAGGCTGCCAAAAGCAACAGTGCTCTGGACTGTTGAGCCGAAATACTACTCTTCCACCCTCTTGGTCTCTTCTGAAAAAAGACCTAACGAGTAGAGATGTCCCGATCGATCGGGATGCCGATCACGTCATTTTCAAAGTATCGGAATCGGCAAAAAAATATCTGACATGCCTTTTTTTAATATATATATATTTTTTAATCAAATCGTTTTCTAATTGTATTTAACGTTACAGACATAATATGTTACACTCCTCCAGAGTCTTTAGTTTTGGCTTAAAGTAGGGTTATCAAATTTATCCCGATAATGATAAAAAATTTTAATCGAGTTAATTACTGCTCAAAAATTAATTAATCGTAATTAATCGCAATTAATCGCAGATCAAACCATCCATAAAATATGCCATATTTTTCTGTAAATTATTTTTGGAATGGAAAGATAAGACCGAGATGGATATATACATTCAACATACGGTGCATAAGTACTGTATTTCTTTATTTTAACAATAAATCAACAAGATGGCATTACCATTATTAACATTCTGTTAAAGCGATCCATGGATAGAAAGACTTGTAGGTCTTAAAAGATAAATAAAAACAATAAATAAAATATATAAATAAATAAAATATATAAATATTTATAAAAATTTATAGAAAATAAATAAAAGATAATAACTAGTACAAGTTATAGAAATTTTATATTAAATGGATGCTGAAGCCTATAAAATCAGTCGCACCCAAGCGCCAGCAGAGGGCGGCAAAACACAACAAGTACACCTTTCACTTTGCTGTACTTTTAATATGTTTGAGTGGGGCATTTGTGCGTTAATTGCGTCTAATATTTTAACGGGATTAATTTAAAAAATTAATTACCGCTCGTTAACGCGTTCATTTTGACAGCCCTAGTTAAAATATTTAATGCAATTAATGCACGCGCTGCACGACCCACTCACGCATTGTCGCGCTCAATCTGTAATGGCGCCGTTTTACCTATATAGAGAGCTAAAAGGCAGCGTAAAATGAGTAGAGTGAATTTTGGAAGCCTTTGGAGCCTTTTTACAATTAGCTAAAGCCTTACAATCCCTCTCCCTACGATTAGAAATATTGTGGGAGGCAATGTGGGGAAGCAAGGTAGTAATTGATCTTTTTCTTAACACCCTATGTTATTTCCCAACGCAGAGAAGATGTATCAATTGGTAGCACTACGCACAGTAATGCTTCCACTTCCTATCATGCACTAGGGCATGGCTACAGTATCATTTATTGAAAGCTCAACAAATACACTAGACGGCAATATTGAGTCACAATATATAAAGTCACATTTGTCCTTTAAAAATTACAAGTCTTTCTATCCGTGGATCCCTATCACAGAAAGAATGTTACGAATGTAAATGCCATCTTGAGGATTTATTGTCATAATAAACAAATACAGTACTTATGTACTGTATGTTGAATGTATATATTTGTCCGAGTTTTATTCATTTTTTTCTTAAAGCATTGCCAAAATGTATATGATCGGGAAAAATTATCGGGAATGATTGGAATTGAATCGGGAGCAAAAAAAAAAAAGCAATCGGATCGAGAAATATCGGATCGGCAGATACTCAAACTAAAACGATCGGATCGGGAGCAAAAAAAAAAACATGATCGGAACAACCCTACTAACAAGCATTATTCATTCATTACTCCAAATTGTAACACTTCATAAAACCTCGAAAATTTGCACCGAAACACAATCCAAAATACAAATTTTGCTAGGAATTGATAGAAGCAAAGAGCAATCAAAACCCAACTGACCTTGGTAAGCTCTAATACGGTAAGGGGAAAAAAATTGAAGTGGCTTCTCTGTCAAAATCAAATAGATTCAATATATTTCAAAGATCCTATATTTGATTTGGTTACTTAATAAAAGTGCAAAGAGGGAGAAAATAGCAAAAGGTTAGCTCTTTTGGGACTGGTCACTGCTGTATGCTGAGGTTTATCTTATTATGGAAATGACATCCAGGGCAGGGATGTTCCCCTGATAACATTTACACCATTACGCACGAACACACACACACATTTTATGAACCCAGTTAAATGCCAGTGGCTTTGCTTGACAAAGCGATAGATTCGAAGATGGATGGGAGGAATTACCGGACATGACGAGACCTTTAAATGACAAGTAGAACACGGTGGAAAAGTAGCTTGTCTACAGTTAAATTCACTATCACAGTTCCCCACTGAATTTGATTAATATCATTTTTCATTTTCTCACCTCCTGGTTGATGCTGCGCTGGTGTCCTTCCTTGACCCGGATCCAGAAGGCGAGGGCAAAGTACCGCCGGCTTTCTTTGGTAGGATAGTCCCGTTGTTAACTGAGGGTCTTATTGGTAGGGTGGCGATCATTGGTCGGGCTAGCATGCAAATGAGAAGCAAAAGAACATTAGAAAAAAGGGTTTAAATTAGGGCTGTCAAAATTATCGCGTTAACAGGCGAAAATTAGTTTTTTAAAATTAATCACGTTAAAATATTTGACGCAATTAACGCACATGCCCCACTAAAACAGATTAAAATGACGGCACAGTATCATGGCCACTTGTTACTTGTGTTTTGTCTCCCTCTGCTGGCGCTTTGGTGCAACTGATTTTATGAGCATTGTGTAATTATTGACATCAACAATGGCGAGCTACTAGTTTATTTTTTTGATTGAAAATTTCACAAATTTTATTAAAACGAAAACATTAAGAGGGGTTTTAATATAAAATTTCTATAACTTGTACTAACATTTATCTTTTAAGAACTACAAGTCTTTCTATCCATGGATCGCTTTAACAGAATGTTAATGTTAATGCCATCTTGATTTTTTGTTATAATAAACAAATACAGTACTTATGTACCGTATGTTGAATGTATATATCCAACTTGTGTCTTATCTTTCCATTCCAACAATAACTTACAGAAAAATATGGCATATTTTACAGATGGTTTAAATTGCGATTAATTAGGAGTAATTCATTTTTAAGCTGTGATTAACTCGATTAAAAACTTAAATCGTTTGACAGCCCTAGTTTTAATTAAAGAAAATCAAACTACCAATTAGTGTCTTAAATCAAATACTGTAAAACAAAACCTTTTTTACCAAACGAGTTATCCTTATTATTAGTTCATTTAAAAATATATATATAAGGCGGAAAACACAGACAAGACTGAAAAAGCAGTTTCTGCTCTTGCACTCCTCTTTAAAAGAAAATGCTGTATTTTAAGCCAAAACAACTGTAGTGTTTGATTGAAAAATTTGTCTTTATGCTGCCATAGCAGATTCATCACGCATTAAGCCCCCGAACTATTTTTAATTTGTCCGTTTTACCCTAAAAACCTCCGTTTACAGTTTTCGCACAACCACTTTTGTTTCAACCCAGCCATAAAACGAAGGTAATTAATTATATTTATTAGTAGAGGTGGGAATCTTTGGGCACCTAATGATTCGATTACGATTCAGAGGCTACGATTCGATTATAAATCGATTATTGATGACCCCCCCCCCCCCCCCCCCGCTATTAGCTGCTAATGTTTTGTACATTAGTTACAAAAACTGTAAAAAAATAAATAAATAAAACCTCGCAGGCTTAAATAAACGACGATTTCAGTATCAAGTTAACAGTTAAAAACAATAAATAATATACTCAAATCCCCATTCTGTATCAGCAGCCTTAAACTACATTCAATTAATTTAATGTTGTGAATCAACCGTTAAAGTTGTTAAAATTGCTCCCGTTATTCCATAATTTCCCTTTTGTCTACTTTCGACATGTGAAAGTTTTAAAACAATTTTAAAGATAGATTCAAGTCAATATTTTACTGATTTAGGAGTATTTTGGATAAAAAGTTAATTAGGTTCGCTTGGAAGGTTCGCTACAACAGCCTTGCAGGGAAGTCTACTGCTTTAAGATGGCGGCCGTTTACTAATGCCCGCATCTAGCTGTCTCTACATGTGCTGCTATCGCCACCGAGTCTATTCTACATCTAGTCCTATATAAATATGATATCTACCTTAACATTATGTATTGTGGACGTACTTTGTAGCAGCTTTCGGCAGCAGTCAGGTATGTTGTTTTTTTTTTTTATCCCGCGGCATGAGTTGAGCTAGAGCGCGAGTTGAGCATTGGCATTACCCGAGCGGCCGGGTAATGACAAGCATGATGTTTAGCTACTCTCGCTCTGTTCCTCATTGCGTCCTGAAGACCGCGCGGCGCGCTGAGTGTGTTTTACTTCCGCTTTAGTTGACATATTTCAATAATCGGAATTTGGATGTTTGTGTATCGTTCTCGAATCTTCCACGGCCAAATCGCGAATAATCTAAGAATCGGAAATTTCGCACACCTCTATTTATTAGGGTTGTTCCGATCATGTTTTTTTTTGCTCCCGATCCGATCCCGATTGTTTTAGTTTGAGTATCTGCCGATCCCGATATTTCCCGATCCGATTGCTTTTTTTTTTTTGCTCCCGATTCAATTCCAATCATTCCCGATAATTTTTCCAGATCATATACATTTTGGCAATGCATTAAGAAAAAAATGAATAAAACTCGGACAAATATATACATTCAACATACAGTACATAAGTACTGTATTTGTTTATTATGACAATAAATCCTCAAGATGGCATTTACATTATTAACATTCTTTCTGTGAGAGGGATCCACGGATAGAAAGACTTGTAATTCTTAAAGGATAAATGTGATTGTATATTGTGACTAAATATTGCCATCTAGTGTATTTGTTGAGCTTTCTGTAAATGATAATGCAGCCATTTAACTTCTGCCCAAATGCATGATGGGAAGTGCAACCATGACTGTGCGTAGGGCTACCAATTGATATATCTTCTCTGCATTGGGAAAGAACATGTGGTATTAAGAAAATGATCAACTACTTCCTTTCTTCCCCACATTCCCACATTATATTTAATTGCTGAGAGAGGCATTATAAGGCTTTAGCCACATAAAAAATGGCTCCAAAGGCTGTCATAATTCTCTCTAGTCATTATACGCTGCCTTTTAGCGCTATCTATAGGTATAACGGCGTCTTTATAGATTGGACGCGACAATGCGTGAGTGGGTCGTGCAGCGCATGCGTTAATTACTTAACGTGATTAATTAAAAGAAATTAATTACCGCCATTAAGAAAATGAATTACCGCCGTTAACGCAATAAATTTGATAGTCCTACTTTAAACCAAAACTACTCTGGATGAGTGTAAGACATTTTGTCTGTAACGTTAAATACAATTAGAAAATGATTTAAATAAAAAAATATATATATATACAGTATATTAAAAAAAGGCATGTCCGATATTTTTTTGCCGATTCCGATACTTTTAAAATGACGTGACATCTTTAATATTTATTATTCAAAATGTCTGTCATTTTTAGCTTTGAATCACTGATGTCTAATATTTCGTTTAAAAAAAAAACGACTATAAAAAATTATTCATTTGCATATTTGAAACTTTTGAACAAATTACGTCACAATGAAAAAAATGGTGTCTTCAAAAAAGTCACAGATATCTACCTCATAACTATCGCTTAATTGTATTTTTTTGGTTACTGTCACATTTCCTCCGATATGTTGGACGATAACTAATGGATCCAAACAAAGAACAATTGAAGGGGAAAAAAAACGTTTAAAAGGGTAAATATAGAAAGAAAAAAAGAAAATCTCGACCACTCCTTGATGTCTGCGATTTCTGCATCGCGACCCTTGTTATATTACCATGCTTCACCCATAAAATCACCAAAAAATCCAGCTGTGGCCATTCTCAGCTGTGTCTTGACACTCAGTGATACATGCTACATGAAGTTTTTGGATCGAAACAAGGTAAGTACGCGATAATATCTCATTAAAGTCATGGCGTCTGTAATTCTGCTCTCGCGTGCTCTCACCTCCAGATTGGGTTTTGCTGTTTAGGAAAAAAATATATATTAAAAAAAAAATGCCCTCCTGTTCAAAATTTTTCTTCCCGCAGAAAATTTTAAGCTTACCAATGATGTATCACACATGCATATAGGACAATTTTGAGTTTGGCCAATTGGGGGTCTCAGAGCGGAACTTCAAGCCACCTGAGTTTTTTCTGCCATATATAGGTCAAGATTGTATAAAACACTTCTTCAGCGAAGCTTCCTCTTACTACATGTGATGTGAACACCTAATGCGTATTACTTTATTAAATCAAATACAGTTGTAAGGCTGCAACAACTAATCGATTAAATCGATAAAAATAGATTAATAAATTTGTTGCTAATGAATATGATTATCGTTTTTTGCCGACAGCTGTTAGCAGTCACGTTAGGATCCTTGTTTGTGCGGCTGCGCATGCACCAGTGACTAGAACAGGAGAGAGAGTTCACTGCTACACGCAGTTTGGAGTTGCTAAATCAATAATATTACGAAGTGTTGAGAGTTTGCTTGTCTTGAGTCGTGTGTGTTGTTAGATCCAGTGTGCCTCCATCAGAGGTGAGTAAACGACACCAATTGTGTTTTTTGTATTCTTTGTTAATGACTACTTAGCACAGAGCGCTAAGCTAGTTAGCAATTATGCTAATCAGTGTCTTAACTCTCTGTTTGTATTGTATTTTGGTGATGCATATTAGCACTTGAGTTATTGTTAGATAGTAAGGTTGTTTCATTTCTTTTTATAAAGAAATCACACACATAAACCCATTCATATAACATCTTTAGGGCTGAGTAATCGAGTAATCTATTGATCATCTATTTGGAAAAAGCAAGTAAGTCCGGATGACGAACATTTAATGTGTTGCATAACAAATTTTAGGATATGTTAAAGGAAATAAACAAGTGTTTATCCTTGCAATGATATTTATTTTGGCTTACTAACATGACACTTTCAAAAGAGCATGAGATGCAATTACAAAATAAATTTCTTGAGTGTTTCTTTAAACTATACAGATTTGCACTTTCATTTCACAAGAGCAATAAATGCAATTAAAAATAAATTTAAAATACTTGAGCTTAGACTAAAACCGTATAAAAATGAATAAATAATGATCTAGATACAAAAAAAAGAACAATTGGCTAACTTAAATAGCAAATGTCTGCTAGCTTAAATGCTACAAAATGCCAACTTTTTTTTTCTCGCTTTTGTGCACCTCAATTATTTTTTGGTACGCCGAAAGGGAAGAAGCAAATGTTTGCCCCCCCCCCCCCCCCAACTTTTTGCCGCCACCGTAAATAGTGTCATTTGTCTATAAGTTTTTTTACTGTATAAGCAAACTCTTAATCACATTGTTTCATTGTTAACATTAAAGAAAAATATAGATCAACTTACAATAAAATATAACTTTATTAACATTGATTTTGTTTGCAACAGAAAAATCTTAAAGCGCATCAATTTGCCTGAACAACAAGTCAAACACATTTGGATATGACTAAACTATGACTAAGGCTAGTAAATATTATCGTCCAAAAGACTAAGACGAAAATTAAAAGGTTATAACATGAGGTTATATAAAATTGTGCCCACATTGGGTATCCAAACAAGCGCGAATTTCTGGAATGACAACAACCAAAACAACATTACAGCGCAGACAGGAGATGACTAATGCACCATCTCCCCATTAAGATTGGGACATGCTACCACTAATTACAACAATTACATTCAGCGTAATGGTATGCTGTATTTTTATAACAGTAATTTGTTTCTGTGCCACTCTGTCAAATTACGTGAAACTGCTCTGTGATGAACTGCAAAACAAATTAGATTATTAAAATGATAACCAACTGTGAGCTGTAAACTGCTCTTTTTAGTAATCACAAAAAAAATGGTTTATACATTCAGCATAAGGTGCAACAGACAATCTGTAAGTGGGAACAAAAACACACAAGGCGCATGCACATACACGTGCCAAAAGTCTAGGTGATATTTAAAAAGCCAAGAAGCAGCTTTTTCTGCACTGGTACTTTATCGACGAGAGAAGCTCACACTCCAACCGTTATCATGTTTCGTGCTGTAATTATGCAGCATTGGTTAAAAAAAAAAAAGGAAGGGGTTGTAATTTTATAGTACATTAACTAAAGCCAGTGTGTGTTTATGTTTTTGGCAGATCACTGCGTTGCATCCATCTGCTACTCTGCGTGTCGCAGCTGAAAAAAAGCCCTGAGTCATCCACTAAGTCTAAATCCAAACAGATACTCTGCCCACCAGTCATCAAAATGTAGCTTTGCATAATCATGCATATTTTCACTGCAACTAACGCCGTGCTTCTCGATTATTTTCTGTTACATCCCACCCCTGGAAGATGTAAACATTTCGCGGCCCCCCAACTCTCTGCTGCCACTTTAAATAGTTAATTTTATCAACTGACCTTTTTAATTTATAATTGGACACACTAACGAACTACCTTCAAGTCAAACTGAATTGCGAGCTGAAGTGCAGCCATCAAGACATGATAGAAATTGCCAAAAGTGCTACATACAATTATAACAAGGGTTGTTCCGATCATGTTTTTTTGCTCTTGATCCGATCCCGATCGTTTTAGTTTGAGTATCTGCCGATCCCGATTTTTCCCGATCTGATTGCTTTTTTTGGCTCCCGATTCAATTCCGATCATTCCCGATAATTTTTCCCGATCATATACATTTTGGCAATGCATTAAGAAAAAAATGAATAAAACTCGGACGAATATATACATTCAAGATACAGTACATAAATACTGTATTTGTTTATTATGACAATAAATCCTCAAGATGGCATTTACATTATTAACATTCTTTCTGTGAGAGGGATCCACGGATAAAAAGACTAAGGACTTTGTGTATTGTGACTAAATACTGCCATCTAGTGTATTTGTTGAGCTTTCAGTTCAGATACCGCAGCATGCCCCAAGGCATGATGGGAAAGTGGAACCATGATGGGAAGTAAAACCATGACTGTGAGCCATGCTAACAATGGATATACCATCTATGCTTTAGGAATAAGCTATGATGCAAAGACAATGAATTATAACTATCTTGCTTCCCCGTATTGCTCCTCATGATAATTCTAATTTAAGGGAGAATTTGCAAGGTTTAAATTTATTGAGAGTTGGTTTCATAGAGTTGCCAAAGGTTGCTCTACTCAAATAATGCTGAATATTATATCCCTATGTAGGCAAAGTCGCGTCACATTAGATTGAGTGTGTCAACGAGTGAAAGGGTTGTACAGCGCGAATATTAATAGACTTAAATGCATTCATGTGTCACATTTATCAATCAAGTAAATGCCACTGTTTTCAGGATATTTATTTATGATAAACCTACAATAAGGCTAAACTAAAGTCTCTGTATGAGTGTAACATATTATGTCTGTAACGTTAAATACAATTAGAAAACGATTTAATAATAAAAAAAAATATATATATATATATAAAAGGCATGGCCGATATTTTTTTGCCGATTCTGATACTTTGAAAATGACGTGATCGGACCCGATCGATCGGGACATCTCTAATTATAACAAAAGTCACTGATAAATTTTAGTAATCATGATGGAGCTGAAAATATTGATTGTTCTTTGATTGCACCAGGTTATATGTGACAAAATTACCAATACATTCATATTATTTTAAAAAATGAGTTTTATTTTTGTTTCATATTGCACGCTATATAAAACGGTGTAAGATTAGTCACCAATTTGTAAGAGGCATACGTCACTATTTGTAAGATTGCCAACGGCCTCGGGTTTACAGGTACGAATCAGACTGTTTTTTCCACGTCTTCCACTATAATAAAAGTCACCGTCAAACGCTACGTCATATTTCCTCGTTTTAGCTCTTCATATCTCCAGTGCTCTTTGCTGTGTGCTTGTTTTGTTCAATTTATTTATTTATCTCGGTTAATTCCTTCTATTATCAGATGTTTAGCTCATATACAGTGGGGCAAATAAGTATTTAGTCAACCACTAATTGTGCAAGTTCTCCCATTTGGAAATATTAGAGAGGCCTGTAATTGCCAACATGGGGAAACCTCAACCATGAGAGACAGAATGTGGGAAAAAAAAAAACAGAAAATCACATTGTTTCATTTTTAAAAAATGTATTTGCAAATCATGGTGGAAAATAATTATTTGGTCAATACCAAAAGTTCATCTCAATACTTTGTTATGTACCCTTTGTTGGCAATAACGGAGGCCAAACGTTTTCTGTAACTCTTCACAAACTTTTCACACACTGTTGCTGGTATTTCGTCCCATTCCTCCATGCAGATCTCCTCTAGAGCAGTGATGTTTTGGGGCTGTCGTTGGGCAACATGGACTTTCAACTCCCTCCACAGACTTTTTATGGGGTTGAGATCTGGAGACTTGCTAGGCCACTCCAGGACCTTGAAATGCTTCTTACAAAGCCACTCTTTTGTTGCCCTGGCTGTGTGTTTGGGATCATTGTCATGCTGAAAGACCCAGCCACGTCTCATCTTCAATGCCCTTGCTGATGGAAGGAGATTTTCACTCAAAATCTCTCTATACATGGCCCCATTCATTTTTTCCTTTACACAGATCAGTCGTCCTAGTCCCTATGCAGAAAAACAGCCCCAAAGCTTAATGTTTCCACCCACATGCTTCACAGTGGGTGTGGTGCAATTCAGTATTCTTTTTCCTCCAAACATGAGAACCTGTGTTTCTACCCAGAAGTTCTATTTTGGTTTCATCTGACCATAACACATTCTCCCAGTGCTCTTCTGGATCATCCAAATGCTCTCTAGCGAACCGCAGACGTGCCTGGACGTGTACTTTCTTCAGCAGGGGGACACGTCTGGCAGTGCAGGATTTGGGTCCCTGGCGGCACATTGTGTTACTGATAGTAGCCTTTGTTACTGTGGTCCCGGCTCTCTGTAGGTCATTCACTAGGTTACCCCGTGTGGTTCTGGGATTTTTGCTCACCGTTCTTGTTATCATTTTGAAGCCACGGGGTGAGGAGCAGGGGTCACGTTAACCGAATATTTTCCGTCGTTGACCGGTTTTTTAAAACGGTGACGGAAAAAACTGAAGTCCATCTGTCATTTTGACAGATTGCAATTCACACCCCAGACCACAGGGTGGCGAGTGAGCATATTAATTAGCTATTGTCTCTCTTGATGAATGACGTCGTTGACCTTACTCGGAAAAATGTCAAGGCAACTGAGTGTCCGAATTTTCTTCAAATAGCCCAAAAAAGACGATGGTGTTGATAAAAGAGGTGAAAAACGAGGGACTGATGCAGTGAAGGATGAAGGACAAACAAGCAATCAGCCCTCGGCAACTACTGAGCGAGCAAGCGGCAGCAAGGAGGTCAGGAGGGAGTACAGAGTTCATGCCATGAGAAGTCGTCTGTCCGAGGCAAAAGTCCAAAACCTCATGACAATAGCCTCTGCGGCAATTCCACTTGAGACATTTGATTATGCACAAGCGGGCACGCAATTCAAGTCCATGCGCACCAGGAGGACGGTGTGAGACTGCGTTCAGGCCACAGCAGGTGAACTGTTAATTTCATTGTTCCATATGTAGCCTACTTACTGGGGCCACAGTCAGCTGTTTTTGTCACTGCGGAGAAAAAGTTACATAATCATCTGCTTGATGTGTGATGGCACCGTGTGGATTCTCTGTTAGGCTTGTTCGGACAGAATATTAATTCAAAATGAATGAAAACTAAATACTATTGAATATGCCATTATTATCATTTTCAAAATTTAAGTGACGGGTAAAAATAGATTATGACCGGATTTTTATGACTGTCAGTCAAAATGACAGACAACGAAAAAGTCTAGCGCAACCTCTGGTGAGGAGGGAGTTGAAAGTCCTTGTTGCCCAACGACAGCCCCAAAACATCACTGCTCTGGAGGAGATCTGCATGGGGAATGGCCCAAAATACCAGCAAGAGTGTGTGAAAAGCTTGTGAAGAGTTACAGAAAACGTTTGGCCGCCATTATTGCCAACAAAGGGTACATAACAAAGTATTGAGCTGAACTTTTGGTATTGTCCAAATACTTATTTTCCACCATGATTTGCAAATAAATTATTTAAAAATCAAAAAATGTGACTTTCTGTGTTTTTTTCCCCCACATTCTGTCTCTCATGGTTGAGGTTTACCCATGTTGACTATTACAGGCCTCTCTAATATTTTCAAGTGGGAGAACTTGCACAATTAGTGGTTGACTAAATACTTATTGGCCCCACTGTAAATGTCTTTTCACTGCATAAAAGCATGACACAACTCAAGCCCCAGTGCCTAAGACAATGTGATGCAAAAGTGTTAATCAAAGTGAACACAACTTGACACTGTTCTAGCAGGCAGTGATAGAAATGTGCACACTTGTGCAAACGCCACCAGGCCTCCGGTGTAGTTGCCCCAGACAATCGGCCTACCTGACTTCCCAACATGGCTGTCTACCGAGGGAGATTTTCTCATCAAAGCAGCCTCTAAGCACATGACGCACAATATATACGATAAAACTCAGTACAGTGGAAGGTCAGTGATAACATCGAAAACAGGGCCGGGCGATAACACTATAAAAAAAATGTCCATTGACTGCTTGTTTGCCTTAAAGTAATTGAAGAAAGTAATAATTTGACAATAGTGCTGCAACGATTAATCGATTAACTCGAGTAATTCGATTAGAAAAAAAATGATTCGAATGAAATTTTGCTGCTTCGAGTATTGCAGTATTATAAAGTGGCGTTGTAATGGTTTGTTTTGAAAGTGTTTGCATTTAGTTTTATTAATTTAGGTGGATATACTGCCCTCTAGTAGCGACAGTGAATATGACATAACTCATTTCACATGGCTGAATCCAGTTGCTCCCTGTTAAGACCAACATAAGCTAGGTTTTTGTTAGAGCTAATGGTTTTTTAATGGATTCGTAATTCAGTTCATTGGTATATCTAGCCCTTTTTTGTGGGAATATGTCTTTGAACCATTTGTTAAGAGTAGGGCTGTCAAACGATTACAATTTTTTATCGAGTTAATTACAGCTTAAAAATTAATTAATCGTAATTAATCGCAATTAATCGCAATTCAAAGCATCTATAAAATATGCCATATATTTCTGTAAATTATTGTTGGAATGGAAAGATAAGACACAAGATGGATATATACATTCAACATACGGTACATAAGGACTGTATTTGTTTATTATAACAATAAATCAACAAGATGGCATTAACATTATTAACATTCTGTTAAAGCGATCCATGGGTAGAAAGGCTTGTAGTTCTTAAAAGATAAATGTTAGTACAAATTATAGAAATTTTGTATTAAAACCCCTCTTAATGTTTTCGTTGTAATAAAATTTGCAAAATTTTCAATAAAAAAATAAACTAGTAGCCTGCCATTGTTGATGCCAATAATTACTTACACAATGCTCATGGGTGCTGAAGCCTATAAAATCAGTCGCACCCAAGCACCAGCAGAGGGCGGCAAAACTCCATAAAACACAATTAACAAGTAGGCATTTCACTGTACTGTCATTTAAATCTGTCTGAGCGGGGCATGTGTGTTAATTGCGTCAAACATTTTAACGTGATTAATTAAAAAAATTAATTACCACCCGTTAACGTGATAATTTTGACAGCCCTAGTTAAGAGCATTGTTGAAAAAAAAAAGTTAGCATTTTATAGCATTTAAGCTAGCGGACTTTTGCTATGTAAGTTAGGCAATTGTTCTTTTGTTGTAATTAAATCCTTTTATTAAATTTATTTATTTATTTTTTCTACCTTTTAAGGCTTAGCTCAGGCATTTTACATTTCTATGTTCCCTATTTGATTATTCGAACTAACTAGTTCATCGATTACTAAAATAATCGATAGCTGCAGCCCTATTTGAGAACACTTGCGGATTTTGGTAAACAAGTGTGCAGCCATGTTGTTAGTGTAAAACGACATTTGAACAACTGTTAAAAAAAAAATGTCTCGGCCAGTAAACGCTTATAAATCGCCCAGCCCTAACTGAATTTAGCCTAATTCTGCGCGGTCGTTCACCTTTGGTGGGCCCTCGACGTGAGCTCATAGCCTGCTGCTCCTCAGACACGTTAAGCCGGCGGACCACATCGGCCAGAGCGGATTTGAGCAGCTGGATTTCATCCTCCTGCATTTGGACCCTCTGCTCCAGGGACGCGATGCGGTCGGTGATCTCCATGCTGCTGGAGGCGGATGCGCTGTCATCTGAGAAAACAAGACGGGCTGCTGTCATAGACACTCAGAGCAGATCAGGACAGTAAAAGTTTGAAGGGGTGATTACTAGTTGTGGGAACCTCTGGGTACCTCATGATACGATGTGCGAAACAAGCCTCACGATAACGATGGTTTCACGATATGGAGATACAACATTTACCGATACATGTGTCAGGAAATCATTCTCCAATTCGAGAAATTAGCCGCGACTGCGTTGGCATCATAGTTCGCAATATTTACGTAAAATAAATGCTAACAGAACGTTTTTTTTTTTTTCGCTTTTAATCAAGAATCGAGACTGTTTTAAGTCCATACCTATAAAGAATTCAGGGATTTAAGCATTTGTTCACAAGAATTTTCACCGGAAAAGCTCTGTTTACATCAGGCGGTCGCTAGCTACATTCACTTACATTACAGACTAGCATTGTACTTTGACAAATTTATGTAAAATAAATGCTAACTGCACATTTTTTTTTTGCTTTTTTTTTTTGCTTTCAACCAATGATCGAGACTGATTTACGTCCATATCTATAAAGAATTGGGGGATTTAAGCATTTATTCGGAAGAATTTTCACCGGAAAAGCTCTGTTTACATCTGGCGGCTGCTAGCTACGTACATTTACTAACAGACTAGCATTGTACTTCAACATATTTACGTAAAATATACGCTAACTGCACGTTTTTTTATTTACTTTTTTGCTGTTAACCAAGAATTGAGACTGTTTTATGTTCATATCAATCAAGAATTCAGGGATTTAAGCATTTATTCAAAAGAATTTTCGACGGAAAAAGCTCTTTGTCTGCGAGTCCACTCGGTCAACTTTGATGGCCTTGCCAACAATTCAGGCGCCCTATTTATCGTCCCAGCGCCCCGTGTCCCGTCAATACATTATGAAGTCTATGTATATCCACAAATTCCTCCCTTGAACTCAATAAAAAATCAAATTCAGGGTGTAAATCACCAATTTCACGAGGATATGACGTAATACACTGGAGATTCTTTCGAAGAAAAATGCAATATTTGCCTCTATCACAAAATCTGCCCCGATTCGATTTGATTCAAATGCCTTTGATGAACCTAATATGATTTACACATACTGTATTGAACACAATCAGTTACATTTGACCAAAATCAATAAAAAATACGAAACAATGATGTCTCATTTTGCAATTTTTCTGCTGAAAGTTTCAGACATTTGTGTGAAAGCCATTCTTTTTAACAAAACGACAAAGCTGATAACGATGTTGATTAATGTTTTTTGTGCTTAACCAATCGATATATTGACCCAGATCAGTCGTTATCCCCAGTATAAGACATAGGACATTCACCAGATGCGTTGTGCCTAGTCAACATGCAGTTTGGTAAATTTGGTTTTGCGTGTCCATAATTTTACTTCCATTAAATGACAACATAGCAAACATTTAATATTTTATTGTATATTTGGTTCATGAAGATGAAAACAATAACAGATGGGGAGCCAAAATAGGCAGCAAGGGTAAAATAAACATTCAAAATACATCTCAAACAAACATTATACACAATTGCCACCTCGGAACACACAACCGCACACAGACGATGACTTTGATCAAATATACATGTAAATCACTGCTATGTTTTCCCAGCAGACTTGGAATAACAGTCAGATGAATAATGCATCGGTTGCATCGGACATCTGCGACATGTGCGCCCTCCGAGGATTTGCCTTTTAACCAGACAGTCTGCTCAGATGATGGAAATGCAAAGGAGCTTTTGACTTGTGTAAATAATGTTGTCAAGCACTTAAATAAAACATAAGAAATGCCACATGGATATAATATGTGGATCTGATTCTGATGTTATTCCATGTATTTTCTTAAAGTCCTAGTCCTCTTAAGGGTGGCGAGTAAGCCGGAGCTTAATTTAGCTGATTTAGCCGACACCCCTGACTGGTCGCCAATCACATTCCGCACAACTCATTTAGAAAATTTAATTAGAAAAAAACCCTACAATTTAATTCCTAGATATTAATGCCTCAATAAATTCATTTTCTGTTGTCTAAAGCTTAAGCTAGTGCTTTTCAACCATTGTGCGGCACACAAGTGTGCCGTGGAAAATCATCCACTTTCACCTAAAAATGTTAAAAATACTTGTTGAAAATGAATCCGCAAATGTGTCGTTGCCGAGTTTCTGTGCTCTTCAATGGTCATTAATCATGCAATACTCTTCCATATCAGTAGGTGTCAATAGGGTTAGCTAATAGGTACAGTGGTATGAAAAAAATATCTGAACCTTTAGGAATTTCTCACATTACTGCATGAAATCACCATCAAATGGGATCTGACCTTTGTCAAAATAACACAGGTGAAAAAACAGTGTTTGATTTAACTAAAATAACCCAAACATTTATAGGTTTTCATAATTTAATGATGATAGCATGCAAACAATGACAGAAGGGGGAAAATAAGTAAGTAAACCCTTTGCCTAAGGAAACTTAAAGAGCAATTGAAACCAATTTTTACCAGACAATTTAAGTCAGGTGTGTGCCCAATCACTGATGACTGGTTTCATGCTGCCCACTATAAAACACACACCTGGTAAGAATTGTTTTGATAAGAAGCATTGTCTGATATGCATCATGGCTAGGTCAAATGAGCTGTCAGAAGACCTGCGATCAAGAATTGTTGATTTGTATGAAGCTGGGAAAGGATACAAAACCATCTCTAAGTCTGGATGTCCATCAATCGACAGTCAGAGAAATTGTCTACAAATGGAGAGAGTTTGGCAGTGTTTCTCTCCCAAGGAGTGGCTGTCCACCAAAGATGACGCCACAGTTCAGCACAGAATACTCGGAGAGGTAAAAAAAGAACCCTAGAGTGTCTGCTAAAGACTTACAGAAAACACTGGCACAGTCCAATATCTCTGTGGACACATCAATTATATGTAAAACTATGGCCAAGAATGGTGTTCATGAGAGGACTCCACGGAGGAAGCCACTGCTGTCGAAAAAAACATTGGTGCGCGTTTAATGTTTGCAAAAAGGCACTTGGACACTCCACAGAAGTTTTGGCAAAATATTTTGTGAACTGATTAAACCAAAGTTGAATTGCTTGGGAATAACACACAAAGTCATGTGTGGAGGAAAAATGGAACAGCTCACCAACATCAACACCTCATCCCCACCGTGAAGCATGGTGGAGGGAGCATCATGATTTGAGGCTGTTTTGCTACTTCAGGGCCTGGACAACTTGCAACCACTAATGGAAGAATGAATTCAGAAGTTTGTCAGTAAAGTTTTGCAGGAAAACCCAAGGCCGTCTGTCAGACAGTTGAAGCTAAACAGAGGATGGGTGCTGCCACAAGACAGTTATCCAAAACACTGAAGTAATTATCCCAGATTTGACATAATACAAAACACGATGTTTATTCACTTCCTCGTAAGTCCAATGGTCCCACAGTTGTCGCACACTTGTTTTGGACTCTCGGGGTGAACAGGAACTTTCTGACACCCAAAAAGGCTCACACCCCTCTCCCTGGTGCAGCTACAGAAGCCTGCAGCCGTTTGGCTGGCGTGATGCGAAAAATAAACCAATTAATCCGCATAATCAGCTGAATCCACAGTTCAACTGCATGCTATAGAGCAATGCTGTATTGTGAGATGCTGACCCAGGTGACGTCACATTTGCATTCCTCCTAAACCCGAGACTGGAGGCGGAAGTCATTTTCATGGCGCGGGATTCAAAAATTTAATATATACAGTGTGGCAAATAAGTATTTAGTCAACCACCAATTGTGCAAGTTCTCCTACTTGAAAAGATTAGAGAGGCCTGTAATTGTCAACATGGGTAAACATCAACCATGAGAGACAGAATGTGAAAAAAAAAACCAAAAAACAAAAAAAAACAGAAAATCACATTGTTTGATTTTTAAAGAATTTTATTTGCAAATCATGGTGGTTCTTGTTATCATTTTGACGCCACGGGGCGAGATCTTGCATGGAGCCCCAGATCGAGCGAGATTATCAGTGGTCTTGTATGTCTTCCATTTTCTAATAATTGCTCCCACAGTTGATTTCTTTACACCAAGCGAAGAGTGAAGAGTTACAGAAAACGTTTGGCCTCCGTTATTGCCAACAAAGGGCACATAACAAAGTATTGAGATGAACTTTTGGTATTGTCCAAATACTTATTTTCCACCATGATTTGCAAATAAATTCTTTAAAAATCAAACAATGTGATTTTCAGGTTTTTTTTCCACATTCTGTCTCTCATGGTTGAGGTTTACCCATGTTGACAATTACAGGCCTCTCTAATATTTTCAAATGGGAGAACTTGCACAATTACTGGTTGACTAAATCCTTATTGGCCCCACTGTATATGTGTCTTATAAAATAAAAACGCAAAAGACGTATAAATAAGTTTCTGGGACAATTAAGCATTTTAAAATAGAATGTATTTATACGTTTCTGGGAGCAAATGAGTTAATATACTTAATGTTCAAATATTGCAATTTAAATTTACTAATAAAATCCAGACATTAATTTTGGAAGTTTTTAAAATGTTTCTTGAACAGTTTTTGAAAACAAAGGTTTGAATCAAATGGTGTATCAACTGAACCAATACTCATGAAAGTGTAAAGCAATACGGATTTATTTTGCATTGATCATCTATCCTATCAATTAATTAGGCTTATATCCATGAGAAACGTAGCCCTGACCTCCGTTCACCCAATCTGTTTGGTCTTATTAATGCAGCAAAAAGTGTACATGCAGGTTATATCGTCCCTACCAATGTTGAGACCAAACCTACGCCCCTGACAGCGTGGATTATAAATTAATCCCAAATAATTAGCTTTCTCCATCCTTCATCCTTGCAAATATGGTTATCGTAAATTTTTACGTTGAAACAAAAATTTTTATGTTGCACAAAGTACCCACTTCAAAATAAAATGCTTTGAACATAGCATCCGAAATCACATTCAATTAACTTTAAACAATCTATAAACTCAAATTCACAAATTCCGACTAAGAATTTCTCTCCTGTATGTGCTCTATCTTTGAATCATCTTCCTTTGCTAAAAATAAAAACGTGCTCACCTGATGTGCGCTCTTTGAAGCGATGCTTCTTCATTTTCATTTGAGAATATGACTTTCCCAGCATAAAGCTCCTACTGATATCTGCCCCCTTCAGTGCCCGGCAAAGAGGCACAATAGCATCACTTTTGGATGGTACAAAGATGGCTTGTCACTCGAGCGTCAACCCCTGACACCTGGCCGTCAACCATCAAGCATGACACACAATCACGTTAACAAAATCCAAAGCAAAGAATTGGACACGTGTTCCCAAGGTTAGGGCCGGATGTATAAATATCTTTTGCAGAGGGTCGCCATCAGTGACGTGTCACTTTGCATTTAACAAAAGAATCCATCAGCCTGCACTCTGAGACACCAGTGTCTCTCTTCCAATCCAATGAACCTACATTAATACACCGCACCCAACCAAGCTCACTGCAGTGCTGCTTGAATACGTCATTTCTCTCAGTCTGATCTTTTCTTGAAATACAACCAGGGCTCAAATATATCAACTTGCATCATTATTTGATATAGTACAAATTGTAAAATGCTTTTCTTTACCCCTGTAGTTACATTCATGGAGGAAAATGTGGGAAAAAGCACTTGGCACATCCATCTTCTCATCCCAGAACAAACAAAGAAGCACTTTCCTGAGTCATGCACTGACCTCACGCTCATCAATAATTGAATTGTGGATTGTGGACATGTGTTCGAACCCATTTCCCCTCTCAGCGTTCTCAGTAGCAACAACAAAGGACTACAATGTCTTTACGGTTAAATGATGTGGTAACGCGCAGGAGATACTTTCGTATTTTGGTTTATACTCATGGCATTTTAGGACACCTGATTATTACAGTAAGTGTTGTTACATCATATTTGAATTAGGGGTGAGAACCTCTGGGTACACTCAAAAAATTAAACATAGTATTAATTCAAGAATCTTATTTCAAGTGGTTACACACAACTGCTTGAAGTAACTATTATGTTTTGTAGTTAAATAATGAATAGCTAATTTGGCTAACACTTGGTAACTTTTCAGTTTTGGTCGATTTTGGCGACGCCGGTGGACGAAAGCGGTAGTCTTTTGCCTTAAGGAAGACTGCGTTTCCCATGAGGTCAAACGCACACCCGCAATGTTGTAATCAGGGCCGGCCCAGCCAATACGCAGACTATGCAGCTGCTTAGGGCCCCTGACCACTAGGGGGCCCCCAATCTGGCAATTTTTAAATTCATATTCTATTTTGTTTACTACAGTTTGCTTTATTTGACTTTTGTGAGTTTTGATACTTGATTACAAGCTTAAAAAAAAAAGTTCTTCCTTAACTTCTTTCTTTCCTCTTTTAGAAAAAGGTTTGGCGCTATCTACTGTAAGTACTGACAATCATTTGGGGTGAGAAGTTTGAAGTATGCAGTGCAACAAAATCTGATTAATATACAAAATATGGACTTATGGGTTGGATTGCATGTATGGGTTTCACAGTACACTGTGACTAAATGGTGGGCCAAAAATATGGGCCCCTTCGCATTATTTTGCTTGGGGCCCCAAAATGGCCTGGGGCGGCCCTGGTCGTAATATAATCAATCAATCAAAAATCAATCTCCCGGCCACCTGCAGATGGATAAAACAATGTTTCCAGTGGCTGTGTGAAGGATGAATAGCAGTAAGGTAATGAATCCAGTTAGGGCTAAACAATAGCATATGACGGTTAGCAACCGTGGATTAGTGTGGCTAACACCCCCCAACCCCAGGGGCGGAGTGGGGGGTGTCACACCAGCGAGTGAATGCTGTGTCAATGTTTATCCTGTATATCCTTGTAACCTCACTTTTTTTCCCCTTCTCAGACTAAACTTTTTGTCTCTTTTGTTGCTATGCCTTCTTTGCAGAATTTGCGTGAAAGGGACACTGTGTCACGCCTCAAGCAGGGGGCCTGCCCACATCAACAGGAGTTATTCTCAAACACACGCACGCGGCGATCTAACGCCGGATTTAGGTTGAAAAAGTACGAAAGCCGCACCGGATACAAACAGGAAGAATCGTCTCAGGAGTGATTTGTTCGAGGATTCAAGGTAATTATTAGATTTTTCATACAATGCATGCATTTAAAAAAAATAAATAAATAAACATTTTTAAATCAATGGGAGAAATTAGCCACTACGGCAATGGCGTTATAATTCGCAATATTTACATAAAATAAATGCTAACTGCACATTTTTTTTTTTTTTGCTTTTAACCAAGAATGGTGACTGTTTTACATCCATATCTATAAAGAATTCAGGGATTTAAGCATTTATTCCCAAGGATTTTCAACGGAAAAAGCTCTTTGATGATAAGGCGCTACAGTGGCTTAAATACTAGCAGCACATTCGACATATTTACGTAAAATAAATGCTAGCTGCCCGTTTTTTGTTGTTGTTTTTTTTTTTGCTTTTAACCAAGAATCGAGAATGTTTTACGTCTGTATCTATTAAGAATTCAGGGATTTAAGCATTTATTCAGAAAAAAATTCAATGTAAAAGGCTCTTTGTGGTGATAAGGCGGTGCCACGGTGGCTTAAAGACTAGCAGCACATTCGAAATATTTACGTAAAATAAATGCTAACTGCCCGTTTTTTTGTGTGTGTGTGCTTTTAACCAAGAACTGAGACTGTTTTACATCCACATCTATAAAGCATTCACGGATTTAAGCATTTATTCACAAGAATTTTCAACGGAAAAAGCTCTTTGTGTTTTCATTCGGTCAGCTTTGACGGATATAGGCCTCCTATTAATTGGTCCCGTCAATATCATTATGAAGTCTATGGGGGAAGTGACACACATAACGTAAAAGCAGTCAGCAAATTTGTAGGGTTTTTTGTGTGGCAGGGTTCCTGCTCCCCTCATCAAAGTTAGTTAGTGCCAATGAAAGCAATATAGATCCCACTCATGATATAAAAGAGGTGTCATTCAAATAGTTGTCAGTCAACATATCATCACAAATGCTATGAAAATATTTTATAAAGTCTGAAAAGTTACCTAGTGTTGCTTTAACAGAGACACTATTCTAATGGAAGAATTCTTTCCTTTTTTTTTCAAACAGTGACAGTGTTTTAAACAATATATCGATTCTTGGCGGGAGCACATCGATAAACTTTTGGGATACAAAGTATCAGGATATATCACCATTTTGATATTTTGTCACACTTGAATTCAAATATAATAGCAAGACTTACTACAACATTCGAAATGTAAAAGGAAAATAAGACCATGGGGGAATAAAACAGCGTTGGACAAACTGAAAACACTATTTCCTGTTTTCTAGTCACAGGAAGGCACTGAAATCCTCCTTTACTGTAACTCGTAGCAGGAGGTCTTAATTCTGACTAGGCAAAGTTTATCCATCAGTTCAGACATTGCATTGTAATTAAATGGTGAATAATTCCTGACATCATTTGCTGTTTTTACAAGACAGCAACACAACAAGGATTTTGGAAACAACAGTTCAGGGCAATATGCATATAGAATGTGTTCACATTTTGGATATACAGCTCTCACAGCATATCACAATAGAGCTCATTTCTAGTCCCATTTTTAGTAAGAAATAAAGTCATATGCTGCCACATGCTAGGGACTTTTTATCATAAGATAGATTGATATGTGTCATATTTTATTGGTTGACTTCATTTTATACATGCGTGACGAAAAATGTTAACCATATAGTGTAACTTGGCGTCCACATATGTAGAAATCACATGTTGAATCAGGTAAGTCACAATATTTATTTGGTACAGTGAATGCCAGATCTCAAGTATAATTATAGATTTATCTATTTTTTTTCCAATGAATGAATACTCCAAGAATAGGGATTCTCGATCGCATTTTTTTTTGCACCCGAGTCCGAGTCACCTGATATTGAGAATCTGATCTGCTGATACTGGAGAAGAAGAAAAAAAAAAGTTCCAAACATGTTATAGTAGTAGTACTGTACTGTTAACAGTACTTTCTCTTCCGCTTTTTCTGGGGATATTGCAGAGAATAAAACTTATATATTTTTGTTTCGCTTGGCAATGCCGTTGTATTTCTGGATTATTCTGGATATCTAGCGCATTTGCTCCCGGGCCGCAGAGAAATAATGAATAATTTGTTAACGACCGCAATCTGGCCTGTGCCTCTATACTAATCTGAGTAGAGATGTGTGTACGTCGCCCTCTAGTGGTTGGCTGTCCTTTCTGGGGTGTTTGCAGCCCAGCATCAGTCAATGTAAACAGTAACGTTAGCTGCTGTTGACTGTGTTCGGCGATGTATTTGGACTGCTTTTTTTATGGGGAAAATGCCACATGCTGAGCCAGAAGAGGAGTTTACAACCAAAGTCTATTCTGCATAATATGTGGCTAAAAGCTAGCAAACGAGGCAACTAAAGTGAATGCACTGAGAGCATCATACCTCGTGGGGAACCGTATTGCTAAAGCCAAGAAACCTTTTCATGATTGGAGATAACTCATTATGCTTGCAACCAAGGATATTTGCCATCAAGTTTTAAGAGAGTCCTCTGATTAAAAAACAACAAAAAAAGTTGATTCAGTGTATGGCGAGGTACATTTTCCCTGCTGTCGTGCTGACGATTACTGTAATTTCCTGTGGAAAAATAGCCCATGTCACACCTGTCAGTGGTGTAAAAAATGTTAGGGACCACTGCTATGAAGCGCTGAAGAATGACAAGTTAGAGGTGTATTCGTCAGTACATCTCCCTGCTCATTCATCAAGTAATGTTTTATCGTGAAGAACACCCAACAGATGTGTATTAGCTAAATCTCTGGGCTTCCCAACGACTCCTGCTGGACAGCAGCTTAAGAGCTATTTACAGACAAGACGAGGCCCACAGGAAGGAAATGCGCAAGAGTTAACCTTGGTGGGCAAATAAATACCAATGGTGATCTTGGTGTCTGGAGGTTGTTTTTATGTCAGAATCTGACTTGGGAGACAAGTGGATGAAGAGGTCATAAAGAGAAGAGAGCCAGAATGACTCCCATGTGGCTTCTATACTGACCTATATGAGCTTGTTAAAGTCTCTCTTCCTTCCACTGGCTGCATCCTTCTTGGAGTCAGACTAAGGGCAAACTGACAGCGAGTGCCTCACCTAGCTAGAGATGAACAACAACACACTTGAAGAGATTCGTCAAAATTGGGTGAAGTGTAACATAAAGATAACCGGCGTGTATCCATCTGCCTTTACCGTTTATAGGTAGTACGTAGTAATATTAAGCCACTTTTATGTCTTTAAGTTTTAATATCAAGCTAAAAAAATTCAAAAAAGGTAGTTGAACAGGGAGGTTTGTAGAGTGGAGCAGATCAACGTTTAGAACAGACTGAGTGGTTTGCTCCGCAAAAGGAGAAATACCGTAATTTTCAGACTACAAACTGTTACTTTTTTGTCTAATTTTGAATCCTGCGGGTTATAGTCCAGTGCTGCTTATTTGTTGATTTATTTGGTTTAATAGGTAACACTTAATTTAACAGTGGTGTCATAAGACTGCCATAAGACAGTCATAATCATGACACTGTAATGGGCATTAATAATGAATGCTTATGACGGGCTATTTAAAATTATCGCGTTAACGGGCGGTAATTAATTTTTAAAATTAATCACATTAAAATATTTGACGCAATTAAAGCACAAGCCCCGGTCAAACATTAAAATGACAGCACAGTGAAATGTGTACTTGTTGTGTTTTTCGGAGTTTTGTCGCCCTCTGCTGGCGCTTGGGTGCGACTGATTTTATAGGCTTCAGCACCCATGAGCATTGTGTAAGTAATTATTGGCATCAACAATGGCGGGCTACTAGTTTATGTTTATTTTTTGATTGAAAATTTTACAAATTTTATTAAAACGAAAACATTAAGAGGGTTTTTAATATAAAATTTCTATAACTTGTATTAACATTTATCTTAATAACTACAAGTCTTTCAATCCATGGATCGCTTGAACAGAATGTTAATAATGGTAATGCCATCTTGTTGATTTATTGTTATGTTGAATGTATATATCCATCTTGTGTCTTATCTTTCCATTCCAACAATAATTTACGGAAAGATATGGCATATTTTATAGATGGTTAGAATTGCGATTAATTACGATTAATTAATTTTAAAGCTGTAATTAACTCGATTAAAAATTTTGATTGTTTGACACCCCTACTTATGAAAGATGCCATTAGGTGTCATCCGGCAAATTACGTCACTAACGCTATTTATGTGTCCAGCTCAGCTCTTTTACATCGATTCAAAAGTGAGATAATTTGCCAGATGACACTAAGTGACATCTGTCATAAGCTTTCATTAATGCTCATAGCAGTGTCATTTCATAATTATGATGGTCTTATGGCGCCACCGTCAAATCAAGTGTTACCAAATACCATAACTAGCAATTAATGAAACAACTGGAACAGTAACTGAAGAAATAATTAGCACAGAACATTAATTTTGTTTGTTATTTACTTCTGTAGTGCTGCAATGCATGCTCGGAGGCACGTTGGACGACAACAGTGTTGACAGCAGGTGTCGGCAGAGGTTGACCGTCTACCCCAAGGGAGCAGTGATGGCCAAATGAAGCTTCTTGAAGCAATGAAGCTTTGCAGCCAAATAGTTCAATGCTTCATTATAGACTTCATAATGTATTGACGGGACACGGGGCGCAGGGCCAATTCATAGGGGGCCTATCTCCGTCAATGCTGACCGAGTGGAAACACAGACAAAGAAAAATGAAGGGAGAAAGGGAGCATTGATGGCCAAATGAAGTTTCTTGAAGCAATGAAGTTTTGCAGCCAAATAGTTTAATGCTTCATTATAGACTTCATAATGTATTGACTGGACATGGGGTCAATTCATATGGGCCTATCTCCATCAATGCTGACCGAGTGGAAACACAGACAATGAAAAATGAAAATTCTTGTGAATAATTGCTTAATCCCTGAATTTTTTATAGATATGGACGTAAAAACAGTTTTGATTCTTGGCTGAAAGGGGAAAAAAAAAAAAAAAGGTAGCATTTATTTTACATAAATATTGCAAACTATGAGGCTAGTCAGTAAGAAAATTAGCGGCCGCCATATATAAACAAAGAGCTTTTTCCGTAGAAAATTCTTTGTGAAGTATAATGCCAATGTTGTAGCGGCAAATTTCTCCCATTGATTTTTTTCACGTTTCAAAATGCATGGATGGTATGAAAAATATAATTGTTACTTTGACTCCTCGAACAAATCAATCCTGAGACAAGCCTTCTGTTTGTATACAGTACAGCTTTCGTACTTTTCCGACCTAAATCTGGTGTTAGATCACTGCATGTGACCGACTGCTAATAAATGAAGCGGAGTGTTGGACGGCCCCCTCCGAGAAGGCGTGACGCAGTGAATGGGGCAATACATTATGAAGTCTATGACTTCATGGTGGTTCATTTTGTCTTATGATGCAACTGTCATATAAAGTGTTACCAAATATCAGAACTAGCAATTAATAAAACAACTGGAACACTAACTGAAGGAATAATTAGCACAGAACATGGATTTTGATTGTCATCTACATTTGTAGCGCTGCAACTGGTTTGCTCAGTGGAAGGTTGACTCGCATTATGACAAAGTCGGTTGACGTGGAGTCAAATGTTGACTTGTTTAAAAACTAGAAATGTGAATTTGAACAGGATTTTGTTGAGATATTGCTTTGCTAGCGTAGCTTTGTGAGTTTTGAATTTGAAAAAAAATTGCGTTATTTTCTAATGCGAAAGTTGGTACTTTTAGCATGGTTAAGAAACACTGCTCCAAAGTTAAAAAAAAAAAAATGCCTGCTATTGACAGAGATAGACGTGCAGGTTGTTTTAAAACTAGGAGGACTGGCTGTGAAAACTAATCTTTCAGTGCCATTAATGGCGCTAGGCGCCCATTTTTGACAGTCACAATGGACTGGATGTCAAGCTAGTTAAATTAGGATTTAAAAGGTATTGAACAACCTTCGATTTAAATGCTACTATATGCACAACTCAACCTTACAATAATTACAAACGTGACAATGTGGAAATAAACAAAAGACATTGGTCTTACTGCTGTGTGCCCATTTAAGAGGAGGTTCAGACCTCTGAGGCATAAGTCAAGCTTGGCAGTGGCTCCAGGCACCAACACAAATGTCTCTGTCAAACGCAACCTTTTGCCCAGATGAAACAAGCCTTTGTCCTCAAGTAACAAACAACCGAGAACGAGAGACGACACATTTGTTCCGTTTGCTTGAACTGGTGTTTGTTCCATCCACTTAGTCTGTTGTTAGGGGGGAAAAAGCTTCCAGTGCCAGACACTGTCAGCACATTGAACATCAGCCAGCAGTACTTCCACCATCTGGAAGGTTAAGAACATACAGTGGATGGTGATGCTGGGTGCACACATTCTTGTTACGCAGATTTTAAACATACTGTGCTGGTCGACTATTAACCAGGCATGAAAATGGGTCAGGGGTTAAAAAGGTGAGAAAGGTGTGGAGGAAATATGTTCCGGCGTTCTGCCAAAATGTCCGCCGTCGGCAAAACGTCCTACATGTGGCGAATTTGACCATTTTAATTTTTCACATAAGGCTTAATATTCGAGTTAATGGGGGTTTAATTAGTTGAAGGAGTTGATTTCAACCACCATTGACTCGCGCTAGCTTAGCCACTCCGGAGCCCTGAAACTAACAAATAACTGTCAAACTGCACAGAATTTGTTCAAATCAACTCCAGCGACTAATTAAACCCCGACTAACTCAAAGATTAAGCCTAATGTAAAAAATTCTGAACTTCCCCTTTAAAATAAAGACCATTGAATATGGCCATTAAAATGTTGTCTATATAAGTTTTAGAGCAATAAAACAAACAACAAAAATGAATAAAATGAACAGGAATCCTTCAAAGTATTTCATAATGGGTCCAAATTATTTTTCGAACAGATCATGTGACTATAGAACCTTAGAGACAGCCGTTTGCATTGCTTAGCCAAAACTACAGCTGAGGAGGCAAGATGGATATTTAGAATTTCTTTAAACCTAAGCTTTCAAAACCTTCAACAACAACTGAGCTTGAACCGAGGATTTAGCACGAGCAGTATCAAAAAGTCCTGGCTGTCGTGTTACCTGTTGTGCTGTTATTCCAAGTGGTGCTTGAATTGGATGCTTATAGCGGTCGACAGTCTTTTTGAGCCAGCGCAAAGTTCGCAGCGCACGAACATATTTTTGTTATCTTTACTGGACAAAAATGTGAAGTAATGGCTGTGTTTCCAGTGTGCAAATGCAGCCATTTGTAGTATATCTCCTGCCTATTTCATTGCATCCTGGCGAGGTAGCATGGCTATGTTGTTTTGGCTGCAAACTCCCAGCGCTCACGAATCATGGTAATACACGTGACCCTTTTTGTTCCATCCCCGATTAAAAAATGTGACATGTGATGTCACTCCCATGACGACAGTATTCTTCATTCTACACACATTATGGGGCAATAACAAAATAGTAACGCACAGGCATCAAGGAAAGTAATTTTACTCAGATTACTGATTTAGAAAAATGAACGCGTTAGATTGTTCTTTACTGAAACAAAGTAATCAGATTAGTTACGCATTACGATACCGCGTTATTGACAACACTGCTTTTATATTACCGTTAAATACACAAGCTTGACGCTACCTTAACGGGAGCTATTTTTTTACCGGACGCTCCGGCAGTGTTCAACGCAAGCTGCAACGAACGGCAGTAACTTTGTCATACCACAAAATATGAAAAACGAAAACCATTACTCACCAAATTCAATATGCTGGCAAATGCATTCACCTAAAAACAATTGGGAGTGATACTTTACCTCCTCCAGCGAATGTGAATTTGTGCTTAGTACAAGATCATCTGTCGCAATTAGCGATCTTTGACGCTCTTTTTTTTTTTTTTTTTTCCCCTCCCCGCATACAAACTTGTTTCTCTCTCAGCGGCTGTGATTAACCTCAATGAAGTAGCTGTCCTAGCTAAGCCTTGCCTATCATTCGTCTTTGTAAGTTTTTAGTAACTTTGTGTATTGAATTTGAAAGGAAAATGTGTGTTTTGTTTTTGGCGAACTTTTTCATGAAGCTAAACTGTTGAAGCTACTCACATGTGGAAAAATACGAGTGTACAACGTTTTAAATGTATTCATTTGGTATATTTCAGTTACCACGATTTGAGAGATCAATAAATTGAAGAATTTACGGCTTGCGTTTGGAGTGCTTGTTTTTGGGTTTGCTGGAATAGCGTCACTGACACACGCAGCATCAAACAGGGGAAGGAGTAAGCGCTGCCGCGCCAAGCTAATTCTGGCTGCATTTTCGACACATGAAAAATAACGAATACGTACTACTGTATGACGGAAAATTTTAGTGGTTTTGTAACCGCGACGTTTTCATAGCATGGTAATCCGTGAAGGTAACTGACACATGCCTACAAACGACCCCCCCCCCCAAAATTGTTCTCCTCGGATCTACACGATTCACGTAGGTCATCCTTTTTGACTTCAAAACGGCGAATTTCGCCGAAAGGTGAGAGATTTTCATGCCTGATTAACTGGCAACCAAAAACCTTATTTGACCTGAGTGTATTATCCAAGAGTTCTAAATTTATTTGTTTTAACGTGCCTGAATAATAGTCAGTTTGAGCTATTAGTATTAAGTAGCCCCGTGTTGCGTTATGATCCTCCAGATCTGAGCTGTATGTGATTACAAGAGAAGGCTGATTTGGAAGAAAAATTAACAAAGCAATGTTAAAGTGAACCTCGATCTTTAAGACAAGTAATTCTTAAAAGATAAATATTAGTATGAGTTATAATAATTTGATATTAAAACCCCTCTTAATGTTTTCGTTTAATAAAATTAGTAAAATTATTTTAAGTGATAGGTCGCCATTCATGTTACTTCGCAGTGCGTGACGTCACCGGGCCGAACTTTCAGCGTGTCACTCTTAGCTACCACAACATGTCGTCGGTTCTGCCCTTCCAATTTGAACCAGATCGGAAAAGTGAAGAGCAGGACAGTACTGTCGGTCATTCACAAGACGAGCAGCAAAGGCAAAATTTAGAACAGGAAATACAGTACTTTATAAATAAAGAATCGGGCAACACTGGTGATGTACTCGCTGCAAGTGCGTCTTAATGATAACGGAGAAGAGAGTGTATGCTGCGCGTTCTTATCGTCATCGTTGATGAAAACTACACTGCATAGGACCAAATTGAATATGGCTACTTAGGCGAATGTCTGCTCTAGAACGAATGCTGCTCTAGGCATTGTTGTTTTCGTCAACCAAGACAATAAAGAAAAAATTTCGTCGACGAACAATTTCTTCATGACGGTGGCGAGACAGTAACGAGCTAAAAATGTGTCTTGGGAGACTAAAAACATAACGTGATGAAGGCCCGCTTTCGTCTGCCAAGACGAAAATGCTTCCGACAAATGTTCACAATGCATGACATTTTCTCATTGTATGTTTAGTTAGCCTGCAGTGTAGCAGTGTTTGGTTGTGTCACTCATGTTACGTGCCGCACCCACCTCTACAGGCTCAAGGCTTTCTAGTTTTGAAACACATGGCAAGATTTGTTTTCTTATCTTGGCAAGAGAGAGTGTGCAATGTTGCTTTAGCCTTTAAAAGGCCTCTGCTGAGTGATCATTACACACTCAATGTAACTCTAAGCATTAGCTTAGCATTTGCGTTCTTGTTTAGCATGAGCATTTAGAGTGGCGAACGTCATCTTAAACTTTAGGGCATTTTTTTTTTTTTTTTACATACAGTTCTTAGCATCCAGGTGGATCTAATTGAAAATAATGTACTGTTTTCCTGCTGAGTGGGTATTATCATAACCAAGTTGGTGTTGCCCTTGTAGATGCTACAATAAGTTCGTTCCAAATTGTTAGAAAGTAGAAATCTTCATTTATTTATATATTTTTGGACTAAAACGTTTTAATTTTGCAGACGAAAACATTTTGAGTAAGCATCGACTAAAGCTAGACGAAATTTGTCTGCGTTTTCGTCAACGAAAACAAGGCAAACACATTTTGAAATGACTAAAATTTGACTAAGTATTTTCGTACAAAAGACTAAGACGAAAATTAGAGGGGATGTCAAAAACAACACCCGCTCTAGGATTGCTTTCATTTACAGTGATATCGACATTTTATTTCTTGATAGCCGCATCCAGTATAAAATAAAAGTCTGTAAAAAAAATTAACGGTGTGAAGTGAAGGCAACACTGCAACTGTTCATTCATAAATTCATCACAAAACATGGGCCCAATTGGGCGTGTCTTCCTCCCTCTGCACCTGTTTTCTTGATTAATGTATTTTTAATGGACTTTCTTAATGGAACCGTTCCAATTCCCCTTCTCCATATGTTCAACACAGACACGCAACCAGACATGCACTTGGATTGGATTCCATCTTTCTTCATGTCAGAGACCAATTAGGGCACAGAAGCAGCCTTTGAGAGCTGCACTGCAGGAGCATAGAGGTTAATAGTATCTGTCTGTATCACAAAGGATCTGCTAGCCAGAACATCGAGAGGTGCAGAGAGAAAATTAATAGGTCATGACTTTTAAACTCAGAGAAGGCAAGTACGCTGATGAGTACGGCAAGCCAACCTCATTTGGTGTTTGTAACTGAATGCATCTTTTATCATTCTTAGTCAATTTAGTGATTAACAGCAGGGTAAAGGTATTCTCACTTCAGCCCAAAAACTCCAGCAATGTTCGACATTTTCCATGCATAAATACCAGACAAGTCCTTGGTAATGCCACGACAATGACATTTTTTTTAATATCCTTGCCCTCGCCATCAACTATGCAGCATTGAACATGGAAGAAGAGAGATGATTTATCTCCACATTCCGGTGACGGAGCTCAGTACTGCCACCTGTCAAACGCATGTTGCTTTTGAGCTGAACTGTGCATTTTCACAACTAATTTACAGCCGATGAGACTGAATACTGTAATTTTCGCACTAAAATGCGCAATTACCTATAAGCCACCACCAACCAAATATGGCACGAAAACGGCATTTGTACATAGTAGGGGTGTAACAGTACACAAAAATCTCGGTTCGGTACGTACCTCGGTTCCGAGGTCACGGTTCGGTTCATTTTCGGTACAGTAAGAAAACAAAATGCAAAATATAAATGTGCTAGTTTTTTATTACACACTTTTGTGCTTTCAACAATAGGAACATTAGCCTATACAAAGCTAGAATTCTGCTCAAAAAGTAGCGGGTATTTAAATATAATCCAACAACAATTTGCCTTTCAGACACCGCGTATTGGTCAGCTTTCTTTCTGAAAGAAAGAAGAAAAAAGAAGTCCTGAGCTAAAGAGAAAAGCAATCCCAATGACAAAGATTTTAACGTGTATTTTACAAATGAAATGCCTCAATGAATCATTTTTTTTTTCTTATGAACGTTTTTCAAAAGCTTTATTGGCGGATTTTCTCAAGTTAAAGCGCCACACAGAAATTAAGAAATTTAATTGTGTAAGCAGGATCTGTGTACTATTCTTATTATTTAGTTACAGGTTCAATACAGGTTTCAATTTATTTTATTTAAAAGGGCTATTATTTATTTTATTATGTGTTTATATTTTACAAATGTGATGTAGTATTCATTTATATTGTATATTTTATGTTGTATAACTTTAGTCCCTATGTGAACATTAGTTCCTACTAGTTTTGTTGTGGTAAGAGGGTTTTGTATTGAACACGGGGCCGTGTTGGTTATTATTATAGCAGAGAAGACAGCAGTAAATCAACAAAGACAAGTCAACTGTGTCCCGATATACCACTGAAGAGATCTGATGGACTCAAAAAGTGGGTTACGATTGCATATTCGTTTCAAAATCGACCGGATCCACCGTATTTTTACACGAGTGAATCCCGGTCTGCCCGATCGTAGCTACCGGTAGTAGTATTGACGCAGGACGGTCGCGTCTCGTGTCAAATAATAAACTCTGCTGTTCTTTTTGCGTGCGTCGCGTTGAGCCGCTTCTTGGACGCGTCTAACACGCGGCCGCACTGCGACTGGTGTGCATTGGCTGATTGACTTTAACGCCCGCGTTTCACTGCGTTCTCGCGGCGGCCACGTTACCCACCGTTGACGTTTCTGGGTTATACTGTCCTACCGTGTTGGTCATCATTATAGTAGAGAAGACGGAGTAAATGTAATCTACACAAAGAAACTGTAACCTGATCAACTCACAGCTTTGAACTAATTGGCTGCAAAGTAGTGACGGGATCTGTCGTTCACTTGAGTAAACGAATCCATTCCGGATCGTTCAGTAAAAAGATTCGTTCAAACGAATCGTTCAACGAATCGTTTGCCCCCCTCATCTCCCTCCCCGCCCAAATGAATCGTTCGGTTAGTGAACGGGAAGTGACGTTGCCGAACGAATCACCAAAGACCGCTTCGCAGTATAACTAACGGGAAGTGACATTCTTGGTCCCTCCCTCTCTCTTGCACACAGGCTCCTCATTGACCGCTCGTCGTAGTTTCAGTAATGAGTGACAGGCAATATCATTCTGCTTTCACAGACAGCCTCGTCTCCCTCCCGCTGCTGCAAATTTGCAAAAGCGAGGGAGAACTTCCGCATCGTCTGTCCTAGTTCTATGGGCTCAAAGTCATGGCTCGTGCTTGCATTTCGATTGAGGACACGGTTAAACATTTTCCTTTTGTGGGGGGAGCGGGGGGTTGGGGTCGGGGGCGCACGGACTTTCTTTAGCATGTTCTTGATCACATTTACAATGCTGCTGCTACCAGCCAACGCAGCATGCTTGCCGTCACGAAAATACAAATAAATCCAAAGTTTAATTTCTAAATATGGAACGACCAACACATCATATTTACCTCTGGCTCTGTTGTATTTTTGTTTTTATGCTCATCACTATTATTTTTAGTTACTATTGTTAAAACTATAAGTGTAAATAGCTAGTTGTCGAATGTGCTGCTCTGAAATAAAGACAATACTACATTTTGATATTTGACAGTTTAATTGCAAATCAGTATTAAGATGATCGTATTGAATTTTTGCACTGGTATTAATAAATAAAATAATCCGGTCAGCTCCCCTGTCGTCCCCGCATCTCAGATCGTCAAATGCTGACGAGAAATAATTGTTTGCTCTTTACGATATCGCCTTTCTACTCTCATTAGTCTGTTAAGAAAAATGTAGACATATTGCGACATCTCCCGTGTCCATGTGCGTTGTTTTGGGGCGCTTGAGTAGCACATGATGGACGGATTGACATAATTTGTCAAACCAACCAACACCTGACACGAAAAAAATAAATAAAACACTTGGAAAAAATGGACATGTATATACCGTTTCATTGCAAATCAGTATTATGGTGATCATACTAAATATTCTTTTTTTCTGTGCACATATGAGGTAAATATCGCTGCCATGAAGCCTCCTTATAGTGACAGTTCTTTGCCCCCTTCATTGCCGTCACGCGACCGCAGCTCAGCTTTTGCTTGCCTCGTAGCTACCCGTGTTTTAAATTACTGTAAATTTGATAGTATGTGGTAATAGGTAGTCGCGAGTCTGTTGAGAAAAGTAGTACACTAAACCATGCTCGCTAGATTTGTGTGTTGTTTTTGTCTTTTTGATCTGCATTTGATATGCTCCACGTTAACAAATATGTGACAAAGTCCTTTCCTTTCATTTTTTGATTCGTTCACCGCATATTCATTACTGGAAAGTCAGTTAGCAGCAAGCTAGGTCAGGAACCGGAGGACCGAGTCACTGAACGGGAAGTGACAAAACTCAGTCTTGCCCCCCTGCCTGCACGCTGGCTGCTCATTGGCCACACGTGGAAGTGAGTGACATACGCCCTGATTCTGTTTCCGGTCCCTCCCCTGCCCGCGATGAGGCTGGCGTCTGATTGGTCGTGTCCGATGTCAGAAGACGCTGCCGCTTGCTCAACGCCCTCCCACGCAGTGAACAAGCACCAACTTCATAGAACGAATCAGTGCAGATGGTGATTAGTTCGGTCTCGTTCACCCAAACAATTCGTTCAAAAAGAACGAATCGTTCGTGAGCGATACAACACTACTGCAAAGAAGCTTCATTTGGCCATCACCTTCGGGGAGACAGTCAACCTCTGCTGCCACCTGCTGTCAACACTGTTGTTGTCCAACATGCCTCCTAGAATGCATAGCAGTGTTACAGATGTAAATAACAATCAAAACGTAGGTTCTGTGCTAATTATTTCTTCAGTTACTGTTCCAGTTGTTTCATTAATTGTATTTGGTAACACTTTATTTGAGAGTGGCGCCATAAGACTGTCAATCATAATTATGACATGACGCTAGAGGTGTGCAAAATTTCCGATTCTTAGATTATTCGCGATTCGGCCGTGAAAGATTCGAGAACGATTCACAAACATCCAAATTCCGATTATTGAAATATGCCAAGTAAAGCGGAAGTACAACACTCTCAGCGCGCCGCGCGGTCAATGAGGAATGAAGCGAGAGTAGCTAAACGTCATGCTTCTCATTACCCGGCCCCTCGGGTAATGCCACTGCTCAACTCACGGCTCTAGCTCAACTCATGCCACGAGATAAAAAAACACAACAACATACCTGACTGCTGCCGAAAAGCTGCTACAAAGTACATCCACATAATGTTACGGTAGATAGCAGTTATATAGGACTAGATGCAATATAGATTAGGTAGCGTTAGCAGCACACCTACAAAAAGCTAGATGCGGGCGTTAGTAAACGGCCGCCATCTTAAAGCAGTACACTTCCCTGCAAGGCTGTTGTAGCGAACCTTCCAAGCAAACCTAATTAACTTTTTATCTAAAATACTCCTAAATCGGTAAAATATTGACTTGAATCTATCTTTAAAATAGTTTTAAAACTTTCACATGTTGAAAGTAGACAAAAGGGAAATTATGGAATAACGGGAGCAATTTTAACAACTTTAACGGTTGATTCACAACATTAAATTAATTGAATGTAGTTTAAGGCTGCTGATACAGAATGAGGACTGGAGTTTTTTATTTACTGTTATTTTTGTACGTTTTATTTACTGCTATATGTTAACTTCATACTGAAATAGTATTTTTGGACAATTTTGGAACTAATGTACAAAACATTTATTAAAAAAAAAAAAAAAAGGAGGGGGGTGCATCAATAATCGTTTTATAATCGAATCGGAGCCTCTGAATCGCAATCGTAATCGAATCGTTAGGTGCCCAAAGATTCACAGCTCTGCATGACACTGTCATGAGCATTAATGAATGCTTATAACAGATGCCATTTAGTGTTATCCGGCAAACTATTTCACTTTTGAATGGATGTAAAAGATCCTAGCTGGACATAAATGGAGTAAGTGACATAATTTGCTGCTTTGTTTATGCCGCTAGAGCAGTACTTCTCAAATAGTGGGGCAGGCCCCCCCAGGGGGGCGCAGAGCGATGCCGGGGGTGGCGCATGTGACTTTGGGGAACATACTTTTTGCCGTACTAGAATAAAGTGTAATTGCACATCCACTCAGTGGGTGGCAGTCCCACCCTCATTTTCAGCGTGTGCGCAATATTTTTGAACCAAACAAGAGCACACAGCAAAGAGCACTGGACATATGAAATGCTAAGACAAGGAAAAATGACAAAGCGTATGTAGCATTTGGCTTTGACTTTTAGTACAGTGGGGGACACGGAAAGACCAGTTTGTTTACTTTGTCAAAAAATGTTCGCAGCTTACAGCAGAAATGATTTTTTTCAGCGAAAATGTGCCGAATATTGCTAGCAATCCTCCCGCTTTGTCAGTGTTAAATCAGTAAACCAGCAAGCACTGTCAGCATCATATAAGGTGGCATACCAAGTTGCTCAGTGCAAAATAACCCCACACCATAGCAAAGGAGCTGATACTGCCTGCAGCAAAAATAAAAACTGTTGTTTTTGTTCTATTAATTTTCATTTTTTCGGTCTAATTGTTTGTCATATAGTCCTCGTGAGTTAATATGCTAATCAATTTGAATTTATTATTCTTTATTTATTTTATTACTTTTTATTTTTCAGTATCAAATGGTCAAAAAATTAATCTTGAGTGTATTTTTACAGTATGGATGCTTTTTTTTTGTAAGTTGATCTATATTAGTTTTTTAATATTAAAAAGAACACAATGTTATGCAGAGGTGTACTTATAATAATAAGAATGTTATATACAAATGATACTAGAGTATATTTACAGTGACGGCAGAGAGTTGGGGGGCGCGGAACGGTTACGTCTTCCTGGGGGGGGCATAACAGAAAATACTTGAGTAGCACTGCGCTAGAGTCTTACTCTGGAAGCCCAGCAGCAAGACCTTGTGACGTCACCGCTCTGCGACGTACACGACAATGGCGACCTACTAGTTAAACTAATTTTACAAATTTTATAAAAATGAAAACATCAAGAGGGGTTTCAATATCAAATCATTTTAACTCATAATAACGTTTATCTTTTAAGAACTACAAGTCTTTCCATCTTTGGATCCCTTTAAGGCAAAACACCACCGCTTTTGTACAACTGCGTGGCTAAAATCAACCAAAATTGAAAAGTTGCTTAGTGTTGCTTAGAATGCAGGATTTTTAAGTATGGGTTCCATCTTAGAGGATGTATAGGATGTCAATAATGAACAGTAATTTAAAGAAATAGCAGGTCAAAGCATTGGATTGAGCATCCAGGTGTACCAACCACCACAGGGCTAAAATACCAAAAATAACTTGTTCAAGTTAGAACTGTTCAACATAACTTGCACTCCATGCCTCCGTTTTTGCAATAAAAACCAGAATCAGTCCAAATTTCTTACTTATAAAAGTGCTTCGGGGCATGTTGAAACTTTTGCTCCATGGCGCCAAACCCCACGAGACTACAGTGTAGTGCTGTAACGATTAATCGATTAACTCGAGTATTCGAATAGAAAAAAAGATTCGTATTAAATTTTGCTGCTTCGAATATTCGTTTAATTAAAGTGTCGTTAGTTTTATTGATTTGGATGGATACACTGCCCTATAGTCTGCCTCATTTCACATGGCTGAATCCAGCAGACCAACATAAGCCAAGTTTTTGTATGAGCGAATGTTTTTTTTTTTTTTTTTTTTTTAAATGCATTCGTAATTTAGTTCATAGGTATATTTAGGCGTTTTTGTGTGGGAATATGTGTTGAACCATTTGTTAAGAGCATTGTAAAAAAAAAAAAAAAAAAAAAAAAAAACTAGCGTTTTGTGGCATTTAAGCTAGCGGACTTTTGCTATGTAAGTTAGCCATTGTTCTTTTATTGTACATAGATCCTTTTTTTATTTTTATTTTTTATACCGTTTGAGGTTCAGCTCAGGTATTTTAATTTTTCATGTTCCTTATCCGATTACTCGATTAATCAAAATAACTAGTTCATCGATTAATCGACTACTAAAATAATCGATAGCTGCAGCCCTACTACAGTGTCAAGAAACCACCTGGAAAAACTCTCACGAGATGTTGTTTTTTCTTCAGCAGATTGCAAGGCAAGGCTACTGCACACTGCCAACTAGTGGACGGGAGTAAAAGTGCAGCCACTGTATTGTTTATTTCCACCAAAAACACCCATGTATGGATTGATACAGATTTTGAATCGTTATGAGAATTGCGTGACGTAAAATTATGATATATCTCAGAATCGATTTTTTTAAAAACACCCTTACATTATACATTATATCTCCAAAGGTGAAAAACCATCCCAAATTTCATTGTTGTCCATAAAAAGCAGGAAAAAGCCACCTTTTACAGGCCATATAAAAGCAGCAACAATAAGTGACTAAAAATAATTATGTCTCTTTGGAATCCTGTCTGCTGGTGTGATTTATTACTTGTAGCCTACCCCCACCACAGGTACAAGACGACACCGCTGAGCACATTTACTGTTTCTATGCAGAGTTCTGGCTTTTTCATGATATTTTTATGCATGCACGCTCAAGGACTCACAAGCTCGTTGCCCAACACACACACACACTGAACTTCAAGCTATGGTCACACATGCACGTACAGACAGTCGTGCCTCTTCTATATTTGAACTGAGCTTCCACATTCCTACTTTGCATGCATGATTGTTTTAGTGGGTCAGAGGATGAGGCTGTACGAATGTGTGTCAGTGCTGGAAAAGGCGAGTGTGGGAGAGAAGGAAAGATGAAAGCATAGAAAGAGCAACAAAAATGGCTTCTTATACAAAACACCTGCTTGCTCACTTAGAAGCACCTTTCAATGACTAGCCAATTGCCAGCCTTAAGAATGTACTACAGGATGTATCCAGTATTATAGAAGGATTAAGTGGCCAAGGACTGTGCAGTCCCAACATCGTGACCAACACTTGACCTCAGACATGCACTGCTGCACAAAGAGCAGTTTCTTTTTGTTTGTTTTTAACCACAAGCTGCATCGTGTGCACCTTTAATGAGCACACATTGTCACTCAGTGTAAGTGTTAGCGCTTCGGTTTGCTGCCACAAAACAGAGTGTAGGCTGGAGTCTTATCAGTAGCAGAACCAGAGCAGAGTGATATGGAGTGGGTTGAGTACTTGGGACAGACTTCAGTGGATCCTCCAAAATTGAACACCATAATCCAAAATTTGCAATACTGATGTCTTATTGACAGACAAACTGTTGTTTTCGTCAACGATGACGATAATAAAAAATTAGGGCTGTCAAAATTATCGCGTTAACGCGCGGTAATTAATTTTTTTAATTAATCACGTTAAAATATTTGACACAATTAATGCACATGTCCCGCTCAGACAGTATTCTGCCTTTTGGTAAGTTTTACAGCAAGGTTTTTTGTGCTGTCTAACAGCGAACTCTTGTGGTCGCTTTGCGACATGGTTTATTGCTTTCTTGCCAGTTCAATATGGCTGCACAACGTCTCGGGATGACGCCTACGTTGTAATGTTGTGCTTATATGATCCTTGGACAAGATTTTTCCGTAAGTGTGGTTGTTGTAAAGATTGTACATATTATGTTAGTAAGCGAAATGTTATATTTTTTGTATGAGACGCTTTTTGTTTATGTTTAGTGAACTTGTATAGCGTGCTAAGCTAACGTTGTTGCTAATGCAATGCTTGTGTACTTTTTTTTGTAGTTTCACGACGGTCTAAAGAGGACAGTGGTTTGAGGCCATTTTATTAATAAATCAGATGAAAAAAGAAGAAGTCTGATTATTAAGGCGTCGTTCACTAGTTGCCTAGCTTTGGAAAAAGTAGACGCTTTGGAGTGAGGACAGCATAGACAGATTTAAATGACAGTAGAGTGAAATGCCCACTACAGTCCTTAGGTACCGTATGTTGAATGTATATATCCATCTTGTGTCTTATCTTTCCATTCCAACAAATTATTTTACAGAATATATATATAATTTACAGAAAAATATGGCATATTTTATAGATGGTTTGAATTGCGTTTAATTGCGATTAATTACGATTAATTAATTTTAAAGCTGTAATTAACTCGATTAAAAATTTTAATCGTTTGACAGCCCTACAAAAAATATTTCGTCGACGAACAATTTTTTCATGACAATGATGTGACGAGCTAAAAACATTATCCTGGGAGACAAAAACGTAACGAGATGAATGCCAGTTTTTGTCTGATAAGATGAGAACGAGATGAAAATGCGCCATAGTTTTTGTCATAAATTCACAGTCGGTGACATGTTCTTATCTTATTTACTTTAGAGGGACAGTGCATATTAATAAACATCTATTTAGATGCATCTAAAAGATATATGTACTAGGGTTGTTCTGATCATGTTTTTTTTTTTTGCTCCCGATCCGATCCCGATCGTTTTAGTTTGAGTATCTGCCGATCCCAATATTTCCCGATCCGATTTTTTTTTTTTTTTTTTGCTCCCGATTCAATTCCAATCATTCCCGATAATTTTTCCCGATCATATACATTTTGGCAATGCATTAAGAAAAAAAATGAATAAAACTCGGACGAATATATACATTCAACATACAGTAAATAAGTACTGTATTTGTTTATTATGACAATAAATCCTCAAGATGGCATTTACATTATTAACATTCTTTCTGTGAGAAGGATCCACGGATAGAAAGACATGTGACTTTGTATATTGTGACTAAATATTGCCATCTAGTGTATTTGTTGAGCTTTCAGTAAATGATACTGTAGCCATGCCCAAAGGCATGATGGGAAGTGGAACCATGACTGTGCGTAGTGCTACCAATTGATATATCTTCTCTGCGTTGGGAAATAACATAAGGTGTTAAGAAAAAGATCAATTGCTACCTTGCTTCCCCCACATTGCTTCCCATGATATTTCTAATCGTAGGGAGAGGGATTGTAAGGCTTTAGCCAATTAAAAAAAGGCTCCAAAGGCTGCCAAAATTCACTCTACTCATTCTACGCTGCCTTTTATCTCTCTATATGGGTAAAACGGCGCCATTACAGATTGAGCGCGACAATGCGTGAGTGGGTCGTGCAGCGCATGCGTTAACTGCGTTAAATATTTTAAAGTGATACATTTTTTAAAAAATTCATTACCGCCGTTAACGCGATAAATTTGATAACCCAACCTTAAGGCTAAACTAAAGACTCTGGATGAGTGTAACATATAATGTCTGTAACGTTAAATACAATTAGAAAATGATTTAATTAAAAAAAAAAAAAAAAATTAAAAAAGGCATGGCCGATATTTTTTTGCCGATTCCGATACTTTGAAAATGACGTGATCGGACCCGATCGATCGGGATCGGGACGCCGATCGATCGGGACATCTATAATATGTACATATGCCGGATTATCAAAAAGCTAATTTACATCTGCAGTCTCTAGGCAGGTAACGGAAAATCATACCATACACTGCTGGCCAAAAGTAATGGCACCTCTGCAATCCTGTCAGATGATGCTCAATTTCTCCCAGAAAATGATTGCAATTACAAATGCTTTGGTCGTAATATCTTCATTGATTTTGCTTGCAATGAAAAAACACAAAAGAGGATGGGGATGAATTTAAATCATTATCATTTTATAAGGAAGTTCCCAAAAAATCGATTATTAGATGCATTGCGATTCGACACGTGACCATTCGATTACGATTCATAAAGATTCAAAAACCATGATTTTCCCTAATAAGATTTTCCCTAATAATTTTATGACAGCCACTCGTAGCGGTTCGAAATTCAAGACATGTCTGCCGCCCGGAAACCTTTAACGGACGCACGCACAACGTTATGATGGATGCTGGCAGTTACTGAGCGAGAGATTTACTCCTTTTCAAAAGACTGGGAAAAAAATTTGTGTATGAGACAGGCAGGGACCCGGCAGTTGCGCTTCTGTGTGCAAGTTATTTTTTTAGAGCGAGAGGGGAATAGAGATAGTTTGTTGCTCCTGTCTTGAAGTTGTCCAGCAGTAGGTTCAAGTCGTGTTAATTTGAAAAAGTCCCTAGTGTTTTGCTAAGTCCTGTGTCTGTCTATCAGAGGTGAGTACACGAACACTCTTGTACCGTTTAGCCTTTATTGTTGTTGTTTTGAGATGTTACTAGTTAGCGCCGAGCGCTATGTTAATTAGCGACTTGTATTTCCATGTGAAGTTGTTCATTGTTTGGTCCAGATGCAGAACGTGTAAAACCAGGATTAAGTACAGCTGTAACACTACAAACATGCGAAATAGTACAGAAATCTGTGAAAACAAAGCATATTGGTTAAAAGTCTTATTTCTAAAGACACTTTGTTTGTTTCCAGAAAATGTGGAATTTATTCCACCGGTGTAAATTTTATTGTACTGTTGAGAGAAATAAGTACTGCTGTTTGAAACAGCTAATGTTTTTGCACATTTTTGTGAAAAAGAGCATATTGTTTTGTAGAAGCATGTTGAGAAATAGGTACTGCCTTTAAAATGGTTAATGATTTTGCACTTTTTGGAGAAAAAAAAAAGCAGTTTAAGGGCAGCTTTTTGTTGTATGGGCATGTTTCCATCATTCCTGTTGAATCATTAGGATATCTTTAATAAATAATGGACAAAAATTTGTTTCGCTACTTTTTAAATTAGTATTGTACGATGCATCGACAATCGTGATAACCGTGATCATCGTCAATACCGTGATCATCGTTCAATAATCGAATAGTAGCACCCTGAATCGTAATCGAATAGAATCATGGGGTACCTAAGATGGCACACCCCTAGCTAGCTAGTTAGATATTACTGGTAATACTGATTACACCATAGTTCTTACAACTGACATTTATTAATTTTTCACCGTCAAACTATGAACACACAATTAGAAAATAAAATCCAATAATGACAAAGAGCGTACAATAATGCTTTAAAGTAAATCAATAGAGACGTATTTGCTTCCAAAAACATACCTCAATGGCTGAACAATTAAAGTGGAGGGAAACAAGGTCCAAATCTTGGGCAATTCAACAAGTAACACAGCAACTCTTCGTGGCACCGGTCCAGCGGTGAAAACAAATGCTGCTCAATAAGCTAGCCAGTGAAAAGCTAGCTAACAGGGGAGGGCATCCGCAAACTTACGCCGTTTACCGTTTCTCTGCCTTCTTGAAATGTTAACCGGCGTTCACCCTTACTTCCCAATGTGACAGCAACGCTCGAAACTAACAGAAAATAGCGCTGGCGTGATGTCAAACAAGTCCGAGTGCAACAAAGGAAAGCAGACCGCGCATATACTGTAGTAGGGCTGCAGCTATCGAATATTTTAGTCATCGAGTAATCGACTGAAAATTCTATCGATTAATCGAGTAATCGGATAAAACATATTTTTAGGTGAAGAGCAATTATAAATATACATGACAAAACATGACATTTCATCTAATTTTGAACCATTTTCAGTCAATCAATGTCTTTATTTTCGATGTACATTGTTGAAAACAGCCAACAATTGCATCTCAGATGTAACTAGAATAAAAAAAAAGACTAATTCACTGCTTTCACTCCAAAAACTTTTAGATCTTGTAAAAAAAAAATATATATATATTTCTTACCTAAAAATGCCATTACGCTTGATAACACACATCACTTAAAAGTTAGGATTTAGCCCCACGTGTTTCAATTGGAATTTCTATTTGTGTCAAGCTATTTTTAAGTTCTAGTTAAGTTTTAAGTTAGTCTAAACTGTAAGTCCTGATAGGATTTTGAGCTTTTGCAGTGTTCAAAATAAATGTATGATACAGGCTGTATTGGAGCACATTAGGGACCAGTGCTACTTGGTGTTTTATCCAGCAATGACTACTGAGCTAAAACTGATAGTTAGCATTATTAAGTTTTTATTTTACACCCTCATCACTCCACAGCGCTATGTTATGTTAAAACCTGTATGTAAGACACGTTAGCCACGCATCGACAGTGGTCATACAGTGCCTTGCAAAAGTATTCGGCCCCCTTGAATCTTGCAACCTTTCGCCACATTTCAGGCTTCAAACATAAAGATATGAAATTTAATTTTTTTGTCAAGAATCAACAACAAGTGGGACACAATCGTGAAGTGGAACAAAATTTATTGGATAATTTAAACTTTTTTAACAAATAAAAAACTGAAAAGTGGGGCGTGCAATATTATTCGGCCCCTTTACTTTCAGTGCAGCAAACTCACTCCAGAAGTTCAGTGAGGATCTCTGAATGATCCAATGTTGTCCTAAATGACCGATGATGATAAATAGAATCCAAATGTGTGTAATCAAGTCTCCGTATAAATGCACCTGCTCTGTGATAGTCTCAGGGTTCTGTTTAAAGTGCAGAGAGCATTATGCAAACCAAGGAACACACCAGGCAGGTCCGAGATACTGTTGTGGAGAAGTTTAAAGCCGGATTTGGATACAAAAAGATTTTCCAAGCTTTAAACATCTCAAGGAGCACTGTGCAAGCCATCATATTGAAATGGAAGGAGCATCAGACCACTGCAAATCTACCAAGACCCGGCCGTCCTTCCAAACTTTCTTCTCAAACAAGGAGAAAACTGATCAGAAATGCAGCCAAGAGGCCCATGATCACTCTGGATGAACTGCAGAGATCTACAGCTGAGGTGGGAGAGTCTGTCCACAGGACAACAATCAGTCGTACACTGCACAAATCTGGCCTTTATGGAAGAGTGGCAAGAAGAAAGCCATTTCTCAAAGATATCCATAAAAAGTCTCGTTTAAAGTTTGCCACAAGCCACCTGGGAGACACACCAAACATGTGGAAGAAGGTGCTCTGGTCAGATGAAACCAAAATTGAACTTTTTGGCCACAATGCAAAACAATATGTTTGGCGTAAAAGCAGCACAGCTCATCACCCTGAACACACCATCCCCACTATCAAACATGGTGGTGGCAGCATCATGGTTTGGGCCTGCTTTTCTTCAGCAGGGACAGGGAAGATGGTTAAAATTGACGGGAAGATGGATGCAGCCAAATACAGGAACATTCTGGAAGAAAACCTTTTGGTATCTGATCAAGACCTGAGACTGGGACGGAGATTTATCTTCCAACAGGACAATGATCCAAAACATAAAGCCACATCTACAATGGAATGGTTCAAAAATAAACGTATCCAGGTGTTAGAATGGCCAAGTCAAAGTCCAGACCTGAATCCAATCGAGAATCTGTGGAAAGAGCTGAAGACTGCTGTTCACAAACACTCTCCATCCAACCTCACTGAGCTCGAGCTGTTTTGCAAGGAAGAATGGGCAAGAATGTCAGTCTCTCGATGTGCAAAACTGATAGAAACATACCCCAAGCGACTTGTAGCTGTAATTGGAGCAAAAGGTGGCGCTACAAAGTATTAACGCAAGGGGGCCAAATAATATTGCACGCCCCACTTTTCAGTTTTTTATTTGTTAAAAAAGTTTAAATTATCCAATAAATGTTCACGATTGTGTCCCACTTGTTGTTGATTCTTGACAAAAAATTAAAATTTTATATCTTTATGTTTGAAGCCTGAAATGTGGCGAAAGGTTGCAAGGTTCAAGGGGGCCGAATACTTTTGCAAGGCACTGTAAGTTGCTTCAGCTAATATATGTTTGTATATGCATTTGTAATTCAGTTTAGTGCTACATTATGTGAAGTTACGTGTGAGCGATTTGCCATGAGAATTGTAAATACGTTAGCATTCATAGCATGTAAGCTAGCGGACTTCTGTGTTGCAAGGTTCAAGGGGGCCGAATACTTTTGCAAGGCACTGTAATTAATAGAAACCTAGCCCTCCACAGGGCTAACGTTACATGAGCGAGTGTCAATATTTATTAGCGCTTAGCACTCTTTATTAGCGCTTAGCGCTGTACTGCTTTAAGATGGCGGCTGTTTACTAACGCCGCTGACTCTGTCATTTCGCATTTAGTTCAACATACATGTGATCTCTTTGAGATGCATCAGATGCTACCTGCTACCACTGTAGCATCATGCGGGCTAGTTTTTAGCAATGTCGGCGTCGTTTGTAGCGGCTTTCGGCTGCAGTAATTTTTTTTTTTTTTTTTTTTTTTTTTTTTTTAAATTGCTTCTTCCTTCACGCACGTGACATTAGCGCGTTGTCCCGCATTAAAGGTAGTCTGGGCAAAACGTGATGCTTAGAGCTGTCAAAATTAAACGATTACTCGAGGTGAATAAAATTACTCGGATCAGTTTTTAAACTCGAGTTACTCGAGTATTCGTTTAAGCTCTATACTGTAGTAAATACCAGCTAAGCATAGTAATTACTGTAGAAATCAACCATTTAGATTAATTTTACCCAATAAATAACAAAATTAAATGACAAATACTATACTGTACTTACAGTATACGCTGAGAGTTGCCAGACGAGACACTGTTACGCGACTAAAAAAAAAAATCTGAAGAGAAAACAGCGAATGTCGTAACCTGGGGATTACTTGTACACTTAAAATTTTGACATTTTGAACTGGGTGTGTTTGTGCCAATGGACAAGAAAGAGCACTGAGTGAGGATGTCAAATGTTACTTAAAACGTTTCCAATAAAATATTTTTTTTTTTAAATTTTGCATGCGGCCAAATCATTTTACATTTCAATTGAATGGGAAATGGATTTAAACTACCATCACAAAGCAAATTGTGGGCACCTTTGATTCATCAGTTTAAACAGGGGCAAATTTGTTGGCTATCTTACAAACTAAAGTCTTTCTTTTGGGATTAAAAAACGATTTTAAGCAACACCACAAGATCAAACACAGAGCGTGAGCGAGAGAAAATCAGTGTGAGGGGAAATGAAACGGGGAAAAAATGCCTGGGAGCTCAAGCAAATGAAGGGCTGATAAGAAAAAAAGTTTGCAAATTTAAAGGAATCCCAGGAAATCTGCTGGTAAGAGAGTGGCTCCAGACTAAAAATAAAAGGGGAGTGATGCGAGCGCTCAGATGCTGGACAACAGGAAATCAATGTCAGACGTTCAATGATTCAGCAGTAAAGGAGGAGATACGCTGGATCAAGTCGATATTTGTCAGACGCATGCTCTGGTGCATATTACAGATTAATAACATCAGAGGGACGCAAACAAGCAGAATTCTCAGCTGATGAAATGCAGTGTGTCATATGAAAGGGTGACCATGTCAAAAAATGAAAATGACTGTACTAATGTAATTTTATATTAAGGAAAAAAAATTTAGCAAACATTTCATAAGCTACTCTAGAGATAGAGTAGCTTATGAAATGTTTAAAAACAAGATGCCGGATAGGAGTTGCTACTCCTATCCGGCATCTTGTTTTTAAACATTTCATAAGCATTCCACCCAATACAATGCATCATGGAATGCACACATTTTTCCGCAATGTTTCGGATTTGGTCAGAAGATCGGATCAGATCAATCTACTAGGCAAATGCGTCTGCTGAGTGAGACTGCAGCTCTTTAGAAAGAGAATAGAAAGCCTACAGATAGCATGCTAGCAGACAGCAAAAATCTGCAGCTCATTCTGGGTGTGACATCATCTTTAGTTTGGTGATTTTTAGTGGGCGGGGCCAAGGCAGCCGAGAAGATTATAATTAGGTTCTAATTTATTTATTAAGCTTTTTCGGTCATTTTTTGGATGGATTTGCGCCCTAAATATGGTCTGCTATCATTGTAAAGTCACTTGCTGTATACCATTTAAAGGACAAATTGCACCTGATATCAAAATTCTCACAACAAAGAAACAACTTCAACAAGAGTTATATACAGTACACTAGCACTACAAGCATTCTGAGCAGATTAGGGCTGCAACTACTGTTTATTTTTGATGAGTCTACAGATCAGATTAAAAACAAAGATAATCAGTCTGTTTACATGAAGAACTACAAAAATCAGAGCATACAGGATGTCCTACCGAGAGGCTGAAATGTACAACAAGGTCCCTGAATGCATTATCAATAAGGTTGCCAATTTGACAATCAATCAATAAATTGCTGCATGTCTATAAAAGATTGATACTGTGGAAAACTCATTGACTCCCGATGTTTCCACTTTAACAGGCTAAACCTGGCCATTATAGACTGGTCCCAAAAAAAAAATCAAAGATATTACAGGAATGACTACATAGACCAGACTGAAAATCCAAACTGTAGAAATCATAAGACAATAGATGCTAAACTTGGCCGTTTGATTCCTCAGGGTGTTTAGTTGGCTGAATAGCCAGCCCTCCTCTCTGATGGGCTCAGTGTGTGTGTGGGGGTAATCCTAATCCATGTACACATGTGATCATCAGACATGCTTTTTGGACCGGGGCCTAAGAAGGGCTGCAAGATTGAGTGTGTCAAACTATCCCCATGTTGCAAGAGTGGGAGGTGGGGGACTGTGCCTCAGTGCCTGTGGGTAAACCGCATGGCGTATGGAGATAAAGGCATGTCTGATCCACATTTCGGCACACATAATGAGTTGAAAAAATGTATTGGGTGAATGAGGGGGTGTCGAGTTGCCTAAATTGGGGTGCAGAGTGTCATGTAGATATGACAAAAACACTGCTGACATAGTCCTTTAAACAAAATCAAATTGGATAAAATACATATAGACATCAAGGAGATTACAACCAGGGGTGAAAGTGGGCGGGAACGGCCAGGAACGCAGTTCCGGTATAAGATTCAGGGCCGGAACGCAGTTCTGGTATAAGAATCAGGGCCAGAACGCAGATTCAGGGCCGGAATGTTGTTCCGGTATACGGTGCATTGATTCTGAAAATATGACGGCAACTGTCAAAACGCTATGTATACAAAGCTACTACACATGCATTACATCTCCAAGAAGAAATCAATCTACAACAGTCAAATTTAAATACACAAGTGTTAACAACAAGCATAATAAATTGCTTGTGTAGCGTAATCCGTTTCCACCGATATTTATTATTTATTTTATTCCACGGACGTCATGGAGGTTTCCCCAGCTGCTGCAGTTATCCGAGTTTGACAATGACGAGTCACGTTAATGTGCGAATGCACGCGGCAAAGCGAAACGCCTGGACTCATTTATCCGTTCGATTGGCTTACATACTGACATGTGGTCACCAGAGATAGTTAGCTCTGATTGGTTCGAATGTGCAAAAAAAGGGCAATGCAACAGAAAATGGATCAAATCTTTAAGAGCAAGGAAAGAGTTAAGGTGGCTTATTTATCATATTTAGTTTTATTTGCTCTGATGGGGAGCTTCAGAACATCTTAGCTATTAATGTGCACTTTGGACTTAGATTTGGCTACTTATTCATTTCCTTTTAATTTAAAAACGTCAATTTTTGCGCAATCTTCAAAATGTATTCCATTTCACTCTGCATAATATAAGTCATTTGTACTTATTTTTCTGAATGTATGTTACTTATATCTTTATTATAAAAAAACACAACAAAAAGTAAATGTTTACATTATCTTCAATTTTAATATACATCCTATGTTCTTAAGTAGTTAAAATTGTGATTTGGCATTTAGTATGTGAGGAAATGAGGGAAAATAAAAATCAGGAGATGGAGTTTGGGGTTATAGCTTTTTTTTTGTTAATTTTTATTTTGCAAATCATTGAAAATATACAATTTTGAATGAAAATCAGTTTTTGTAAGTGTTATAGAAATAACTGACCAAAAAGAGTTATCTTTGGATTTCAGCAGTTTTGACCCCCCAAAAATAAATAAAATTTCTGGCTCCGTGGCAACCTTCACGTCGGGAAGTTCCGGCAAGAAATTCTAACCACTTTCACCCCTGATTACAAGTGAATGAAAAGGAGTGGGAACAAGTCAACAAGGAACAGAATACATAGGCTAGGTTTATACCGCAGCTCTTAATGCACAATTCCGATTTTTTGACTTTTTTTTTTTTTTTTTTGGCATACCCATTCGGACTGCCTTTGTCCATTGAGCCCATTCAAGTATTATCCATGCGCACCAATTCTCAGTCCGAAACACGCTGAGCAAACTGACCCGCATGCGCTGAAGCATCAAAACAAATAACTACGCACTGTACGTGCATGACGTGCGTCAGTTTGCCCCGACTCAGCCATTTAAGCACTACTGAAATATTGCTCATTTGGTGCACAGTAAGAAGCCAAGCATTATCAGTAGTGTTGCACCGATACCATTTTTTGGCCCCGATACCGATACCTGGCTGTGCAGTATCGGCCGATACCGATACCATACCGATACCACCCCGTATATATATATATATATATATATATATATATATTTTTTTTTTTTTTCTTAATTTTTTTTTTTTTTCCAAAGAGCTACATAATTGGATGTGAAATCATTGCTATCAAGGCTTTGTCAGGCTGTTGCTTACCTTTGCAAAATAGGAAAAAGTACACTAAACCCTAGTAGACAATAGTTGAATAAACCTTTGGCTCTCAATGGCCAAAATAGTGCTAAATTTGTGAAATTAATAAAACATGTATAATACTAGCCCAACAGTAAGAAAGTAAAAATAAATTCATAATAATAAACTCTGAATGAACTGAATAAACTTTTTTAAACCTCTCAAAGTCCAAACAGTGCATCTTTCATGAAATTATTGTCACATTCTGCTGCTGGTTAGATTGTGTTTTGTTGCTGGGCGTGGGGGCGTGGCACTTGAATCCAATGCAGGCTCGTCAACGCAGCATTTAAGCACGGGTGATCTCAGAGAAGGCTGCCGAGATATTTGCCTTGCTGATCGCTATTTGACATGTGGCACAATAATCTCGCTACATTTGCTTGTTATGCCCCTGCATTGGGTTTTTCTCTTAGTGTGCTGCTCTCGTTTGTAACCGCTGCCTATCGTCTTAGTTTGTCCGTCGACCTGCTGTCACGGACTCCTTTTGTTATTTCTACTATCCCGCGATCGCGTGTTAATTTTTGTTTGCAATCATTAAACCCTTTTATGTATCCCCCGCTTGTTGTCTGCTTCGAGGTTCAACCTTGTTTCCGCATTTGCGGACGCTAACAATTATAAGTAATAATAATTGACCACAGCATCCCGTCTCTCCTTTTTTTCGGGAGGTGGGAGTCTCTTATTTCTATTTCTGAAAGGTGGCAACCCTACTTCCCAAATTACTGCGGCATTTCTTTCAGTAAAAGACAATAAAAGTAAAGTAGACGAAGTGAACTGACCAGAGATTGATGCTCCGGTCCAGCGGCCTTCTTCCTCTGGATAGCAGTCCTGCTCTTGCAGACTCAAACTCGTTGTGTTCGTTCACGTTTCGTCTTCAAATGTTTTATCAAGTTCGAGGTATTGAAACTGGCCGATTTAACTCCACATCTCCAAACTTTCAGGCCGCAAATCTTGCATGCAGCCATTGAGTTTAATCGACGGGATTTCTATTTGGAAATATTTCCCGACCGCCCGCCGGCATATTTCCTGGTTTGTTTTTCGTCCATATGAAAAAGCCCCCTTTTGATTGGTCAGGAGTGGCTATTGGCCCGCTCTCATTGGTCTGGAGCAGGCCAATAGCGATAGCTGCTTGGTGTTCACGTGTCATCACACAACACAGAGACAGAGTGTAGTGAGCGCCAGGAGGAGAAAAAGGCTGTGGTCAAATGTTATAGTAATGGACCGGTAAATGGTATCGGCGCCGTCTTTGTTGGTACTCGCCGATACCGATACCACCATTTCGGGCCGGATCGGCGCCCCCTGCCGATACTAGTATCGGTATCGGTGCATCTTTAATTATCAGGCTTCTCCTTTTCTTCAATGTACCGTAATTTCCCGAATATAACGCGCACTTTTTTTCCCCAAAATCAACTTGTAAAATCATGGATGCCCATTATACACGGGTACATGGATGGAGACAGAAATATATACATATTATATATATTAGGCATGTGCCGGTATCAGATTTTGACGGTACGATAACCGTGAGCAAAAATACCGCGGTTTTACGGTATCACTGTATTGCAATTATAGTTCCAAAATGTGTTATTTTGAGAGGTATGGGGTTAAAAAAAAAAAAAAAAACTTTTTTCCAGGATTTTTTTTTTTTTCATAAAATATTTGCAAATTGGAACATGAATATTATGTTAAATAAATTAAAAAATATATTTTAAATAAAATTCAAATAAATAGAACTTATAGACTACCCACAGCTCAGGTTGCTCAAGATTGGAGCAAGAACTAAATTAATTGCTATAAAAAAGTAAAAACACTTCTAAATATAATTGAAAAATATTGACTGTACTTTTTTTTTTTTTTTTTTTTTTTTGAGGGGGCAAAAGCTCAAGTGAAGTTTTGCCATTTTCAGCCACTGTGTCAACTCTAGTCTACATGTCATGCTTTTGTGTTAAAAAGACGCAGAATTCATAAGTTAATACGTTTAAAATGGATAAGTTAGTTAAAATGTGAATGTTGTTGTGTAAAGGTTTCATGTAAAAACACTGGGAGTGAGACCTCTCCTTGTCCAGCGAGCGTACATTTGTGCTTAGGGCAAAATCATCTGTCGTAATTAGCGATCTTTGATGTTATCCCTTTTCCTTCATTCAAGCTTGTTTCTCGGTGGCCCTGAGATTTATAACCTCGACGAAGTTGCTCTCCCAGCTAAGACTAGGCTAACATTCGTCTTTGTAAGTTTTTGTTTGTATTTGTATTTGTATTTTGAATTTGAAAGGAAAATGTGTGTTTTGTTTTTGGCGAACTTTTTCATGGATGACTTCCTCACATTCTGTTGTGTTTGTGCTAATGAAGCTACTCACACGTGTGAAATACTATTGTACAACATTTTAAAACTGTATATTTCAGTTACCATGATTTGAGACTTCCATAAATTCAAGAAAAGTACGCCTTTTGTTTGGAGTGTTTCTTTTTTGGTGTTTAGCAGAATAGCGTCACTGACACACACACATCAACAACCGGAGAGGGAGGGGTGAGCGCTGCCGCTTCAAGATACTTCTGGCTTCATTTTTGAGACTTGTAAAATAGCGAATACCGTACTGTATGTACCGTACGTACGACGGAAAATGTTAGTGGTTTTGAAACCGTGACGTTTTCATACCACAGTAAACCTTGAAACCGGTAACCGGCACATGCCTAATATATATATAAAGACATATTTTTTTTATTGACACGCCCACGTTGTGTTGAAGAAAACGTATGCGGCGATCCGTTGCCGACCATTACGGTACATGACGTCATCATTTTGTTTCGGTAATACTTGTTTCGGTAATACCACTCTGATTGGTCGAATGATTTCGTCTGTGTTAAATTCTGCTTTTTTCACTCTTCATAAAGCACAGAATTTAGTTTCTTGAACTCATTTCACTCAACATTTATTGAAACTCGGCAACTCGGACCATAACAAACGTAACAACACAGACTTCCTGTGTGTGTCCTTCCACTACTGTATATCTGTCTCTAAGGAAACTCAAACCCAAATAACAATAGTTCCTCTTGTTAGTCTACAGCGATGCACGCTTTTGGTTTTTCGACTTCTAGCCTCACTTTTATTTTACCGTATCTATCCACGGAAGAAACATTTATTCATCATGATGAAACGAGCAAGTTATACAGCAGCCTTGAAAAGAAAAGTCACATCTGTTTTGTTTTCTCCTAGATTCTGGTAAGTTGGAGAAGTTGTCAAATCATATTATTACCGTACATATTGTCAGTTTACGGTAATGTTTTGAACTACCAATGTGCTATGCTTGTGCTGTGTTTCACCAGTCAGTAAAATGACATTTCTGTATCTGTACATGAGCTCTGTTTTCTTGTATTCTTCTATTTATTGGTGCTAAAATTAGGGTGTGCGTTATACACGGGTACAATAATTTTCCCTAGATTTTACAAGTAAATTTGGGGTGCGCGTTATACACGGGTGCGCCTTATATTCGGGAAATTACGGTAGTTTTTTATTAATGTAGTCAAGCCTTCCTCCTGCGTAGCAAAAGTCATGCCAGGCGGTAACGCTAATGAACAGCTTCATCGCTGCCTTCTTGCCTGCTGCTCTCGCTCTTTGCCGACATAATTGCTGCATGAACTCCGATTTGGAAGACTTGACAGTTCAGACCGCCACCACATTCTGGAAAAATGTGGTCCAGTTCGGATTTAAACCACATACGAAGGTTACCCAGATTGGATTAGAAATGGTCCACTTCTATGGGACTTGTCCCGTTCAGACCGCCAAGTTAATGACTAACGCGAGTCGGAGAAACACAAAAAAATTGGATTCGTGCATTAAGACCTGCGGTGTGAACCTAGCTTTAGTAGGAATTGATCATGTGCTGCCTGCGATGCGATCGTATGTCGAGGTACCACTGTATGGGCAAGAGATTAGGTATACCCTAATTGGTTAGCAGCCAATTGCATTGATGGATAAGTGGATAATAAAAATGAGGAAAAGATTCAAAACTAATCTTTAAAGGGGTTTAAAACTTGGTAAATGGTGAGCAGCAGTGTGTAAAAGCAAGAACTGCCATATGTAACACCACATCACCCAATGTGCAATATTCACTTATATGCAATATTCTATGTGCAATACTCACTTACGGGCAAGATTAAGGTGCAATATTTAATGTCTTTACTGTCAAACTGCTGCTATTTCACTTCCATTATCTGCACTGCTTATACATAGGAATATTTCACACATATTTTATACTTATTATTATTATAATTCTTTATTCTATTCTATAAAAAAAAAAAGCAGCAGGTCAAAAAACTGAAATCAGAATCTGCAAATCCTGCTAATTCAATAGGATAAAATGAGTACACTGAATAAAACAGCAGCTAAAAAATACTAATAAATACAACAATCATCCTCTCTAGAGCTGAACAACAACAAAAAAGCAGCAAGACAAAATGCGAAACGACTAACTTCCACCAAGAGATGAAATCAGTGTATGTGTGCCTGAGTGTGTAATGAGGCTAATTTTCCCTTGGCGTAAGCTAGCGAGCTAGCTCTGACCTCCTGAGGACAAAACGTGCAGCCTGCGTGTGTTCCTGCAGTTTAGCTGACCTAGTCTCTCAGCATTAGTGTGGTTGGATGCTCTACAACACATGGAGATGTAGAGTAGGGAGTGGATGACATCATTGCATTTTGGTTGGGTCCAACTGGCTCTATGATGTCACTCTAGCCTGGAGGCCCAACACTGACACACGGCCTTACTAAAACAGACCTGCAATACATTACGAAGTCAGTTTAAGGGGAAAAAGACGCAACTTCACTTTGTAATGTCAGTAACGTGGTCTTGTGTGGTATGTGTAAGAATGTGAGCAGTCCAAAACGCCTCAGACAACATACCAGCTTTGGCCCCCAAACCTTTTCACCTGTCACCAAACCACTGAGCCTTTAAGCCAATTATTGTCGCTACAAACCAAGTACTTCTTCCCTGTAACACTGTCATTTGCAGGAAAGTTCAGTCAGGAATTTACACAACGCGCAATGTAAAACCGTTTTACCACTACACCTGTTTTACTAGTTCATCGACAAGCTTGAGTCAGTGCATTTGAAACAGTTATTACATTACTCATATGTTGTTCGAGCAGAGGACAAACGTATCAAATATCTAAAGTGCTCGAAATGTCGCATACAGGACAACGTGCCAGGCACTTCCGGGTCGAAGTACACACCCAACAACTAAAACATCAAGCAACAGTCATAAAAATTGTTTCAAAAGAGGAGCTCTCATACGTTGGTCCTGAACAAGGAATTGGTATTTTAGAGATACTACTAATGTTAAAGGGAACCAAGGATAGAAAGACTTGTAGTTCCTAACATGTAAATGGCAGTATGAGTTATAATAGTTTGATATTACTTGATATGGCAGAGAGTCAATATCTCGGCAACCCGCCTAGGATCGATTTAAAGACACTGCTGATGAGTTGGTGTTTTCGTTTTTTATAAAATTTGTAAAATTACTTTAACTAGTAGGTCACCATTATTGACGCCGCAATGCACTGTAGGCGATAATGTCAATGGGCGGCACTGCCAGGCTTTAAGACTATGACTCTAGAGACATTAACATGTCATCTGTTCAGCCCTTTCCATTTGAACCAGAGAGGAACATTAATGCACAAGACAGCACAAGACTGTCAATATTTCACAAAACGAGCAGCCAAAGCAAAATGAACAGGAAAGACGGGATGAGACGAGAGTAGGACAAAACCGGTGTTCTAGCCTGGTACTCCAGGCTCATCGCTGTTCCAGCTATTGAGTCTGGCCACCATTAAGCGGATAAAATTTCCAGGGCGCAGCAAGCCACAGGAAACAGACAGCAGAGTGGACCAATCAGCGACGGACGGGACGAGGGACTTGCGCGCGGAAGTAAACATACGAGGAGAGCGGAGTTTATTCAACATGGCTAGCGCGAGACAGACTGTTGTCAATGACTTGTGTCGATGTGTTTTTGGTCATTTAAAACTGATTTTACCGTGGATTGGAACATATTCTCGGCTCTCCTGCTCGCCATCTGTGTAGTTGTGGAGACGACTTCCGACGCGGAAGAGTGACGTTGCTCGTTAAGAGCACGTCACGCAAATAAACGAATCTGATTTGTCGACTGATTTTGTACTTGCTCGAGAGGCCGTTAATGGGCCGGGTCCCAGACTATTCTCTCAGTGTTTGAAAAACACAGGGAGAACAGTCTGGCCGTGCCAGGCAACCGGTGTTCTGCCAAAATGTGCTACACGGGCAAAACGTCTACAAGAGGCAAATTTGACACCCAAAGTACTACCGTGCCCTTTCAGCTTGTTTCGTTTAGATGCATACAGGCATGACGTACTAAAAATGCCTTAAGAAAATTTTCCAAACGTCGTAATATCAAATAAAGGTGGTTTAAATATGCTACGTGACTAATGTGGTCAACAGATCAACAATCTGCTTTGAAGCTACTAGAATAAAAACACAATGCATAAAAGTATGAGAAGGAAACACACGCAAAAAGAATTTTGATGTTAAAAAAAAAAGGTAATAAAAGACTAAATAAAAACACAATAAATAAAACTAAAACAAATAAATAAAAATAAATAAAACACTTCCTCTCAGGCTTACGTCCTCATCTCCCCTTACCGTTGATGCTTAATACTGAGTAGTAGAGGCGTGCGAAGATTCTTAGATTATTGGCGATTCGGCCGTGGAAGATTCGAGAACGATTCACAAATATCCAAATTCCAATTATTGAATTATACCAGGTAAAGCGGAAGTAAAACACAGTCAGCGCGGTCTTTGGGACGCAATGAGGAACGGACCGAGAGTAAATATCATGTTCAACTCATGCCGCTAGATAAAAAAAACAAAAAAAAAACACAATCATACCTGACTGCGGCTGACAGCCGCTACAAACAACGCCCAGTTGCTAGTTGCTACAAACATACGGCTACAGTAGATATCATATATATGTAGAACTAGATGCATAATGACAGACGAGGTCGGTGTTAGAACATGTATTATTGAATAGAGATGCGAAATGACAGACTTTCCGGCGTAAGTAAACAGCCGCCATCTTAAAGCAGTAGACCTCTCTAGAAGGCTCTGTTGTAGGGAACCTAATTAATTATTTATCTAAAATACTCCTAAATCGGCAGAATCTTGAGTCTTGAATCAATCTTTAAATGATTAGTTTTAAAACTTGGACAAAAGTAGATAGAAGGGAAATTATGGAATAGCGGGAGCAATTTTAACAACTGTAACAGTTGATTCACAAGTTTAAAGCTGCTGATACAGAATGAGTTTTTTTTTAATTTACTGTTATTTTTGTATATTTGTTTACTGTTATATGTTAACTTGATACTGAAATAGTAGTTTGGTTTAGCCTGAGAGGATTTTTGAACAATTTTGGAACTAATGAACAAAACATTATTTAAAAAAATATATTAAAAAAAGGAGGGGGGTGCATCAATAATCGTTTTATAATCGAATCGGAGCCTCTGAATCGTAATCGAATCGTTAGGTGCCCAAAGATTCCCAGCTCTAGGTACCACTGCACTAATAATGTTAAAAACTGTATAATAGACGTAAAAAGCTGGATTCACAACCAAGATTTCTCATGCATGACTTCATCTCTTAAGCTTACGTCCTCATCTCCCCTTACCGTTGATGCTTAATACTGAGTAGTAAATACAGTAGTCATTTTATGAAACAGCAATATTGGCCCATAAATCAAAAACTGATTATATTCACAGCAATGTCATTCCCCTCTATGATTTGTATGTAGTAGTAGGGGGCACTGACATGTTATAATATGTCACTAATTAGCAAACATAAAATCAACCACATTAAAGGTGTCTCATCAGGGCTTCACAATATAGGATCTGAAGCGAGGCAGAATGAGTCATCAACACACCAGCAGATTTAAGTCCATCTGCTACAAAACTCCCTCAGATTGTTGGAGATAATCCCCTTTGTGCACGTGCTGGTGCAGCACCAGCACTCCGATACATTCTTGACTGCTTCTGTCATCTTACATATTCTCAAATATTGCCAAGACTCAACTTTTCTTAACTTGCAGCTTGCCCGACAATAAATCTTTTTCAAAATGATGTCATATTGATGCGTCATGTTGCTTACCCCTCTCTCCTGAGTCACTGGCCCCCACCCAACAACCTCCACCCAGTGGACAAATCACTGCTGTCCTGAACGTACTTTGGAAATTGCTACTTAGCTAAGGATGGCGTGAAGGTGACACTGGAGAAACTTCCTTTTGAATGTTATTGCAGGAGAGCTTAATCAAGTTCCCCTGAGGAACATCATGCAAAAGTGAGAGATTGTTTACCATTGCAGAACTGCAGCAGCGACGAGGTGTCATACAAGCTGCTGTAGCTGGAAAAGCCGTCTTCCATTCTCAGACGCTGCTCCACTTCCTCCGCTATCCTCTCGTCTCTCGCTCTCTTTTTCTCCGGTGACTCCCTTTGCCTAGTTTATCTTTTTACTTGGCTCTCCCTCCATTCACTCTGCACGGGTCAGGATCCCTGGGTGAGTCACCATGGCAACCCATTCACTCGGCGTGAACTCTGATTGCCTCCTCTTCTTTTTTTTATCTTGTGTCACATAGGGAATTTTTCTTAAAAAAAGAAGAAAAAGACTCCAAGAGAAGCTTCTCTCCCTGAAGACTGACTGAACTGGACTGTCAGAAGTTCAAGAGGTTCTTTTTCTTCCTCCTCTGTTCCTCAGCAGCTGTTGGCTCTCGCTGATCTCCGGCAGAAAAACAGCTTTAGGAGCGTTTGAGTGGGCAGGAGCGTTTGCTGCGCGGCTGTGTGTGTGTTTAGATTATGCTAGGGAGAGCCCAAGCCTTTCCCCACTGTCACAGAGTACAGGCGAGTCAGAGCTCAGGGGGCGGGGCTTACGGGATGGCTCGTCCTCCCCTGCTTCAGAGCAACGCATAGCATATGAGAGGAAAGCTAAAGGGGAAAATTAGATTAGTAAAGGGAAATGGAAGCTACAGGAAAGGATGCTAGAGGGAGGATGAGAGCCAGCTTTTAAATGATGTGATTTAAAAAAAAAAAATGTTCACCTTTTGGTATTTAATTGACAGCAAATATCGCTGTCCGGAAAATACTATACAACCCCTAGCACAGTGCTTCTCAATTATTTTCTGTTACGCCCCCCCAAAGAAGACGTAAATGTTTCGCGCCCCCCCAAACTCTGCCGCCATTGTAAATGGTATCATTTGTCTATAATATTACTATTATAAGTACGCCTCTGCCTCACATTGTATCCTTTTTTTTTCTATCAGAGAAAATAACAGAGATCAACTTATAAAGTATAACTTTATTAACATTGTTTTGTTTGTAACAGAAAAGACTTAACGCGCTTAATTTGCCTGAATTAAAAAAAAATTTTAACATTTAAAAAAGTCACATCCAAACTGTAAAAATACACTCAAGGTACATTTTTGACCATTTGATACTGAAAAATAAAATCAGAAAATAATAACAAATTCAAATTGATTAGAAACTAACTCATGAGGACAATATGCCAAAAAATTTGACCGAAAAAACAAAACTGGATAGAAGAAGAAGAAGGAAAAAAAAGTGTCTTTGGACAGAAGGACAGTTTTTATTTTCGCTGCTCCCAGTATCACCTCCAGTTTGCGATGATGTGGGGTTATTTTGCACTGAGCATGCTAACAGTGCTCACTGGTTTACTGATATCACACTGACAAAGCGGGACGATTGTTGGCAATATTCTGCTCGTTTTCGCTGAAAAACAACCAAGCGGCTTATCAATGAGATTGGGGTCTAATGTCTTTAAGTGGCTTCTTAATTGATTTCTTAATTTTGCTTCCGGCTGTCCGCTGTAATAATTTTTAGACACAGTAAACAGTGGTCTATCCTCGTCTACCACTGTATTAAATGTCAAAGCCAAAAGGCAAACGGCCCGAAAACGCATTCTCGGCGGCCGAGGGAGAACCGCAGGTGAGGGCTGTCGTCTTGACGATCCCAAGCCGAAAATGGCACTTCTCGGGCGGACACGTGAGAACCGGAGAAGACAGTGGGTCGCTGCGTGAGTCCGGCCGGAAAACGGCTTTCGAAAACGGCGCAAAGCTCTCCAGCTCTTCATGAGTCTCTTCCGTGTGCTCTTGCTTACTTCAAAAATACTGCGCACACTTTGAAAATGAGAGCGCCACTGCCACCCACTGAGTGGATGTGCAAGTACACTTTATTCTAGTACGGCAAAAAAAAAAAAAAAATGTTCCCCAACGTCACACACGCCACCCCTGGCATCGCTCTGCGCCCCCCTGGTGGAGCGCTTTTTAGTGCGCTCCACTATTTGAGAAGTACTGCCCTAGCAAAAAGTATGGAATCACCAGTATCAGACGAGCACTCACTCAGATATTTTCTCATGTAGAACAAACTCAGATAAAAAGCTTGAAAAAATAATGAATTAGTTCAAAAGTGCAACTCTTTAGCATTCAGAAACACTAGAAGAAATGAATAAAAACAAAGTGGTGGTCAGTAAATGTTACTTTTATAGAGCAAGTGCAGGGAAATATATATGGAATCACTCCATTCTGAGGAAAAAATATGGAATCATGAGAAACAAAGAAATAACAATGAAAACACATTTCTAGTATCTAGTACAGACATGTCCAAAGTCAGGCCCGGGGGCCAAATGCGGCCCGTGGTCAAATTTCATCCGGCCCCCAGCCTCTGTCATAAAATCAATAACGTCTGGCCCGCACACAGACTTAATAAATTGGTCAGCAGTACTGCTACCAGCATATGAAGTAGCTTACACACTAAATGCTGCTCCTCATTTACCCACTATGGTGTTATACTTGTATAGCACTTTTCCACCTTTCAAGGTGCTCAAAGCGCTTTACACTAAAGGCAGCAGCACTCTGAGCAAAATTAGCCTGTGTGACCCTTTACTCCCAATTTTCTAAAATGGCGACAATCAACAAAAAAATGAAAGTTGACTGCGACGGCCGACGCTTCAAGGGTAGGTGGAAATTGGACTATTTCTTCACTAAAATACGCAACAACTGTGTCTGCCTCATTTGCAAAGAGGCAGTCACTGTTTTTAAAGAGTTCAATGTGAGGCGATATTACCAAAAAAGACACACTGACATGTAAGACAAGATGACAGGGAAGATACGTAGCGAGAAATTGAAGCAATTTGAAGCTAGTTTAATTTTACAGCATTAGTATTTCGCAAGAGGCTGAGAGTCGAAAGAGAACGCCACAAAGGCCAGTTGCGAGATTCTTGAAATTATTACCATATTTTTCGGACTATAAGTCGCACCTGAGTATAAGTCACATAAGCCATAAAATGCCCAACAAAGAGGAAAAAAACATATATAAATCGCACCGGAGTACAAGTCGCATTTTTGGAGGAAATTTACTTGCTCAAATCAATGTGGTGCCAACTTTCTTTGATTGCAGTTGCCAGATCGTCCTTGCTGTGGACCATTTTTTTCCCATTTTCACCACAGGTTTTCAATAGGGTTGAGATCTTGGCTATTTGCAGGCCATGACATTGACTGGATGAGTCTTTCTCCAAAGGATGCTTTAACAGTTTTAGCTCTGTGGCATGATGCATTGTCATCTTGGAAAATGAAATGTATTCAATTGAAGGGATAACAAAGCCGTCTAAAATTTCAATGTAAACTAGTGCATTTATTGAAGATTTGAACACAGCCATCTCCCCAGTGCCTTTGCCTGACATGCAGCCCCATATCATCAAGGACTGAGGGATTTTTGATGTTTTCTTCAGGCAGTCATCTTTGTAAATCTCACTGGAACGGCACCAAAACCAAAGTTCAAGCATCATCACCTTGTCAAGAGTCAAGAATCTACATTGGACAAAATTTCAATGTAAACTAGTGTATTTATTGAAGATTTGAACACAGCCATCTCCCCAGTGCCTTTGCCTGACATGCAGCCCCACATCATCAAGGACTGAGGGATTTTTGATGTTTTCTTCAGGCAGTCATCTTTGTAAATCTCACTGGAACGGCACCAAACCAAAGTTTCAGCATCATCACCTTGTCAAGAGACAAGAATCTACATTGGACAAGGTGTCAAGAGTCAAGAATCTTCATTGGACAAGGTGATGAAGCTGGAACTTTTGTTTGGTGCTGTTCCAGTAAGATTTACAAAGATGACTGCCTGAAGAAAACATCAAAATTCCCTCAGTCCATGATGATATGGGGCTGCATGTCAGGCAAAGGCACTGGGAGATGGCTGTGGTTAAATCTTCAATAAATGCACAAGTTTACATTGAAATTTTAGACAGCTTTCTTATCCCTTCAATTGAAAATATGTCATTTTCCAAGATGACAATGCATCATGCCACAGAGGTAAAACTGTTAAAGCATTCCTTGGAGAAAGACTCATTCAGTCAATGTCATGGCCTACAAATAGCCCAGGGGGTTCTTCGGGGGTTCTTGTTCCGGCGATTAGCGTTTGTGTTGCGGCAATTGTGGTTCGCATTGGGGCAGTTGGGATTCTAATTGTGGCAGTTTGGGTTTGTGTTGCGGCAGTTTGGGTTAGTGTCGCGGCAGTTGGGGTTAGTTTTGCGACAATTAGCATTCGTGTTGCTGCAATTAGCATTTGTGGCAGTTGGGGTTCGCGTTGCGGTAGTTGGGGTTCGCGTTGCGGCAGTTGGGGGTTGCGTTACGGCAGTTGGGGGTTGCGTTGCGGCAGTTGGTGTTCATGTTGCGGCAATTAGCATTTGTGTTGCGGCAATTAGTGTTTGTTTTGCGGCAATTGGGATTCGTGTTGCTGCAATTGGGATTCGTGTTGCGGCAATTGGGGTTCGTGTTGCGGCAACTGGGGTTCGTGTTGCGGCAACTGGGGTTCGTGTTGCGGCAACTGGGGTTCGTGTTGCGGCAATTGGGGTTCGTGTTGCGGCAATTGGGGTTCGTGTTGTGGCAATTGGGGTTCGTGTTGTGGCAATTGGGGTTCGTGTTGTGTGTGGCAATTGGGGTTTTTGTTGCAGCAATTGTCGTTCGTGTTGCAGCAATTGGCTTTCATGTTGCGGCAATTGACGTTTGTGCTTTTTTTTCTTTTGCAAAGCGTTAGCAATATACATTTTGCCTGACATTTCTTGTCCACCGTAGATTATTGATGTTGCTTACTTCAAACCCTAACTACAAGCTATGAGTTTTCCCCTGAAAAGTGGTCCAGATTATCGACCAACTCCTCAACGTAGTTTTCATTTGGTTCAGTGAGTGACAAGATCTGTACAGACAAGTGACTTTAAACATAATGTACTGTACATCTGTGAATAAGGGAGTCACCCTGTCCTACCAGTCATGCTTCTGGTTGGCTTTTCATCATTTTCATGTGAAAAGAGTTTTTGGGGATGGACGTACGGGATTTTTTTCCCTTCCATGTGTGGACATGATCTCATAGACATAAATGTAGCATCATTATGAAGAGTTTGGGAGTCACACGAGGACAGCACAGCAAGCCTATAGGTCACATTGCACCCAGCTGCCAAACGTTCAAGCGCTACATTTCCGGGGTCGCCGCCCGGCCTCAACGAGATTACCATTCTGTCGTCTGTCTGCGAGTCTTATCGGATGTTGCAGACGCCGCAAACACTTAAAACAAGGACAAGAGGTGGGAGGGAAGAGTGAAAGGGAGAGTGAGGGATAAAAGAAAGAAAAATGGGATAGAGGGGGAGGGGAGCCAGGCACAGGAATAGAAAAAGAGGGCTTGGGGGAGCAGGATGTTGGGAGAAGCAGCAAATTAAAAAGTGAGCAGGGAGGGAGTTTATTGAGGGGAAAAGGGTTTGAACTGAGTGCTTCTTCATTCAGAAAGGGGGTTCTATGTGCACACAAGGGGGGGGCTGCATTATTTATAATAATGCATGCTTGGAAAAAATAATCAAGTAGATAATATCTGTGCCCTAGATTCCTTTTTACACTTCATTGTGAAATACGACTTATGAACTACAATTAAGTGTAAGTGTACTTAAAGGTGGATAGCACGGCTAGAAACACTTCAAGCAGATTTTTATTCTATTGCACGAGTATCAAGGAGCTACGCGGCATAAGCATCTTACACCGTGGTTGGTCAAAAAATACTTGCCTTTAAAACATGTATTTAGCTATATACTATATTTTTCAGACACCGGATTTAAGGCGCGCCATCAGTGCATTAACACATAAGGCCCATTATAAGGCGCTGTCATGCATCAATGTTCAATTCACTCATCCATCAATTGTCATTTGTTTGTTACCTTTTAACAATGTAATGATTGATTTAATAATTGTTTGCTCATAGACTTTATGATGATATTGACGGGACACATCCTGCAGACACGGCGACCCGCCTTCGAGTAGGGGGCCTGCCCACACAAGAGGAGCTATTCTCAAACACACGCAGGCAATGATCGAACGCCGGATTTAGGTTGAAGAAGTACGAAAGCTGTACCGCATACTAACAGGAAGGATTGTCGCAGGAGTGATTTGTTCGAGGATTCAAGGTAAATATTATATTTTTCGTACCATGCTTGCATTTTGAAACGTTGTGAAAAAAATCAATGGGAGAAATTAGCCGCTACGACACTGGTGTCATAGTTCACAATATTTACGTAAAATAAATGCTAACCGCACCGTTTTTTTGCTCTTAACCATGAATCGAGATTGTTGTACGTCCATATCTATGAAGAATTTGGGGATTTATGCATTTATTCACATGAATTTTCACCAGAAAAGCTCTGTTTACGTCAGGCGGCTGCTAGCCTCGTTCGCTATCAGAGTAGCATTGTACTTCGACATATTTACGTAAAATAAACGCTAACCGCACCATTTTTTGCTTTTAACCAAGAATCGAGACTGTTTTACATCCATGTCTATGAAGAATTCGGGGATTTAAGCATTTAGTCACAAGATTTTTCACCAGAAAAGCTCTGTTTACGTCAGGCGGCCACTAGCCTCAGTCGCTAACAGAGTAGCATTGTACTCCAACATATTTACGTAAAATAAGCGCTCAATGCACGTTTTTTTGCTTTTAACCAAGAATCGAGACTGTTTTACGGCCATATCTATGAAGAATTCAGGGATTTAAGCATTTATTCACAAGAATTTTCACCAGAAAAGCTCTGTTTATATCAGGCACCCACTAGCCTCTTCACTACAACTATATAACTAACTATACAACTGTATAACGATAATAAAGGGCTATTCTATTCTTTAATAAGTTGTGATTGCATATAGAATTCATTAATTATCTATTTATTAATTATCTATGATTGATTCTGCATGTTTTCCTCAAGTATTAAGTTTCTGACGGAAAAAGCTCTTTGTGATGACAAGGCGGCGCCTACAGTGGCTTACAGACTAGCGAGCAGCACATTTGACATACTTACGTAAACGCTCACTGCCCGGTTCTTTGCTCTTTTGACAAAGAATCCAGACTGTTTTACTATTAAGAATTTAGGGATTTAAGCATTTATTCACAAGAATTTTCAGTGTAAAAAGCTCTGTCTGTGTTTCCACTCCATCAGCTTTGACAGAGATAGGCCCTCTACTAAACGGCCCCGCGCCCCGTCAATATCATTATGAAGTGTATGGTTTGCTTTATTGTTTTACTTACGGGATTTGATGAATGTGTAAGTTGGGCTGCCTGCAGTTACCCTCCAATAGGTTTGAGGTCATTAAGCATAACCAGAATTTATGCATACAATACATAAGCCTGACTGGATTATAAAGCGCAAAGTCCATCATGGGGAAAAATAATTGCGTCTTTTAGTCTGGAAAATAGATTACATGTGACTTTGTACTAAATCATTTACGAAAATTTCTACTTGTGAATTATCAGACAAATCACTCCAATGTTGGATTTATTGGACATAAGCGTTTTTTTGGAGGGGAGTATTCGCTACGGAGAAAAAAATATATTTGTGTTTTTGGTGTGGTTTTGTAGTATTTTTTTGGTGACGTGAATTATTACTTTGAAAATACAGTACTTTGGGGGCAAAAAACAGAAAAACAAGATATTGTCATCCTTCTGCTGTAAATTGGAATTAGTTTATCTCTAATAGACATCCCATCTGTTTGAAATCACTCGAATTGGATGTCTATGGCCGTCAGAGGCAGCCAATGCCAGGCAATTTGGGGCATTTCACGTAATTTCCTGTTGATTTTTGGTAACTTTCTTTTCCTTTTGAGTAAAGATGTCCCAATTGATCGGGATGCCGATCGATCGGGTCCGATCACGTCATTTTCAAAGTATCGGAATCGGCAAAAAAATATCGGACATGCCTTCTTTTAATATATATATATTTTAATTAAATCGTTTTCTAATTGTATCTAACGTTACAGACAAAATGTCTTACACTCATCCAGAGTCTTTAGTTTTGGCTTAAAGTAGGGCTATCAAATTTATCGCGTTAACGGCTGTAATTATTATTTTCTTAATTAATCACGTTAAATATTTTTACGCATGCGCTGCACGACCCACTCACGCATTGTCGCGTTCAATCTATAATGGCGCCGTTATACCTATATATAGAGCTAAAAGGCAGCGTAAAATGAGTAGAGTGAATTTTGGCAGTCTTTGAAGCCTTTTTTTTAATGGCTAAAGTCTTACAATCCCTCTCTCAACAATTAGAAATATGGTGGAAAGCAATGTGGTGACGAAAGGTAGTAGTTGATCTTTTTCTTAAAACCCTATGTTATTCCCCAACGCAGAGAAGATATATCAATTGGTGCCACGGCGCACAGTCATGGTTGCACTTCCCATCATGCATTTGGGCAGAACAGTTAAATGGCTACAGTATCATTTACTGTAAGCTCAACAAATACACTAGATGGCAATATTTAGTCACAATATATAAAGTCACATTTATCCTTTAAGAATTACAAGTCTTTTTATCCGTGGATCCCTCTCACAGAAATAATGTTAATAATGTAAATGCCATCTTGAGGATTTATTATAAACAAATACAGTACTTATGTACTGTATGTTGAATGTATATATTCGTCCGAGTTTTATTCATTTTTTTCTTAATGCATTGCCAAAATGTATATGATTGGGAAAAATTATTGGGAATAATTGGAATTGAATCGGGAGCAAAAAAAAAAAAAACAATCGGGTCTTGAAGTATTGGGATCGGCATATACTCAAACTAAAACGATCGGGATCGGATCGGGAGCAAAAAACATGATCGGAACAAGCCTACTTTTGAGGCATTTACCAGTCTCCTCCTATAGAATTTCGGGCATTTAAAGGTCACTTCCTGTTGATTTTGGGCATAGGTGGGTAGAGTAGCCAAGAATTTTACTCAAGTAAGAGTAGCGTTACTTCAAAATAATATAACTCAAGCAAAAGTAGTCATCCAAAAAATGTACTCAAGTACAAGTAAAAGAAGTATTTGGTGAAAAGAATACTCAAGTAATTCGTAACATTGTGAGTAACTGCTTATATTTTTGTTGGATTTTTTTTTAAACAATGGTATATTTATATCTAAGCACAAAGTTATCATTATGAACTGTTGTTATAATTATACTGTAAAATAAGCCATTACATAACCACATCAAGTCAAACAAATAATAAACAAAAAATAAATCATTGAATTCTGATAAGAGAAAAAAAAATTATATAAATGAACCATTATTTGTCCAAAGAGCATGAGTGCCCTCTAGTGGAGAAAATACAACAAGTGGTGTTTAAACGTCCATCTCGTCTGACCAATATGTAAATTTAGTAGATTAAATTAGCCCAAATTTCTACACAGAAGTCCGCTAGCTTACATGCTATGAATGCTAACGTATTTACAATTCTCATGGCAAATCGCTCACACGTAACTTCACATTATGTAGCACTAAACTGAATTACAAATGCATATACAAACATATATTAGCTGAAGCAACTTAACAGTCTTATGTGGGCCAAACCGGAGCGCAGCTATCCTTTACCCATGTGAGACGTCCGAGTGCTCCTGTATGGAAGCATTAATGAACGACAGTTCAGTCAGACCCAACACTTCCACCAGAGGGCAGTGTAACCTCCACCATTGAACATAATACAATACTTTTGGACTTTTTGGATCGTTACTTTAAAAATTTTAAAGGGTTAATTCCTACTTAAGCAAGACACATTCGTAACCCTGGGACTACCTGTATATGAAAGCTCTTTTGACCGAGCCATGATGCACATCAGACTAGTGCTGCAACGATTAATCGATTAACTCGAGTATTCGATTACAAAAAAAAATATTCTGATTAAATTTTGTTGCTTCGAGTATTTGTTTAATTAAAGTGGCGTTTTAATGGTTTGTTTTGAAAGTGTTTGCAATTAGTTTTATTGATGAGGGTGGATACACTGCCCTCTGGTCTGCCTCTTTTCACATGGCTGAATCCAACTGCTCCCTGTTAAGACCAATGTAAGTTTTTGTTTGAGCTAATGTTTTTAATGCATTCTTAATTTAGTTTACAGGCATGGTTAGTCATTTTGTTGGGAATATGTGTCTGAACCATTTGTTAAGAGCATTGTAAAAAAAAGAAAAGAAAAAAAAAAAAGCATTTTTTAGCATTTAAGCTTTTGTTGTACGTAGATCCTCATTAAAAAAAAAAAAAAAAACGTTTGAGGCTCAGCTCAGGTATTTAAATTTTTCATGTTCCTTATCCGATTACTCGATTATTCGAATTAAGTAGTCCATCGATTAATCAACTACTAAAATATTCGATAGCTGCAGCCCTACATCAGACAATGCTTCTCATCAAGCCAATTCTTACCAGGTGTGTGTTTTATGGTGGGCAGGGCAGCTTTAAACCACTCATTGGGAATTTGACACACACCAGACTTAAATTGTTCAGTAAAAATTGGTTTCAATTGCTCTGTAAGTCTCCTTAGGCAGAGGGTTCACTTACTTTTTTACTATTTTTCCCCCTTCTTGCATTGTTTGCATGCCATCCTCATTAAAATGGTAAAACCTAGAAATGTTTGGGTGATTTTAGTTAAAGCAGCCACTGTTTTTTCATCTGTGTGCTTTTGACAAAGATCAGATCACGTTTGATGGTGATCTTATGCAGAAATGTGACAAATTCCAAAAGGTTCAGATACTTTTTCATACCACTGTAATTTTGACATTAAATATTTATCTTTCTATTTTTGAATGTTCTAAACACCTGTTTAAAATAAAATAATTGCTTGACTAATTACAAACATGGAACAAGTAACTAAACTTTACCAGCAATAAACATTGCTAAATCAACACTTTCTAAAGGTATGAATCCATTTTTAAATCGGGGATTTGTGCTACAGCCTTTGGATCGAATCTCATTATATCATACAAGCGGCCTAACGGCCGAATGGTCGGTATGTTATTACACAATGTCATCCAGACGTTCACCAGCAGATCTATTCAGCTGTGCAGCAGAGAGGATTATATGGGGGGAAACAAGGTATCCTTTGTACGTTGTTGCTTTTGTTACATTTGAGAAGCCACATGAAGCAAAGCGGGATTAAACTTTGGCTCTTACAACATTTCAACAGACAAATGAAGCCTCTAGAGAAAAAGTGGAATCAATTCTTGGGAAGTGGGATAGGCTCCAGCAAGCACACAACCCATGTGAGGATAAGCATTACTGAGAATGAATGAAGTTACAGTGCCGTCCGTAATTATTGGCACCCCTGGTTAAGATGTGTTTTTTAGCTTCTAATATTTTTTTTTAATTCAAATTATATAGGACCTTAATGGAAAAAAAGAGAAAAATCCATTTATTCAGAGAGGAAAAAATCCCACATAAAGAAATAATTATTTGACATCAAATAATGTGTGTCACAATTATTAGCACCCCTGGTGTTAATACTTTGTACAACCCCATTTGGCAACAAAACAGCACCTAATCTTCTCCTATAATGTTTCACAAGCTTGATTTTGTGTCTGGTGAACCATTTCTGTGTAGATTTGGCCATATGTTTAGGGTCATTGTCTTGCTGAAAGACCCAGTGACGACCCATCTTCAGTTTTCGGGCAGAGGGCAACAGATTTTGATTTAAAATGTCCTGGTATTTCAAAGCATTCATGATGCCATGCACCCTAACAAGGTTCCCAGGGCTTTTGGAAGCGAAACAGCCCCACAGCATCACTGACCCACCCCCATACTTGACAGTGGGTATGAGGTGCTTTTCAGCATGCGCATCTTTCGTGGCACGCCAGACCCACTTAGAGTGTTTGTTGCCAAAAAGCTCAATCTTGGTCTCATCTGACCAAAGCACACAGACCCAGTTGAAGCCTGGGACCGTGTGACATTAAACAACTTTTTATTGGCTCTTGTGACACTCCTGGTTGAAGTCAAATGAAAATACTTTCAGATATATATATTAAAAAAACAGATCACAGCATTTAATTAGTGCTTGTGACCAGGGCTTTCTCTTTTTTCTACACACAGTAGCAGCCTTTCACACAGTGCAACATCTGAACTCCTGTGCAAAATCAGTAATAACAGTCACTGTTTTTTAGTCACAACGACCCATCAATAAAAATACTCAAGTAAATAATAAAGAAAATATTGTAGTGCAGCAGCATCTTTATCGCAATATCAATCTAGGGATCAGTTAAGTTGCAAACAAAACATCAACTAAATTGCAATGTAGAACAAAAGTAAAATGTAGGCCTAGCCCACTATATATGTGCAATAGAGGTTAGATCGGGCCTAAAAAATCCAGCCTGACCCGACACGGCCCGCTGGTATTGAAGCCCGGCCCGAGCCCGATCAATTAACTAGATTTGCAGGCGCAGCCCCAAAAACTCGTTTTTTCTTTTTTTTGGTTTGGTTTTTTTGTCGGAGTGACGCGAGGAAAAAAAACGCAGCAGCAGCAATTTATTTTCATTTCTTCGAGTTGGCAGAAAAAACGCAAGTTTTCTTAATGTTTAAATAGTCTACATATTTTTATGATCATTATAAAAGCACTTACACAACCAAATAACGCTGGGAAAGTTTAATATAAAAAAAAAAAAAAAAAAAAACTTGGGTTTTGCAGACACACAGAGAAGAAGATTCAAAAGGATCCCATTTCTGTTGCCTTTGTGTGCATAAATAAAAGTGTCCTTCGTAACGAATTCTCAGTTGGCAGGAAAAAAACGCAAGTTTTCTTAATGTTTAAATAGTCTACATATTTTTATGATCATTATTAAAGCATTTACACAACCAAATAACGCCGGGAAAGTTTAATATTAAAAAAAAACACAAAAAAAACATGCGGGTCACGGCGTCCATGTGCGTGCACAAGCAAATGCACAATACAGAGAGCCTGCTCTCGGTTTTATCCCTTTTTTTTGTTTTTTAAAATAATTTATTTGTCCGGCGCGGCGGCCCGACCCGAACGTGAATGCTTAACATTTTGGGCCCGACCCGACCCGAAAATGTTAATCGGGTTCGGGCACAAGATCTAACCTCTAAGAGATAGGACATAACATAACAATGGCTGAAGCGGAGAAAGAGGGAGCGAGAAAGATTATTGATGCACCTAAGACATTAAAAGCAGACATCTGGAGACATTTTGGCTTCTACGAGGTTGATGGGAAACTTGACCAGAGGTATGCGGTGTGTAAAAAATGAAACATGAGAATAATAATACAAATGGGGAAACCAAATCCGTTGAATCACCGGAATTGTGCAGGGAAGATTTTTGAACGTACTTATATATTTTAAAATGCGCTGAATCGATTCAGCTTGCTGCCCGCATCGAATCGAATCGTCCATGCCCCGCATTGGGATGCATCGCTGCATCGATTATTGTTGACACCACTAACAACTCATACTAACATTTATCTTTTAAGAACTACATGTCTTTCTACCCGTGGTACCCTTTAAAAATACAATATAATTCATGAGTTTTCTACAATTGCTCATCTCCATAGATCACAGCACAACCGTCAAACAAGCCATTGGTTTTGTTGTGGCAGCCATGTAAGGTGTTTTGTTTAAATGGGCTCAGATTATTGTAAATCTCTTTCTGGAGCACATTTGGAATCAGGATAAGCATCTGATCTACTCCCCCGCTACTGCCAGCCCCACCCTTGCTTGTCCCCCGACCCGCACTAACAACACAGTGGGTGGCAGGTGGTGGGACCGAGGCTGCTCCGGGCCCTTCTCTCTGAAGGCCTCCCCTCCCTACTGTTTCCCCTCTGGCTGTCCCTCTCACACAAACACAATCACACGTGCGAACACACAATCAGAAATAAATATGCATGATGATATCCCACTTCTTGTAATAATAACGTCCTCGTGTAGTAAACATTCGAGAATGAGAGCATCCAAAGCCCTTCAATTGGATCTATACTTAACTAGTGCTGCAACAATTAATCGATTAACGTCGATTAAAAAAAAGATTTGACTTAAATTTTGCTGCTTCGAGTATTCGTTTAATTAAAATTGAGTGGTAATGGTTTGTTTTGAAAGTGTTTGCATTTAGTTTTATTGATTTGAGCGGATACACTCCCCTCTAGTGGCAACAGTCAATATGAAATAACTTACCGTATTTCACATGGCTGAATGCAGCTGCTCCCTGTTAAGATCAACATGTTTGAGGTAAGTTTTTTGCATGCATTCGTAATTTAGTTTACAGGTATATTTAGTCGTATTTTGTGGGAATATGTGTTTGAACCATTTGTTAAGTGCATTGTTAAAAAAAAAAAAGTTAGCATTATATAGCATTTGAGCATTTGCTATGTAAGTTAACCAATTGTTCTTTTGTTGTATTTAGATCCTCATTTATTTTTTATACCGTTCGAGGCTCGGCTCAGCTCAGGTATTTAAATTTTTTATGTTCCGTATCCGATTAGTCGATTATTTGAACTAACTAGTTAATTGATTAACTGACGACTAAAATAATCGATAGCTGCAGCCCAAGACTGAACACAACAAATGTTTGAGACGTTTGCTGTACCAGCATTTTCTTGAGTTATCAAACTCTATCTGTTTTTGCGTGACTCGGTATGTATGCAAACCCTCTTAGCTTTGTATTATGTCTACAAACAACAACAGTTAGCCAAAACAGAGAAATCTTATCTCTCAAAATGATGGTTTATAATCAAAAAGAAGTGAGTCGGATGAAATCTGAACTAAATTACATTTTATGTGAATGTTTGGCAGAGACACATTACAAAAAAAATAAAACAACAGCTTTTGTATGAACGGCTGTTTAGGATTCAGTGTGAGTCTCACTACAGTTGCACCTAGAGTTATGTGAAAGAATATTTTATTCATGCTTATAAAACACATAACTGCCTAATAACTATTCATTTGTGCTGTGACTGTATCTGTTCATGTTCGTGCGCTCTACAAATTTCTATGAACATAATACAAAGAGTTTCAGTGGACTGCCTTATCTGATTTTACTCCCTCTTGTACCAGCTACGGCTAAGTTCCCAAGGTCATAACTCAAGATGCTTTTCTGTGGAAATTCACCAGAGTTGGACAGTAATAAGGTTCACTTTCGTTTCATAGTAGGTATCATTTCATAGTAAGCAACGCCCTTTCAACAAGCATATTGACCCTTGACTTGTGTATTGTCATGTACTCCTGCGTGTTCACAGCTCCTGGCTGGATCCTTGATATATATCATGTTTTTTATAAAGTATTCGAAGCAGGCAGTCCTTGGCTGTCTTGATTCATTTCTCATTTGAGCTATTGAGTTGATACTTGTCTTGGAGTTCAAACTTGAACTTCCCTGACAAGTTAGAGCAGGGGCGCTCAAAGTTTTTTGCTCCAAGATCTACTTTTAAATGAGACAACCTCCCGCGATCTACCTTAAGAGAGGAGGGTGAACTAAAAAAAAGAAAAAAATTTAAATGTACAGTTACAGTAATTATGCTTTGTGAGCAACATATGAGGTCATGTTGCCCACAAAACACAAATAACTGTGTACATTAAAAAATATATAAATAAAAAATGGACAGTAAATTATGTTTGCTCACATAACATAATTAACTATGTACATTTAAAAAAAAAATTAAAAAAAAATTTTTTTTGGGGGGGGGATGCTGCGAGCTACCCACACTAGCGTTGCGATCGACGTAATGGCCACCCCTGAGTTAGAGTGTACGTGGCTTTAAAAGGCGGGGCCTGGTGAAAGATGTGTGTCAGATGATGGGCTGATCAAACTAGGCAGACATTTGTTTGTTTGTTTTTCTTTAGAAAAAAAAAAATACTGACTTTAAATTCCACAGATGATCAGTCAGTCTGGCAGTGGGCCTGGATTAAACACAACCAAATCCAGAACGAGGGAGGGAACAAGGTCAATCCTCTGGATGATCCGGCCTCCATCTGTGTGCTGTCCTGGTTATTGGGCTGGTTTACACCAATAACCATTAATCCACCCTGGCTTCAAAGCGATTCTTATAAACATTAAATTTGGTCGAAGAATGTGGTACAATTTCATAAGCAAGTCCTAAAGAATATTTGAGAGCAGAGCAAAATTTTTAGCTGATTCAGTCGTACAAAAGCCAGAAACAAAAATAAAACACCATCCTTCCATCAGTTTGGAAGTTTAAGGTGCGCTTAATATGATGTTACACTGACTCAACAAGCCCCGCCTACATGGAACACCCTCACCCTGAATGGTAAACCTGGTCTTTCAATGAAGGGAAGCTCAAAGTGTGGCAGTCTATGAGTGTTTTGTTACAGTAGAGGGGCTCAGCGACACCTGCTGCTCAGTAGGGGAAAAAACTTGAGTGCCAGAAGTCAAGTCTCCAAACACAAGCAGCTACAATAGAAAAAACACCAGAAATAAGCTTGATTGAGACCCCTGGTGTAAACAATAAATACCTAAGTCCCCCTTATCGCGATTAAGAGGTGGAAAGTTCAAATGTTTACAGAAAGGATACAGGTACAAACACTGCCTTATATACGGGCCAATACGGTAAGTGAACCCTCTGCCTAAGGAGACTTCAAGAGCAATTGAAACCAATTTTTACCAAATATTTTATAAAAGTCAGGTGTGTCCCCAATCACTGATGAGTGGTTTAAAGCTGCCCTGCCCACTATAAAACACACATCTGGTAAGAAATGTCTTGATGAGAAGCATTGTCTGATGTGCATCATGGCTCGGTCAAAAGAGCTGTCTGAAGACCTGATCAAGGATTGTTGATTGGTAAAAAGCTGGGAAAGGATACAAAACCATCTCTAAAAGTCTGGAGGTTCATCCATTGACAGTCAGAGAAGTTGTCTACAAATGGAGAGAGTTTGGCACCTTTGCTTCTCTCCCAAGGAGTGGCCGTCCACCAAAGATGACGCCAAGAGTTCAGCGCAGAATACTCAGAGAGGTAAAAAAAGAACCATAGAGTGACTGCTAAAGACTTACAGAAATCACTGGCACAGTCCAATATCTCTGTGCTCCATCAACTATATGTAAAACTATGGCCAAGAATGGTGTTCATGGGAGGACTCCAAGGTGGAAGCTACTGCTGTCTAAAAAAAATATTGTTGCTCGATTAATGTTCGTAAAAAGGCACTTGGACACTCCACAGAAGTTGTGGCAAAATATTTTGTGGACTGATGAAACCAAAGTTGAATTGTTTGGGAGTAACACACAACGTCATGTGTGGAGGAAAAATGGAACAACTCACCAACATCAACATCTCATCCCCACCGTGAAGCATGGTGGAGGGAGCATTATGATTTGGGACTGTTTTGCTGCCTCAGGGCCTGGACAACTTGCAATCATTAATGGAAGAATGAATTCAAAAGTTTGTTAGGATGTTTTCCAGGAAAACCTGAGGCAGTCTGTCAGACAGTTGAAGCTAAAAAAAAAAAAGAGGATGGATGCTGCAACAAGACAATGATCCAAAAGAAGAAGTAAATCAACTCCAGAATGGTTTGAGAAGAACAAAATACACGTTCTGGAGTGGCCAAGTCAAGGTCCAGACTTGAACCCCATTGAGATGCTGTGGCATGACTTACAGCAATTCATGTCAGACATCCCAGGAATCTGAATGAACTGCAGCAATTTTGTAGAGAAGAATGGGCAAAGATTAGCCTTGATTGATGTGCCAGACTGATCTGCAGCTACAGGAAGCGTCTGGTTGACTTATTGCTACCAAAGGGGGGGGGGGGCACAATATATTAAAAGTGATGGTTCACTTACTTATTTTTCCCCCTTGTGTCATTGTTTGCATAATATCTTCATTAAAATATGAAAACTTATCATTTTTTGGGTAGTTTTAGTTAAAGCAGACACTTTTTTTTTTTATCTGTGTGATTTTGACAAAGATCACATTTGATGGTGATTTTATGCACAAATGTGAGAAATTCCAAAAGGTTCAGATACTTTTTCATACCACTGTAATTCTGAAGCAGAGGACGAAACAAGAAACAGGACACAACATGGAATTAAAAGAAAATCACACTAACCACAGACCGTGACGGTGTTTTAGAGACGTACTGTATTGGAAATTTTTGAACTGAGAAATGCGCTTCGAAGCGCAAATACTTTGCAACGATTGCCTTGAGTCACCTGCACTACCTGATTTCCCACTTAAAATGTTTCATTTTTATTTTTACATTTTAATAAAATTAAATTGTATCTGGAATAAGAAGTCAGATTAAGGACGGAAACAACTAGCGACCAATCATGCAGTGGCGCCTCCAGAAATTTTTCATAGGGGTGGCCAGATGAGGACACTTAAAATCTTGGGGTGGCCAAAACTAAAAGCCATAATGTCAGGTTTTCATTATATAATTGCAGTAAAAAGGTCAGGGGAAAACTATCAGAAAGACTTAAGGACACGGCAACTGATATACTTTGGTGTATTGTGTAATATTTGATGTTACTAATGATTTAATGTGCATTATCCATAACTGTCCAGTCAAAAATTTGAGTTCCACAACAATTCGGTTTTATTGTGTTATGTATATATTAGGCATAAGGTGTACATTTAACTAGGGCTGTCAAACGATTAAAATTTTTAATCGAGTTAATCACAGCTTAAAAATTAATTCATCGTAATTGATCGCAATTCAAACCATCTCTAAAATGCCATATTTTTCTGTAAATTATTGTTGGAATGGAAAGATATATACATTCAACATACTGTACATAAGTACCGTATTTGTTTATTATAACAATAAATCCACAAGATGGCATTAACATTATTAACGTTCTCTCTGTGAAAGGGATCCACGGATAGAAAGACATGTAATTCTTAAAGGATAAATGTGAGTTTGTATATTGTGACTAAATATTGCCATCTAGTGTATTTGTTGAGCTTTCAGTAAATGATACTGTAGCGACTTAACTGCCCAAATGCATGATGGGAAGTGGTGCAACCATGACTGTGTGTGGTGGCTGCAAATGCCACATCTTCTCTGCGTCTGGGTCCTCTACAGGTTGTTTAGAAAAAGTTCAACTCCTGTTCTTCCCCACGTCGCTTCCCACACTATTTATAGTTGCTGTGGGAGAAATGACAAAGCTTTTGCCAATTAAAAGCACGGCCCCAATGACTGCTTGTATCTACTCCACTCGACACTAGGGCTGCCGCTATCGAATATTTTAGTAATCGAGTAATCGACTGAAAATTCTAGCGATTAATTGAGTAATCGGGTAAAACAAACATATTTTTAGGTGAAGAGCAATTATAGATATACATGAGAAAACAAGACATTTTATCATTTTCAGTCAATGAATGTATTTATTTTTGATGTATATTGTTGAAAACAGCCAACAATTGCATCTCAGATGTAACTAGAATTAAAAAAAAAAAGACAAATTCACTATATATATATATATATATATATACACACACACACACCTAAAAATGCCTTTACGCCTGATAACACACATCACTTAAAAGTTAGGATTTTTTCCCACGTTTTTCAATTGAATTTCTATTTGTGTCAAGCCATTTTTAAGTTCTAATAAAGTTTTAAGTTAGTCTAAACTGTAAGTCCTGATAGGAGTTTGAATTTTTGCAGTGTTCAAAATAAATGTATGATACAGGCTGTATTGGAGCACATTAGGGACTAGTGCTACTTGGTGTTTTATCCAGCAATGACTACTGAGCTAAAATTAATAGTTAGCATTATTGAGTTTTTATTTGACACCCTCATCACTCCACAACGCTATGTTATGTTAAAGCCTGTATGTAAGACACGTTAGCCACGCATCGAAAGTGGTCTTAATTAATAGAAACCTAGCCCTCCGCAGGGCTAACGTTACGTGAGCTAGTAGTGACAGTAACGTTAATCTTATATATTAGCGCTTAGCGCTCTTTATTAGCGCTTAGCGCTCTACTGCTATAAGATGGCGGCTGTTTGCTAACGCTGCCCAGACGCGGCCTAGTCTGTCATTTCCCATCTAGTTCAACATACATGTGATCTCTATGAGACTCATCAGACGCTACGTGCAACTAACGTAGCATGTGCAGGCTAGTATTTAGCAACGTCAGCGTCCTTTGTAGCGGCTGTCTACTGCAGTAAGGTTTTTTTTTTTTTGCTTCTTCCTCTACACACGTGACATCAGCGCGTTGTCCCGCATTAAAAGTAGTCCGAGCAAAACGTGATGCTTAGAGCTGTCAAAATAAACGATTACTCAAGGTGAATAAAATTACTCTGATCAGTTTTTAAACTCGAGTTACTCGAGTATTCGTTTCAGCTCTACTTGACACTGCCTCTTGTAGGCTGTTTGCAGCAATGCGTGAAGGAGTCGTACTGCGAATGCGTTAATTGCAATAAATATTTTCACGTGATTAATTTTTTTAAAAAATTACCGCCCGTTAACGCGATAAATTTGACAGCCCTACATTTAACCAAACAAAATGAATGCATTCATTTGGGATGAAATACACAACTGATGCTATAACAATCTAACGATATACTGGCAAGCGGGGTGGCCAGTGGGGTGGCCAGCCAATTTATAGGGGTGGCGCCACTGCAATCATGAAATTGTATTGTTGTCATTTTTTCTATGACAACAGTTTGGTGTAAGGCCTTTACTGTAAAGGGCACATTATATGATTCAGGAACAGGAAACGGAGCAGAATAGCATTATAATTACGAGGGGGGGATCATTCAATTCCTCCCAAGCCATCCTTGAGAAACAAATTAGTATCAACCTTTAATACTGTTCATCCTCACTATAAATTACAAATATATAGTGCATATAGTTCTCTTGATTGCAATCTATTCGTTAATGAGCCATAACCACAACTCGGGAATTGCACATTTCTCAACCCTATCTATAGAAATTTTTTCTATTGCAGAAGTATTTCAAGGAAACAATACCCAGACACTTTAATCTATGGTGTTTGCCTGTTTGGACCCACCACTCAGTATATGTCGGAGTGTACAAGACCGTGCTCTCTCAAGCGGTGGCAACATTAATCACATCTGACTTGGCTGCTGAAACATCCATGTTGACCCTCCCCCCTATTTCCTGAACAACCTTTTTTCTCCTTCTCTCTGCAAAAGCTGAAACTCACGTGTCCCCACATTGCACTGTCCGTATATTGCTTTTCCTTTCACTTCTTCTAGTGTTATAAATAGGAAGGCTTTGTTTGATTTTCTGCACCCTACCCAGTTTTTCCTCCTCTTGATCCTTTCAAAGTCAGTTTGAGTTGGACCTTAAATCAATAAAGCCTAAAATAAACTACCGTGGAAACCATTCATCTCCTCCGCTGCAGCCTAAACACACATTTCATGAAGTTGGAGGAACTGCATCACCAAATGTCTTTGGTTTACAGCAAGATAGTACATGCTCACTTACCACCGTAATTTTACAATATACACAGGTTGTCAAGACACCTACATCTCTATTTATATCTCTTGAATCTAGTCAAGGCAAAATGACGACTGGAGACTCCGGCGTCGTAAAGTCAAAATCAAGCAAGTCGGGTACGTTGTAACCCGAGGACTACCTGTATTTATACACTGCTAGACAAAAGTATTGGCACCCCTGCAATTCTGTCAGATAATGCTCAATTTCTCCCAGAAAATGATTGCAATTACAAATACTTTGGTAGTAATAGCTTCATTCATTTTGCTTGCGATAAAAACAACACAAAAGAGAACAGAAAAAAATTAATAAATCATTATCATTTCACACAAAACTCCAAAAATTGGGCCGGACAATAGAATTGGCACCCCCAGCCTAATACTTTGTAGCACAACCTTTAGACAAAATAACTGCGAACAACCACTTCCAGTATCCATCAGTGAGTTTCTTACAAAGCTCTGCTGGAATTTAGGCCATTATTCTTTGGCCAACTGCTCCAAGTCTCTGAGATTTGAAGGGTGCCGTTTTCAGATCTCTCCACAGGTGCTCTATGGAATTCAGGTCTGGGCTCATTGTTGGCCACTTTAGAAGTCTCCAGTGCTTTCTCTTAAACCATTCTCTTGTGTTTTCTGAAGTGTGTTTGGGTTCATTGTTCTGCTGGAAGACCCATGACCTCTGAGGGACACTCAGCTTTCTCACACTGGGCCTTACAGTATGCTGCAAAATTTGTTGGTAGTCTTCAGACTTCATAATGGCATACACACGGTCAAGCAGTCCAGTGCCAGAGAAGGCAAAGCAACCCCAAAACATTAGCTTTGAAGGCCTCGTATTTTTTCCTGTAAACTCTATGTTGATGCATTTTCTCAAAAAGCTCTACTTTTGTCTCATCTGACCAGAAAACATTCTTTCAAAACGTTTTTGGCTTCCTTAGGTAAGTTTTGGCAAACTCCAACCTGGATTTTTTTATGTCTCTGGGTCAGACGTGGGGTCTTCCTGGGTATCCTACCATAGAGTCTAGAGGTGTGCAAAATTTCCGATTCTTAGATTATTCGCGATTCGGCCGTGGAAGATTCGAGAACGATTCACAAACATCCAAATTCCGATTATTGAAATATACACTCAGTGCGCCGCGCGGTCTTCGGGACAATGAGGAGCGGAGCGAGAGTAGCTAAACATCATGCTTCTCATTCCCGGCCCCTCGGGTAATGTCAATGCTCAACTCACGGCTCTAGCTCAACTCATGCCACGAGATAAAAAAAAAAAAAACACAACAACATACCTGACTGCTGCCGAAAAGCTGCTACAAAGTACATCCACGTAATGTTACGATAGATATCATTTATATAGGACTAGATGATAAATAGATTTGGTAGCGTTAGCAGCACATCTACAAAAAGCTAGATGCGGGCGTTAGTAAACGGCCGCCATCTTAAAGCAGTACACTTCCTTGCAAGGCTGTTGTAGCGAACCTTCCAAGCAAACCTAATTAACTTTTTATCTAAAATACTCCTAAATCGGTGAAATATTGACTTGAATCTATCTTTAAAATAGTTTTAAAACTTTCACATGTCGAAATTAGACAAAAGGGAAATTATGGAATAACGGGAGCAATTTTAACAACTTTAACGGTTGATTCACAACATTAAATTAATTGAATGTAGTTTAAAGCTGCTGATACAGAATGGGGACTGGGGTGTCTTATTTACTGTTATTTTTGTATATTTTTTTACTTCTACTGTATATGTTAACTTGATACTGAAATAGGAGTTTATTTACATTATTAAAAAAATAAAAAATAAAAAAAAAGAGGGGGGTGCATCAATAATCGTATTATAATCGAATCGGAGCCTCTGAATCGTAATCGTAATCGAATCGTTAGGTGCCCAAAGATTCCCAGCTCTAATAGAGTCCCTTTTCATGCAGACGCCGACGGATAGTGCGTGTTGACACTGTTGTACCCTCGGACTGCAGGACAGCTTGAACTTGTTTGGATGTTAGTGAAGGTTCTTTATCCACCATCCGCACAATCTTTCGTTGAAATCTCTCATCAATTTTTCTTTTCCGTCTACATCTAGGGAGGTTAGCCACAGTGCGATGGGCATTACACTAACTGATGACACTGCGCACAGTAGACACAGGAACATTCAGGTCTTTGGAGATGGAGTTGTAGCCTTGAGATTGCCTATGCTTCCTCACAATTTTGCTTCTCAAGTCCTCAGACAGTTCTTTGGTCTTCTTTCTTTTCGCGAATGCAAAATGTGGTACACACAAGGACACAAGACAGAGGTTGAGTCAACTTTAATCCATTTTAACTGCCTGCACGTGTGATATAGACATTGCCACCATCTGTTATGTGCCACAGGTAAGTTTAACAGGTGCTGTTAATTACACAAAGAAGCATCACATGATTTTTCAAAGGGTGCCAATATTTTTTGAGTTTTGTTTAAAATGATGATTTTTTTTTTTTTACATTCTCTTTTGTGTTTTTTTCATTGCAAGCAAAATAAATGGATATATTACTCCCAAAGTATTTGTAATTGGAATCATTTTCTGGGAGAAATTGAGCATTATCTGACAAAATTGCTAGGGTCCCAATACTTTTTGCCAGCAGTGTATGAGTGCGCCAAACTTTCAAAGACTGCATATCGTTAGCCTCATAACGTAGATGCCGGAGTAATTTTATGGCCCAAATTTTAATGTCTGTTTAACTTTATGCTCCTTTTGATTCTGCACAATCCTGCCTTTCTGCTTATACCCTTGCGTAGTCACAGCACATTTTAGAAACCAAAACAACGTCAATTCAGACACATATGTTGTTGTTTTTTTCTTTTTTTTTAACAGGGTGCCATTTCGACTAAACAGAGAGGACACTAACAGAGTGGAGTTTGTGCTGAAGTTAGCCCTCAGCTTAGCTTTGCTAGCATAATAGCTAACATGAATTCTCTACATTCTATAATTTTACAAATAAACCTTTTGAAATGGCTGTCATTTTCCTTACCTTTTTTCTATTTTTTCGAGTCATGTCCAGCTATTATAAATGGTTTCCTCCTGAATGACTCGCACTTTATGAAGCCTTCCTTGTGTAGCACACTCAACATAAATTTGGCTCACACTGCCATCTTCTGGAGAACAAATAAATTGCTGGGTAAAAAGGACATCAGCACCTTGAATTAACTCATAAAAAATATAACATACTGGATGATATTCCAATTTCCAATGTTTGAAATTATTCTTGATGGAAGTTGAAATTTATTTATTATTTATTAAGTCTCTTAATACAGACAAAACAGAAAAGCAAGTCCGTAATTGAAGCTCATTTAGAAATATTTACCAAATATATGTATAGATATATATTTTTGTGTCTTTGTCCAAATATATTAATGTAATATTGTAACTATTTAAATTAATTTGACGTTTTATGTTTTTATATTTTGTATTGTTCAGTTAAAAAAAAAAAAAAAATCCATTGTTTGCATTTTACAGTTAGGATTTCATTCTAGCCTGATATCCATAAAACGTTTTGTGATTCACATTTATAAGAACAGAAGAAGAGAGCAAAAAGACATTTTTAATTTATCGGCGCTTACGGAGGCCCTAAAGGGACATCGACAGAAATAAAATAAATTTAAACCATCTGGCGCGAACCAGAAACAATCTGGTAAACATTAGCATTTCATAACATTTAAGCTAGCGGACTTTTGCTAGGCAAGTTAGCCAATTGTTCTTTTGTTCTTGGATCCTCATTTATTTATTGTTTTATATTGTGAGTCCAAGATTAAAGTAAACTCAACTAAATCATGTTTGATCATTTTTAGCACGCCGAAACTGCAGGTGTTCGAAGCACACCTGAGCTTAGCCTCAAACAACATTAAAAAAATATTCGATTCCATTCTGTGTCCCGACGACAAGCACTGCCTACCTGCCAGGGCCGCAGCAGAATGACGAGCAGTAACTTGCTCACTGCCGGGGGCTGGCCAATCGGTGAAGACAATCACCCCCGCCACTGCATGTGGCATGAGTCGGGGTAGTTTTGTGTGATTTTTCGTTTTCCAAAGGCGAAAAAGAGACTTGAAAGAGCCGCTCCATTAGGGTTAGTATGTCGCCTAGCTGTCACGCCTCCTGTTTTCTTTACGCTCTTTCCTCCATCTCCGAAGCCAGGGCAGGAAATGACAAAAGCCGGACTGACTCCGGTGGTATAAAATACCGTTCGGGAGGTTTAAGAAGTTGGCAATTTTGACCATTATGCAGTAATTTTGCCCTGTCGTACTGAATAAATGTATTTTTAATATTTCATATTCCATTTAGCTCAAGACTTGTTTGTCATGACCATACCATTTATTTATCAATTGGGGGGAAAATACTTAGATAAAAAGAATATCCTGTAAAAATAGTACAGGAGTAGAGAGATTAAAATAATGATGACATTTTGCTGCTCTGTCACATTTTCCTCGTTCTAAATATTCCCCCTCAATGGGCTGAATTCTAAATCAGCAGAAATCGTTACTCTGCTCACATCATCACCCAGCTGGAGGCCCTAGAGAGCTATAATGACAGGCAGGGCTAAACGGCAGATTAAAAGACTCATTTCTCGTCATCTGTGCTTTGCCAAATTGTTGTATATAGTCAAATAGTCTCAAAGCATGATTTTAATTCACATAATAATGCTATTTAAGACTGTTTTATCCTGTCACAGGCACTTTAATAAGAGCTGATTTTTAGTTTTATTCAATAGAAAAACTCTCAAATGCTGTGTTTTTCTTGTACAGAACTGTGACCCCATACGGAGGTACATACCGAACTGTGACTTGTCTACCATTACACCCCAAATAGGTAAGTAAAGTTGAACTGTTTTCCTGCTGAAATGATTAAGTGGAGGACACAAGACAGGCTGCAAATGGACTTGAAGATGGATGGGCTAATAAAGAAAAGTGTTAACAGAAAGAAACATGAGTCAAACCCAGAGTGAGAGGCTGAGAAAAACAATAAGCCAAAAGGGAAAGTTTCTTTTCCCAAATGATTGTTGCTCTTAATCTTTCAGCCATGGCACAAGGAGATTTAGTTCTCCTTTTTCAACTTGGCTGCTTTCTGCAAGGATTAAACCTTCACTCTTGGTCAGCTGAGACACACAAGCAATCACCTGCAAGTGCAAGTCATCTTTTCACACATCTCTAAAATAGCATGAGAGCTGCCAAGTCAAACGCATAAGCCTTCCTCATGGTTTAGCCCGACTGACAGCATTTAATGAACATCTGTAAATATGTTGAAAGTCCATCTCTATTCTGGAAATGCCTCCAAGTGTCCATATAAGGGCCCAAACCAAACCAGCTAAGCTGAATACTTGCTGGGAGATGTCCCAGTGGGGAACTGTGCTGAAAACAGAGTAGGCACAAGACTACTTACCCCCTCCCTTTCCCACTTCAAACACACTTCCAAGAGTTAAAAACACACCCATGGAGAAAACTAGACAGCTAGACACTTCATGCCCAGTCACACACTTTCCATAATGATTGACTTACCCATTGGAAGCCCTTCGCAATCAGACATGGCCGCAGACAACACAGCCACTTACTGTTCTTGTGGCCTTTAACTTTTAATATCCCCTGCCAGCTACTACACTGTGTCCCCAGTCTATTATAACTTTCTAACTATACACCCCACTCTCTCCTATGTTTCTCTCTTAGCTCCCTGCACAGAATCAGCACTGGCCTGAAGTCATGTCAATCAAATATCCCTTTACACGCCATTGGGCAGTAAATGTGTAACCAACAGCCCCACCCTCAGGATACCAGGATACTATTTCCCTTAGATATGACAGATATTATTTCGCATGCAACTTTTCCACAAATATTCAGCACTCAAATTTCCTCACCGCGCCCTTATTTAAATACTAAGGCAGTTAATTTGACAGTGTTTTTCAATGTGGTGCAACTATTGGAATAGATAGGCCACAACCCCCTGATTGTACTAACTATAATTTCCTATGAGAGGCGCTAGAACTTAATAAACAAGCAACGGTTAAGGCAGTGCTTCTCAATTATTTTCTGTTACGCCCCCCCAAGGAAGACGTAAATGTTTCGCGCCCCCCCCCCCCACTCTCTGCCGCCACTGTAAATAGTATCATTCGTCTATATTACTATTATAAGTACGCCTCAGCCTAACATTGTGTCCTTTTTTTTCTATTAAAGAAAAAAAGTAACATAGATCAACTTATAATAAAGTATAACTTTTTTAACATTGTGTTGCTTGTAACAGAAAAGACTTAACGCGCATCAATTTGCCTGAAGTAAAAAAAAAAAAAAAAAAAAAAAGTCACATCCAAACTGTAAAAATACACTCAAGGTACATTTTTGACCATTTGATACTGAAAAATAAAATGTAATAAAATCAGTAAATAATAACAAATTCAAATTGATTAGAAACATTTACTCTTCAGGACAACATGCCAAAAAATTTGACCGAAAAAAAACAAAACTGAATAGAAGGGGGGAAAAAGTCTTTGGACAGAAGGAAAGTTTTTATTTTCGCTGATTCACCACAGTGCTCACTGGTTTACTGATATAACACTGACAAAGCGGGACGATTGTGACAATTGGCAATATTCGGCACATTTTCGCTGAAAAACAATCAAGCGGCTTATCAATGAGATTGAGGTCTAATGTCTTCAAGTGGCGTCTTAACTGATTTGGCTTCTCCGCTATAATCATTTTTAGACTCAGTAAACAGTGGTCTTTCCTCATTTCCCACTATATTAAAAGTCAAAGGCAAACGGCCCGAAAAAAGCGCATTCTCGGCGGCCGAGGGAGAACCGTAGGTGAGGGCGGTGGTCGTGACGATCCCAAGCCGAAAACGGCACTTCTCGGCCGGACACGTAAGAACCGAAGAAGACAGTGGGTCGCTGCGTGAGTCCAGCTCTGCATGAGTCTCTTCCGTGTACTCTTGCTTACTTCAAAAATACTGCACGCACTTTGAAAATGAGAGCGCCACTGCCACCCACGGAGTGGATGTGCAAGTACACTTTATTCTAGTACGGCAAAAAAAAAAAAAAAAAAGCATGTTCCCCGAGGTCACTCGCGCCCCCCCTGGCATCGCTCTGCGCCCCCCTGGGGGGGCGCGCCCCACCATTTGAGAAGTACTGGGTTAAGGCCACGACTCTCCAGTGGCCTACATACCAGCAAAATACCCAAGTGACATTTGAACAAATAATCCTAATGGTGTGTTTTTTAGGCAGAGTTCAACATTGTTTTCCAAGTTCAAGCACAGCTTGAAAATAAGAAGACTATGAAGCGAATTCTCGCAAAAAATGACAGTCCAAAGCAGGGGCGTCACTAGACCTAATACCAAGGGCGTAGGTTTGCATAGGGACGATAGGGACATAACTCTTCAGGATGCTCAAATGGCGTACCGCACGCAGGCTATTTTTAGACCGTGACGTCGCATCGTAAAGCGGAAGTAAAGCCGAAGTGGGACACTATAGACCCGCCCTCGCATAAACACAATGTAATTTGTGCTCATTTTCGATGGTAATCTTTCAAAAACGAACATGCCGATCACGCATTGCTTTTTTGGAACTTGTGGAAACGACTCTAGACATTACGACACATGAAGGATGTTTTCTTCATACGCTTCCGGAAACCAAAAACTCGGGAGGAAAAAATGTGAAGACCGAATCAACTTGCGCGGACTTTAACACCAGCTCGGTGAATCCATTCACGTTTCATATGCAGTAAACATTATGTTGGGTTGGCATGGTCTTTCAGAGGACAAAGAGGTAAGCCATTTTTATATTTTTAACTTATTTTTTTAGCGTAACGTTGTGCCGTACTGCTTCTGTCTGACAATGAAGGACCTGAAAAGAATTACAATGGTATCTGACTGCCACTGTTACTGTTTCTGTTATATTTATTTAAAAAAAAAAAAATTAACTTTAGTAAGGGGGAAGTGTAAATAAATTATAGAATTAAAAATAATAATAATAATAAATAATCAAAAGCTCTCTGCTACACTCCCTTCACCCGTTCTTGAGGGACTCAGCTGACCCATTGTCACTTGACTGAGAGGATTACGGCAAGAGCGAAAGGTCTGGCATGTGACTGGAGAGGGTTCAGATGGAAAACACATTCTAGGAATAATGCAGTGTCGCAGAGGTTAGCTCTTAAATGCTGCCACACAATGCTAATCTGGAGCTTCAACATCGCAGAAGAAGAAGTGTGTAGGAGGTAGGGGGGGCCTATTATCTGCGACCGGACCTGCCCCCACCTCTCCCAACCCGGAATTTGGATGTAACACAGCACCCTGATGCTGTTTGATCCCCAGCTCTTGTTTGCAGAGGAGCTGGAGGGTCTTTCCAAACATAACCCCAACCTTCACCCTGTCAGGACCCTTTGACCTCTCTGACTAAGGCAAATAGACAAGTCTGCCTGTGCGACGATTAAATACTTTAGTTTACCTCTATATATTATGAGGTAAAACGGCTAAATTAATGCACCAAATTATGAAGGGTACTTGACTGAGACAAAGACTTGAGCGAGCCATTTGCAGCCCAAACATTGGAGTATCCGATAGTTGAGTATTTTACCTTATAATGTTAATACAGGGTAGTGTGGTGCAAAAATGATTTGGATGTTTGACTCACAGTTGAGAAGTCAGAGGTTGTTTTGTTTTTTTAAATTTATATCTCAGCTCCAGTTCACCTGTGTGGCGTAGTATACCAAAAGTCAGCTGAGATAAGGGCATAGATAGGTTTGCATAGGGACGGTAGGGACATAACACTACCAACTTTTCAGGATGCTCAAATTATCCCCACCAATTTTTAAGCAACCTTATTTGCATTATATAATGACTCCAGTTATCTGAGATCATTTAGATTGTCTTCCTATATGTTGTAAGGAAAGAATTGATCCTACCATTATTAATTGAATTACAGTACTTTCCTTATGTTCAGACTTACACTGACCCCTTTTCACTCGCTGAATGTGCCAGTCCATTTTTCCCCTCAAACGCACGTTTCATTGGCTGATGACTTGACCCCCCCTCCCTACACACACAAACCCATTTACAGCCTGAAAAAAGTACAACATGCCGCCTCCCACGCCCCTTAAAAGACGAGGGATATTAGATTTTTTCCGCCAGCAGCAGCCAATATAAGTAATGTAAAAATTAGGGGTGTCAAACGATTAAAATTTTTAATCGAGTTAATTACAGCTTAAAAATTAATTAATCGTAATTAATCACAATTAATCGCAATTCAAACCATCTATAAAATATGCCATATTTTTCTATAAATGATTGTTGGAATGGAAAGATAAGACACAAGATGGATATATACATTCAACATAAACTACATAAGTACTGTATTTCTGTATTATAACAATAAATCAACAAAATGGCGTTAACAATATTAACATTCTCTTAAAGTGATCCATGGATAGAAAGACTTGTAGTTCTTCAAAGATAAATTTTAGTACAAGTTATAGAAATTTTATATTAAAACCCCTCTTCATGTTTTCGTTTTGATAAAATTTGTAAAAATTTCAATCAAAAAATAAACTAGTAGGCCGCCATTGTTGATGTCAATAATTACACATTGCTCACTCATGGTACTAACCCATAAAATCAGTTGGACCCAAGCGCCAGCAGAGGGCACCAAACAGCAAAAAACAAGTAACAAGCGGGCATTACACTGTACTGTCATTTTAATCTGTTTGAGTGGGGCATGTGCGTTAATTGCGTCAAATATTTTAGCGTGATTAATTTAAAAAATTAATTACCGCCCGTTAACGCGATAATTTTGGCAGCCCTAGTAAAAAGACGTCAATGTTGTGGAGGTGGGGAACACTCCACTAATTTTGCTACTGCTGCAGTGCTTCAAGTCGATTTTACTCACTGACATATCTTGCTCAAGAAAAATGGAGAAAATGATTTGACTAGATATAACAAAAATTATCAGATTAAGATGTTATCAATTTGCAGTGTGAAAGTTAGTATAGGTCAATACAGATTTATTTTGCATTAATCATCTAACCTATCAATTAATTAGGTTCATATTGGTGAGAAATGTAGCCCTAACTGCCATTCATCCAATCTGTTTGGTCTTATTAATGCCCTGTCTCCAGCAAAAAGTGTAGATGCAGGTTATGCAGTTATATTGTCCCTACCAATATTAAGACCAAACCTACGCCCTTAGTTACTTGTAATCCTAATGAGGACAAGCACAATAAACAGTGGTTGACTGCTTGTTAGTATTGGCTAACTTCTTTTACACTTGTAAAATCAAATAAGATTGTTAAACGGGAGTCGCGTGAGGCTTATCTGCAGCATGTTAACATTGCACCATCGTCTTTAAACTTAACAGTCAACAGTGTTGAACTGGTTTACTATTGCCGATAGTTAACATTTTACAGAATGTCCAAGCACTTAACTCACTGACTGTCATTAAAGTAGACAGACATCCAATCCATTTTAATTGGAAGTGAATCCCCACTTCCAACCCTCCAAGTCAAAATGGACTGGACGTACAGAAATCTTCTGCAACAGTAGCGGAACAAATGTGATAAGGGCCCGGGTGCAATGAGCATAAACGGGACCCCCGAGTGGATCATCTGATGTGCGTGGGAGGTGCTAGTGGAGAATTACCGTATTGGCCCGAATATAAGACGGTGTTTGTTTTGCATTGAAATAAGACTGAAAAAGTGGGGGTCGTCTTACATTCGCGGTCTGGACATTATACCCATTCATGACGCTAGATGGCGCCAGATATCATTGAAATGATGCTCTGTCATGACAGATCTCAGCTACTCTCAAGTTTAACCAGTTTGCATTATTTTATTGCAATGTTTTTCCTTATTCAGATTTGTTTCAAGACTGCAGTTACAGTTAGACTTCACTTTGATGGTAAATGCAGTTATTACGATTTTGTTGTTTTATCATAATAGATTGGTTCATTTACATTTCAAAAACGAGAAGCCATTTATTTATGAATATGATTGCACTTTAGTTTACATATTTAAATGTTCAGATGTTAAGATTTGAATGAGGCAAAATAACATGCTTTTCCCCTCAAATACAGTGGGGAGAACAAGTATTTGATACACTGCCAATGAGTTTTCTCATTGGCAGTGTATCAAATACTTGTTCTCTCCACTGTATGTATTTATAATCATTTGTTTCAGATGTACTGTAATTATTTTCCGTATAAAAAATAATTTGGTGTTCAAAAGGTCTTTTTTCAAACTGTTTAGTGTCGCAGCAGATGCCCGCCTTCAGGGTGTGAGCTGTTGTGACGTCACACGTTGACTGTCAATTTTTTTTTTACGCGTCGGTCTGCACGGACCGCCCCGGCCCAGTCTGTAACCCAGAGGTGGAGTTTGACTTTTGGGGCGTGCGGGGCACAACATGTTGATGACCCTGAAACGCAGTGTCAGCAATAAAATTAACTTACAAGAATATTTATAATAATAAGTTGACAATGAGCGTTTTTTGTTTCCCATCATTCTTGAGGGGAATTCTAGATCAGGCTGCTTAGGACAGCTATACTTTTCATCAAGATCGTCATCCGTTGAATATGGTACGCCTGCCGGTGTTGTGCCAATGTAGTTACCACCGTCAAAAATTGTATCGGAGCCATATGGAGATAGATTTGTGGCTTTATTATTCAATCAAAAAAAAAGTTGCTTCAATAAAAAAAAAAAAAAAGTTGCTTCAATCAAAATATATATTTTCAACACCAATAAGATCGCTCAAAAAAAAAAAATAAATAATGTGTTTGAATGCAAAAATAACAAAAAAAACGCATGTGAAAGCTATTTTTCTTTGATTGATATATATTTTTGGGGGGGATTGAAGTCAAGTTTTTTTTTTTAATTGAAGCAACTTTTTTGATTTAAGTAATTTGGATCTGTGTTTGGGCCACATTTTTGCTAGGACATTTTTGTCTATTATTCAATCAAAAAACAAGTAGCTTAAAAAATATTTTTTAAAAAAGAAAAAAATCACTTCAATCAAAAAAAGAAAATTTGAAACCATAGAAAACGTTTTTGAATGCGAAAAAATATTTGAGATTGAAAAATTTGCATTTCAACACTTAATTTTTCATTGAAAAAGTTTTCTTTGATTGAAGCAATCCTTTTTGTGTTTAGGCCAAATTATGATTAGGAAATTTGTGTCTAAATCATTCAATCCCCCCAAAAATTGCTTCAATCAAAAAAATTTATATATTTTCAATCAAAGAAAAAAATCATTTGAAAAATAAAATTGCCCTCTCCTAATTTTTTTTTTTTTTTTTTTAATGGAAATTATATGCAAAGCAAATGTCCGTCTAAGGTGCTAGTCACATGATCTGTTAGAAAAATAATTTTGACCCATTATAAACTTTTTTTTTGTTCATTTCATTCATTTTTGTTGCAGTTTTATTGCTTTACAATTTTTATATATATAGGAAAGTCAATTACATGAAATGACACTTTTCGGCCACCGGGGGGGCCTGGCCTATCATTTGGACTGTCAGATTGATGATCCGGGCCGCATCTGGCGCACTGAGGCGTTCAGCAGACATGATTGCTAAGTGAACCTGGTGAGCTGACACCGGATCTGGCGCACAGTCACCTGCTATCGGGTTTGGACTGTCAGATTGATGGTCCCCGCCACATGTGGCGCACTGAGGCGTTCAGCAAACGTGATTGCTATGTGGATCTGGCGAGCTGACGCCGGATCCGGTGCACAGTCACCTGCTATCGGGGTAGTCACCTATATTTTTAATGTTGGGGGAACAAATCCAAACAAATCTTAAGTGGCCCGCAACGGATTGTCTTTGAAATAAGTGTTTCTTCATACAACATCCAAACTTCACTTTTGCGATAAAGTAGGTCACCTGGAAGCAAAAAGCATGAAATTAGGTGAAAATTAAGCGTAAAAATCAGAGCATGACTTAGCGGCTGAAACCAGTCACCTCTGGTTGCTTAATTTCTCTGAGAGTTTGAACAAAGGAGGAAAGTTCAGGAAAAAAACAGGGAGTCACATGACATTCCGGGTTTTACTTGTTGAAGAGGAATTAAATGTTGTGAATTGTTTTAAATTGTGGTAAAAAGCTACAAAATGGCTCCTTTAGAACCTTTACTGTTTTAGTATCTAGTCTGCAAATAAACCACTGAATACTGTTAATCTGTTTGTATTTTGGCTGGATGTTAAAGTTAAAACCTGCAGTATGAACTAATTGGACATCAAATTCCACATGTAAGAATTGAAGTGAGCCTGTATAAAATAAAATAAAAACAACTCCCATTGTGCTTTTACATAGCCAAAGGGTACTTAATTCATGTGATTAAAGGGGGGCCCGTTTAATGGCTCTTTGTTAATGACTTTCTCAGGGCAGCAGCACCCGTGAATTCAGCAACTAATGAACTCTTAATAGTGTTAAATCTAACAGCCTCTGAATGAATCCGCTAACTGTTTTATGACGCTGTGGGCAGAACCCTAATTGGGGACTTGTGGCGGAGAGCTCAATCGCAGCGTTCCATGTGTTTAACAACCTGAAAGGGGGGGACGGGACTGTTGATGCTGCACTTCATTGTCCCTAAACACAGACAAGAGTACACAAACAATTGCTGCTTTTACAATTGCAGTGAGCCATTAAGTTAATTTCTAGCACTTGGCCATTCCAGACATTCAGGCCTCAGTAGATAACAAGACAGTGTTAAGTTGCAACTATGCAAGAAGACGGCGAGCAAGTGCTGTTTTATAGTTTTAAATAAACAAGAGTGCGCTGTTTGTTTTAGTATGTAGGATGCAATGAACATTTACAAGACTCTTTTTAAAGCACTTTTTAATTTTACGCAGAGACAATCAGCCAAGTGTATTGAAAACTGTTTGTCCATTACATGTAGTCCACGGGTTACGAATGAGTTCCGTTCGTTCGCTGGCGATGTAACCCGAAATTCGGATTTAGCCCGTAAGTACCCCACAATAACGATCCAAAAGTATTGTATTTTGTTTAAAAGATGGATACACTGCCCTCTGGTGGCAGCGTTGGGTCTGAGACTGTGACTGAGAAGCAGACCCAGACATCTGACTGGATAAAGGATAGCTGTGTTCTGGTTTGGCCTATGTAAGGCTGTAAGTTGTTTCCACCAATATATGTTTGTGTACGTATTTGTATGCAATTAAGGTTACAGCTCCAGTTTGTGGAGTTACGTGTAGTGCTGCAACGATTAATTCGAGTATTTGATTAGAAAAAAAGATTCGAATTAAATTTAGCTGCATCGAGTATTCGTTTAAGTGGCGTTGTAATGGTTTGTTTTAAAAGTGTTTGCATTTAGTTGTATTGATTTGGGTGGATACACTGCCCTCTAGTCTGCCTCCTTTCACATGGCTGAATCCAGCTGCTCCCTGTTAAGACCAAAATAAGCTTATTTGTTTGAGCTAATGTTTTTTTCAAATGCATTTGTAATTTAGTTTCTAGGTATATTTAGCTGTTTTTTGTGGGTATATCTGTTTGAAACATTTGTTAAGGGCATGGAAGAAAAAAAAAAAAACCTTCGCATTTTATAGCATTTAAGCTAGCGGACTTCTGCTATGTAAGTTAGCCAGTTGTTCTTTTGTTGTACATAGCAGGGCGGGCCGTGGGCAAGAAGAAGGGAGTGTTTGGGATTGTTGTCTGTTTGTGGCAGTGGCGCCACCAGGGGGTGGCCAGGGGTGGCCACGGCCACCCCTATAAATTGGTTGGCCACCTCACTGGCCACCCCGCTTGACATGGTTTGAATTGCGATTAATTACGATTAATTAATTTTAGGGCTGTCAAAATTATCGCGTTAACGCCCGGTAATTAATTTTTTAAATTAATCACGTTAAAATATTTGACGCAATTAACGCACATGTCCCGCTCAGACAGTATTCTGCCTTTTGGTAAGTTTTACAGCAAGGCTTTTTGTGCTGCAGCACAACAGCGAACTCTTGTGGTCGCCTTGCGACATGGTTTATTTTTTACTTGCCAGTTCATATGGCTGCACGACGTCTCGGGCTGAAGCCTACGTTGTAATGTTGTGCTTATATGATCCTTGGACAAGATTTGTCCGTAAGTATGGTTGTTGTAAAGAATGTACATATTATGTTAGTAAGCGAAATGTTCTATTTTTTGTATGAGACTCTTTTTGTTTATGTTTAGTGAACCTGTATAGCGTGCTAAGCTAACGTTGTTGCTAATGCAATGCTTGTGTACTTTTTTTTTTGTAGTTTTATGACGGTCTAAAGAGGACAATGGTTTGAGGCTTTTTTATTAATAAATCAGATGAAAAAGGAAGTCTGATTATTAAGGCATCGTTCACTAGCTGTCTAGCTTTGGAAAAAGTAGACGCTTCGGAGTGAGGACAGCATAGACAGATTTAAATGACAGTAGAGTGAAATGCCCACTACAGTCCTTATGTACCGTATGTTGAATGTACAGTGGGGAGAAGTATTTGATACACTGCCAATGGATTTTTCCATTGGCAGTGTATCAAATACTTGTTCTCCCCACTGTATATATCCATCTTGTGTCTTATCTTTCCATTCGAACAATTTATTTTACAGAATATATATAATTTACAGAAAAATATGGCATATTTTATAGATGGTTTGAATTGCGATTAATTACGATTAATTAATTTTTAAGCTGTAATTAACTCGATTAAAAATTTTAATCGTTTGACAGCCCTAATTAATTTTTAAGCTGTGATTAACTCGACTAAAAATTTTAATCATTTGACAGCCCTAGTTAAATGTACACCTTATGCCTAATATATACATAACACAATAAAACAGAATTATTGTGGAACTCAAAATGTTGACTGGACAGTTATGGACTTTGGGCATTAAATCATTAGTAACATTAAATACTACACAATACACCAAAATATATCAGTAGCTGTGTCCTTAAGTCTTTCTGATAGTTTTCCCCTGACCTTTTACTGCAATAATTTAATGAAAACCTGAAATTATGGCTTTTCGTTTTGGCCACCCCAAGCTGGCCACACCTATGAAAAATTTCTGGGGGCGCCACTGGTTTGTGGATTGGACAGGAGGATTCGGGAGTTACTGTTGTCCGGGCAACGAGGGTTGTGGATTTTGCCTCCTCAGAGTCAAAGGGGCTCTTAGAGTCTTGTCATATTATCAGTTGGATATTGAGCATTCTCCGGTGCTCCTTGTGTTGGGACAGACCGTCCCGCCATTTGTTCTAGACTGTCCGGGAGAACTGATTGTGAGAGTTGGTGCGTCAGTCTTGCTCATGACGCACACGTTGGGCTTCCGTGATAAGATGGCGTCGTGTATCTTTTATGCCCTATATCCTGCTTGTTTTCCTTAAACTATACTATAAGTACTAACTATTTATTTCATATTGGATGTGTTAGAGTAATACAAACAGTAAAACAGTAAATACGAGAAACGATACTATTCCCCGATTGACTATAATAAGTGTGTTAGAGATAGACGGTGCCTACGAGAAAAGGTACTATCTCCTTCAATGGCCAATATCCCTGAAATGCTTAGTAATTTTCACATGGGAAAATAAACAGTGCATTTTTATTTCCACTGTTTCCCATGGAAAAACACATTTTCCACATTTTCAACTGAACTGTAGATAAAGCTGCACTTTTTTACCTTGCCCTTTCAAGCAACATCCTTTATCATACAAATCTTAACGCTCAAAATAGTAACTGGTTTTGTCAGTATAAAAGCATTTAAGCCACGTCAAACAGAGTAGGCCCCTTGCAATGGAAAACTAGGCAATAATTAAATTTCTGCATGAATTTTGAACACCCATTCCAGTAACCATATATGGTACTTTAGACATAAAATGACTCAACTTTGTGGCTTTTGAATCCATTTTATGCTTTTTGTGCGTAATTCTGAAACTTGTAGGGGGTTCACAGGATGTATTTCTAGTAGATTAACTGTGGAGGAGGAGGAAGTCCCCCTCTGGCTGGGGAGCGAGAGTTCCCCACCCCGCCACCCCCAACTGAGAAAAGGCCGAGGTGTGACGGAGGGGATTCCAGAGCACGCAACAAAAGGCACTTTGATTTGAACAGCAGTGGTAGGCCTACATGCACGCACGCGCATACACTCTTGATCCTCAACAGGCCCTGCCCTCAGGTCCCAGCCAGTTGAAAGAGGGGGGGAAACTCCAGATGCTCCGCAGAAGTTGCGAGAAAAAAAGTCAGGGAAGAATGACTGGAAGAGGACACTAGTGGAAGGTTGGAATTATCTACGAAATGGAAACGTTTAGCAGCAGCGGTGAAGGCTTAAATTAATAGTAACGCTGTTTGAGGGTTTGTGGCCTGCATGGAGGCCGGGGTGAGGTGCGGGGGAGTGGCCGGCAAAGAGAAGCGCGAGGGCGGGGTGAAAAAAAGACAACCCCGAGCTCGGTCGGGTTATGATGGATGGACTGCTGAGGAACTTCAAAAGGATGGGGAAATAAAGAGCCGTGACAGAGAATGCCAGGCAGCGGCACATATGGGAATCTCGCTACCAGAACATTTTGCACTAACACCACAGTGTGACTGCAAGACCAATTTATCCAAACACAGACTCAGTAGAGACTAAACAGAACTTGACTATTTTTAGTCCTTTTTTTCTTTTCGAGTCTTAGTACTACTGCAGCTGGACAACTGAATAATCGCGGCGGAAAACCAGCGGCAGTCGAGTGGCTTATAAAGAGAAACAAAAAAAGTCAAATTTCTCATTTTACAGGTTAATTAAAGTGTATATGACATGACAAAAAATCTTCATCCAAGCCATATAGTAAAAAGTTTTTTTTTTTTTTTTTTTAATGGCGTTTCCATTCCATTATCCGAACAACCCACACATTTAAAAAAAAAAAAGTTTTAAAATTAAGTTTTTTTGAAAAATGTTTTTTCAAAACGCCTCTTGTCCTCCAATTTACGACCAAATCACATAATTTACACATCAAAAATTCAAGGACTGTAAGGGGCATAAAAGTTGTATAAAGAATTTGCCAAAAACATACTGTTCCCCCAAATTTCGCCAAAAACTATCCCATTAATTTCTAATGGGATACCGTTGACAGCCATGTATGTCCAAATTTCCCATTCATTTTCAATGGAAGGAAAACATACACCCTGGCCAAAAGTATCGGCACCCCAGTAATTCCTTCAGATAATGCTCAATTTCTCCCAGAAAATGATTGCAATTACAAATGCTTTGGTAGTAATATCTTCATTTATTTTGTTTGCAATGACAAAACAAAAAAGAGAAGAAAAAAAAAAGAAAAAAAAGTCAAATTTCTCATTTTACAGGTTAATTAAAGTGTATATGACATGTCAAAAAATCTTCATCTAATCCATACAGTAAAAAGTTATTTTTTTAATGGCGTTTCCATTCCATTTTCCAAACAACCCGCAATTAAAAAAAAAAAAAAAAATTAAGTATTTTTTAAAAAAATGTTTTTCAAAACGCCTCTTGTCCTCCAATTTTCGACCAAATCACATAATTTACACATCAAAAATTCCAGGACTGTAAGGGGCATAAACGTTGTATACAGAATTTGCCAAAACCGTATGATTCCGCCAAAATCTGTCCCATTAATTTCTAATGGGATACCATTGACAGCCATGTACGTCCAAATTTCCCATTCATTTTCAATGGAAGGAAAACATACACTGCTGGCCAAAAGTATTGGCACTCCTGCAATTCCTTCAGATAATGCTCAATTTCTCCCAGAAAATTATAGCAATTACAAATGCTTTGGTAGTAACATCTTCATTTATTTTGTTTGGAATGAAAAAACAAAAAAGAGACTGAAAAAACCAAATAAAATCATTATCATTTTACACAAAACTCCAAAAATGGGCCGGACAAAAGCATTGGCACCCTTTGAAAAATCATGTGATGCTTCTCTCATTTGTGTAATTAACAGCGCCTGTTACTTACCTGTGGCACATAACAGGTGGTGGCAATAACCAAATCACACTTGCAGCCAGTTAAAATGGATTAAAGTTGACTCAACCTCTGTCATGTGTCCTTGTGTGTACCACTTTGAACACGGAGAAAAGACAGAAGACTAAAGAACTGAGGACTTGAAAAGCACGACATGGCTAAAGCACTGCTTAATGGTCAGAACAGCCGACTTAAACCTGAATAAACTTATTACTAAATTATGAACTAGTCTACTGGATCTAATCAACATAACGAGCACATCGATCGACTATGAACTATTGGGAAAATGAACAATCAGAGGGGATGGTTATCATAAAAAAAAAACAACAACTTGTAATCATTACGAAATCTGAATGTCAAAAATTGATATTTTCTGCGTCCTTTATGGTATACTGGGGACGGGTTTCAATAAGCTTCGGCTTCTCCCGTCAGCCCTTTTCTTTTCGGGTTGAATTAATTGTAAACACATATAAATGCTATATGTTTGTATGGATTTGTCATGCTTGAAGGGAAAAATAAATAAATAAAAATAAAACCTCCCGAATCATATTTTATGCCACCGGAGTTAGTCCGGCTCTTGTCATTTCCCTGCAAGGACTCGGAGACTAAAAGCTAGGCTACATGCTAACCCGAACTGAGCGGCTTTTCCAAGTCTCTTCCTCGCCTTTCGAACACGAAGAATCACACAAAACTACCCTGACTCATGTCACATGTGGCGGCAAGAGTGATTGCCTTCACCGATCGGCCATCCTCCGGCGGCGAGCAAGTTTCAGCAGACTATGACTATGACAGCTCGTCATTCCTGGACCGTGCGGGGGGTGGCCAGGCCAGGTGTTGACTGTGGGTTTTCCCCCCCCGCACCCCCACTGACGGTTCCGCAGCTGAGCGTCCATCGGGATTGCTTGCCGGTCGAGCCGCTACTGCTCCGCGTGGAGTGGAGCCAGCTGAGGTGGCTCGGGCATCTGGTTCGGATGCCTCCTGGACTCCTCCCTTGAGAGATGTTCCGGGCATGTCCCACCAGCGGGAGGCCTCAGGGACGACCCAGGACACACTAGAGAGACTATGCCTGGGAATGTCTTGGGATCCCGCTGGAGGAGGTAGTTGAAGTGGCTGGGGAGAGGGAAGTCTGGGCTTCCCTGTTAAAGCTGCTGCCCCCGCGACCCAAACCCGCAGCAAGCGGAAGATGATGGATGGATGGAGTTAAAAAACAGGGATGATACGGACGATGTCATGTCTATTCCAATGATTTCCTATGTGGAAATTGGTTCAAAACTTCCACTTCCTTGCCGTTGTCACAGGATCTCACATTGTGCCTTTTCACCTTTCAGGGAGCTCTGCGGCTTTCGCGGCAGGCATAAACCTTTGGACCGGGGTTAACTTGAGGGCTTTTAAACATGATCCAACCACCACTCGGCCCCCCTCCTCTCTCCTCCGTTAACACAGACCGAGCTCTCGTCACACAGCGCTCGCTGACTCCTCTGGGTCCTGCGAAAGCCATTACGGTTTTAAAAGAGATTATATCGGCTCCGGGCAGACTGACAAATAGTTAGTTAGGTATATAGACGATGACCCGCATGTGCGCTAAGAGGCATCCGTGCCGGGAGGGTCAGAGGGCGGCCATCGCTGGAACACGGGAGCTAAATGTTTAGCTTCTCTTCAGAGGCTCTCAGGTGTGACCGGCCTACCGCAAAACAGGCGAGGAATTGTTTCGGAAGACCCGACCGGAGCGAATATCTGCTCTATCTCTCCGCTCACACGGTCGCGAGGTCCTCCGACACAAGCCAGATCTGCTTTTCTTGCAGGGCTGCACATTTTTAACCTGAGTCGGGGTCAAAGTGTTTGCCAAAGTCCTGCCTGATGCATCATTTCTCCCCGGGGCTGAGCTAAAGAACAACATTATGCAGTTGAATGCTAAAATTGCATTGCGATGAGGTTTACAGACTGAATGTCAGAGTCACGTTTTTTTCCCTTGACTAATACCTTCGTCATTTAGATAATTGGAAAAGCTGTCATAATTGTTGAAGTGTTGAAGTACATCCATCCATTTTCTTTATTTTCGGAGCGTCTCGTAGGCGTTGGAAATGGAGGGTCTCATACTGTAAATCTAGTAGTCGTTGTCGGGGAGGGTTGCTTCAGCGTGGGAAAGCAGGATGTTATTTCGGAACTTATGTTACGGCCGTGAAGCAGCAGTTTTGCGGATACTACTTCCAAAGTTGGAAAATTTCCTTGGGCAGACTTCATGCCCCCTGAAAATAAGGTGGAAAGCAGTGTTGTTTTTGGCAGCTCTTTTAATTGTCATCTTAGTCATTTGGACGAAAATACTTATTAGTAGAGATGTCCCAATCGATCGGGATGGATCGGGTCCGATCACGTCATTTTCAAAGTATCGGAATCGGCAAAAAAATATCATTCATTCATTCATTCACAGCCATGCTTTTTTTTTAACATACCTGTATATATATATATATATATATATATATATATTTTTTTTTTTTTTATTAAATCGTTTTCTAATCGTATTTAACGTTACAGACATAATATGTTACACTCATCCAGAGTCTTTAGTTTAGGTTTAAGGTAGGGTTATCAAATTTATCCCGATAACGGCGGTAATTAATTTTTTTTTAAAAAATGTGTCAAGTTAAAATATTTAACGCAATTAATGCATACGCTGCACGACCCACTCACGTATTGTCGCGCTTAATCTGTAATGGCGCCGTTTTACCTATATAGAGAGCTAAAAGGCAGCGTAAAATGAGTAGAGTGAATTTTTGAACCCTTTGGAGCCTTTTTTTAATTGGCTAAAGCCTTACAATCCCTCTCCTTACGATTGGAAATATCATGGGAAGCAATGTGGGGAAGCAAGGTAGCAATTGATCTTTTTCTTAACACCTTATGTTATTTCCCAACGCAGAGAAGATATATCAATTGGTAGCACTACGCACAGTCATGGTTCCACTTCCCATCATGCATTTGGGCATGGCTGCAGTATCATTTGCTGAAAGCTCAACAAATACACGAGATGGCAATATTTAGTCACAATATACAAAGTCACAAGTCTTTCTATCCATGGATCCCTCTCACAGAAAGAATGATAATAATGTAAATGCCATCTTGAGGATTTATTGTCATAATAAACAAATACAGTACTTATGTATGTTGAATGTATATATCCGTCTGAGTTTTATTCATTTTTTTTAATGCATTGCCAAAATGTATATGATCGGGAAAAATTATCGGGAATGATTGGAATTGAATCAGGAACAAAAAAAAGCAATCGGATAGGGAAATATCGGGATCGGCAGGTACTCAAACTAAAATGATCGGGATCGGATCGGGAGCAAAAAAACATGATCGGAACAACCCTACTTATTAGTCTTAGTCACATTCAGTCCCCAGACCTTGTTTTGTTGGCAAAAGGGGGCTGCACAAAGTATTAACACCAGGGGTGCTAATAATTGTGACACACATTATTTGATGTTAAATCATTTTTTTCTTTGTGTGGGATTTTTTCCCCACTGAATGAATGCACTTGTAGTGAAGGTTGGGTTTTTCTCTTTTTTTTCCCATTAAGGTCCCATATTATTTGAATTAAAAAAAAATTATTAGAAGCTAAAAAACACAACTTTTTCAGGGGTGCCAATAACTATGGAGGGCACTGTAACTAGTGGTTAACATGCATTGTGAAAGGGGCTAATGTCAAACCTGCATAAGACGTCCTAATGTCCCCTCTCTACGCTCACAAACGTACACAAACGATGCACTCGCACACATGCAACTCTTCCCTAAAATTACTGATGGCTTGTTTTCACGAACACATATTATTTCCAGATGGAGGTCATGAATAAAAGTCGACGGAAACATGTCGGGTGAAACTGGAAACCTAAAAAAAACAGAAACGGGGTCCTCGGGCTGACTTTGTCCTCCTCCCCCTTCTCTTTCCCTGAACCTTAAAAAAAGAGCTTGTTGTCAATTACACGGTTAAAAAAACACAGAGGAACACTGTGCCACACGCAAACACCAGCGTGTTTTGACCGCCTCGCAAAAATGAAAACTTCCCCAGCACAAAAGCCACCTTCATATCAACACAGAGTAAAGCTTGAAGCCGTTGAAGGGTAAACCAACCGTGCACATTTCCAACTAAATAAACACTGGCAGAAGAAAAAGTAGGAATGTAAAACAAGGGCCCAAACTAGAACATGAATACACAGGATTATAAGTGTAGTTATTTAAGGAAAGAAAGGATCCTAATGTAAAAATCTTACCAAACCAAATGCGAGGGAAAAAAAAGTGAAAAGCTGCAACTGTGATGACGTATGAGAACAATATGAGAGTAAGGATAGTGCAGCATGCACAGTAAGACAGAACACCCATTAGGTCGATTCTCAAATGAAAGCCAAAACAAACCAGACGCCAGACTTTTTCTTCTCTTTGCTGATGTGGAGGAAGATGAACCGCAGCTGCACACTTCCATAAATCACCTCTTATTACTGGAAGAAATATCATAATGTGCTTTTTTTTTTTCTCTGAAGAAATACTTCAGATTTTTCCATTTGAACTGACAAAATCTGGGCTGCCATTAAGTTGGGCGAAGAACCATTTGGAACTGGGAATGGTAGTGAATGATCACACAATGAATTAATTTATCCTGATCATTCTTAAAAACATTTTACAGTAACAATTTATAATAACTATCCGATAATATATTTTTGGCACGGTGTCGGGGGATTGGGATGTGTGCGTTTGACTTGTTTCATGGTCCAAGACCACAAGACCACTGCTGACAAAGCGCAATACATGTCGGGTCTATGTTTGTTATAGTTCAGTGCTCATTGTTCAGGGGAACACATCGTCAATGATATTGACTAATTGATTGTAATTGACTCAAAATTCACATGGGCACTTTATCTGAAGTTAAAACTGTTCTTATCTTTGTCAAGAGTCAAGAATCTGCATTGGACAAAGTGATGATGCTGGAACTTTGGTTTGGTGCCGTTCCAGTGAGATTTACAAAGATGACTGCCTGAAGAAAACATCAAAATTTCCTCATTCCTTGATAATATGGGGCTGCATGTCAGGCAAAGGCACTGGGGAGATGGCTGTGGTTAAATCTTCAATAAATGCACAAGTTTACATTGAAATTTTAGACAGCTTTCTTATCCCTTCAAATGAAAATGTTTGTCATTTTCCAAGATGACAATGAGCTAAAACTGTTAAAGCATTCTTTGGAGAAAGACTCATCCAGTCAATGTCATGGCCTGCAAATAGCCCACATCCCAACCCTATTGATAACCTGTGGTGGAACTTGCACGACGGCAAGGCTCGGACCTGCAAGGACGATCTGGCAACTGCAGTCAAAGAGAGTTAGCACCCAATTGAAGAGGAATATTCATCAAGTCTAGGGCTGTCCCAAACGACTAATTTTCTCCCGATTAGTCAGCCGACTATTTTTACGATTAGTCGACTAATCTAATAATTAAAAAAAAAAAATTTTTTTTTTTACTAATTTAACAATGAAATTTTTGTTGACGCTTAACACTTAAATTATTTATTAAAGTACAAATAAACATGCAAATAACAATAATAAATCACAAATAAAAAATGAGTTCAAATGCTGAAAGAATTAACAAGTACAAAACAATGGAATGTAAACAGATTCAGAACATTGACTTCGCCGTTCCAACATGATTCAAAACAATTCATAAAAAAAACACCTAGCATTAATATTATAGTATAGTACTTTACTGTTTATAATAGTATTATAATAACTATAATAATTATTCACTGCCAATCAGGTTTTTCACAAAGGGTGTCATTTTAAAGGTATTCTTCGTGTAGAATCTGAATTCTTAAGTATGTGGGATTAACTCCAGAAATCGTTATTTATATGACGAACATGACATGCTTTTATTTTGAAATGGTCACCGGAAGTACGTTCGCTAAACAGCTAACTTCAGCTTTTCACACCCCCAAAAAAGCACTTTTTGTCATTACATGTAGTGTCAGTAATAGACTTTTTTTTTTCCTTTTTTTTCGTTTGCAAATGCCGTTAACCAGCGATTTTTCATGTTTGAAGTGTCACCTTTTAACCGCAAGTTGTCTTTCACGAGACGATTGCCAATGTAAGGCTAAAGTAGGTTGCCTTTTTTCCCCCCGTTCACCTCAGTGTAGCAGTGCTAACGTTACAGTGTTTAATATAGATGTGTTTTCTAATTTAAATGTCTTTACTTTAATTCTACAACGTGTTGATAAGAGAAAGGAACTGGAGTCTCATATGCCATCAGCACGCACGCACGCACGCGCGCAGCGAAAATATGCAGCCGTGAAAATTACCGCCCTCATTTTTTATTTACCGTGTGATAAATGGACTCATTGCATATCGCGACAGGCTTAGCAACTTCAATAAAACATGTCGTTAGTTAGTTAGATGGACTTACAAACTGGGTGACGGCGCTTTAGGTGTTTATTCACGGCCGACGTGCAGCCAAGCTTGGTTGGCATTGAAGAGACAGGACACAAGAGTGTACCCTCCTTTGTTTCTTTGAAATAAGTCAATGTTTTGGACACTCTGGTGCGCTTTTTTGGCTTTGTGCCGCTTTCCCCGCTTGAATACAGAGTGTCCGACATTTTGAACTTTCCACGCATATATTTTTTTAACCCTTCATTAACCGTCGACGGGATGTGCTCGCTCGATGACGTCGACTATGTCGACTAGTTGGGACAGCTCTAATCAAGTCCATGCCTCAGAGACTGCAAGCTGTCATAAAAGCCAGAGGTGGTGGTGATGTGTTGTGATTGTTAATTCTTTGTTTCTCATGATTCCACATTTTTTCCTCAGAATGGAGTGATTCCATATTTATTTCCCTGCACTTGCTCTCTAAAAGTAACATTTACTCAACACCACAATGTTTTTTATTCATTTCTTGAGTGTTTCTGAATGCTAACGAGTTGCACTTTTGAACCAATTCATTATTTTTTTTCAAGGTTTTTAATTGGAGGTTGCTCTACATGATAAAATGTCTGAGTGAATGCTCGTTTGAGACTGGTGATTCCATACTTTTTGCTGGGGGTTGTATTATTAGGGCATTCATTTTGGCAGGATATTCATACTGTAGTGACTGTTATTATGTGTTACGGCCGCAATGGTTCATGGTTAGTTGTGGCAACCATGAATGAGACTGGTGGTTGCCGTTGTTATTTACTTGTGTTTTCTGCTCAATAAAAGCACTGTCTCTTGGGGTCGTGCAGTGTATGGGACACATGAGCAGCAAGCAAACATAAAAACTCGTTCTTCTCCACGTCGCTGGCCAAAATACCATACACAGTGATGCAAAAGCGATTGCAAATGAACCCATTTATGGTGTCCTTTAACTATTAATACATTCCAGCTGTATCTCAAAGGAAAGTATTTTTTCGGACTATAAGCCACTTTTTTCTTGTCGTTTGTACCCTGCGGCTTTTATAAGGAAGCGGCTTGTTTTTTTGGGGGGGACAAATGAGTTTGATATTTTCTTGTTAAAAATTATAAATTGGATTAAACATATATTGAAAGAATGGCTTTCCAAATTTTGTAATGACATAGCTCTCAACCTTACCTGAAGTAATAATTACCACAGAACAATTTTGATCGCTATTTACATCTGTAGCGCTGCAATGCATGCTAGGAGGCATGTTGGACAACAACGGTGTTGACAGCAGGTGGCCGCAAAGGTTGACTGTCTTCCCCAAGAGAGCAGTGATAGCCAAATGAGGCTTCTTGAAGCAATAAAGATTACAGCCAATTGGTTCGAAGCTTCAAGAAGCTTCATTTGGAGCAAGAAGTTTTCGAAGCAATGAAGCTTTGCAGCCAATTGGTTCAAAGCAATGAAGCTTTGCAGCCAATTGGTTCAAATCTTCAAGAAGCTTCATTTGGCCACCACTGCTCTCTTGGGGGAGACAGTCAACCTCTGCTGCCTCCTGTTCTCAACACTGTTGTCGTCCAACATGCTTCCTGGAAGGCATTGCAGCACTAAAGATGTATATAACAACCAAGATTCATGTTCTGAGGCTTCTTGAAGCAATGAAGCTTTGCAGCCAATTGGTTCAAAGCTTCAAGAAGCTTCATTTGGCCACCACTGCTCTCTTGGGGGAGACAGTCAACCTTTGCGGCCACCTGTTGTCAACACCATTGCTGTCCAACATGCCTCCTAGCATGCATTGCTTATGACAGTTGTATGAAGCCGCTGTCAAATAAAGTGTTCCCAGTTAATATCTTTCGGTGTAAATATCCCAAAATAACAGTGAGGACAGTTGTGGCTTATAGTCCAGTGTGGCTAATCTATGAACAAATGCCGTTTTTGTGCCAAGTTTGGTGGGTGGTGGCTTATTGTCGGGTGCGTCATACAGTGCGAAAATTACAGTAGAGCTGAAACGAATACTCGAGCAACTCGAGTAACTCGAGTTTAAATACTGATCCGAGTAATTTTATTCACCTCGAGGAATCGTTTAATTTTGCCAGCTCTAAGCATCACGTTTTGCCCGGACGACTTTTAATGCGGAACAACCCGCTGACGTCACGTGCGTAGAGGCAGAAGCAAGAAAATAATTTTAAAAAACTTACTGCAGCCGACAGCCGCTACAAACTACGCCGACGTTGCTAAAAACTACGCCCACATGATGCTAGTGTGGTTGCAGCTAATGCCCGAGGCGTTTCATACATATAGCATGCATTTAGAACTAGATGCGAAATGACAGACTCGGCCGCATCTGGGCAGCGTTAGTAAACAGCCGCCATCTTTAAGCAGTAGACTTCTCAGCGCTAATAAATATAACGTTACTGACACTCGCTCACGTAACGTTAGCCCTTCGGAGGGCTAGGTTTCTATTGATTATGACCACTGTCGATGCGTGACTAACATGTCGTACATACAGGATTTATTTAATCTGTAAAAACACAGCGCTGTAGAGTGATGAGGGTGTAAAATTAAAACATAATAAAGCAAATTGTCAGTTTTAGCTCAGTAGTCATTGCTGAATAAAACACCAAGTAGCACTGGTCCCTAATGTGCTCCAATACAGCAGGTATCATACATTTATTTTGAACGCTGCCAAAACTCAAAATCCTATCAGTACTTACAGTTTAGACTAACTTAAAACTTAACTAGAACTTAAAAATAGCTTGACACCAGAGATTGCGCTAGACATTTTCGTTGTCTGTCATTTTGACTGACAGGGTCATAAAAATCCAGTCATAATCTATTTTTACTGGTCACGTAAATTTTTAAAATGATAATGACATATTCAATAGTATTTAGTTTTCATTCATTTTTAAATAATATTGTAACGCTTGTTTGGCGGCGAAAAATTAGACACGGAAGTCGTGGTATTTTTCTCCCTCTTTTTACTCTGCTTACCGCCAACAACACCAACAAAACAACAACTCCACCCCCAAAGAAAAAGAGGCAACTATATAGACCCCAATCACCAACGTCACACAATGATCTTAATTGTGGTTGTCAGCCCAAAATCTCCTAAATATATAGTAAATGCATCTTACCAGATATAAAATGACTACTACATAGTCTGTGGTGATCGTTTGGTGCCCAGATTTCTTGTCGAATTACATCAGTCCATCTCGCTGTCCTCTTCGGGTCTCTCAGAATACAGTAGAACTTCAAGTCTCTCCGTCTGTCTTCTCTGTTACTGCAACCAACCGCCACACACGCCTTCACCATTTTGATTATTAATGTTAACGAGCAAAAAAACACGCCGTAATAGGAGGCATGTACGTAGCGGTAATGTGTAAACATGACGAGCTGACTGACAATATGGCGGCTCCAGTCATGGGGGCGGAGTTGTGACGTCATGTGAGTGGGGTCAATACACAGGCGGCAATCTAGTCCACCAATTGGATGACGCGCTGGCACACCGGGTGCACCAATAAGAACCTCGCGTTGATGTGTCAATCACAGTGCCGCCGCCAGACCCCGGTGACGCTACAATATTCTGACAGAATAGCCAACGACGTCATGCATTAAGAGAGACAATAGCTAATTCATATGCTCACTCGCCACCCTGTGGTCTGGGGTGTGAATTGCAACTTGTCAAAATGACGGACGGACTTCAGTTTTTTCCGTCACCGTTTTAAAAAACCGGTCAACGACGGAAAATATTCGGTTAACGCGACCCCTGCTTGACACAAATGGAAATTGAATTGAAACACGTGGGAAAAACACATAGCTTTCAGGTGATGTGTGTTATCAAGCGTAATTACATTTTTAGGTAAGAAATATGTTTTTTTTAAATAAGATCTAGAAGTTTTTTGAGTGAAAGCAGTGAATTATTTTTGTAGTCACATCTGAGATGCAATTGTTGGCTGTTTTCAACAATGTACATCGAAAACAATGACATTGATTGACTGAAAATGGTTCAATATTGGATTAAATGTCTTTTTTTCTCATGTATAATTGCTCTTTACCTAAAAAAAATGTTTTATCCGATTACTCTATTAATCGATAGAATTTTCAGTCGATTACTTGATTACTAAAATATTTGATAGCTGCAGCCTTAAATTACAGTATGTGGATTTATTTCTAAAATAATGTGAAATTTGGCCAGTGTGGTTTGTAATCCGGTGCGCTTTATAGACCAGAAATTATATAAACCCAAGCAATGCGGGGCAATACTGCTATTTTTCTTTAAAATACATAATGTAATTGAAAATTGGCAATTGATCTGTAAGATGAGCTAATCGAGCCTTTGTTAGTTTTCCTAAGCTTGAGAACGATAAACCGATACGACCGGATATCCGGTTTTACAGGTGACAGATACAGTTGTATCGATAGTAAAGTTACCATTCGACAGTAATTAGCCATTAAATATTCAATGAACCGATAGTAGAGATAGAATTCGGCTATCGCGAGCACAAGAGTCGGCTTCTAATGCCGAGTTCAATGCAATGCGTAATGTGATAATAATTTAGCTTTTACTTCACATGCTGCGCTTGTGTCATTTACCACACAGCGCACTTAGATCGAGACCGCACGCATGATATAATATGGACAAGCACTACTCACAGTCGTGGTTGTCTTAACTTCCCATGCATTTCGGCAGAACAGCTACTAGTCGCCGTCATTACCCGATCGTCACGGGCGTGTCATAACAACACGAGAGCTAACAAAACCACTGCAACGCACGCTACGTAGCATTTTCTTCACAGCCCAAAACGAAACTAGTAGTGGCAACGAAGCAACATGCTAAAACAATGGACAGATTGGCACCGTCGCCAGCGACGTGCAGCGATTGATTTTCAACGCACCCAAGAAAAACAAAAATCGGACTTTGAAGTGAGGAAGGCAGTCAGATCTGTTCACATGCGACAGAGCTAGTGTGAAGCGGTACAGAGATCGTGAGTTTTTAACCCTGAGAAATAACCCACTACAATGCTGGAAAGGGCGGCATATTGTTTCCACGAAAGGCAGTCTACTTAAACATGAACATGTGGATTAATTGATCTTCCTCAAGAAAAATCTGCCCTTCAAAAAGATATGGACAGTGATGAGGAATAAAAAATGACGAAGCACAGGCATAAGTGAATGAATTTGCTGTGTATTAGGTTAAAGTAATGATTATTGACCTGTCTGTCTAAAATGCCATGTATTTATTGCCCCAATTATACCAGTCGTAAAGCACAATTTATAATTTATTTATGATAACACTAGCAGGTTTCATTCCTTTTTTTTTCTAGCGCTCCTGCATATAATTAATATTTTTTGTTTGTAAGATGTTTACGTTGAAAGTTTGCACTTTAAAAACTTACCTCTTGTGTTAAAAACACCAGGAAATACAGTTATTGAATTACTGCACTTTATTGTTGTCTGTCACTGGAGTTTTATTTTATTATCAACCCCATCCAACAAAATGACGGTCATATAGTAAGCCTTTTTTTTCCATAAAAAAATAAAACATAACATTGGTATGAAATTTTGTTGTTTTAATTTTGCTATATTAGAAATGTGGTCTTTTTATATGATTAAAATACTATACACACACACACAACAAATATTTACCATCGTATCGTTTTCACTCTATCGAACCGTATCGTTCTTACACTGTATCGAATCGCATTTGAATCGGTCGGCCTTAAAAATGTATCGTTTTTTAATCGAATCTTAACCTGCGTATCTAGATACATATCGAATCGGCTTCATGCCAGATATTCCCAACCCTAAATTTTACCCTGCTTTTCACACGTCATTTGTTCTAGCAAGGAGGGAAAACGACTCCACCCCCACTTCTGTTAATCTTCTGCTACCACTCAGTCAGTCCTTCCAGTTTGTCAAGCCGAGTTGGTCCATTAAAGAAAAAAAAATCTTAAAACAGCTTATCTTAATGATAATCTCACTAATCAACTGGCTTTGTCCAGACAACAAGGGGCCAACGTGAGGCTAAGAGAACCTTTGGGGCGTTCTTCCGACGCCACCATAAAAATGTCATTTATAAATCGCATTGGTTCTTTTTGACCTCAATGGCAAACTATGTTTTAAATTCCTTTTTTTTTTAATAGTGTGTTTCAATTTGCTGTGACGAGACCTTCCAAATCTGGCCTTATCTCAACCTCGGAACCATTCTTGTGCAAAGATTGTCCCACGTTATTGCCTTTGCCACCATGAGAAAGAGACAGTAGGTGTGCTCATTTACATTAGTATTAATTAAGGCCCATAATGAGCTCAGCATGATGCAGCATTTCAATGCATTCCTGAAGCTTTGTGCAAACTCTGCGGAGCTCCAAAGCTTGGCTTTTAAGCTGTTACTTATTGCTAAACCTCATACAATAAAGATGCAAATGAACACTGGAGCAATTGAAGTAGAAATTTATGAAATAAGACTCTGCAGTTACATTCGGTGCAGTATTACAAAAACAAAACATAAAAGTGACTCATTTTCCATTGAAAATAATGGTTTCACCCACAAGGTGCACTTATAACACTTAAAGCACAATCGTGTTACAACAATTACATTTGAACTCGTTGCTGTTGATGAACTAAGTCGTTCACAAAACTGAAATGTTTTGAGAACATTTTTGCTGTAGAATCTTGATTGGCTGTCCACAACAACTGTTTCTATCCCCGCAAAAACGTCAAAATGGAAGATTCTAAAAACTGAGAAATGCAAAATGGAGTTCGAACAGGCGAAAAATATCACGGTAATGGTGACATAATAGGCCATAAAAGGTACTTTTCGAGACCTCTGTGAAGTTAGCCTACCATCAGATTTTTTTTATATAAAAATGTTTGTGCTGCTATTGTTTCTGAGATATTTAATTCTTTGATAGGTTAATCTGAGGTCAACCAGCCCTTAAGTTTTTATCTAAACCAGCTAAAAATGGTGTCATTGTTTATCCTGGTTTGTGTTGCAATGGTTCTGTAGATATTCTGCTTTAAATCTGTAGTGATGACGTCACGCAGCGCCCCCTTTTTGCGGTGGAAGGGAACCGCAATGGTGGTGTTAGTTTGTGCTAGTTTGTGCTGTAAAAAGCCACACTAAGCAACACGGCTGCTAACAGTCATATGCTATTGTTTAGCCACAACTGAATTCATTACCTTATTACTATTCATCCTTCACACAGCCGCTGGAATCAGAAATGTTGTTTAATCCATCCGCAGGCGACCAGGAGATTGATTTTTGATTGATTGCTGATTTTACAACACTGTGCGGGTGTGCGCTGATACTCATGGGAAACGCAGTCTGCCTTAAAAGAAACCACGAATAGAAGGACATGTAGTTCTTAAAAGATAAATGTTAGTATGAGTTATAATTAGAGATGTCTCGATCGATCGGGTCCGATCAAGTCATTTTCAAAGTATCGGAATCGGCCAAAAAATATCGGCCATGCATTTTTTCTAATATACATATATTTGTAATTAAATCGTTTTCTAATTGTATTTAACGTTACAGACATAATGTATTACACTCTTCCAGAGTCTTTAGTTTAAGCTTAAGGTAGGGTTATCAAATTTATCGCGTTAACGGCGAGAATTAATATTTTTTACATTTATCACGTTACAATATTTAACGCAATTAACGCATGCGCTGCACGACCCACTCACGCATTGTCGCGTTCAATCTATAATGGTGCCGTTTTACCCATACAGTATATAGAGCTAAAAGGCAGCGTAAAATGAGTAGAATGAATTTTAGCAGCCTTTGGAGCCTTTTTTTTAAAATGGCTAAAGCCTTACAATCCCTCTCCCAACGATTAGAATAATTGTGGGAAACAATGTGGGGAATAAAGGTAGTAGGTGATCTTTTTCTTAACAACCTATGTTATTTCCCAACGCAGAGAAGATATATCAATTGGTACCACGGCGCACAGCCATGGTTGCACTTCCCATCATGCATTTGGGTAGAAGTTGAATGGCTACAGTATCATCTATTGAAAGCTCCACAAATACACTAGATGGCAATATTTAGTCACAATATACAAAGTCACATTTATCCTTTAAGGATTACAAGTCTTTCTATCTGTGGATCCCTCTCACAGAAAGAATGTTAATAATGTAAATGCCATCTTGAGGATTTATTGTCATAATAAACAAATGCAGTACTTATGTACCGTATGTTGAATGTATATATTCGTCTGAGTTTTATTCATTTTTTTCTTAGTGCATTGCCAAAATGTATATGATCGGGAAAAATTATCGGGAATGATTGGAATTGAATCGGGAGCAAAAAAAAGCAATCGGATCGGGAAATATTGGGATAGGCAGATACTCAAACTAAAACGATCGGGATCGGATCGGGAGCAAAAAAACATGATCAGAACAACTCTAGTTTTAATAATTAATTAAAACCTGTCTTAATGTTTTCGTTTTAATAATATGTGTAAAATTTAAACCAAAATAACTAGTAGCTCGCCATTGTTGTTTACGTCGCAGGGCGGTGATGTCACATGGCCACGCTGAACCTACTTCCACAGTGTCACTCTTTAACTATGTAAGGTAGTGATTTAAATACGCCACAAGGTGTCAATGGCGAGTTTTAAATTAATTAGAAATCAAGCCAATGAGTGTGTTTTGTCCCTGGACTGACGTCGTAATTTTCTTTTTATTCCCCAGTACGGGTCCATTGTGCCTTATGTTCAATTGTATGTTGTGACGGTAAGACACCTAATAATGGCTCCCAGCATCATAGTTTATATAAATTGACTAAATATTGCCATCCAGTGTATTTGTTGAGCTAAACGAGTTGCTAAAATGTTCAAATAGAGTTTGACCAAAGTCTGAGTAAGTTTAATGTGTATTTTGCATATCTATTTTGATTGTGACTTTGTGAATGTCAGTTCTCTTTGCATTGTTGTTTAACTGTGTGAGAATATGGGCTAATAAATACAGATTAAAGCACTTTTTGTGAACATTATTTTTTGAAAAATATGAACATTAATTTTTGTTGTATTTTCACGATACGATACTTATGTTTGTTGTAAAGGAGTTGCTCAAGATTATGCCAATAAACGTCGCGGTCTAAGCTACGAATCTGAACTCTTTCTCTGCCTCTTAGATCTCAATGTGCAAAATAAGTCATCATTATAATCTGTTGGCCAGAAAATTATACGAATAGTCAGCAATCAAACTAAGTTTAATACATTTTTGGTTTTCCGTGTCGCTTATTCACCGAGAAGCAAGCTTCGGGAGCAACATCTGATAAATCTGAGAACACCGGCTGGATGACGATCCATCTGGTCAACGCTTTTACGTGACAAAAATAAGGTAAGAAGTCAGTAGACGCCATCAACGTTTTCGTGTGCTGTGATGTATGGGATATCTGCAAAATTTAACAAAACTGCTGTGTTTCACTTTAAACTGAAGTCAGTACACATCTCGCCTAATGCAATCATGTCCATAAATGGAGTTGGTTTTCACAGAAAATCGCTGACAGTTTTGCCGCAGATAATCATGGACTTTTAACTGCCAACCAGTAAGGCTCATGACCTATTTTGCACGATGAGTTACTCACCAAACAGACACACCTCCTTTTAAGTACAGCATATAAGCAACGCCGAGCTCTCTGTTCGCCGTGCATTCCTCTACACAGCTTTTGTTCTGTCATTGAATGCACCCAGAAATTTCTGAAATTAAAACTCCGCATTAATGATCTCTTGCCTCCAGTCTTTGTTCTGCAATCCAGTCTAGCCGTCTCACCTGAATTGAAAACGAACACGCGCCTCCAACAATACCCTAATCACATGTAAAGCACACGACAGCTCTGGATGCTAACTATCTCCATAATAATATTGGAATAAGTTGGATCACACAATAGTTTATCGTGAAGATCGGCAAACAGTTTTTCACGTCAAACACTCTCCTGCTCTCGTCACTCGAGCAGGAGAGTCCTGTCAATAGCGAACTTGACATATGAACGCTACTCGTCTCATCCCGTCTTTCCTGTTCATTTTGCCTCTGCTGTCCTTCTCATTAATATTCCAATCGGGTTCAAATTCGAAGGGCAGAACCGATGACATGTTTCTGTAGTTAAAGAGTAAGGTTGGGCATCATTTAAAATTGAACGATTCTGGTTCCGATTACGATTCCACGTTTCAATTCTGGTTCTGAACGATTCTCGATTGCAATTCTTTTAAGAGACAGTCAAAAAACAAAAAAAACAAAAAAACAAAAAAAAAGTAAGAAAAAAATTGCATGGTTTATATTAGTGCTGCAACGATTAATCGGTTAACTCAAGTATTCGGGAAAAAAAATATTCGAATTAAATTTTGCCGCTCCGAATATTCATTTAATTAAAGTGGTGTTGTAATGGTTTATTTTGAAAGTGTTTGCATTTAGTTTTATTGATTAGGGTGGACACACTGCTCTCTGGTCTGCATCATTTCACATGTCTGAATCCAACTGCTCCCTGTCAAGACCAACCTAAGCTAAGTTTTTGTTTGAGCTAATGTTTTTTAATGTATTCATAATTTAGTTTATAGGTATATTTAGCCGTTTTTTTTGTTGGAGTATGTGTCTAAACCAATGGTTAGGAGCATTGTAAAAAAAAAAAAAAAAACATTAGCATTTTATAGCATTTAAGCTGGCAGACTTTTGCTATTTAAGTTAGCCAATTGTTCTTTTGTTGGACTTACATTGTCATCGATGTATTTTTTTCATACTGTTTGAGGCTCAGCTCAGGTAATTTAATTTTTCATGTTCCTTATCCGATTACTCGATTATTCGAACTAACTAGTTCATCGATTAATCGACTACTAAAATAATCGATAGCTGCAGCCCTAGTTTATATTAAAGTCTTCTCGATGATTTTTTTTAAATTATATGAACTTCTCACAGGGCTAATTTTAACTTTTATATAAATATCAGTCTTTGAACTTGAGCATTTTTTTTCCGCTCAGCGGTCAGGGGATCGAAACATGGAATCGAAATTTAAAAATTTGAACGATTCCGGGAGCATCTGAGTTATAGAACGGGTTCCCATCAATGCTCGGTAACCAACCCTATTAAAGAGTGACACTTTGGAAGCACGGCAGCGTACCCATGTGAGTCATCGCCTTGCGACGTCAACCACAATGGCGACCTACTAGTTAAAATAATTTTACAAATTTTATTAAAACGAAAACATTAAGAAGGGTTTTAATGTCAAATTAGTGTAACTCATACTAACATTTATCTTTTAAGAACTACATGTCTTTCTATCCGTGGTACCATTTAAGACTAAACACTACCGCTTTTGTCCACCGGCGTCTCTAAAATTGATTAAAACTGAAAAGTTACATAGTGTTGCTTTAAAAAATTTAAATATATGTAAAAAAAATAATAAAAATACTAGGTAGTTGTTGCGTCATGCTAATTCCTAGCTAAGGGAGAAAAATCCGATCAGAGCTATAAAAACGTTCCTAATCTGCATTGCAGGCTAGCAGTTAGCAAAGCTATGCCCGAGACTGGATTTTTTCCCTCCCCCTCCAAGTTAAAAGCGGCGTTGTAAAGGTCCCGTTTAGATCACAGTGCGGCTAAGCTCCAGAGCCATGAGAAAACAGTTGGCACCTCTGCGCATCAGCCTGAGCGTGTACTTAAGTAAGAGCTTGTTTTCTTTCCTGCTCCTCGGGGCTTTTTGCGCAGAGCTGCCGCGGCCGCACTTCTTACCTACCGGCCCGCCGCGGGGGAGCTGGCTTCACAACAAGCAGCAAATAAAGTCAAGGTAGCAAAATAAAGACGAAAAAAAAGCACAAGGCTCTCCTTCCTTAATTGTTCCTTAAGGGAAATCCCTTGAAGTAGCAGTTAGCGAGCGCGAGGCCTTCTCTCCCGCTAAGCTAGGAACCCGTCTAATTTAAGCGCAACGTGTTGCTTTTTGGCTTCACATCATCGGGAGTAAATGAGCTCGCTCTAATATTTCAAAGTCTTATCCTTTACACGGCTGCGCTTTTCTTCACGTACACCTCAGAGGTTTGGTCGGGCACCAAAAGACTGAAGTTGCTCCGGAAAGTGGCCAGAGGGCGACCTGCAGGCAGGGAAAACATTTATTCTTTACGTTTGTCAATAAGACAAATGAAGGGTGAGGCATAGACTTAAAAAATCTATTGACCTGACACTACGTCATTCTTTGCGTCACGCCTTATCAGAGGGGGCAGAGCTTCATTTAGTCATAGCCGAAGACGGCACACGCTCATGTCGGATTTAAGCTTGGATTTACGTACGATTGGATTTAACTACGAAAGCTGTACCGCATACAAACAGGAGGAATTGTCTCAAGAGCGATTTGTTCGAGGATTCAAGATAAATATTTTTCGTACCATGGATGTGTGAGTGAAGCATTTATTCGCAGGAATTGTCTTCTTTGTTTACACATGGAGGCGGCTAATTTTCGTAACTGACTAGCCTCATAGTTGGCAATATTTACGCAAAATAAATGCTACCTGCAAACTTTCTTTGCTTTTAACCAAGAATCGAGACAGTATTACATCCATATCTATGAAGAAGTTGGGGATTTAAGCATTTATTAACAATAATTTTTGCCAAAAAAGCTCCTTTTACGCCAGGCGGCCGCTAGCCTCATTCACTCACATAGTAGCATGGTATGTAGTCAATATACATAAAATAAACGCTAAGTGTACGGTTTCTTTGCTTGAAACCAAGAATCGAGACTGTTTTACGTCCATATCTATGAAGACTTTTTTTTTCACAAGAATTTTCGCCAGAAAAGCTGTTTACGCCAGGCGGCCGCTAGCCTCATTCGCTAACATAGTAGCATGGTACGTCATCAACGGTTTCTTTGCTTTTAACCAAGAATCGAGACTGTTTTACGTCCATATCTATTAAGAATTCGGGGATTTAAGCATTTATTCACAAGAATTTTCGCCAGAAAAGCTCCTTTTACGCCAGGTGGCCGCTAGCCTCATTCACTAACATAGTAGCATGGTACCTAATCAATATACGTAAAAAAAAAAAAAAAAAAAAAAAAAAACGCTAACTGTAGGGTTTATTTGCTTTTAACCAAGAATCGAGACTGTTTTACGTCCATATCTATGAAGAATTTGGGGATTTAAGCATTTATTCACAACAATTTTCGCCAGAAAAGCTCCTTTTACGCCAGGCAACCGCTAGCCTCATTCGCTAACATAGTAGCATGGTACCTAATCAATATACATTAAAAAAAAAAAACGCTAACTGTACAGTTTCTTTGCTTTTAAACAAGAATTGAGACTGTTTTATGTTAATATCTATGAAGAATTCGGAGATTTAAGCATTTATTCACAAGAATTTTCACCAGAAAAGCTCCTTTGATGCCAGGCGGCTGCTGGCCTCACTTGCTAACATAGTAGCATGGTACTTCGTCAATATACGTAAAATAAACGCTAACTGTAGGGTTTCTTTGCTTTTAACCAAGAATCGAGACTGTTTTACGTCCATATCTATGAAGAATTTGGGGATTTAAGCATTTATTCACAAGAATTTTCGCCAGAAAAGCTCCTTATACGCCAGGCGGCCGCTGACCTCGTTCACTAACATAGTAGCATGGTACCTAATCAATATATGTAAAAAAAAAAAAACGCTAACTGTTTTAACAAGAATTGAGACTGTTTTATGTTAATATCTATGAAGAATTCGGGGATTTAAGCATTTATTCACAAGAATTTTTGCCAGAAAAGCTCCTTTGATGCCAGGCGGCCGCTGGCCTCACTTGCTAAGATAGTAGCATGGTACTTCGTCAATATACGTAAAATAAACGCTAACTGTAGGGTTTATTTGCTTTTAACCAAGAATCGAGACTGTTTTACGTCCGTATCTATTAAGAATTCTGGGATTTAAGCATTTATTCACAAGAATGTTCGCCAGAGAAGCTCCGTTTACGCCAGGCGGCCGCTAGTCTCATTCGATGACATAGTAGCGTGGTACTTCGTCAATATACGTAAAAGAAACACTAACTGTACGGTTTCTTTGCTTTTAACCAAGATTTGAGACTGTTTTACACCCATATCTATTAAGAATTCGGGGATTTAAGCATTTATTCACAACAATTTTCGCCAGAAAAACTCCTTTTTACGCCAGACGGCTGCTAGCCTCATTCGCTAACATAGTAGCATGGTACCTAATCAATATACGTTAAAAAAAAAAAAAAAAAACGCTAACTGTAGGGTTTATTTGCTTTTAACCAAGAATCGAGACTGTTTTACGTTCATATCTACGAAGAATTTGGGGATTTAAGCATTTATTCACAGGAATTTTCGCCAGAAAAGCTCTTTTTACACCAGGCGGCTGCTAGCCTCATTCACTAACATAGTAGCTTGGTACCTAAGCAATATACGTAAAAAAAAAAACTCTAGCTGTACAGTTTCTTTGCTTTTAAACAAGAATTGAGACTGTTTTATGTTAATATCTATGAAGAATTCAGGGATTTAAGCATTTATTCACAAGAATTTTCTCCAGAAAAGCTCCTTTGATGCCAGGCGGCCGCTGGCCTCACTTGCTAACATAGTAGCATGGTACTCCGTCAATATACGTAAAATAAACGCTAACTGTAGGGTTTATTTGCTTTTAACCAAGAATCGAGACTGTTTTACGTCCATCTCTATTCAGAATTCGGGGATTTAAGCATTTATTCACAAGAACGTTCGCCAGAGAAGTTCCTTTAAAGCCAGGCGTCCGCTAGTCTCATTCGATGACATATTAGCATGGTACTTCATCAATATACGTAAAAGAAACGCTAACTGTACGGTTTCTTTGCTTTTAATCAAGATTCGAGACTGTTTTACGTCCATATCTATTAAGAATTCGGGGATTTAAGCATTTATTCACAAGAATTTTCGCCAGAAAAACTCTTTTTATGCCAGGTGGCTGCTAGCCTCATTCGCTAACAGTATATAGTGTATAATGATAATATAGGGACATTCTATTCTATAATAAGTTGTGATTGTACATAGAATTTATTAATTATCTATTTACATATTATTTATGATTGATTCTGCATGTTTTCCTCCAATATTAAGTTTCTGTTAAATTGAGTGATGTATTAGCTGTTGAAAACTTGCAGTAAATAAAAAAATAAGTTGCTATTTTGGTCAAAAACTTATATGACATATTAAATATTGCTATTGATCCTGAAAATATAGTTGATTATCTCTGGATTTGGGGATTTTTGAGCATCTAGTGTAAAATCTGAGACATCTATAGTCATTTTAAGTTGTGTTATACTTATATAGAAAATAATTAATCGGGATTTTATAAGGGAATGACTTATGGCTAAGGTATGTGCCTGTTTTGGTTTTAGGTTGGTAGCAGCTTTGGTTTTGTAAATATTTGAAGTTTTTGAAAATAGGCCCCCTACGAATCGGCCCCGTTTCCCGTGTCATGTCAATAGATTATGAAGTCTATGGGTGAGGTAAAGTTGACTGACCTGTCCATGTTTTCTGTCCGGTTAAAGTGAAGCTGGTGCACTGCGAGTGCGAGTTGCATATGTGCGCCGCCTCTTTGGCGCTGTGAACCGACAGCACGCAGCCTTGCTGGCTGTAGGAAGGCCAGCAGCGGTAGTCCTGGTTCCCCGATGTCGTCATGCCTCGCGTCACGTTGTAGTCTAAAAACATCGAGACGACACCTTGTCATGTAGGTAACGAACAGATGAACAAACAGCACCTACGATGAATGCATTACTCACACATTCCCCAAACTATTGGAATTTCTGTCCACCAATTAATTTACCATGAAATGCTCACAAATCAACAGGAAGTGACCCCAAAATGCCCCCAAATCAACAGGACGTGACCAATTATAAGCTCCTCGGTGGCAAGGCCCCTGGGGTCAATGAGATCCGTCCGGAGTTCCTAAAGGCTCTGGATGTTGTGGGGCTGTTGGGGCTGACACGCCTTTACAACATCGCATTAACATCGGGGACAGTGCCTCTGGATTGGCAGACCGGGGTGGTGGTCCCCCTTTTTATGAAGGGGGCCCGGAGGGTGTGTTGCAATTATAGAGGGATGACACACCTCAGCCTCCCGGTAAAGTCTATTCAGGGGTGCTGGAGGGGAGGGTCCGTCGGGAAGTCGAATTTCTGATTCAGGAGGAGCAGTGTGGTTTTCGTCCCCACCGTGGAACAGTGGACCAGCTCTACACCCTCGGCAGGGTACCTGAGGGTGCATGGGAGTTCGCCCAAGCGGTCTACATGTGTTTTGTGGATTTGGAGGAGGCGTTCGACCGTGTTCCTCCGGGAGCGCTGTGGGGAGTGCTCTGAGAGTACGGGGTACCGAACCCCTTGGTAAGGGCTGTTCAGTCCCTTTACAACTGGGGTCAGAGTTTGGTCAGCATTGCCGGCAGTAAGTCGAATTCGTTCCCAGTGAGGGATGAACTCCGCCAAGGCTGCCCTTTGTCACAGATTCTGTTCATAATTTTATGGAAATAATTTCTCGGCGCAGCCGAAGCGTTGAGGGGGTCCGGTTTGGTGACCAAAGCATTGCCTCTCTGCTTTTTGCAGATGATGTGGTGCTGTTGGCTTCATCAAGCCGTGACCTCCAACTCTCACTGGAGCGGTTCGGAGTCGAGTGTGAAGCGGTCGGGATGAAGATCAGCACCTCCAAATCAGAGACCACGGTCCTTAGTCGGAAAAGGGTGGAGTGCCCTCTCCGGGTCGGGGATGAGATCATGCCCCAAGTGGAGGAGTTTAGGTACCTTGGGGTCTTGTTCACGAGTGAGGGTAAGAGAGAGCGGGAAATCGACAGGCGGACCGGTGAAGTGTCTGTATTAATGCGGACTAAGCACCGGTCTGTAGTGGTAAAGATGGAGCTTCACCACTTTTGGCTCAGCTCTCGATTTACCAGTCGATCTACGTTCCTACCCTCACCTATGGTCACAAGCTGTGGATCATGACCGAAAGAACAACATCCCGGATATAAGCGGCTGAAATGAGTTTCCTCCGCAGGGTGTCTGGGCTGTCGAGCCGCTACTCCTCCGCTTTTAGAGGAGCCAGCTGAGGTGGCTCAGGCATCTGGTTTGGATGCCTCCTAGACCGCTCCCTGGAGAGGTGTTCCGGGCATGTCCCACAGGCAAGAGGCCCCCCGGGGACAATCCAGGACACACTGGAGAGACAATGTCTCTCCCCTGGCCTGGGAACGCCTTGGGATCCCACCAGAAAAGCTGGTTGAAGCTGGGAAGAGGGGAGTCTGGGATTCCCGTTAAAGCTGCTGCCCCCACGACCCGACCCCAGAGGAATCGGATGGATGGATGGATGGATGGATGGATGGATGGATGGATGGATGGATGGATGGATGGATGGATGGATGGATGGATGGATGGATGGATGGATGGATGGATGGATGGGAGACCCGGTATACCAACCATCACAGCAATGCTACAAATCACAATTTCTCCAGTTTACATAAGAAATAAATAATTCTAGTCCTTTAGTCCTTGTCCCCTCACGCCGTCATCACGTCACGTTGTAGTCTAAAAACATCGACACGACACCTTGTTACGTAGGTAACAAACAGCTGGACAAACAGCAGCTCCCTCCCGATTAAATGCTGAGCGAACTGGAGTATATAAAAATCATAGGAGAAAATTCAACCACGAAAGGGAACCGCATTGAACCCCAAGTCACACAGGCATGGGATCGCTCTCACTTTCGTGACTTTTTGGACTGTCAAATTGTCGCCACTTCCAGGAGAGCGAGACTCCTACCAGCCATGACTGGTAGGTCTCCTTTTTTTTTTCGTACAAAAAATCCCTGCACGTGACCTGTGCGTCCTGTCATATCCCTGCTATGTTGTACGATACATGTGTGTCTAATTGTAACTTGCTTTGTAATTTCTGAAAAAGAGAGAGAAGCTGGCGGTGCAGAATGTCTGCAGTGGCCTGATGCTCTCTCATTGAACGGAATTTCGTTGTCATCTGTTGTCATCTTGTAAGAGCTGGTGTCAATGACAAATCTCTGGAATCTGAAATCAGCTACAGCATGCAAAACACAACTGCTACAGTAGAACCCGATTCTGTGTATCAAATGCAACTGCTTAGCACAGCACAACAACATTTAGCCATGGCTAATCTTCTGTTATCTTACCATTGTTGATTTTGAATAGCGTACGCCCTGTACTTCCGCTTCCCAGAATGCCATGCGTGTACAGTCACAGCCTGGAGTTTCACAGCTGCACATAAAGTAGCAAAAGCGTACCCTGCTGCGGTTGCATTCACAAGCGAAGTAGGGTACGCTTAAAGCGGATGGAGACCCACAATTTTTGAGCGGACCAGAGTTCGTTTGATTGGCCCGAACTAGAATTCGGATGCGCGTTCACATTAGAAAACGAAGCGGACCATCTAAGAAAAAGAACTCTGGTCCGTCTAAACTGGACCAAACAGTGGTAGTGTGAAAGCGCCCAAAGACTAATAAGTATTTTTGTCCAAAACACAAAAATTAAAAGGCTGCCAAAAACAACACTGGACAGATTCCTTTGAATTATAGTATGATTGTACTATACTTAAATCATTGCCTTTGTAGCTCCAGCTGTTTTTGACTAGAGAGCAACTGAATTAAAAATACTCATTTCAATAGAAGTGGCTCCAGATTTGAAACAGATTGTTTGAATGCGGTTAACTTCTGACCGCCAGCAATAAAAAAAAAAAAACAACAACAATCCAAACAAATACTTGAATTCTGTCCTCTTCAGAGGGCCTTTCTTCAATCCCTTTACTCAACATGTCGTTAGCCTTCCACAACATTAGTAATTGCGCCATGCCTCTCCGGAACATCTTGAGCTCTCCTCTCCCAGTGCGCCGCGCCACATTGAACGCATCGCCTTTCTCCGACCTAAACATTTGCCTTACATTAATCATTCTAATTCTTCCAGTCAGGCAGCCCGTCTTAAATCATCTGCTCCACATTAGCCATGAGAAACACACATACACACGCATGCGTGCACAAAGCGAAGTCTGGGAGTTCACAGAGAGGAGACGCTCTGTTGCAAACTGTTAACCTTCTGAATAGTAAGTTGTGTGTGTGCGCAAAAGACACAAGGATCAGACTTCTGGGGATGAAGGGAGAAGAAGAACAAGGAGCGTTCAGAAAATCGAGGCCTGTCGTGGAGGGAAAAGGTGGCCGACCTCAGCTGTTCGTACAGATGAAAGCTCCCTTTGTGCTTCGCACGGACGGCTGGAAACGGTCTAACGTAGAGAAGCCGTCTTACAACGCTTCACTTGAAATCTCGTATTAGCCTCGGCGGTGAATCTCATCCGCGGGGAATGTCCTTTACATCTGCGAGCCATTTCAAAATAAGACTTATTACCTGTTGACACTCAAGTCTGTTGAACACATTCGTTATTACACTGACATCATCCGGGCCAGATTTGCATCATTGCCAGGAAAGTGTGTATATTAATCGATAGCACAGCTTGAAGCAAAATGGAGTGTAATATTTGTCTAGAATAAGCAGCTGTGCTGTTGATTTAGTACAACTGAATACAGACGATTCTCTGTCAAAATGAGCAGTGTTGGGCACGTTACTTTAAAAAAGTACTTACCGTATTTTTCGGACTATAAGTCGCAGTTTGTTTTTTTTTTAACCATAGTTTGGCTGGGGGTGAGACTTATACTCTGGAGCGACTAATGTGTGAAATTATTAACACATTATTATATCATTTCACATGCTATTTTGGTGTTTTGGAGCGACACTGATGGTTTGGTAAACTTGTTAGAATGTTCTTTATGCTGTAGTTGTCTGAATAACTCCTCTTTTTTTTTTCACATTGAGAGTCTGACATACTCCCTTTGTGATCATTCAACATACCTCATTTATTATGACAAAACAGCAAACAGGAAGGGGTTATGGGGGAACAGAAGAAAAGAAACACAACAGAAGAAACACAAACAACAACAAGAAATACATTGAACAGTGACGCCACCAGGGGGTGGCCACGGCCGCCCCTATAAATTGGTTGGCCACCCCACTGGCCACCCCGCTTGCCAGTATATCGTTAGATTGTTGTAGCATCAGTTATGCATTCCATCCCAAATGAATGCATTTATTTTGTTTTGTTAAATGTAGGGCTGTCAAATTTATCGCGTTAACGGGCGGTAATTAATTTTTTAAATTAATCACGTGAAAATATTTATCGCCACTAACGCATTTGCGGTACGACTCATTCACGCATTGCCGCAAACAGCCTACAATGGCACCGTTTTATTTATGGTAATACAGAGGTAGGAGGCAGAGTGGAGTAGATACAAGCGTTCATTGGGGCCGTGCTTTTAATTGGCAAAAGCTTTGTCATCTCTCCCACAGCAACTATAAATATTGTGGGAAGCGACGTGGGGAAGAATGACAGGAGTTGATCTTTTTCTTAACACCCTGTAGTGTACCCAACGCAGAGAAGATATAGCATTTGCAGCCACCACACACAGTCATGGTTGCACCACTTCCCATCATGCATTTGGGCAGAACAGTTAAGTCGCTACAGTATCATTTACTGAAAGCTCAACAAATACACTAGATGGCAATATTTAGTCACAATATACAAACTCTCATTTATCCTTTTAAGAATTACAAGTGTTTCTATCCGTGGATCCCTTTCAGAGAAAGAATGTTAATAATGTTAATGACATCTTGTGGATTTATTGTTATAATAAAGAAATACAGTACTTATGTACAGTATGTTGAATGTGTATATCCGTCTTGTCTTTCCATTCCAACAATAATTTACAGAAAAATATGGCATATTTTAGAGATGGTTTGAATTGCGATTAATTAATTTTTAAGCTGTGATTAACTCGATTAAAAAAATTTAATCGTTTGACAGCCCTAGTTAAATGTACACCTTATGCCTAAAATATACATAACGCAATAAAACAGAATTGTTGTGGAACTCAAAATGTTGACTGGACAGTTATGGACTACGCACATTAACTCATTAGTAACATCAAATATTACACAATACACCAAAGTATATCAGTAGCCGTGCCCTTAAGTCTTTCTGATAGTTTTCCCCTGACGTTTTTACTGCAATAATATAATGAAAACCTGAAATTATGGCTTTTAGTTTTGGCCACCCCAAGATTTTAAGTGGCCCCATCTGGCCACCCCTATGAAAAATTTCTGGAGGCGCCACTGACATTGAACAACTTACTACACTAACTACTAATATGTTGGCGCTATCGTCAGCTAAATGTATTTCCGGTTGACACCATGTGGGGGGCCTGTTGACCAGGGAAAGAAGGTGGGGGAGTCTATTAGCTAAGTGATAGAAAGGGGTAGAGTGTACACAAATCATCTCTGTGATTTAGAACCCAGTAATCGTGTGAATCCCTAGTGAGTGTAAGCCCGTTGGCGACCGACCCTATGCCGCCCCGTCACCAATCCCGGCACCGGGACCACCCGCCCGAGCGTGCCCAATAACATCCAGCCGCACGCGGGCCCCGCAGGGCACGCAGCAGCCACGCAGACGAGCGGAGACTCCACGCGGGCGCCGACACAGGGCCACGGCCCCCACCCAGCCAGCCCGGGGAGGGAGGGCGGACCTTGTGGGGGTCGGGGCAGCGCTAGCCTGGTACTCCAGACTCACCGCTGTTCCACCTATTGAGTCTGGCCACCATTAAGCGGATAAAATTTCCGGGGCGGAGCAAGTCACAGCAAACAGACAGCGGAGTGGACCAATCAGCGACCGGCGGACGTGACGTTAGAAACGCAACGAGGGACTTGCGCGCGGAAGTAAACATACGAGGAGAGCAGAGTTTATTCAAGATGGCTAGCGCAAGACAGACTGTTGTAATTGACTTGTGTCGATGTGTTTTTGGTAGGGCTGTCAAACGATTAAAATTTTTAATCGAGTTAATTACAGCTTAAAAATTAATTAATCATAATTAATCGCAATTAATCGCAATTCAAACTATCTATAAAATATGCCATATTTTTCTGTAAATTATTTTTGGAATGGAAAGACAATACAAGATGGATATATACATTCAACATACGGTACATAAGGACTATTTGTTTATTATAACAATAAATCAACAAGATGGCATTAACATTATTAACATTCTGTTAAAGCGATCCATGGATAGAAAGACTTGTAGTTCTTAAAAGAAAAATTTTAGTACAACTTATAGAAATTTTATATTAAAACCCCTCTTAATGTTTTTGTTTGAATGAAATTTGTAAAATTTTCAATCAAAAAATAAACTAGTAGCCCGCCATTGTTGATGTCAATAATTACTTACACAATGCTCATGGGTGGCTGAAGCCTATAAAATCAGTCGCACCGAAGCGCCAGCAGAGGGCGGCTAAACTCCATAAAACACAATTAACAAGTGGTGTTTCACTGTACCGTCATTTAAATCTGTCTGAGCGGGTAATCTGCGTTAATTGCGTCAAATATTTTAACGTGATTAATCTAAAAAATTAATTAACGCCCGTTAACGCGATAATTTTAACAGCCCTAGTTTTTGGTAATTTCAAACTGATTTTACCGTGGATTGGAACATATTCTCGTCTCTCCTGTTCGCCCTATGTGTTTTTGTGGTCTATTCATTGAGAGTTTGATTATTGTGTAAATAAATTTGTGTCCACTTGTAAACTTGTGTGGCTTGTTTTATGTTACGCCCTCGCGAGTTAAGTGAATATGGTCAACTGGGTGTCATGTGACCACTTGCAACCTTCTCACCTTACTCATGGAAACAACCAACTCACTATACTTTCTCACCGCTCGGCCTATTATTTCAAAAAAATAATGAAAAAAACTCAACTGAGCCCGCATTATAAGTTGCTCCAGACACCCCTGGTGCAAAAACTCCCACACAAAAATGTGAAATAATATACACATTTTTGAGGCCCTCTTATCGCGCTCGCAATCAGCCGAGCGGAGGCTTGACTTGTAGCACCTCCCTGCGAAGCTAAAACATTCCCCGCTGGTGTTAGCTTCGGCGCCCGTGGCCTCTTTCCCCTCAATCTGCGATTAAATTCACAAAGAACTGCTATATAAACAGTCCGGCATCTGGGTGGGGGGGAAATCTCACCACAGGAACGCGGCCAGTCATTCTGTTATTAATATTTCATAGACTACAAGAAGGGATAGCTTACAATGGACTTCAATGTTTATAGTGAGTGTATACGACACAAAAAAGACGACTTTATATGGCGAAATGTAGACTCCGGTGCTTGTTATTTATTTAAAAAGTGGCCAAACTTTCCGTGTATCCCGGCAGACTTTCTGAGCCGGAGACACGCAGGATTAATTCCACTCTGTTGGTTTTGTCCTCTCATTCCAGCCGCCTAATAACCTGTCAAAACAACCCGAGCGAGCGAGAGACCACCGGACCCCCTCCCCCTTTACACACACACCTCTCTCAGCCTCCGAAACAAAATGAAAACAGAGGTGCAGCCTATGCCGCCTTTTCAAATAAGGCCCGGCATTGTGTCGGCCGAAGGAGGGGGGGGGGGGGGGGCGGAGGGGTCAGTGTAGCGTATTAGAAGCAGGCTTACCTCGTAGTGCGGATGTAGGCAGCTTGTCCAGGTGCAGGCCAGACTGGTAGAGTTGCAGGATTTGCTCGAAAGCATCTAGCGTCTCGTTGATGTCGGCTTTTAGCTCGCCTGAAAACAGACAATGCGTTAAATATGTGCAAGTAGGAAGAAAATTGGGAGATATTTGCTATTTCGACACAGGGAGAGTGTTAATTAATGCATTCACTTAAAGCAGTGCTTCTCAATTATTTTCTGTTACGCCCCCCCCAAGGAAGACGTAAATGTTTCGCGCCCCCCCAAACTCTGCCACCACTGTAAATAGTATCATTTGTCTATAATATTACTATTATAAGTACGCCTCTGCCTCACATTGTATCCTTTTTTTTCTATTAGAGAAAATAACAGATCAACCTATAAAGTATAACTTTATTAACATTGTTTTGTTTGTAACAGAAAAGACTTAATGCGCATCAATTGCCTGAAAAAAAAAAAAAAAAAAAAGTCACATCCAAACTGTAAAAATACACTCAAGGTACATTTTTGACCATTTGATACTGAAAAATAAAATCAGTAAATAATAACAAATTCAAATTGATTAGAAGCATTACCTCATGAGGCCATTATGCCAAAAAATTTGACCGAAAAAAACAAAACTGAATAGAAGAAGAAGAAGAAAAAAAAAGTGTCTTTGGACAGAAGGACAGTTTTTATTTTCGCTGCTCCCAGTATCACCTCCAGTTTGCAATGATGTGGGGTTATTTTGCACTGAGCATGCTAACACTGCTCACTGGTTTACTGATATCACACTGACAAAGCGGGACGATTGTTGGCAATATTCATTTTTAGACACAGTAAACAGTAGTCTTTCCTCGTCTACCACTGTATTAAAAGTCAAAGCCAAACCCGAACGGCCTGAAAAAAGCGCATTCTCGCGGGCCAAGGGAGAACCGTAGGTGAGGGTGGTCGTCGTGACGATCCCAAGCCGAAAATGGCACTTCTCGGGCAGACACGTGAGAACCGGAGAAGACAGTGGGTCGCTGCGTGAGTCCAGCCCGAAAACGGCTTTCGAAAATGGCGCACAGCTCTCCAGCTCTTCATAAGTCTCTTCCGTGAATCCGTGTGCTCTTGCTTACTTCAAAAATACTGCGCGCACTTTGAAAATTCACATTATACGTGACACAATTAAAAGGAAATTCTGTGGTTTTACCATTTATGAAACACGATTATTTCCGCTGGGATGCACATGATTAAGGTGTTGTCTGTCTCTTTAAATTAGGGGCACGTTATGACAAGACCGCAAAAACACAATGAATTCACTCCCTGTGTGATCTCGTGCACGGCGGCGCTCTTTCGCTCACCTGTGGCGTTCATGATGCGCTCCACCAGGTGTGTGAGGCCGGGCGGGGCCTGGTGAGGGAGCAGGTAGGTGAAAAAGTACCTGGGAGCCATGAGAGGAAAAAGAAGAAAAGAGCACATCCATCACGGAACATGACTTGAAACCGTAAAGCTGTCAAAGATCTGAAGGGATGATCAAACGCGACAGGACTCGCTTTATGAATCACGCCTGTAAACCGCAAATCTGCAGCTCCTGTAGGCCTTGAGTAGCAATGCTGTGTCAACACAATAAGTGTCATTTTCAGGTAGCTGCACTTTGCGTGTTTATTTTTCTGACAAGTTAATAACTTTACTCCATACATTGGTGGAACAGAGATTAGTATTTAAACCCTACTTAGTGAAAAAATAGGCTATTTCAAAAAAGGGAGCGGTAAAGGCAATGAAACTGATTGATTGAGACATTTTTATAGTTTTTTTGGTGAATCTCAATTCTTATTATCGAGTAAAGGTCACTCCAGAAAATGGAGGACATTTTGTGACCAAACAATTAAATAATCCAGATTCAGAATATTAGAACATACTTTTCCTTGTAAATTTACTTGTCCTGAGATCAACAAAATAAAAAATTGGGAAAAAAAACAGCAACAAATTAGGGCTGCAGCTGTCAATTATTTTAGTAGTCCATTAATCGATGAACTACCGTAATTTTCGGACTATAAGCCGCTACTTTTTTCTTTCATTTTGAATCCTGCGGCTTATAGTCCAGTGCGGCTTATTTGTTGATTTATTTTGGGTTTATAGGTAACACTACATTTGATAGTGACATCATAATACTGTCATAAGACTAGAGCTGAAACGAGTACTCGAGCAACTCGAGTAACTCGAGTTTAAAAACTGATTCGAGTAATTTTATTCACCTCGAGTAATTGTTTATTTTGACAGTTCTAAGCATCACGTTTTGCTCGGACTACTTTCAATGCGGGACAACGCGCTGTCACGTGTGGAAAGAAAGAAGGGAAAAAAAAAATTACTGCAGCCGACAGCCCCACAAAACGACGCCGACGTTGCTAAATACTAACCCGCACGATGCTACATTGGTAACAGGTACCGTCTGATGCGTCTCATAGAGATCACATGTATGTTGAACTAGATGCGAAATGACAGACTCGGCCGCGTCTGGGCAGCGTTAGTAAACAGCCGCCATCTTAAAGCAGTAGAGCGCTAAGCGCTAATAAAGAGCACTAAACGCTAATAAATAAGATTAATGTTACTGTCGCTACTAGCTCACGTAACGTTAGGCCTGCGGAGGGCTAGGTTTCTATTAATTATGACCACTGTCGATGCCTGGCTAACGTGTCTTACATACAGGCTTTAACATAACATAGCATTGTGGAGTGATGAGGGTGTAAAATAAAAACTTAATCATGCTAACTATCAATTTTAGCTCAGTAGTCATTGCTGGATAAAACACCAAGTAGCACTGGTCCCTAATGTGCTCCAATACAGCCTGTATCATACATTTATTTTGAACACAAAATCCTATCAGGACTTACAGTTTAGACTAACTTAAAACTTAACCAGAACTTAAAAATGGCTTGACACAAAGAGAAATTCAATTGAAACACGTGGGAAAAATCCTAACTTTTAAGTGATGTGTGTTATCAAGCGTAACGGCATTTTTAGGTAATATATATATATATATATATATATATTTTTTTTTAATAAGATCTAAAAGTTTTTGGAGTGAAAGCAGTGAATTAGTCTTTTTTTTTTTAAATTCTAGTTACATCTGAGATGCAATTGTTGGCTGTTTTCAACAATATACATAAGAAATAAAGACATTGATTGACTAAAAATGGTTCAAGATTAGATGAAATGTCTTGTTTTCTCATGTATATTTATAATTGCTCTTCACCTAAAAATATATTTGTTTTATCCGATTACTCGATTAATCGATAGAATTTTCAGTCGATTACTCGATTACTAAAATATTCGATAGCTGCAGCCCTAATTAGCATAATCGCTAATTAGCCTAGCGCTCCGTCCTAAGTAGTAACATCTCATTAACAAAGAACATTTACTCAGCTCTGATGGAGGCACACTGGATCTAACAAGACAAAAGACAATCTAACTCTCGAAACTTCGTAATATTGATTCAGCAACCCAACCTGAGTGTAGCAGTGAACTCTCTCTTTCTCTAACCCAGCCAAAGTTGATCAAATTCGTTGTCAACTAATTTATTCATCGATTTTAATCGATTAGTGGTTGTAGCCTTAATTGATGAGTATGTTTGTCCTCTTTGTCAGCACTTACAGTTAACTAAACTGCTAGCTTCTATACCTGAGCTAAAGCTAACATTACCACAGATTTGCTACCCTGAAAGCATTAATCTATAAACTGATAGTTGATTACCGGTACCAATTATTGAAGATTCTGGAATGACCAACTCGTCCTTGGCACTGAACATTTGAATTTACACTTACCTGTAAGCATTGTAAATGTTCATCTTCTCATTGAGTCCCTCACAAACTCCGCGGGCCGAGCAGGCCAGGGTGAAATTTCGGTGCGGAAACTGCAGGGAACAGTCAGCATCGCGGCCGCAGGGCGTATCGGCCGCGCTGGCGTCGTCCAGGTCAGTGAGCTTGAGCTCGCCCGACACCATGACGAATTGGCGGGGCTGAAAGTCCAGCAGAGCCACTGATCCGAGCGGAGAGCGCGACAGGAAATGGAGGAGGCGAACCAGGTCCAGACACACCTGGAGGGATGCGAGACAAAAGCCTTCTTATTATCTGCTTCATTGTTTACTTAGCTGCGGTGAGATAATCCTGTTAAGATTGTCTAATGAGATTGTAATGACAGGATTAATCAACGAGTTGTTTATTGACATTAAATTGCAATTTACTGTATTTATTTTCTATCCCCCACAAATACCATCAGTCTTTTTTTTAATTTCTATTTTATTATTAGGAAACTAGTTACTTTGAAGGGGCCTACAGGAATTTGAAAACAAAGTGAGAACCTTTAAAAGACTAAGTGACTATAATCATTGGTGATGTAGTACTGCTCCATAATCTGAGCCAAAGGAAGCATATACAGTGGGGAAAATAAGAATTTAGTCAACCACCAATTGTGCAATTTCTCCTGAAATCAAATTCTTTGATTTTTAAAGAATTTATTTCCAAATTAGAGTGGAAAATAAGTATTTGGTCACCTACAAACAAGCAAGATTTCTGGCTGTCTAAGAGGTCTAACTTCTTCTAACGAGGTCTAACGAGGCGCCACTCGTTACCTGTATTAATGGCACCTGTTTTAACTCATTATCGGTATAAAAGACACCTGTCCACAACTCAGTCACACTCCAAACTCCACGATGGCCAAGACCAAAGAGCTGTCGAAGGACACCAGAGACAAAATTGTAGACCTGCACCAGGCTGGGAAGACTGAATCTGCAATGGGTAAAATGCTTGGTGGAAAGAAATCAACTGTGGGAGCAATTATTAGAAAATGGAAGACATACAAGACCACTGATAATCTCCCTCGATCTTGGGCTCCATGCAAGATCTCACCCCGTGGCGTCAAAATGATAAGAACGGTGAGCAAAAATCCCACAATCACACAGGGGGACCTAGTGAATGACCTACAGAGAGCTGGGACCACAGTAACAAAGGTTACTATCAGTAACACAATGCGCCGCCAGGGACTCAAATCCTGCACTGCCAGACGTGTCCCCCTGCTGAACAAAGTACACGTCCAGGCCCGTCTGCGGTTCGCTAGAGAGCTTTTGGATGAAGAGGACTGGGAGAATGTGGTATGGTCAGATGAAACCAAAATAGAACTTTTTGGTAGAAACACAGGTTCTCGTGTTTGGAGGAGAAAGAATACTTAATTGCATCTGAAGAACACCATACCCACTGTGAAGCATCAGGGTGGAAACAACATGCTTTGGGGCTGGGCGACTGATCTGTGTAAAGGAAGAATGAAATGGGCCATGTATCGAGAGATTTTGAGTGAAAATCGCCTTGCATCAGCAAGGGCATTGAAGATGAGACGTGGCTGGGTCTTTCAGCATGACATTGATCCATAACACACAGCCAGAGCAACAAAGGAGTGGTTTCGTAAGAAGCATTTCAAGGTCCTGGAGTGGCCAAGCCAGTCCCCAGATCTCAACCCCACAGAAATTCTGTGGAGGGAGTTGAAAGTCCGTGTTGCCCAACGACAGCCCCAAAACATCACTGCTCTAGAGGAGATCTGCATGGAGGAATGGGCCAAAATACCAGTAACAGTGTGTGAAAAGCTTGTGAAGAGTTACAGAAAACGTTTGGCCTCTGTTATTGCCAACAAAGGGTACACAACAAAGTATTGAGATGAACGTTTGGTATTGACCAAATACTTATTTTCCATCATGATTTGCAAATAATTTCTTTAAAAATCAAACAATGTGATTTTCTTTTTTTTTTTCACCACATTCTGTCTCTCATGGTTGAGGTTTACCCATGTTGACAATTATAGGCCTCTCTAATATTTTCAAGTTGGGAAAACTTGCACAATTAGTGGTTGACTAAATACTTATTTGCCCCACTGTACAGGTAGTCCCCAGGTTACAAAGTACTCGACTTACACGATTTCACTTTACGACGCCAAAATCTCGTCCTCCATTTTGTCTCCAGTCGTTTTTGTTTTTTTTTTAGTCGCAAAAACAATACCTTATTGTACCTCACAGTATCTTATTTTTCACTTTATTAATTTGACGTGTTCTGTCCTCATTAAACGTGAAATTGTTCAGCTTTACAGACAGCAAACAATTGTGCTTTTTGACATTTTTTACTACCTTCACTTTTGAAAATTTGAAAAGCTGTAACACATTCACACAAATGTTCGAAACGACGCGCATTTTAACAAAAAAAATTGGTGTTCATTTACGTCCATTTAGTCTGATCATAATGTTAAAGGCCAAATGTGAAGTCATTTCATAAAATGCCAAATAGAGTCACAATTAATGTAATTAAATATTGTCCAACAAATAAAGCATGAAAAAAATAATTTATATGTTGTATATTTGACAAAATAATCGCGTTTCCGAAGTTCGAGCCTGAAAGGGGACGAACCCGGAAGTGATACGTCACACCGAGAACAACAATGGCAGCGCTCCATATGGCCGCCATACAAAGCCCTTCAAACAATAATTCAAACTGCGATATAAGCGATAGATCAAGCACAAGTGAGGAGATCCAAGTTTTTGAAGAGTTGGAGGAAGAGGACGAGGTTGGAATTTTATGTTGGACCGTACATGTATTAGCCAGATGCTAATCGGGATAAAAACAATGTGCCCATACTACCTGACATGGAATGGAGACAAGACCCATCGAGATTACAAGATTGGTAAGATATAGGCTGTTAATATTTTTGTGATTTGAAGCATGTCAGGTAAATAAACCACCTACTATTGCCTGGGATAAAAGAAAAGTTTTGTCGACTCCCCGATCATGTTGTGGAATGAACCAGAGGTGTGCAAAATTTCCGATTCTTAGATTATTTGCGATTCGGCCGTGGAAGATTCGAGAACGATTCAGAAACATCCAAATTCCGATTATTGAAATATGCCAAGTAAAGTGGAAGTACAACACACTCAGCGCGACGCGCGGTCTTCGGGAAGCAATGAGGAACGGTGCGAGAGTAGCTAAACATCAGGCTTCTCATTACCCGGCCCCTCGGGTAATGCCAATGCTCAACTCACGGCTCTAGCTCAACTCATGCCACGAGATAAAAGAAACACAACAACATACCTGACTGCTGCCGAAAAGCTGCTACAAAGTATATCCACATAATGTTACGGTAGATATCATTTATATAGGACTAGATGCATATATAGATTCGGTAGCGTTAGCAGCACATCTACAAAAAGCTAGATGCGTGCGTTAGTAAACGGCCACCATCTTCAAGCAGTACACTTCCCTGCAAGGCTGTTGTAGCGAACCTTCCAAGCAAACCTAATTAACTTTTTATCTAAAATACCTAAATTGGTAAAATATTGACTTGAATCTATCTTTAAAATAGTTTTAAAAATTTCACATGTCGAAAGTAGACAAAAGGGAAATTATGAAATAACGGGAGCAATTTTAACAACTTTAACGGTTGATTCACAACATTAAATTAATTGAATGTAGTTTAAAGCTGCTGATACAGAATGGGGACTGGAGTTTTTTATTAACTGTTATTTTTGTATATTTGTTTACCGTTATATGTTAACTTGATACTGAAATAGTAGTTTGGTTTAGCCTGAGAGTATTTCTGAACAATTATGGAACTAATGTACAAAACATAAAAAATTTAAAAAAAATAAAATAAAATAATAAAATTTAAAAAAAGGAGGGGGGGTGCATCAATAATCGTTTTATAATCGAATCGGAGCCTCTGAATCGTAATCGTAATCGAATCGTTAGGTGCCCAAAGATTCCCAGCTCTAGAATGAACAGTAGAAGCTAGCGACGTTAGCTTTTATTTATCTGACATGTTTCGGCGAACACTTCCGCCTTCGGACTCTGACGAAGGTGGAAGTGTTCGCCGAAACATGTCAGGACAGGTCTCTGTTGTAGAGAACCTTCCTAGCAAACCTAAGTAACTTTTTATCCAAAATACTCCTAAATCGGCAAAATCTTGACTTGAATCTATCTTTAAATGATGAAAAGTTTTAAAACTTACACATGTCAAAAGTAGACAGAAGGGAAGTAATGCAATAATGGGAGCAATTTTAACAACTTTTAAAGGTTGATTCAGGGTAAAGGGTATATTAGGGTAAAGAATTGGGCTCGGGTCAATAGCCCAAAAAACCTTTTAAACTTCACGTAATGTGACTTTTTTTTTTTTTTTCTGAGGAAAAAAAAAAAAAAAACAGGAAAATTATCACCAGTTAATTTGCAAAGTAACTAATTACTCTAACATTCAGGTAACCGAGTTACTAAGGCAATTACTATTTGGGAGAAGTAATTTGTAACTCGAATTAATTACTTTTTTAAAGTAAGATTAACAACACTGGTCAGATGCGCCTTATAGTGCGAAAATAACGGTAATAGTAATCGTAGCAGTGGGATGCGTTTTAAATAAAATCAATTTGATCATATATAAGAATCTCAAAATAACACATTTTAGAGCTATACTGTAATCGCAATACCGTGATACTGTGAAACTGAGGTGTATTTACTAAAGGTGATCATACCGAAACACATGTCATCAAGTTTCACCATCTTTAGTACACTTCATCAGCTGCGCAGTGACACTCCGTGAAAAAAGCGTGTGCGCATGCATGTACGGTAACAGTACAAGTACACTGCAGCAAGTGTCGGGTACTGTAAAGCTTCGACTTTGACGTCACCCAGCACAGTAAAAACAGCAGTGGGTGAAACCAGACACGCCTGGATTACTGTAGGCCTCACACATGTAGCTGACAGTGAGCGGGGAGGTTTTTGTAGCCTCCTTAGTAGGGAAAAAAATTGACTAGTATAGTATACACGTTTTTTTTCCTCCTCTAATCATTCTTCCTGTGTAAGCAACTTTTTAGGCTACATTCAAACCACAACGACACTGTAAAATCTGACAGTATTTCCCTATACAACAATGGTGTCCTGTCATGTTTTTGCCAATCTAGTACTACATAAAGAGACAGCTTTTCTTTTAAATACATTAACAGTATTTGGGTTCAATAAATTAAAAATGCCACATAGATGAGTGGGTAAAACAGGGTACATTGATTTTATAGAGACTAAACAGCACAGTGTTCCAGGATTGTTTTTTGGTTGTTGTTGTTGGCGACTCTTGCACTAACACACTTAAGAAACTTCTTAAAAGAATTTCATAACGTGACAACTACTTGGTAATGTTCCGAAACAATTTTTTAATATGAATAATCGAGGCTGCCTCCAAAATGTTTGGAATGCAACGGAAACGCTCCGTAACTAAACATAACCAGCTTGCTGTTTAGTTCATTTAGATGTTTCACTTCAATTTACTTCCTTTACACGAATGACTACTTTACTGTTTGAGGAATAGATTAAAAAATAAAAAAAATAAAATAAAAAAAAAAGGAATGAATGAATTTGTGAATGAGCCACTCCTTTTCCTGTGTTTGGGTATGTGAATGCATTTCTCATTCTTGGTCCTCTCCAAACCACTAATGAAATTTCTCAAGGGGGTGCCGGGTTGTTTCCTGACATGATTCGAGTAGCCACTTTCTTCCACTTAACAGACATATTCGTCGAAACAATGAAAAAAATGTGTTTTTGTCATCAATGACGATAGTGAAGATATTTCGTCAACGAACAAGTTATTCATGATGATGACGTGATGATGACTAGCTAAAAAACATGGCTTGGGAGACTAGAACGCAACGATATGGATGCCAGTTTTCATCTGACGAGACAAAAAATGTAAAATTATTTCTGTCATATGTTCATAACACGTGACATTTTCATATTGTCTTCCTGGGAGGAGGGCGTAACAGAAAATAATTGAGAAGCACTGCACTAAATGTAACCCGTAGCGTTAGCATTAGGCTAATGCTAATGGCGAGTGACCTCTTAAACTCTCGGACAACATTGTTTATATACAGTTTGTGGCGTATCAGGTGGGTATAATTCAGTGTTGTTTTTAGAACTGAAACGAATACTCGAGCAACTCGAGTTTAAAAACTGATCCGAATAATTCTATTCGTCTCGAGGGATCGTTTAATTTTGTCAGCTCTAAGCATCACGTTTTGCCTGGACTACTTTTAATGCGGGACAATGCCCAGTCGTCACGTGCGTAGAGGATCAGCAATGATCCCAGGCGACAGCCGCTACAAACTATGCCAACTATACTTTCACTCGCTAACGTTATCCCTGCGGAGGGCTAGGTTTCTATTCATTATGACCGCTGTTGATGCGTGGCTAACTCTTACATACAGGCTTTATTTAATCTGTGAAAACAGCGCTGTAGAGTGATTAGGGTGTAAAATAAAAACATAATAATTAGGGTTGTTCCGATCATGTTTTTTTGCTCCCGAGCCGATCCCAAACGTTTTAGTTTGAGTATCTGCCGATCCCGATTTTCCCGATCCGATTGCTTTTTTTTGCTCCCGATTCAATTCCAATCATTCCCCATAATTTTTCCAGATCATATACATTTTGGCAATGCATTAAGAAAAAAATGAATAAAACTCGGACGAATATATACATTCAACATACATAAGTACTGTATTTGTTTATTATGACAATAAATCCTCAATCCTCATTTACATTATTAACATTCTTTCTGTGAGAGGGATCCACGTATAGAAAGACTTGTGACTTTGTATATTGTGACTAAATATTGCCATCTAGTGTATTTGTTGAGCTTTCAGTAAATGATACTGTAGCCATGCCCCAATGCATGATGGGAAGTGGAACCATGACTGTGCGTAGTGCTACCAATTGATATATCTTCTCTGCGTTGGGAATTAAAATAAGGTGTTAAAAAAAAGATCAATTGCTACCTTGCTTCCCCCACATTGCTTTCCATGATATTCCTAATCGTAGGGAGAGGGATTGTAAGGCTTTAGCCAATTAAAAAAAGGCTACAAAGGCTACCAAAATCCACTCTACTCATTTTACGCTGCCTTTTATCTCTCTATATAGGTAAAACGTCGCCATTACAGATTGAGCGGACAATGCATGAGTGGGTCGTGCAACGCATGCATTAATTGCGTTAAATATTTTAACGTGTTACATTTTTAACAAAACTTATTACCGCCGTTATCGGGATAAATTTGATAACCCTACCTTAAGCCTAAACTAAAGACTCTAGTTGAGTGTAACATATTATATCTGTAACGTTTAATACAATTAGAAAACGATTTAATTAAAACATATACATACAGTTTATTAAAAAAACGTATGGCCGATATTTTTTTTGCCGATTCCGATACTTGACGTGATTGGACCCGATCGATCGGCATCCCGATCGATGGGGACATCTCTAATAATTACCTTGAATCCTCAAACAAATCACCTTTGAGACAATCATTCCTTTGTATGCGGTACAGCTTTCCTATTTTTTTAAACTAAATCTGGCGTTGGGTCCCTGCATGTGTTTAAGAATAACTCCTTTTAATGTGGGCAGGCCCCCTACTTGAAGGTGTGGCACAGTGTATGACGGATGTTACCCGTCGATATAATTATGAAGTCTATTGGTGGCTTTTACTCCAGTATGACTTAAACATGTTTTTCTTCCTGTTTGAGCATTTTTGGCTTGTGTGACTTATGGCCCCCCAAAAAATTACAAGCAGTATTTCAGCACGCACTTCCACACTCGGATCCCTGCTGTGTAAATTCGGCCTCTGTCGACTCCCACTGCAAGCATACCTGCGATGGGGGTAGAGCTAAACATTTGAGCGTGCCGAGATGACATTCCTAGCCTGCGTTGTATTAACTCCCGGTCTCATCTCCATTCCGAGCCGGGCCTGATCAAATACAGCGAGGGGACAGATGTCGGCGCTCCTAAAGTTTCAGCCTTCATCTGGAGGGCTGCGCACGCGTTCTTGCAAATACAGGCGCTGGGCCAACTGCAGTGCGGTTAAGCAACAAAGTAGGGGAAGAGCATCAAGAGCTTACCCTGAAGCGGTCCTCCCAGGGGCTCTGGAGCAGACGGAGCATCTGGAGAGGGGTCCCTTGCTCCAAGATGACGGTCACCCGGCCTCCCGCGTCTCCGACACAGTGACCGCGCAACTGGTGAAACCACATTAAAACATCAAGGACTAATATCATGCAGCACTTGGTCAGATTTGGGGGGATTTGAGCAAACTAAAGGCGGCTTTAAGTGCGGCGGGAGTCGCGGGAACGCGTGTATCAGGACTGAGCACAGAGGCGCATTGTCTGCTGCGGAAAAACTTCACCCTAAAGGCCAGGCGAGGGTCAAGGGATTTAATTGAATGAGACGGAACCATCCTGCACAGGCAGCTGGGATATTGGGCCTGCTCAACCAATGTGAGACAAAAAGATGTGCTTGGAAACAATGGTGGAGTGTGTCTGTTGAATTTTTGAAAATTAGACAACCCCTAGCAAAAAGTATGGTATCATCAGTCTCGGATGAGCACTCAATCAGACATTCTATCATGGAGAACAAACTCAGATTTAAAAGCTTGAAAAAAATAATCGATTAGTTCAAAAGCGCAACTCTTTAGCATTCGGAAACACTAAAAGAAATTAGGGTTGTTCCGGTCATGTTTTTTTGCTCCCGATCCGATCCCGATCGTTTTAGTTTGAGTATCTGCCGATCCCGATATTTCCCGATCCGATTGCTTTTTTTTGCTCCCGATTCAATTCCAATCATTCCCGATAATTTTTCCTGATCATATACATTTTGGCAATGCATTAAGAAAAAAAATGAATAAAACTCGGACGAATATATACTTTCAACATACAGTACATAAGTACTGTATTTGTTTATTATGACAATAAATCCTCAAGATGGCATTTACATTGTTAACATTCTTTCTGTGAGAGGGATCCACGGATAGAAAGACTTGTGACTTTGTGTATTGTGACTAAATATTGCCATCTAGTGTATTTGTTGAGCTTTCAGTAAATGATACTGCAGCATGCCCCAATGCATGATGGGAAGTGGAACCATGATGGGAAGTAAAACCATGACTGTGCGTTGTGCTACCAATGGATATATCTTCTCTGCTTTGGGAAATAAGGTGTTGAACAAAGATCTATTGCCAGCTTGCTTCCCCACGTATGATATTGCTAATCATAGGGAGAAGAATTGCTAGGTTTTAGCCAATTGAACATCAGTTTCAAAAGCTCCCAAAATTCATTTGCGCTGCCTTTAATCTCTCTATTTTGATAAAATGGCGTCATCACAGATTGAACGCAACAATGAGTGAGAGGGTCGTGCAGCGTATACAGTAAGAGCTTTAAATTTTTAACGTCACACATGTTTTCATAAATTAATTGCCGCCATTAACTGGATATTTTTTGATAACCCTACATTAAGCCTAAACTAAAGACTCTGGATGAGTGTAACATATTATGTCTGTAACGTTTTATACAATTAGAAAACGATTTAATTAAAACATATGTTAAAAAAAGGCATGGCCGATATTTTTCTGCCGATTCCGATACTTTGAAAATGACGTGATCGGACCCGATCGATCGGGACACCTCTAAATTTTACATAAATATTTCAAGCTGAAGTTGGGCTATTTTTTTCATTATTTCATGGGTCTATTTTATATAATAATTACTAGAACTGGGAATCTTTGGGCACCTAACGATTCGATTACGATTCAGAGGCTCCGATTTGATTATAAAACAATTATTCATGCATCCCTCCTTTTTTTGTACATTATATACAATGTTTTGTACATTAGTTCCAAAATTGTTCAAAAATCCTCTCAGGCTAAACCAAACTACTATTTCAGTATCAAGTTAACATATAACAGTACAAAAAATATACAAAAATAACAGTAAATAAAAAACTCCAGTCTCCATTCTGCATCAGCAGCTTTAAACTACATTCAATTAACTTAATGTTGTGAATCAACTGTTACAGTTGTTAAAATTGCTCCCGTTATTCCATTATTTCCCTTCTGTCTACTTTTGTATAAGTTTAAAAACTATTTCATCATTTAAAGATAGATTCAAGACAAGATTCTGCCGATTTAGGAGTATTTTAGATAAAAACTTAATTAGGTTCGCTACAACAGAGCCTTCTAGAGAGGTCTACTGCTTAAGATGGCGGCTGTTTACTTACGCCGGAAAGTTTGTCATTTCGCATCTCTGTTCAATAATACATGTTCTAACACCGACGTCATCTGTCATTTTGCATCTAGTTCTACATATATATGATATCTACTGTAGCCGTATGTTTGTAGCGACTAGCAACTGGGCGTTGTTTGTAGCGGCTGTCAACCGCAGTCAGGTATGATTGTTTTTTTTTTTATCTAGCGGCATGAGTTGAACATGATATTTACTCTCGGTCCGTTCCTCATTGCGTCCCAAAGACCGCGCTGACTGTGTTTTACTTCCGCTTTACTTGCTATAATTCAATAATCGGAATTTGGATATTTGTGAATCGTTCTCGAATCTTCCACGGCCAAATCGCGAATAATCTAAGAATCGGAAACTTCTCTAATAATTACCTTGAATCCTCGACCAAATGCCTCTTGAGACACTCCTGCCTGCTGGTAGGCAGTAAAACCTTCGTCCTATTTCCACCTAAATCCGGCGTTAGAACGCAGCGTGTGTTTGAGTTTATCACAGTGAATAGTGAAAGCTATTTCAACTCTCTATGGGCCGGCCCCCTATGGTTAGGCGTGGCGCAAAATCTGTGGGAGTTGTCTTGTCAACTGATGGTGGAATTTATGTATAACTCCTACTAATGTTTATCTTTTAAGAACTACAAGTCTTACTGTCCGTGGTTCCCTTTAAGTTCATACTATGTGATAGAGCAGGGCGGTAAACCGAAAAAAAAACGGCACCGAAATTCTTCAAAATGACCGACATTATTTTGACCATGGCGGTAAATTCGGTAATTTAATAAAACAAGAAAATATAGTCTTTTCATCCCGCTTTGACTCTGTGTTATTCGGCAATGTTCATTCCCCTTTAAGAAAGCAGAAAGTGTGCTTACATATGGAGTCACGTGGTTATCAGGAAGCCAAACACACAAGAGCCCTGTGGCTAACGCTAGCGACTAACGCTACAAGCAAACATGATGGAGTGTGGCTTAAGGGAGGTTCGCCAAGCTTTCACCTGACATTAAATAGACTCTTGGCGGCATCCAGACAGGCTTTCACCCGCTGTCCTCCCTTGTTCTCACGATTTCCAAAGAGGATGCTTTCAATGCTTTCTACTAGTAGCCAAGCCACAGGCTAACGCTAGTGGCTAACGCTAGCGGCTAACGCTACAAATAAACGTGATTGAGTCGGATAGCGGCTCTAACCTTGGCAAAACAGCTGAACTTAATGAGTGGATTGGGCACGGACTGCATCTAGCAATTAGTATGTCACGTTATTGTGTATCTCTGTCTATGTGTGATTTCTGATGGCTGTTGGATAGTAAAGCATTAAGCGTAAAGTACAATCCAACAGTGAAAATTTTAATATGACTGTTTAATGACCCCAGCTTTTTTTCTGTATGTGCTTAATTCTGAGGCATTAGATCAATGCAGCTTTAATGTGTGTGTGTCTGTGTGGGGGTTCATGTGTGCTTCATGTATTAAAAAATGCACTGGGGAAAAAAAAAACTGAAACCTTGAAGTAAACACTTGTGTTAAGTAAATATGTCACAGCAGCCATTTACAATAAGTTGTCTTTTTGAAGTGGAGGCTGTAAGTCATTAGTATTACAATGACATGTTTGCACAGGCATATTGATTTTGACAATGTACATTGTTCAAGCCATACAAGCTGATATAAATGTTCATACTTGAATTCTTATTGTTTACATTAAATTTTTGTATACTTAATGTTTAGACTGCATGTACGATTGTTAAACATATTAAATTGAAAGCTGGTAAATAAATCAACAAGAAACGGTTAATCTGTATTTCATGCATTGATTCAGATTTTCAAATTATATAACAGTCCGCTTGGGCGAATTTATCGTCATTTATCGTTATCGAGATAAATCTGCTCAATTTACCGTGACACGTGCTTAAGGTCATATCGCCCAGCCCTACTATGTGATCATTTTGTATTTTCAAAATACAAAACACTTTGAAAGTATTTGCCTACAAGCGGCGCTACACAACTTGATTATGGAGTGGGTGGTCTATAAATATTTGTGCCACTATAAAATGTTTTATGCTTTGAGGCCTTTGAAAGTGAAGGCTACCAATTCCCTGACTCAAGTTACCGAAAACACTTTTAAATCATTGCTGTTGTCCACATTTGTCTCTTCTTGTTTTGACATTCAGTACCATTCTCCTCAAGCTTTTTGTGAAAAGGTATGAAATTTTTTGTGACCTAGTAAAAATTTGTATTTATATAGTATCGTATGTTTTTGAAGAACAGGGTTAAATTGCGTGTTGATTCCAAGGCCTCCGCTAGCCATTAAAGTTGAAAAAGAGAACATTAATTTTTATTATTTCTAACTTAAATGTGTTGTCATAAAAGTTTTTTGAGCTTTATCATTTTAAAGCATTACTATGCTGCAATTTCGAAATCCAGTCTTCCTTTCTCAAATAAATCTATTTCTTGTCTTTAAGGAACTTTTGAGTAACTTTTGCATAACTTTGAGGTTATTTCATGCTGGATTTTCATTCAAGTTGCCAAAACTGTGATACATTCCTTGCTGTTTTCTTCGCATCAGCCATTTTGCATTCTCAAGCTGTCCGGTGAATCACTTAATGAAAACTGCAATATACATTGCAAATTTAAAACATCTTAATCAGATTATTTTTCTTAAATCGAGTCAAATAATTTTGTTTTGTGTGTTTTCAGTAGTTAACAGATGAATTTGTCAGATTATTCCACACACTTTAAATGTTACTATGTGTTCTTCTAAAGCCCATACATCCAAAAAGTTGGTAATTTTTCACCTAAATCAAGATAAAATGCTTTCAAATAATGTTTTGAACAATATTTATTCTTGAATTAAGAACATTTCTCACAAACAAGCTTTTTAAAGATTAAATATACTAATTTATTGCTTAAAATTTGTCTGCAAAGCTGATTTTCAGCTAGTTATTTTTCTTCGTGAGTAAAATTTACTTAAAATACTGGCAGATAATTTCACTTATTTCTAGTAAATTAACACTGAAAACAACTTGTACTTGTATGGTACCTTGATGACGTTAGGATGCCGCAGCCTGTGCAGGAGGACAACTTCCTTGCCGATTTTGGATGAAACCAGTTGACGGCATCCGTGGGGGTCCTTAAATCCCTCCACGCACTTGCCCATGTCGATGCCGTTCTCGTTGACCATCTTGAGGGCCACCGGCTCTCCTCCGGCCAGCGTCACCTTTACCACCAGCTTGGTGTACCCGGAGCCGAGCACCTCCAGCGGCTGCATATCCCGCAGAGCCCCGCAACCCAGCGGAGCCCCCGCGCCGGGGCCACGCGTGAGTTCGTCCCGCAGAAAGGACTCCCAAGTGGAGTACGGTTCCTCGTCTCGTCCAGGGGAGAGCAGAGGAATAATTTCTTGGCGTCTTTGCGCCAGTTGGTGGCTCAACGCCGCGCGGAGCGAGGTCAACTCTTCGTCCGGGTCTTCTTGGACGCTCCCGAGGTGGTGCACGCTGCCGAGAAGCAAGCACACCAGCACGGACAGGACCGCCACGGACAGCACGGTAGCCGCGCGTAACGACTTGCCCACGGTGGCGGGCATGTTCCACGACCGGTACGAGCGGGAGCACTTCTGATGACTACTGACTCGGGTGTTAAGGGTGTTCACGTAGCTCCTTTCACCTCCTCCTCCGCGTGGAAACTCCCACTGGAGGTGTGTCCTGTCCTCGCGTAACTTTACACCCGGCCGGCTACCCAGCAGGAGCTCTCGCCAGCAATCAATCACTGTCATCCAGAGGTGGGTAGTAGCCCGTTACATTTACTTGATTAACTTTTGGAGAAAATATACTTCTAAAAGTAGTTTTATCTGCAGTGCTGGCAAAGTGTTGGCACCCTGCAATTCTGTCAGATAATGCTCAATTTCTCCCAGAAAATGATTGCAATTACAAAAGCTTTGGTAGTAATACAGTGGGGTAAAAAAGTATTTAGTCAACCACTAATTGTGCAAGTTCTCCCGATTGAAAATATTAGAGTGGCCTGTGATTGTCAACATGGATAAACCTCAACCATGAGAGACAGAATGTGAAAAAAACCCAGAAAATCACATTGTTAGATTTTTAAATAATTTATTTGCAAATCATGGTGGAAAATAAGTATTTGGTCAATACCAAAAGTTCATCTCAATACTTTGGTATGTACCCTTTGTTGGTAATGACGGAGCCCAAACGTTTTCTGTAACTTTTCACAAGCTTTTCACACACTGTTGCTGGTATTTTGGCCCGTTCCTCCATGCAGATCTCCTCTAGAGCAGTGATGTTTTGGGGCTGTCGTTGGGCAACACGGACTTAGATCTCCCTCCTCACCCCGTGGCGTCAAAATGATAACAAGAACGGTGAGCAAAAATCCCAGAACCACACGGGGGGACCTAGTGAATGACCTACAGAGAGCTGGGACCGCAGTAGCAAAGGCTACTATCAGTAACACAATGCACCGCCAGAGACTTAAATCCTGCACTGCCAGACATGTCCCCCTGCTGAAGAAAGTACACGTCCAGGCCCGTCTGCGGTATACTACAGAACATTTGGTTGATCCAGGAGAGGACTGGGAGAATGTGTTATGGTCAGATGAAACCAAAAAAGAACTTTTTGGTAGAAACACAGGTTCTCTTGTTTGGAGGAAAATGAATACTGAATTGCACCATACCCACTGTGAAGCATGGGGGTGGAAACATCATGCTTTGGGGCTGTTTTTCTGCATAGGGACCAGAATGAATGGGGCCATGTAGGTCCTGGAGTGGCCTAGCCAGTCTCCAGATCTCAACCCCATAGAAAATCTGTGGAGGGAGTTGAAAGTCCGTGTCTCTCATGGTTGAGGTTTACCCATGTTGACAATTACAGGCCTCTCTAATATTTTCAAGTGGGAGAACTTGCACAATTAGTGGTTGACTAAATACTTATTTGCCCCACTGTATCTTCATGTATTTAAAAACACAAAATAGATTGAAAAAACATCATTTTACACAAAGTATTTACAAGTATTGAAGTGTGTTTTGGGTCGTTGTCCTGCTGGAAGACCCATAACCTCTGAGGCAGAACCAGCTTTCTCACACTGGGCCACACATTATATTGCAAAATTTCTAGGTAGTCTTCAGACTTCAAATGCCATGCAAATGGTCAAGCAGTCCAGTGCCAGAGGTAGCAAAGCAACCCCAAAACATCAGGGAACCTCCGCCATGTTTGACTGTGGGGACCGTGTTCTTTTCTTTAAAGGCCTCGTTTTTCCCCCCCCTGGAAACTCTATTTAGTTGCCTTTTCCCCAAAAAGCTCTACTTTTATCTCATCTGACCAGAGAACATTCTTAACAAACATTTTTTTGGCTTTCTCAGGTAAGTTTTGGCAAACTCCAGCCTGGCTTTTTTATGTCTCTGGTCAGAAGTGGGGTCTTCCTGGGTATCCTATCATAGAGTCTGTTTTCATTCAGACGCCAAGTAACGGATCGTACAGGTTGACACTGTTGTACCCTCGGACTGCGGGACAGCTTGAACTTGTTTGGATGTTAATCGAGGTTCTTTATCCACCATCCACACAATCTTTCATTGAAATCTCTCATCACTTTTGTTTTCCGTCCACATCTAGGGAGGTTAGCCACGGCGCCATGGGCTTTACACTTATTGATGACGTTGATCACACTGTAGACACAGGAACATTCAAGTCTTTGTAGATGGACTTTGCAGCCTTGAGATTGCCGATGCTTCCTCACAATTGTGCTTCTTAAGTCCTCAGACAGTTCTTTGGTCTTCTTTTTTTCTCCATGCTCAATGTGGTACACACAAGGAGACAGGACAGAGGTTGAGTCAACTTTAATCCATTTTAACTGGCTGCTAGTGTGATTTAGTTATTGCCACCGCCTGTTATGTGCCGCAGGTAAGTAACAGGTGCTGTTAATTACACAAATTAGAGAAGCATCACATGATTTTTCAAATGGGTTCCAATACTTTTGTCCGGCCCATTTCTGGAATTTTATATAGAATGATAATAATCTAATTTTTATCCTTTCTCTTTTGTGTTTTTTCATTGCAAGCAAGATAAATGAAGATATTACTACCAAAGCATTTGTAATTGCAATCATTTTCTGGGAGAAATTGAGCATTATCTTACAGAATTGCAGGGGTGCCAATACTTTTGGCCAACACTGTAGCTATACTTTTTACTTTAACTTGAGTAGATTTGTGAAGAAGAAACACTCCTCTTACACTCCGCTACTTTAGGCTACACTAGTCGTTATAGTTTCCCTTTTTATTCGACATACAGTAATCCCTCGTTTTTCACGGTTAATGGGGACCAGAACCATACGTGGAGATTAATGGGTGGGCGGGGGCTTTAAGTGTGGCCGAAAATGTCAATGCATGTACTGTAGTTGACTTTCCTATGGACAAGTTTCCTGAGCGTTTCTTGGAAAATTTCTGCTCCGAACTTCCGGTTTAGGAAGAACAACATGAATTGCCGTTGAAGTAAGCAGTGTGTTGACAAAGTTTAAACTGCAAAATCAAGCCAGAGGAATCAAGGGAATCTCCAAAAATGGATTCAGCACGACGTAGATGAGACGTAGATGAGATTGTATGATTGTTCTTATCACTTCGTTGATCATTCGTGGATAAAATTATAACAACCTGTCAGTCTGTTTTGACGTGAGGTATAGATTGATACGCCGGCCACTTGAGTGACCAAAATGAGGCGAAATTACAAATTATATTAAATTTGTCAAATGCAAAAGAGCTCACACGGATTTTGTTGTTATAAGGAAATACTACAGGATATATAATACACAGTGGGTTTTAAACCCAAGATAAATCCAGCCGCCGAACCAGAGTCTGTTCAGCCTCACACACCTGCTCGCCACAGACTAACAACTAACATGCTCAATGTGGTACACACAAGGACACGGGACAGAGGTTGAGTCATTTTTAATCCATTTTAACTGGCTGCAAGTGTGATTTAGTTATTGCCACTGCCTGTTATGTGCCACAGGTAAGTAACAGGTACTGTTGATTTCACAAATTAGAGAAGCATCACATAATTTTTCAAAGAGCGCTAATACTTTTTTATCCCCGATTCTCTTTTGTCTTTTTTCATTGCAAGCAAAATAAATTAAGACATTACTACCAAAGCATTTGTAATTGGAATCATTTTCTGGGAGAAATTGAGCATGATCTGACGCAATTGCAGGGGTGCTAATACTTTTGACCAGCACTGTAAGTGAATACAGTTTTATTGGAAGTTTAGAAGATCTATTTGCACCCCCCAAATTTATTTTATATAACCAATTCTAGGGGAGAAGCATGTAAACTAATGTATCAGAAAATTACAGTAAAACACCGTAGACTTGATAATATACATGTCCCTTGGCCATCCTGATTTATATAAATTTTTTTCCTATTCAAAAGTTGAGGACCGATTTTTGTGTCTGTTTTCCAGTCTGATCAGTAGACGGCGACAAATCCCCCTTATTCAGACGAAACACTGAACATGTTTACAAGTGAGTATTTTCAAGAGATATAATACACGAGCTGTAAAAACAAACAAAAAAACTAGGTCATTGTAGTATGATGTTATAGCTTACTGTATACATATATATCGCTTTATGACATTGAACAAGGCTAAGGTATTCCAAAATGTTTAATTGTTTAATGCCCTATGTTCTGTAATCTCGCTACTCACTACAAAATGGCCACAATGGTGTCCTTTCACATCCTAATAGCTAATAATCTCATTTATTAACGGACACTTTGCTTCCATTTGCTCATGTTTGTTTAAGAGACCTTAGGAAATTTGTCACATGCAAATGAACACGGCTGTCACCTCACGACCAGCAACAGCAGCGTCTGTGCGTGTATGACTAAATAACTTAATCAGTGTCTGAGGTTAACAAGACATTGGCCAGCTCAGCTTCATCACAGGATGCTCAGGGGCAAAGAAAGCCACAAACTTCATTACACCGAGGGCAAGATCTCCTTCAAGAAATGGTGTGTACACTATGTGTAATCAGGGTTGGCCCAGGCCATTTGGGGGCCCTAAGCAAAATAATGCCAAGGGGCCCATATTTTTGGCCCACCATTTCAAATGCATATTATGCCAATATTTCGTTTTACTACAATCAGCAGAAGCCGTACATTTGCCATTGCCGACAGGTGACAACTTGCTCGGCTTTACTTGATTTGCTCCGGGCCTTCGCCCTGCGGCTAATAGCAATTACCAGCACGAAATATTGACAAGCTCAGCTGACAACACCTTCGAGTCGGAGTGTTTTGCACAACAACAACAACAACATCATCAACAACATGCTCTATTAGCTTGATACTGTTGTTTTTCTTCTCATATTTTCTTCTTCTTTCATTTCTCTGCTCCAGAAAGATAAATTCTCTTCGACATATTCGTGCATCTATTTTCCAAGCAAGTTTGAGCACCAATAATTGCAAAGCAGGTTCAACGTCACTCCCCAGGTTGCCAGATTGTAATGACAAGAAAATGGATGTTTGCATAGATAAACGGCAATGCGCGCCAAATTATTCACAATGCTCTATTAACAACGTAAAAAAGGAGGTTGCCAGATTGGGGGCCCCCTAGTGGTCAGGGGCCCTATGCAGCTGCATAGTCTGTGTATAGGCTGGGCCGGCCTTGTGTGTAATATATATTTTTTCCATACCAACATAAAAAAATAAAAATAAAAAAAAACAACTAAGGAAAACTCATTTTATAGTCATTTTTACTCACTCACTGTGACTTGTTGTATTGCAGTGTTTTTGAGAGGCCTTTTAATTTTTGTCTTGGTCTTTTGGACGAAATACTTATTAATCATAGTAATATTTGAGTAATTTCAATGCATATTTCTCTTTTTTAAAACCTTTCTATCTATGACACTGTTACAGTTTCGCTAGCTAGTTGCTAGCTTCAATGCCACACTTACCTCTTCAGTAATTAGCTAACTATTGACCCCTACTGATATGGAAGAGTATTGCGTGATGACCGATCATTGAACAGCATAGACCAGGGGTCCCCAAACTTTTTCCTGTGAGGGCCACATAACTTTTCCCTTCTCTGATGAGGGGCCGCGTCAGTTTGTAACAGAAAAAGTGTGACGATTGCAGGAGTGCCTTAATGTAAAAATTTATTGTTTTTCAGAAAGCCACAATCAAATAACCTTTTCTGGATTCTTCACGGAACAAAACTAAATAAAATAAAATAATAATAATATAATATAATATAATAACAACACTATTAATTAAATAGATAATAATCAAATTACCCTATCTGGGTTCTTCACAGAAAAAAAAAAGGAAATAAATAACACTATTGAGAAAAAAAAAAAAAATGTTCAGGGGGCCGGAGTAAATGTGGCCGGCCCGCGGTCCGTAGTTTGGGGACCCCTGGCATAGACACTCAGCAACGACACATTTGCAAAATCATTTTCAAAAAACATCTTTAACATCATTTACAGTGGTATGAAAAAGTATCCGAACCTTTTGGAATTTCTCACATTTCTGCATAAAATCACCATCATATGTGATCTTGTCAAAATCACACAGATGAAAATACAGTGTCTGCTTTAAGTAACACCACCCACACATGTATAGATTTTCATATTTTAATGAGGATAGTATGCAAACAATGACAGGAGAGGGAATAATAAGTAAACCCTCTGCCTAAGGAGACTTAAAGAGCAATTGAAACCAATTTTTACCAAACATTTTAAGTCAGGTGTGTGTCCAATCACTGATGAGTGGTTTAAAGCTGCCATGCCCACTATAAAACACACACCTGGTAAGAAATGTCTTGATGAGAAGCACCGACTGATGTGCATCATGGCTCGCTCAAAAGAGCTGTCTGAAAACCTGCGATCAAGGATTGTTGATTTATATAAAACTGGGAAAGGATACAAAACCACCACTAAAAGTGGTTGTTCGTCAATCGAAAGTCAAAGAAGTTGTCTACAAATGGAGAGCGCTTGGCACTGTTGCTTCTCTCCATCAAAGATGACACCAAGAGTTAAGTGCAGAATACTCAGAGAGGTAAAAAAGAACCCTAGAGTATCTGCTAAAGACTTACAGAAATCACAGGCACAGTCCAATAGCTCTGTGCACACATCAACTGTATGTGAAACTATGGCTGAGAATGGTGTTCATGGGAGGATTCCACGGAGGAAGCCACTGCTGTCTAAAAAAAAAAAATTGTTGCACGTTTAATGATCGCAAAAAGGCACTTGGACACTCCATAGAAGTTTTGGCAAAAATATTTTGTGGACTAATGAAACCAAAGTTGAATTGTTTGGAAGTAACACACAAAGTCATATGCGGAGGAAAAATGGAAAAGCACACCAACATCAACACCTCATCCTGACCCCTAAGCATGGTGGAGGGAGCATCATGATTTGGGGCTGTTTTGCTGCCAAAGGACCTGGACAACTTGCAAGCATTAATGGAAGCATGAATTAAAAAATTTATCTGGATGTTTTGCAGGAAACCTGAGGCCGTCTGTCCGACAGTTGAAGCTAAGAAGAGGATGGATGCGGCAACAAGACAATGATCCAAAACACAGAAGTAAATCAACTTCAGAATGGTTCCAGAAGAACAAAATACATGTTCTGGAGTGGCCAAGTCAAAGTACAGACTTGAACCCCGTTGAGATGCTGTGGCATGACCTAAAGACAGCGATTCATGCCAGACATCCAAGGAATCTGACTCAACTACAGCAGTTATGTAGAGAAGAATAGGCCAAGATTAGTCTCAATCGATGTGCAATGTGCTGATCTGCAGCTACAGGAAGCGTCTGGTTGAAGTTATTGCTGCCAAAGGGAGGGCCACAAAATATGAAATGTGATGGTTTACTTACTTATTTTCCCCCCTTCAGTCATTGTTTGCATACTATCCTCATTAAAATATGAAAACCTATGAATGTTTGGGTGGTTCTAGTTAAAAAAGACACTGTTTTTTTTTATCTGTGTGATTTTGACAAAGATCAGATCACATTTGATGGTGATTTTATGCAAAAATGTGAGAAATTCCAAAAGGTTCAGATACTTTTTAATACCACTGTAACAACTTTAGAGGTATACGAATATACTGTAATAATTGGCTGGACGGGGCAGAAGTGCATGCTTATACAGTATCTGCTTTGAAATTTCCTTGTGGCACATTGATAATAAATATAGAACAAAGTGGTACATTTACCCAAGATGACTGCACTCCTTCAAATCAGTCTCATTCTTATGTCAGTTCTTCTTCTTGATTCATTGATGCGCTAATAGATAGAAATTAGGTCACATTAGCGAGATGAAAAAAAAACTCTCCACCCTGCTGTGGTTCTGATTTAAAACCTCTAAACTGACTTTGATCTCTCCTTTTACTGCTCCATGTCTTTTCAAGTGGCCCCAGTGAGACCGCCAGGGTCCGGTGCCAGGATTCCTATTAGGAAGCAGAGCCAGAGCATCATTCATCTTGCCAGCCGCCTCATTAATGGACACTTGTGTGTCACATTCATGCTTTTCAAACGAAAATGACACCATGCAGTTGCAATTTCCATTACAGTAGTAAAAAATACATTAATATAATTGATAATAACTGGCTTGGTCACGTTTCATCATCCTATTTTAGCTTCCCCTTCCAAAAAAAAAGCTTTTTTCACATTTTAATAATAATATCAGCTGGATAAATGATATGTCCAACCCTAATAAAGTCAATATAAATAAATATTGAGTTTAAACATTTGTAAACCATTTTTTTCGGACCAAAGCACACTGAATTATAACATGCATCATCAATGAATGAGTATTTTCATAGATACTGTAAGACGCATGATGAATGATTATAAACCATATATAGCTTTGTTGTACGTCCTTTTTTCCCATTCTTATAACATAACTACTATATTGTTTTGTTGCACTCCAGCCAGTGTTGTTTTCATCAATGATGACGATGACGAAAATATTTCGTCAACGAACTTTTTTCATGACAATAATGAGTTAAAAAATGCCAGTTTTTGTCTGCTTGTCTTGTGTCTCATATACAGGACGACCCCAGTAGACAACGCATTTAGTGAACAGATAACACCAAAACATAACAACGGCCACTCTCAGTCATGGTTGCCACAGCCACCAATGAACCATTGCGGGCGTAACACGTGATAAATAACATACGGTGCAAATTTATAGGAAAAGAAATTAATTAATTTAAAACAATTCTTAGTCTACCTTAAAAATCCTAAATAAAGTTATGTCAATCCCGGAGTGTGGTCTCATGGGAATTGTAGGCATTTGATTTAGTAGGTGAAATGCATGCAAATGGACACTATGATTTTTAAAATTATTTTTTAAAAGACTTTTCTCAACTATTTGTTTACACTGTAGATATATTGGATCTTCATACAACTCTCTCACTCTCTCTGTACATATACAGTGTATATATATTTATATATATGTATACATACAGTGGGGCAAATAAGTATTTAGTCAACCACTAATTGTGCAAGTTCTCCCACTTGAAAATATTAGAGAGGCCTGTAATTGTCAACATGGGTAAACCTCAACCATGAGAGACAGAATGTAGAAGAAAAAAAAATGAAAATAACATTGTTTGATTTTTAAAGAATTTATTTGCAAATCAGGGTGAAAAATAAGTATTTGGTCTATACTACAAGTTCATCGCAGTACTTTGTTATGTACCCTTTGTTGGCAATAACAGAGGCCAAAGGTTTTCTGTAACTCTTCACAAGCTTTTCACACACTGTTGCAGGTACTTTGGCCCATTCCTCCATGCAGATCTCCTCTAGAGCAGTGATGTTTTGGGGCTGTCGTTGGGCAACGCAGACTTTCAACTCCCTCCACAGATTTTCTATGGGTTTGAGACCTGGAGACTGGCTAGGCCACTCCAGGACCTTGAAAGGCTTCTTACGAAGCCACTCCTTTGTTGCCCTGGCTGTGTGCAGCATAATGTAGGGCCCTGTGGAGAGATCCGAAAATGGCACCCTTCAAATCGCAGAGACCTGAAGCAGTTGGCAAAAGAAGAATGGTCTAAAATTCCAGCAGAGCATTGTAAGAAACTCACTGATGGATACCGGAAGCGGTTGTTCGCAGTTATTTGGTCTAAAGGTTGTGCAACACTCGAACCCCCGCAACACACCACACCATCCCCATCCGTCAACTTCACTGGCTTCCTGTCAAACAATGAATCAACTACAAGATTCTCATCATCACCTTCAAAATACTCCATGCCCTGGCCCCTCCCTACCTTTGCAATCTTCTCCGTCTAAACAATCCAACCCGTTCACTTCGCTCTACCACTATTCTTCCCCTCTCCGTCCCCCGTGTCCGCCTCTCCACCTTTGGTTCCAGAGCTTTTAGTCATTGCCCCCCCCAGCTCTGGAACTCCCTACCCCCTGATTCTCACAGCATATCTACCCTATCACTTTTCAAATCTAGATTGAAAACACACCTGTTCACTCTTTCTTACCCGCCATAACCCCTAGCTCTATTTTTACTTCTTTTTATTGTGCTTTTAATTTTTTATCCTTGTAATACCTTTTATCGTACTGTGATTCCATGTCTCTTGTGAAGCGTCTTTGTGTGTTTTGAAAAGCGCTCTAGAAATAAAATGTATTATAATTATTATTTTTATTACCAATTATTGAGCTGAGGGTGCCAATGCTTTTGTCAACAAATGAAGATATTACTACCAAAGCATTTATAATTGCAATAAATTTCTGGGAGAAATTCTGCATGCACAGAGTATTAATTGCACTTTGGGAAAAAAAACATTTCTTTTATGTATTTATTTTTCCCCCAATGTTAAATCTGAATAAATACATTGAACACCAAAAAAAAAAAAAAAAAAAAAAAAAAAAAAAAAATTGGCGGGTGGGGGGGTCGCTACTTCGCGGTTTTTTACTAATCGCGGCCGGTTCTGGTGCCCATTAACAGCGAGAAACGAGGGATCGCTGTATAACTGTTGGATACCATTCGAAAAACCTAACACTCTACTAAGCTTTTTATCATCGATATGCCAATCACATGAAATAAAAGTTGTATTTTTTTCTGGAATGACCCAAATACTGTACAATTCTGGTCGCATTAGACTCCTGTTTAGTAGGTATATCATTGAAATGAGTACATTCTCCTGTAGAATCTATTTATGAATCCTAATCAAAACGATGCATTATCATTCTTCACCAGAGTTTACGCTTCTGGTGTGCAAGTACTCCTAATATTATGCGCATTTCGAAATGATATACTTTCATGACGTGGCGTCAATGCAAATTGGGTTAATAGCATCACCGCTTGCGGATCCTTAACACGGAAGCAGCGGTTCGCTTCCGAACCAATTGGGAACCAGGCGGCGTCCTTAGCATCAGGACAGACCCGCCAATCGGAGCTCAGTTCGGGGCAGATTAAGCCGCAGAGCCCCGGTGGTGCTCCGTAGTAACCCCAGTAACAAGGCTCGCAAACGGAGGAAGACCTGTTTGTTGTCCGTTCAAACCTTCATCACATTGATCCGCTTTTTTGTTTGTTTTAATCGGCAAATGTAGACGAGCAGGACATGGACGCGCGCTCGAACACAGGGGACAGCACGGATGCGATAGTGATGGATGATTCTCAAGAAGAAAGGGACACCCAGGAGGCTTATCATAGGTGGGTTGATTGAATAATTGATTTTTTTTTCTTGAGTAAACGACCTTGCTGTGATGTGAACATTTGTACGTATGCTGATTGCTTCCATTATTTCACCTCACTGGACATTTAATTAAACACACCTACACATTCTAATCAGATCCAAAAGAAATTTAAATTTACACTTTTCATTTGCTTGAAGTGCACACCAGCAAGGGTATTTAATTGAAATGTGTCCATTTTTTCCTGTACTGCTACACAATGCAGTCTAATGAATTCAAAAGGGTCCAATACAACAGTTCACCAATTATGCAAGTGGACAATCCATTTATGCAGCTCCCAAATTATTTGCTTTGATAAGATCTGATATACCAGCAACAGCCAGCACTAAGCTTGTAGTTTTAGTGGGTATTCTCGCGTGCTTCAACGTGGAATCGGGTTCACTTAATGTCAGGGTGCAGTAAGAATTTACATTCATAGCACAGTGTGAAGCAGTATGACACCTCCTTAGATTATTTTTATACTCATCGGCTGAAATATTGATGAGTTGCTTCGATCGCCAGATCTTTACACAACAGCAATAATAAATCATTATTTTTGCACACTTAAGCACTGTAATTCATCATCTACACATCTGTAATTAATAATCGCAGTCTTTTTTTTTCTTTATGTGAATAGTTTCTGCATCTATAGCTTGAGGCATTTAATGTGCATACCCATCTGCAATACAGGTAGTCCCCGGTTTATGAACAAGTTCCGTTCTTGGCGATGTAACCCTGATTTCCACGTAAGTCAGAATTAACCCTTTAAATACCTCTAAATAAAAATAAAAAAAGAAAAACTATACAAAAACATGTATTGTATGCAGAGCTGTCAACAGACTTGCAGGGGCCAAGGAACAAGAGACCATTATAGGCTCCCCCCCACACCACCTCACCAGCTTGTCACGACAACATACGCAGTACTTTTAACGTTGACATTTACACAATGACAGTGTAAATTTTCAAATTGTTTAATTTGAGCTGGACAGTTAAATTTAACAGATCTTAATGTGATGTGACACAATATAAACAAACAATTTCCATCTATTGTCCCATGTAGGCTACAATACAATACAACTGAGAGTGCTACGCCTGCCTGCTAAGCAACAAAACGGTATAACTAAACATCCTGTGCCTGCCCCCTCCACATTCCTGGGGTTATCAAGCCCTCAGACAGTGAGGATTTTTTTCCTGTACTGCTACACAGTATTCCAATGCAGTCTAATGAATTCAAAAGGGTCCAATACAATAGTTCACCAATTATGCAAGTGGACAATCCATTTATGCAGCTCCCAAATTATTTGCTTTGATAAGATCTAATATACCAGCAACAGCCAGCACTAAGCTTGCAGTTTTTGTGGGTATTCTTGCATGCTTCAATGTGGAATTGAGTTCACCTAATGTCCGGGTGCAGTAAGAATTTACTTTCATAGCACAGTGTGTAGCAGTACGACACCTCCTTAGATTATTTTTGTACTCATCGGCTAAAATATTGATGAGATGCTTGCTTCGATCGCCAGATCTTTGCACAACAGCAATAATAATTCATTATTTTTGCACACTTAAGCACTGCAACTCATCATCTCCAAGTCTGTAATTTAAAATTGCTGTCCTTTTTATTTTATTTTTTTTTTGCTTTATGTGAATGGTTTCTGCACCTAAAGCTTAAAGTCCATACAACAGGATAAATGCCAGGCAAACCAAACTGTCACAAACAAAAGACTGGTTTTCAAAAAAAAAAAAAAAAAACTTACTTGGAACACGAGGGCTTGGATATACTAGAATAATGCTGTCCAGAACGAGGACATGAACATTGACATTGACATAGACAATGACGCAACAAGGAGTGAAAAGAAAATGGGAGCTTATGTACACACACGCAGACAAGGGGTAACGAGACAACGAGGAACAGCTGGGCAAAACTTGAGGATGCAGATTGGAGGAAACACTAGGAGCAGGTACAACAGGTGAAATCAATGGGCAATCACAGGGACAAGTCACACTCGGAGGAAACCAACACAAAACCTAACAGATAAAAAAAAAAGTCTTCAATAGCATTATTATGTGAATTAGAATCAAATTTTTAGACGATTCGACTATATATAACAATTTGGCAAAGCGCAGACAATGAGAAATTAGTCTTTTAATCTGCCGTTTAGCCACGCCTACCATTATATGGCTCTAGCGTCCCCAACACATTGATGACGTCGGCAGGGTCATGGTTTCATCTGATTTAGACTTCAGCCCATTGAGGGGGAGTTATTCACAACCAGGAAAATGCGACGAAGAGAGCCGCAAAATGTCATTGTTTAAGTATTTTTCCCCAATTGCTAAATAAATGATATGGTCATGGCAAATAACAGTCTTGTGCTAAATGGAATGTGAAATATTGAAAATGCATTTATTCAGTACAATGTGGCAAAATTACTTCATAATGGTCAAAACTGTCCACTTCTTGCACTTCCCAAACTATATTTTATGCCACCGGAGTTTTTTGTCATTTCCCTACCCCGGCTTGGAGAGCGTAAACAAACCAGGAGGCATGACAGCTAGCCGACATGCTAACCCGAACCGAGTGCCTTTTCAGTCTTATTCTCGGCTTTCGAAGTGAAAAATCACACAAAACTACCCGGGTCATGTCACACGGCAGCAGGGTTGTCGATTGTCCTCGCCGATCGGCAACCCACCCAGCGGCGAGCAAGTTACAGCTCGTCGGACTCGTTTCCCTGCTGCGGGCAAGAGAGCTTGTTTGCCGGGGAAGCAGCTACAGAATGACCGCCGGAAAAACCGGCCGACTTCGGAGGAGCTTGTAGCTGCCACAATGTCAACACAAATATGGCGTAAAATAATGCTTTACTACACGGCGAAGGACGTAAACAGTGCGAGAGCGACGTGCAGTTGTTGTGTAGCTAACATGGCAGGATGTGTCTGAGGAGAGCTTTTCTACATGTCCGTCCATGATCAAATATTAGTAAATGTTAGTAGTCCTTTGTTTAAAGAAAGTTTGTAGTGTTTACTTTGTAATCGCTGTATTTGCGGCCATTTTTAACACAAAGTTGCAATTTTCTCATTTTCGCATAATACAAAACACGATGTTTACTCATTTCCACGTAAGTCCAATGGTCCCACAGTTGTCACACACTTGTTTTGGCTGATCTCGGGGTGAACAGGAACTTTCTGAAACCCAAAAATGCTCACACGCCTCTCCCTGGTGCAGCTACAAAAGCCTGCAACTGTTTAGCTTGCGTAATGCGAAAAATAAATGAATTAATCAGAAAAATTAGCTGAATCCGCAGTCCATCTGCATGCTATAAAGCAATGCTGTATTGGGAGATGCTGACCCGGGTGACGTTTGAAGTCGGTATGCATCTCGCCTAATGCAATCGTCCATAAATGGAGTTGTTTTTCACAGAAAACTGCTGACAGTTAATTTTGCCTCAGATAATCATGGACTTTTAACTGCCAATCAGCAAGGCTCATGTCCTATTTTGTAAGATGAGTAGGGCTGCAGCTATCGAATATTTTAGTAAACAAGTAATCGACTGAAAATTCTATCGATTAATCGAGTAATCGGATAAAACCTTTTTTTTTTTTTTTTTTTAGGTAAAGAGCAATTATAAATATACTTGAGAAAAAAAGACATTTAATCCAAAATTGAACCATTTTCAGTCAATCAATGTCTTTATTTTCGAAGTACATTGTTGAAAACAGCCAACAATTGCATCTAAGATGTGACTAGAAAACAAAATTCACTGCTTTCACTCAAAAAACTTCTAGATCTTATTAAAAAAAAACATATTTCTTACCTAAAAATGTAATTACGCTTGATAACACACATTACTTGAAAGCTACGTTTTCCCCACGTGTTTCAATTTAATTTCCATTTGTGTCAGGCTATTTTTAAGTTCTAGTTAAGTTTTTGTCTAAACTGTAAGTACTGATAGGATTTTGAGTTTTTGCAGTGTTCAAAATAAATGTATGATACCTGCTGTATTGGAGCACATTAGGGACCAGTGCTACTTGGTGACTACTGAGCTAAAACTGACAGTTAGCTTTACTATGTTTTAATTTTACACCCTCACCACTCTACAGCACAGTTTTTTTTACAGATTAAATAAAGCCTGTATGTAAGACACGTTAGCCACGCATCGACAGGGGTCATAATCAATAGAAAACTAGCCCTCCGAAGGGCTAACGTTACGTGAGCGAGTGACAGTAACATTATATTTATTAGCGATGAGAGTCTACTTAAAGATGGCGGCTGTTTACTAATGCTGCCCATACGCGGCCGAGTCTGTCATTTCGCATGCGATATCTATGAGACACATCGGACACTACCTGCTACCACACTAGCATCCTGCGGGCGTAGTTTTTAGCAACGTCGGCGTACTTTGTAGCGGCTGTCGGCTGCGGTATGTTTTTTTTTTTAATTGCTTCTTCCTCTACGCACGTGAGGTCAGCGCATCATCCCGCATTAAAAGTAGTCCGGGCAAAACGTGATGCTTAGAGCTGGCAAAATTAAATGATTCCTCGAGGTGAATAAAATTACTCGGATCAGTTTTTAAACTCGAGTTACTCGAGTTGCTCGAGTATTCGTTTCAGCTCCAAAGATGAGTTAATCACCAAACAGACAAACCTCCTTATCTGTACAGCATATAAGCAACACCAAGCTCTCTGTTCAGTGTGCATTTCTCTACACAGCTTTTGTTCTGTCATCGAATGCACCCAGAAATTTCTGAAATTAAAACTGCGTAGTAAAATCTCTTGTCTCCAGTCTTTTATTTAGCAATCCAGTCTAGCCGTCTCACCTGAATTGAAAACAAACACGCGGAGGACCTGAAAGACTGCCTCCAACACGTCGCATTCGCATTCCTCCTAAACCAGAGACTGAAGCCGGAAGTAACTCATTTTCATGGCGTGGGAGTCATAAATTGAATATATAAAACAACCGCTTCAACACACATCCGAGCGGCCCATTTTATCCAGGAGCATAAAACACTGCATGAAATATGAAATAAACTTGCTTTTTGGTGTCATACGCATTTTAAGCCTAACGTCAAAAATTCTGAACTTCACCTTTAAGAGTAAAACGCTTCAAGAATTGAAATCTTCATTTGCCCTTTGATGTCACACAAATAACGAAGACCATTGCTCCTGTACTGGCCTCCATCACTGTACCTGATTAGAGGACACACATTAAAGAGGGTGAGGTCACTTGCCTTTGTTGATTTACTGTGTTGCCATAGTGACCACACCGGAAGTGCGGTCGTATCTTGCCCTCTGTGGAAAAACAACCATGTTACACAACCGTCACATTACCTCGATACTTCAAATTGACATGATCTATTACCCCATGTTAATGCTGTCCCTTCCCAAAAAGGAAAAAAATGTTGCAAAATTAGGAAGAAAAAGCTAAACAGATGCTCTTAATAATCTTTTTTTCAACATTGTTTTGCTCTACAGTGTGTGAGCAGTACAAAAACAAATATCACTACTTGTCTTTAAGTAGAGTAATTTGCTTACAAGGATCGATGACACAGATATAACCGAAGCAACTACTGATGCTGCTCATAAAAGCTGCTCCTTGGATACGCAAAAATGTGGACTGTGCTATAACAAGGGGTGTCAAACTCATTTTGGTTCACAAGCCACATTTAAGGCAATTACATCTCATCTCATCACTACTTTACAGTTGTATGAAAAAGTATCTGAACTTTTTGGAATTTCTCACATATCTGCATAAAATCACCATCAAATGTGAGCTGATCTTTGTCAAAATCACACAGATGAAAAAACAGTGTCCGCTTTAACTAAAACAACTCAAATATTTATAAGTTTTCATATTTTAATGAGGATAGTATGCAAACAATGACAGAAGGGGAAAAATAAGTAAGTGAACCATCACACTTAATATTTTTTGGCCCCCCCTTTGGCAGCAATAACTTCAACCAGACACTTCCTGTAGCTGCCGAGCAGTTTGGCACATTGATCAGGACTAATCTTGGCCCATTCTTCTCTACAAAACTGCTGTAGTTCAGTCAGATTCCTGGGATGTCAGAATCGCTGTCTTGCCACAGCATCTCAATGGGGTTGAAGTCTGGACTCCAGAACGTGTATTTTATTCTTCTGAAACCATTCTGTAGTTGATTTACTTCTGTGTTTTGGATCATTGTCTTGTTGCAACATCCATCCCCTTTTTAGCTTCAACTGTCTGACAGACAGCCCCAGGTTTTCCTGCAAAACTTTTGAATTCATTCTTCCATTAATGATTGCAAGTTGTCCAGGTCCCGAGGCAGCAAAACAGCCCCAAATCATGATGCTCCCTCCACCGTGCTTCACGGTGGGGATGAGGTGTTGATATTGGTGAGCTGTTCCATTTTTCCTCCACACACAACGTTATGTGTTACTCCCAAACAATTCAACTTTGGTTTCATCAGTCCACAAAATATTTTGCCAAAACTTCTGTGGAGTGTTCAAGTGCCTTTTTGCGAACATTAACGAGCAACAAAGGGTTTTTTTTTTAGACAGCAGGGGCTTCCTCTGTGGAGTCCTCCCACGAACACCATTCTTGGCCATAGTTTTACATATAGTTGATGTTTGCACAGACTGTTCCAGTGATTTCTGTAAGTCTTTAGCAGACAGTCTAGGGTTCCTTTTTACCTCTCTGAGTATTCTGCACTGAACTCTTTGCGTCATCTTTGGTGGACAACCACTCCTTGGGAGAGAAGCAACAGTGCTAAACTCTCTCTCCATTTGTAGACAACTTCTCTAACTGTCGATTGATGAACATTCAGACTTTTAGTGGTGGTTTTGTATCCTTTCCCAGTTTTATATAAATCAACAATCCTTGATCGCAGGTCTTCAGACAGCTCTTTTGACCGAGCCATGATGCACATCAAACAATGCTTCTCATCAAGACATTTCTTACCAGGTGTGTGTTTGATAGTGGGCAGGGCAGCTTTAAACCACTCATCAGCGATTGGGCACACACCTGACTTAAAAATTTTGGTCAAAATTAGTTTCAATTACTCTTTAAGTCTCCTTAGGCAGAGTATTCACTTACTTATTTTCCCCCTTCTGTCATCGTTTGCATGTAATTCTCATTAAAATATGAAAACCTATAATAATGTGTGGGTGGTTTTAGTTAAAGCAGACACTGTATTTTCATTTGTGTGCTTTTGACGAAGATCAGATCACATTTGATGGTGATTTTATGCAGAAATGTGAGAAATTCCAAAAGGCTCAGATACTTTCATACCACTGTATTTTTGGCCATATAAATTAACTCAATGGCACTCACAGATGAGCATTCACAGTCAGTCCTTCCAGTATAAGTAAATCAGATGTCTATTGTTGTCAATGGCAGGGAAAGAGTTGATATGGCATCACTTCCTTGTAATTTTAATACACTGATGGGTCACTTTCTATAAATTTAGCATTATTTCCTTTTGGTTTTTCGGGCATTTCTGGGCTGCTTCCTGTTGATTTAGGGGAATTTCCAGGTTAACTCCTGTTAATTTTGTCACTTCCTATTGGTTTTGGAGCATTTTTGGGTCACTTCCTTGTTAACTCATTGGCTGCCATTTAGTGCTAGACATCCAATCCAATTTTACTAGGAGGGGGCAAATGAACGAATGTAACTCCGAAAGTGAGTCAAGTGCAGTAGTATTTGATCACACAAATCCCAAATCGATGGTTTTACGGCACCAATGTCAAAATAAAAACATGTGATTTTGTATTTCCGGTGACAGCTACAACAACGTGCCTGTCAGGCAGAATAACTCTTCGGGCCGGATTAGACCCCCTGGCAGGCTGGTTCCAGCCCGCGGGTCATAAATTTGACACGCTGTGTGCTGTATCATTACCGTCATTTCTGGACTATAAGGCGCACCTGACTATAAGCCGCCAGCCACCAAATTTGACATGAAAACGGCATTTGTTCATAGATAAGCCGCACTGCACTATAAGCCGCAGTTGTCCTCATTGTATTATGGGATATTTACACCAAAATATATTAACTGGTAACACTTCATTTGACAATGGCATCATAAGACTGTCATGAAACCAAATGAACCACCATTAAGCTATGAACCAATTTAGTGCAAAGCTTTATTGTTTTAAAAATCTTCATTTAGCCATCACTGCTCCCTTGGGGGAGACAGTCCACCTCTGCTGCCACCTGCTGTCAACACTGTTGTCGTCCAACATTCCTCCTAGCATGCATTGCGGCACGACTGATGTAAAAACAATCAAAATTCACGTTCTGTCCTAATTATTTCTTCATTTACTGTTCCAGTTGTTTCATTAATTGCTAGTTATGGTATTTGGTAACATTTTCTTGGATGGTGGTGTCATAATACTGTCATAATTATTACATGACACTGTCATAGGCATTATTGAATGCTTATAATAGATGTCGGTTAGTGTCATCCAGCAAATTATCTCACTTTTGAATGGACGTAAAAGATCTGAGCTGGACATAAATGGAGTTAGTGACATAATATGCAACATGACACATTTTGACGTCTGTCATAATAATTCAGTAATGCCCACGATAGTGTCGTGTCATGTCATAATTATGACGTTCTTATGACAGTCTTATGATACCACTGTCAAACAAAGTGTTACGTATTAACCCAAATAAATCATCAAATAAGCCCCACTGGACTATAAACCGCAGGATTCCAAATGACGGAAAAAAGTAGCGGCTTATAGTCCGAAAATTAGGGTACATGTGACACTCCATAAATCAGACTTCCTCACATTTAGCCTCCGATATTACTGCTTTCTTTATTAACTGCTAGTTTACCATTTTTGGTTTAGCACCATGAACACCAGTCAAACCAGGAATAAAAAAGCTAACAATTCAGCATTTTTCACATTTGTTATTCTTCTTGTAACTCGTCCCCCGCAGTGGGATCCCGGTGCTGTCGCTGTGCCCCCCAGACAGCGTGTACCCGGAACCGAGCAATCTGAATGCCATCCGAGCTGAGCGGGAGTTGTGCGACAGCTGCAGCAGCCTCGACGGACCTTCTTCATCTGGCCAGCTTTATCATCAAGTATGTGTTAAAAAGGCTTGTTGAGCGATTTATAACTGTACTACTTTATTTTCTGGACTATAAGTCACACTTTTTTTTTTTCAACATAGTTTGGCTTTGTGAGTCTGTGACTTATATTATTGGCACACATGCAATTCTGTCACATAATGGTCAATTTTTCTCAGAAAATGCTTGGAATTACAAATGCTTTGATAGCAATATCTTAATTTATTTCGCTTGCAATTAGAGATGTCCCGATCGATCGGGTCCGATCACTTCATTTTCAAAGTATCGGAATCGGCAATAAAATATCGTCCATGCCTTTTTTAAATATATATATATATATATATTTTTTTTTTTAAATTAAATCGTTTTCTAATTGTATTTAATGTTACAGACATAATATGTTACACTCATCCACAATCTTTAGTTTAAGCTTAAGGTAGGGTTATCAAATTTATCCCGATAACGGCAGTAATTAAATTTTTTTTTTAATGTATCGCGTTAAAACATTTAACGCAATTAATGCATGCGTTGCACGACCCACTCACGCATTATTGCGCTGAAACTGTAATGGCGCCATTTTACCTATATAGAGAGATAAATGGCAACGTAAAATGAGTAGAGTGAATTTTGGCAGCCTTTGGAGGCTTATTTTAATTTGTTAAAGCCTTACAATCCCTCTCCCAATGATTAGAAATATAGGAAGCAATGTGGGGAAGCAAGGTAGCAATTGATCTTTTTCATATTATTATCTTATTATTTTCCCAACGCAGAGAAGATATATCAATTGGTAGCACTACACACAGTCATGGTTCCACTTCCCATCATGCATTGGGGCATGGCTACAGTATCATTTACTGAAAGCTCAACAAATACACTAGATGGCAATATTTAGTCACAATATACAAAGTCACAGAGTCTTTCTATCCGTGGATCCCTCTCACAGAAAGAATGTTAATAATGTAAATGCCATCTTGAGGATTTATTGTCATAATAAACAAATACAGTACTTATGTACTGTATGTTGAATGTATATATTCGTCCGAGTTTTATTCATTTTTTACTTAATGCATTGCCAAAATGTATATGATCGGGAAAAATGATCAGGAATGATTGGAATTGAATCGGGAGCAAAACGGGAGCAAAAAAAAAAAAAAAAGCAATCGGATCGGGAAATATCGGGATTGGCAGATACTCAAACTAAAACGATCGGGATCGGATCGGGAGCAAAAAAAACATGATCGGAACAACCCTACTTGCAATGAAAAAACACAAAAGAGAATGGGAAAAAAATACAATCATCATTTTACACAAAATTCCAAAAATGGGCCGGATAAAGTATTGGCAACCTTTGAAATATCATGTGATGCTTCTCTAATTTGTGTAATTAACAGCACTTGTTACTTACCTGTGGAACATAAACAGTGGTGGCAATAACTAAATCACACTTGCAGCCAGTTAAAATGAATTAACGTTGACTCAACCTCTGTCCTGTGTCCTTGTGAGTACCACATTGAGTGTGGAAAAAAGACCAAAGAACTGTCTGAGGACCTGAGAAGCAAAATTGTGAGGAAGCATGGGCAATCTCAAGGCTACAAGTCCATCTCCAAAGACCGGAATGTTCCTGTGTCTACCGTGCGCAGTGTCATTAATAAGTGTAAAGCCCATGGCAGTGTGGCTAACCTCCTTAGATGTGGACGGAAAACAAAATTGACGAGAGATTTCAACGAAAGATGTACAGATAGTGGATAAAGAACCTCGACTAACATCCAAACAAGTTCAAGCTATACCACAGTCCGAGGGTACAACAGTGTCAACCCGTATGTTCCGTCGGCGTCTGAATGAAAAGGGACTCTACGGTAGGATACCCAGGAAGACCCACTTCTGACCAAGAGAAATAAATAAATAAATAAATAATTTTTAAAAAACAAGGCTGGAGTTTGCCAAAACTTACTTGAGAAAGCTAAAAACGTTTTGGAAGAATGTTCTCTGGTCAGATGAGACAAAAGTAGAGCTTTTTGAGAAAAGGCATCAACATAGAGTTTACAGGAAAAAAACGAGGCCTCCAAAGAAAAGAACACGGTCCCCACAGTCAAACATGGCGGAGGTTTCCTGATGTTTTGGGGTTGCTTTGCTACCTCTGGCACTGGACTGCTTGACCGTGTGCATGGCATTATGAAGTCTGAAACTACCAACAAATTTTGTCGGGCTTACTGCAGAGCATTGTACTCATTGATGGATACTGGAAGCGGTTGTTCGCAGTTATTTTGGGTGTTCAGCTTAGCCCATCACTCCTCCCGCAGCCCAGCAAAGGAGCCATCGTCACCCCCCCCCCCCCCAGGATCCAGGGTGGTTTCCCGGTCCACCTGCACACCCATCAACCGGCCTTCAGGGAAAGCGCTTAGTTTTCGCCACTTTTATGGCCAAGATTACCGCACGTGCATGCAGCGCGCACTCCCCCCCCCCCACACACACACACACCTTTGCGTTCATTATACTGCGCGAGTATGTATGTGTGTAACGTGACTCTGAAGGGCTCCATGTTGCTTGTTGCCTGGGGCCCCCGGGGACCCGTGCTACGCCTCTGACCACGCGTCAAAGCATTCCACTCCGGAAAACAACATTAACCACATTAGTTCTTTTGGAGGTAGTCTTTCAGTTCCTCTGCGTGTTCGTTTTCAATTCAGGTGAGATGGCTAGACTGGATTGTTAAATAAAGACTGGAGGCAAGAGATCAATACTGCACAGTTTTAATTAAAAAAAAATTCTGGGTTCATTTAGTTAAGAGGACAAGCCGTGTAGTGAAATGCACACTAAAGGGGGCTCGGCCTTCTTTATATACAAAAAAGGAGGTGTGTCTGGAACGCTTGGTGATTAACTCTTCTTGCAGATCTTGCAAAAAGGTCATGAGCCTTGCTGCGTTGGCGGTTAAAAGTGCATGATTATCTGAGGCAAAACTAACTATCAGCAGTTTCTGTGAAAAACAACTATTTATGGTCAGGCTTGCAAGCATATCAAAGATTGCATTAGGCGACATACATATTGACTTCAGTTCTGTGGGGGAATTACAGTGGGGCAAATAAGTATTTAGTCAACCACCAATTGTGCAAGTTCTCCTACTTGAAAAGATTAGAGAGGCCTGTTGTTAGAGGCAGAAATTTAAGCACTACTTGTTTTGGTGTGCAAAGGGTTAATGAGTGTGTGTGCGTGGGGTGGGTGTGTCACTGTCACTCTGTCACCTGATTAATACCACCTGTGACTACCTGGGAAAGCTTGATTGAGGTAGAAAGAGAGGAGGCAGGGTGCCAATTTTCTGTTGACCGCTAACGCCAGCATTTCATTAAGTATTCCATCCGATCGTATTAGATTCGCCTTATACGCTCATATTTGATAGTTTATGTTTGGTTCACTTTAAGTTCGACACGATCACGGTGACGGTGCACACTTTTGTAATACAGCGTATATAGTAGACGAAACGTGTCACCACTTGAGCTTTAGCGGACGGGAAAGTGACAAAAATTAAAAGTAGTAATGTGATCAAAGTTTATTATACACGCGATCATATTAAGAAATTAGACAAATGAAAGCCATCGGATGACCGACCCAGCCTCACCCGAGTCGTCGTGGATGCAGCGCGTCAGACAGAGCCCCGCTCTTCCCTCTATGTGAGTAATTGGACACTCACACAATATCTGTAATTGTCAACTTGGGTAAACCTAAACCATGAGAGACAGAATGTGGGGAAAAAAACAGAAAATCACATTGTTTGATTTTTAAAGAATTTATTTGCAAATCATTGTGAAAAATAAGTATTTGGTAAATACCAAAAGTTCATCTCAATACTTTGTTATGTACCCTTTGTTGGCAATAACGGAGGCCAAACGTTTTCTGTGACTCTTCATTCTTCGCTTGGTGCAAAGAAATCAACTGTGGGAGAAATTATTAGAAAATGGAAGACGTACAAGACCACTGATAATCTCCCTCGATCTGGAGCTCCATGCAAGATCTCACCCCGTGGCGTCAAAATGATAACAAGAACGGTGAGCAAAAAAGCCCAGAACCACACAGGGGGACCTAGTGAATGACCTACAGAGAGCTGGGACCACAGTAACAAAGGCTACTATCAGGAACACAATGCGCCGCCAGGGACTCAAATCCTGCACTACCAGACGTGTCCCCCTGCTGGAGCCAGTACACGTCCAGGCCCGTCTGCAGTTCACTAGAGAGCATTTGGATGATCCAGAAGAGGACTGGGAGAATGTGTTATGGTCAGATCAAACCAAAATCGAACTTTTTGGTAGAAACACAGGTTTTCATGTTTGGAGGAGAAAGAATACTGAATTGCATCCGAAGAACACCATACAAACTGTGAAGCATGGGGGTGGAAACATCATGCTTTGGGGCTGTTTTTCTGCTCAGGGACCAGGACGGCTGATCTGTGTAAAGGAAAGAATGAATGGGGCCATGTATCGAGAGATTTTGAGTGAAAATCTCCTTCCATCAGCAAGGGCATTGAAGATGAAACGTAGCTGGGTCTTCCTTGCCTGGCACGGCCAGACTGTTCTCCCTGTGTTTTTAAAACACTGAGAGAATAGTCTGGGACCCAGCCCATTAACGGGCTCTCGAGCAGGTACAAATTCAATCGACAAATCAGTTTCGTTTATTTGCGTGACGTGTTCTTAACGAGCAACGTCACTCTTCCGCGTCGGAAGTCGTCTCCACAACAACACAGATGGTGAACAGGAGAGCCGAGAATATGTTCCAATCCACGGTAAAATCAGTTTTAAATGATCAAAAACACATCGACACAAGTCACTGACAAGTCTGTCTCGCGCTAGCCATGTTGAATAAACTCCGCTCTCCTGGTATGTTTACTTCCGCGCGTAAGTCCCTCGTCCCGCCCGTCGCTGATTGGTCCACTCCGCTGTCTGTTTGTTGTGGTTTGCTCTGCCCTGGAAATTTTGTCCGCTTAATGGTGGCCAGACACAATAGCTGGAACAGCGGTGAGTCTGGAGTACCAGGCTAGGGTCTTTCAGCATGGCAATGATCCCAAACACCCAGCATGGGCAACAAACAAGTGGCTTCGTAAGAAGAGTTTCAAGGTCTTGGAGTGGCCTAGCCAGTCTCCAGATCTCAACCCCATAGAAAATCTGTGGAGGGAGTTGAAAGTCCGTGTTGCCCAACGACAGCCCCAAAACATCACTGCTCTAGAGGAGATCTGCATGGAGGAATGGGCCAAAATACCAGCAACAGTGTGTGAAAAGCTTGTGAAGAGTTACAGAAAACGTTTGGCCTCCGTTATTGCCAACAAGGGGTACATAACAAAGTATTGAAATGAACTTTTGGTAGTGACCAAATATTTTCCATCATGATTTGCAAATAAATTCTTTAAAAATCAAATAATGTGATTTTCTGGGTTTCTTTCCACATTCTGTCTCTCATGGTTGAGGATTGACAATGTGTTGACAATTACAGGCCTCTCTAATATTTTCAAGTGGGAGAACTTGCACAATTAGTGGTTGACTAAATACTTATTTGCCCCACTGTATGTATATAGGATGTAGTGATCACTACAACTTTCAAGTTTAAGTGTCTATTCAATTTCTATGGTGTGAAGAGAGAACAATGAACTGTACTTGGGTGAAATACTTAAGGCAATCACACTCATGTAGTGATTAAAATTCATTCATCTCTCCACTCTTGAATTTAGGTTCCCACAGGTCAAACTCAGCTCCATAAATGCCCCCACTGCAGCCCCTACAATGCTCTCAAGTCAAACATGTGCTGCGAGTCAAACAGCACCAGCGGCCCTGACGCCGAGCCGGGTGCCGTGGGCCACAGCTGTAGTTTGACTCACGAGACACCTCGCCAGCACGGTCTGTCGAGGTGTCGCTGGCTGCACGGCTCCTGTGAAGGTGGCGCGCAAAAAGCCACGCAGCGGCACGTGGTGACAGTTGGGTGTGTTTTCTGACTTATTTGTGACATTTGTAAGGAGGGATGACTATAATATTGGCTCTCATTAACAGGGACGGAGGCCTCGACTGCTTTGTGAGAAAGTAAGAACACTTTTTTTAAAGAGGTATTACACGTGCCACTTACTGGGCAAGTTGTCATTCAGAATTGCACAAGTGTCTCACGTCAATAAAATATCAATCGAAGCTTTCTTTCTACTTCTGTTTGACAGTTTTTCCCAGATGCTTGTAGACTACCCTTTAGAGGTTCTACTGGGATGTGCTCTGCTGCTCCTTGCATGTTCGCTGGCTGGCCTCTTCATTGGACCGCTGCCGGATTTCTCAGAGCCTCTGCTGGTGAGTCTGTTTGAGAATTCAGTCTCAAGATTGTTTTTGTCGTACAAAAAGACGAGCGGCGAATGCATCATTTTAAACTTTTGGCTTTGTGACCCAAACGCTTGCGTCAAGTTCAAAGAGAGTCTCGAGAACATCCAAATGCTGGAATCATGGTTTCACATGAAGAATGCATAGAAATACAGGGAGTCCTCAAGTTATGAACAAGTTCCGTCCCTACGTTGCAACGTAACACGAATTTCCATATACCGTATTTTTCAGACTATGAGTCGCACTTAGAGGAAGCAGAGTCTGGGGACTCCGAGGTGGGCTCTCGGATCTCTGGGGTTGAAGTCACTGAGGTGGTTGGACAGCTCCTCGGTGGCAAGGCCCCGGGGGTCGATGAAATCCGCCCGGAATTCCTGAAGGCTCTGGATGTTGTGGGGCTGTCGTGGCTGACACGCCTTTACAATATTGTGTGGAAATCGGGGACAGTGCCTCTGGAATGGCTGACTGGAGGGTGTGTTCCAATTATAGAAGGATCACACTCCTCAGCCTCCCGGGTAGTCTATTCAGGGGTGATGGAGAGGAGGGTCCATCGGGAAGTCGAATCTCGGATTCAGGAGGAGCAGTGTGGTTTTCGTCCTGGCCGTGGAACAGTGGACCAGCTCTACACCCTCGGCAGGGTACCCGAGAGTGTATAGGAGTTTGCCCAACCAGTCTACAGTACATGTGTTTTGTGGATCTGGAGAAGGCCTTCGACCGTGTTCCTCGGGGAGTCCTGTGGGGGGGTGCTCCGGGAGTTTGGGGTACCGAGCCCCTTGGTAAGGGCTGTTCGGTCCCTGGACAACCGGTGTCAGAGTTTGGTCCGCATTGCCAGTAAGTCGAATTCGTTACCAGTGAGTTTTGGACTCTGCCAAGGCTGCCCTTTGTCACCGATTCTATTCATAATTTTTATGGACGGAATTTCTAGACACAGCCAAAGCGTAGAGGGTGTCCGGTTTGGTGACCTCAGCATTGCATCTCTGCTTTTTGCAGATGATATGGTGCTGTTGGCTTCATCAAGCCATGACTTCCTACACTCACTGGAGTGGTTCGCAGTCGAGTGTGAAGCGGTTGGGGTGAAGATTAGCACCTCCAAATCCTCAGTCGGAAAAGGGTGGAGTGCCCCAAGCGGAGGAGTTCAAGAATCTTGGATCTTGTTCACGAGTGAGGGTAGGAGGGAGCGGGAGATCGATAGGTGGATCGGTGGAGCGTCTGCAGTGATGTGGCCTCTGAACCGTCCGTGGTGGTAAAGAAGGAGCTGAGCCGAAAGAAAACCCTAACCCTTGATTTACGTTCCTAACCTCACCTATGGTCACGAGCTGCGAAAGAGCAAGACCTCGGATACAAGCGGCCGAAATGAGTTTCCTCCGCAGGGTGTCTGGGCTCCCCCTTAGAGATAGGGTGAGAAGCTCGGTCATCCGGGAGAGACTCTGCGTCGAGCCGCTACTCCTCCGTCGAGAGTAGCCAGCTTAGGTGGCTGGAAAGACTGTCTCTCGGCTGGCCTGGGAATGCCTTAGGATCCTACCGGAGGAGCTGGTTGAAGTGGCTGGGGAGAGGAAGTCTGGGCTTCCCTTTTAAAGCTGCTGCCCATGCGACCCGACCCCGGAGCAAGCGGAAGATGATGGATGGATGGATACATTTGCCTAATTTGCCTAACAAAAGTCCGCTAGCTTAAATGCTACGAATGCTAACGTATGCATAATCCTCATAGCAAATCGCTCGCATGTAACTCCACAAACTGTAGCTGTGAACTTAATTACAAATGCATACACAAGTATATATTAGCTGAAACAACTTACAGCCTTATGTGGGCCAAACCAGAGCGCAGCTATCCCTTATCCCGTCAGATGTCCGAGTGTGCTTCTCAGTCACATAAGGCGACAGTCCAGCCAGACCCAACGCTGTCACCAGAGGGCAGTGTATCCTGCCTTATTAAACAAAATACAATAGTTTTGGACTTTTTGGATAGTTATTTCGGAGTACTTAAAGGGTTTATTTTGATTCACGCGGAAATTCGGTTTACGTCGCCAGCATAGGAACGGAACCAAGGGCGGTCGCAGGGCGCCGCGACTTATTTTGTCTACAGAAACGTACAAATACTGATACAATTGTGCACACACACGCTCACACCCCCCCCCTTCCAGTCCGCCACCGCCTTTTTCTTTCTATCACTGACCCCTCCCCCCCTTTATCCAGCCATGACTGGTAGTTTTCCTTTTTTTCGTACAAAAAATCCCTGCACGTGACCTGTGCGTCATGTCTTACCCATGCTTTGTTGTATGGGGCAAATACTAATTATTTAGTCAACCACTAATTGTGCAAGTTCTCCCACTTGAAAATGTTAGAGAGGCCTGTAATTGTCAACATGGGTAAACCTCAACCATGAGACAGAATGTGGAAAAAAAAAAACAGAAAATCACATTGTTTGATTTTTAAAGAATTTATTTGCAAATCATGGTGCAAAATATGTAATTAGTCGATACCAAAAGTTCATCTCAATACTTTTTTATGTACCCTATGTTGGCAGTAACGGAGGCCAAACGTTTTCTTTAACTCCTCACAAGCTTTTCACACTCTTGCTGGTATTTTGGCCCATTCCTCCATGCAGATCTCTTCTAGAGCAGTGATGATTTGGGGCTGTTGTTGGACAACACTGACTGGGCAACTCCCTTCACAGATTTTCTATGGGGTTGAGGTCTGGAGACTGTCTCGGCAACTCCAGGACCTTGAAATGCTTCTTACGAAGCCACTCCTTTGTTGCCCTGGCTGTGTGTTTGGGATCATTGTCATGCTGAAAGACCCAGCCACATTTTCAATGCCCTTGCTGTACATGGCCCCATTCATTCTTTCTTTTACACAGATCAGTCGTCCTGGTCCCTTTGCAGAAAAACAGCCCCAAAGCATGATGTTTCCACCTCCATGCTTCACAGTGGGTATGGTGTTCTTCGGATGCAATTCAGTATTCTTTCTCCTCCAAACAAGAGAACCTGTGTTTCTCCCAAAAGATTCTATTTTGGTTTCATCTGACCATAACACATTCTCCCAGTCCTCTTCTGGATCATCCAAATGCTGTCTAGCGAACCGCACACGGACCTGGACGTGTACTTTCTTCAGCAAGGGAACACGTCGGGCAGTGCAGGATTTGAGTCCCTGGCAGTGCATTGTGTTACTGATAGTAGTCTTTGTTACGGTGGTCCCAGCTCTCTGAAGGTCATTCACTAGGTCCCCCCGCGTGGTTCTGGGATTTTTGCTCACAGTTCTTATCATTTTGACGACAAGGGGTGAGATCTTGCATGGAGCCCCAGATCGAGGGAGATTATCAGTGGTCTTGTATGTCTTCCATTTTCTAATAATTGCTCCAAAAGTTGATTTCTGTACACCAAGCATTTTACCTATTGCAGATTTAGTCTTCCGAGCCTGTTGCAGGTCTACAATTTTGTCTCTGGTGTCCTTCGACAGCTCTTTGGTCTTGGCCATAGTGGAGTTTGGAGTGTGACTGACCGATATTGTGGACAGGTGTCTTTTATACCGATGAGTTAAAACAGGTGCCATTAATGCAGGTAATGAGTGGTGCCTCGTTAGACCTTGTTAGAAGAAGTTAGACCTCTTTGACAGCCAGAAATCTTGCTTGTTTGTAGGTGACCAAATACTTATTTTCCACTGTGATTTTGAAATAAATTCTTTAAAAATCAAACATTGTGATTTTCTGTTTTTTTCTTCCACATTCTGTCTCTCATGGTTGAGGTTTACCCATGTTGACAATTACAGGCCTCTCTAATCTTTTCAAGTAAGAGAACTTGCACAATTGGTGGTTGATTAAATACTTATTTGCCCCACTGCATGTGTGTCTACTTGTAACTTGGTCTGTAATTTCTGAAGAAGAGAGAGAAGTGGCGCCGTGGAACAAAGTAAGCAGCGGCCCGATGCTCACTCAACGAACGGAATTTCGTTGCATCTGTTGTCATCTTGTGAGATCTGGTGTCAATGACAAATAAATCTCTGAATCTGAAATTGAAAACACAAAAATCCAAGCATTTTCAAGGATTTGAAGGACCCGTACAAACCCTGTGGGGACTAATGGCTGACGAGGCACGGGTGTCGTGAAGTCAAAACGTCTTAGGTCGAGGACATTGTGACTCGAGGACTTCCTGTAGCTCAATTAACGATGGCCGTCAATGGCAGCCAATGTGTTACTGTGTCCTAGAGTTGAACTGCCACAAGCATGTCTGGAAAATGAAACGCCTCTTTGTGCCCATCTCTTTGAAATTGAAATATGATCCTTCCTAACCACCTCGGGGTGATTGTTCATTACTTTTTCCTTAATGACTTTAGTCTCGTCTGAATTGTCTCCATCATCTTTCATAATGCTGCACTAAATTAGATCAAATTATAGTCTGTTAGTATCTTGATGAGTATAATTAATGAAGCACGGTATTCTCGCAGGACACTAATTATTGGCAAAATGAAATGTCCGGCGCTAAGAGTCAATTAAGGACAATCCATATACAGTGGGGCAAATAAGTATTTAGTCAACCACTAATTGTGTAAGTTCTCCCACTTGAAAATATTAGAGAGGCCTGTAATTGTCAACATGGGTAAACCTCAACCATGAGAGACAATGTGGGAAAAAAAACAGAAAATCACATTGTTTGAAGAATTTATTTGCAAATCATGGTGGAAAATAAGTATTTGGTCTATACCAAAAGTTCATCTCAATAATTTGTTATGTACCCTTTGTTGACAATAATGGAGGCCAAACGTTTTCTGTAACTCTTCACAAGCTTTTCACACACTGTTGCTGGTATTTTGGCCCATTCCTCCATGCAGATCGTACGAACCCTGTGGGGGACTAATGGCTGACGAAGACAACCCCCCCCCCCCCACACACACACACACACATTCTGTCTCTCATGGTTGAGGTTTACCCATGTTGACAATTACAGGCCTAATTTTCAAGTGGGAGAACTTGCACAATTAGTGGTTGACTAAATACCTATTTGCCCCACTATATAATTTAAGCTTCATCTTTTTGATTGGATTTTTGCTCTTGCGCATGTGTTTCTCCAGGGCTTCGAGCCACGAGGGACAAACATCGGAGTTCGCCAGTCCAGTTTGTCAAAACTGCAAGAAAACACTGGCCCGGGAAAACCATTGTCGCTTTTGCCACAGCAGCTCAGTAAAAGGTCAGGAGAGTTTGGCGGAAGCTACGCTTTCAAGACTGCAATCTCTGCCCCACACAAACATTTCCAACATGATTAAAACGAAACAAGCCACTAGCATTGTTGATTGCATAACCTCATTTCAAAGCAATTGTTTTTAGATTGTAAACTAGAAAACAAAAGGACAGATGGTCTTTTTCTGATTTTCAGCAGTGGAAGGGGACTACACAACAACTCTGGACTTCGATTTAAGAGGATGCTAGCCAGAGGCTTGACCTCGGAGTCATTCCTCTGTGACGCTCCCGGTGAGTTCCTCTTGATCAGAACATTTCTAAAAGGAAGGCCATTTGAACAACTATGTGGAAAAGTAACATTCTATAATTTTTTTTCTTAAAGATTTAAACAGAGTGATTAGGCAGCATCTCAACTGGTTGAACTTGCAATCAAGATATGAAATTAATTTGTTCCGTAATGGCTTTCATACAGTGGTATGAAAAAGTATCTGAACCTTTTGGAACATCTCACATTTCTGCATAAAATCACCATCAAATGTGATCTGATCTTTGTCAAAATCACACAGATGGAAAAACTGTCTGCTTTAACTAAAACCACCCGAACATTTATAGGTTTTCATATTTTAATGAGGTTAGTATGCAAATCATGACAGACGGGGGGAAAATAAGTGAACCATCACATTTAATATTTTGTGGCCCACCCTTTGGCAGCAATAACTTCAACCAGACGCTTCCTGTAGCTGCAGATCAGTCTAGCACATCAATCGGGACTAATCTTGGCCCATTTTTCTCTACAAAACTGCTGTAGTTCAGTCAGATTCCTGGGACGTCTTGCATGAATCGCTGTCTTTAGGTCATGCCACAGCATCACAATGGGGTTCAAGTCTGGACTTTGACTTGGCTACTTCAGAACATGTATATTGTTCTTCTGAAACCATTGTGAAGTTGATTTCCTTCTGTGTTTTGGATCATTGTCTTGTTGCAGCATCCATCCTCTTTTAGCTTCAACTGTCTGACAGACAGCCTTAGGTTTTCCTGCAAAACATCCTGATAAACTTTTGAATTCATTCCTTTAATGACTGCAGGTTGTCCAGGTCCTGAGGCAGAAAAACATCCCCAAATCATGCTACCTCCATCATGCTTCACTGTGGGGATGAGGTGTTGATGTTGGTGAACTGTTCCGTTGTTCCTCCACACATGACATTGGGTGTTATTCCTGAACAATTCAACTTTGGTTTCATCAGTCCACAAAATATTTTGCAACAACTTCTGTGGAGTGTCCAAGTGCCTTTTTGCAAACATTAAATGAACGACAATGTTTTTTTTTTTTTTTTAGTAAACAGTGGCTTCCTCGGTGGAGTCCTCCAATGAACACCATTCTCGGCCATAGTTTTATATATAGTTGATGTGTGTGTAGCCGGTGTGTCAGGGCCGCGCGTTCCGCTCCCACCTCTGACCAGGCCGGGACGCGAACACGTGCGCCACGACGCTTCCACTCGGCAGGCAAGGAAGGTGACTACTGTGCCAATAAAGCTCGAGCCGACGGCACAGCCGCCAGCGTCCTTACATGTAGGAATCGGCAGGGAGGTTTCCACGCTCCACAACGGACCTGCGTGTACCCATTACACTCATCCCCCGAAACCTTCGCTGCCGATCCGGGTCACGGCACCAATGTAACCGGTGTGTCAGCGCCACCCGCGTTCCGCTCCCACCTCTGACCAGGCCGGGACGCGAATCCGCGCGCCACGACGCGCTCCACGTCAACAGTGCAGGGACGCTAACCACTGCGCCAATAAAGCTCGAGCCAGTGACGCAGCTGCTAGCGTCCTTACATGAAGGAATCGGCAGGGAGGTTTCCACGCTCTACAACGGACCTGCGTGTACCCGTTACATGTGCACAGAGATAGTGGACTGTGCCAGTGAACTCTTGGCGTCATTTTTGGTGGACGGCCACTCTTTGGGAGAGAAGCAACAGTGCCAACCTCTCTCCATTTGTAGACAACTTCTTTGACAGTCGATTGATGAACACGTGGACTTTTAGAGATGGTTTAGTAACCTTTCCCAGCTTTATACAAATCAACAATCAATGATCGCAGATCTTCGGACAGCTCTTTTGACAGAACCATGATGCACATCAGACAATGCTTCTCAGCAAGACAGTTCTTACCAGGTGTGTTTCTATAGTGGACAGGGCAGCTTTAAACACCTCATCAGTGATTGGGCACACACCTCACTTAAATTGTTTGGTAAAAATTGGTTTCAATTGCTCTTTAAGTCTCCTTAAGCAGAGTGTTCACTTATTTTCCCCCCTTCTGTCATTGTTTGCATGCTATGCTCATTAAAATATGAAAACCTATAAATGTTTGGGTGCTTTTAGTTAAAGCAGACACTGTATTTTCATCTGTGTGATTTTGACAAAGATCAGATCACATTTGGCAGTGATTTTATAAAGGATCAGACACTTTTTCATACCACAGTATGGGACAGAAATGAAATAAATTTAAACCATCTAGTGTGCACCAGAAAAAAATCTGGTAAACATTAGCATTATAGAGTATGTTAGCTAGCGGACATTTTCTATGTGAGCTAGCAAATTGTTCTTTTGTGAGATTATTTATTTATTGTTTGATATCATTTAAAGCCAAACTCAGGTGCGCCAGTGGTTTTGGCAGGCTAAAAATGATAACAAGCCTCAAATGATATTTAAAAAAAAAAAAAAAAAAAAAAAAAAAAAAGTATCTATGTCCAACAAAACAAAAATTGGCTAACTTGCATCACAAAAGTCCAGTGGCTTAAATGCTAAGATGGTTTGAATTTATTTTATTTCTGTTGCTTTAGGGCTTCCGAATTCATGATTTTTTTCTAAGATCAAGTAAAACACCACATTAAATTTTCGGTCATGTCCTTTCTTTGTCTTTATTCATAATACTTTGTAGCCCCCTTGTGGTGCTGAAGTGTAACTAGTTTGTTAGGCTCGTTCAACAGATGTTATCACATGACTACCTGAGCTCCTTGCAAACACGGAGTGCAATAGTCATGCTTGCCTCTCCTCTAGAATTGCAATTATATCATATTGGCAACACTGAGCTCATGTGGTTTCACGATTGTTTCATTTCAAAGGTTAAAAAGGTTTCAAGTACTTTACTGAATTATAATAGGTTTGGAGCCAATGGTTTGTTACACAATCCCTGATTTACAGAAATAATACAAATGCATAAGGAAAAGAATGATTCACATGTAGCCATATTTTATCGCAAGTCCATCTGTCTCTGCCTCGCAGGCCAGCGTTTGGCGCAGCTGGTGTTCCGCTCAGAAAGCTCAGCCAGTCTGTGGAGCCTGAAAGCCATCCACGCCATGTGCGAGATGGAACAATCCAGGGTATGATCTGATCTATACTTGCGTCTCTATTTCACATTTTGTCTTTACACATCAAATTTCTCCTCAATCATAATCCAATTTTGACAAGCCATGTTGAAATACTCAGAAACATTGGCTCAAATGAATTAGATAATTATTTGTGTACGGTTTTGAAAAACATCTCCCTTGTTTGTCTCAGATACGCTCCCAGGCTCTGTTCCAGGACGTGTGCCAGCAGCATGTGAGAGGCGAGGCCAAGTCGGCATCCAGAAGCGGCTGCTGTCCCAGCTGGTCTCTGGGAAATTACTTGGCCGCCCTCACTAATGCCTCCAGTTGCGCCGGCCTAACCTCACAACAGGTAGCGGACATATACCTGCCAACAAACGGGATCCAAAAGGTCCTTTTGCAGCTAATCTTTAAGGCTGCAGATATCGAATATTTTAGTAATCGAGTGTTCTATTGAAAATTCCATTGATTAATCAAGTAATTGGATAAAACTTTTTTTTTTTCGGTAAAGAGCGATTTTAAATATATTGTACATGAGAAAACAAGACATGTCACCTAATATTGAACCATTTTTAAATTATCAATGTCTTTTAGAGGTACATTGTTGAAAACAGCCAAGAATTACATCACAGATATGACTAGAACCCCCCCCCCCCAACAAATTCGATGCTTTCACTCAAAAAACTTATCAAAAATAATCTTATTTCTTTAAAAATGTCATTCCGCTTTTTGCTGCCTAAACTCGCGAAGTAAAATTCCACGATGTGCTGCTTTTGGATGCGATTTCCATTCAAATGGAAACAAGGGGAGTGAAGTGAGTGGTCAAGGTGGAATTATTATTTTTAGTGAATAAATGTGCACAAGTGGAAGCTTCTCCCCCCTTTTTGGTCCCTGTATGCACATACCCTACCTACCACGTGTTACAACTGGCGCCTGAACATTTTTCCTGGATCCTCAGTCAAGTAAGGGATCCGTCTATTTTCTGGATCCGACGGTCCCACCGCGTCTGCAATATTAAAACCTGCAAAGACAATCCTTGGTTAAGTGTGATTCATTTCTCATCGAGCTATCGAGTTGACACTTGTCTTGGAGTTCAAAATTGAATTTCCCTGACTCTAACATTTAATGTATTTTTTTTTCACTTTAGGTCTCGGAGGCACTTAACCTTCTCCGAAAGTGTGCACCTTACTACCATGATGGACATTTAGTGGAGAGCTGTTTCCAGAGACCCAAATACGGCAGCTGCACAATTGTCCCGTCACGATGCAAACAGTCCCGCATCGTGTTCCAAATCTTACACTTCCTGGTTGATAAAGATTTCCTTAGCCCGCAGACGGCCGAGTACCAGATCCCGACTCTCAAGTACAGTCTTCTGTTTCTACCGGTGGATAAGGGAGAACGCATGATGGAGATCTACATGAGGAGTCTGAAGGGAAGAGATCTGACGTATAATAATACGACAATCACTGGAATGGACCTCGGGATCAAGCAGATGCTATTCAAGTATTATCTAGCAAGAGACTCAGTGTTCCCCGTCCTTGCAATCATTTCTCTTCTTATCACAATGGCTCTCTATCTTCATTCTCTTTTCATGGTGGCATTATCTGTGTTAGCAATCAGCGGGTCCCTCCTCACTTCCTATTTCCTTTATAAAGTAGCATTTCGCCTTACTTTCTTCCCGCTGGTTAACCTCTCAGCAGCGCTTATTCTAGTAGGAACTTGCTCCAATCAAGTTTTTATCTTTGCAGACTACTGGAATATGCAGCTGTCCCAGAAGCCCACAGCATCCCTGGAGAAAAGAGTACACAGGGTTTTGCAGGAAATGGGTTATTTGATTTTAGCTTCAGGGTTGACCTCGAGCGCGGCGTTTTGCTCCGGTTATCTGAGCAGCATCACGGCTATCAGATGTTTCGCCGTTTATCTCGGAACTGCCTCGTTTATCGGTTCCCTCTTGGCGCTCGTGTGGCTGCCCTGCGCTTTCATCTTGCGTGAGCGTTACACGGAAGCGTCCGCTGCGCCGCGGGGATGGAAGCCCTGCTGTGCTAAAAACTCCAGCGGCTTCTGGGAGGAGAGCTCACGCAAGAGGTGCCTTTTTACATTCGGTCAGAAGCTGAGAGAACTCAAACGAGGTCTTGCCAACACGTCAAATTTAGTGTTCCTCAAAATCCTGCCTTGTGCGGTGGTGAAGTTCCGGTACATCTGGGTGTGCTGGTTCGCGGTGCTGGCCGCAGGCGGCACGTACATGTCCTGCTTCGATCCCGGGATGAAGCTGCCTGCTCTAGAGAGTGGCATCACTCAGCTTTTCCGCTCCAGTCACCCGTTTGAGAGATACGATGCCGAATATCGTCACATGTTCATGTTTGAGAGAGAGCTGAACGGAGAAGACAGGCCGGTGACGCTGACACTCGTTTGGGGCGTCAAACCGACGGATAACGGAAATCACTTCAACCCAAAAAGCAACGGCTCGTTGGTTCTCGATCCTGACTTTACGATGAGTCAACCCAGTGCTCAAGTCTGGTTGAGGGACTTGTGCGGACATGTGCAAAACCAAAGTTTTTACTCTTCTCCGCCTGAAGACAAAGATACAACATTAGATATCTGTATTATTCGGCGGCTATTACAGTGGATCTCTCTCAGAAGGTGCTCTGAGAGCAATGACGAACTCGGTATTTGTTGCAATAACGTCACTTTTCCCTTCCATCCTCGTGTTTTCGAGAACTGCCTGAGCACGATGTTGGCAGAGAGGTCCTCCGAGGGACATTCGCCACACGGCGGGGGCGTGTACTTCCAACCAGATGGCCGGATCGCTGCTCTCGTGCTGGCGTTCAAAACCACGTATCGCTACAGCTTCAACTTCAGCCAAACAAATGTTTTCTACAGAGAAACCCTGGCGTGGTTCAACAAAGAAATATCAGGAGCTCCGCCAGGTTTGCGAAACGGCTGGTTCATCAGTCAGCTGTCTCTTTACGACTTACAACAATCTTTGAGCTCAGAGATGTTGATAATCGCCGGGTCTTCCGTGTCGCTTACGTTTGTTTCGCTGCTTTTAACCACATGGAATATTCCGTTAAGTATGTACGGAACTGTGGCGGTAGGAGGTAGCCTATTCGTCACTGTCGGACTTCTCGTTCTGCTGGAGTGGCAGCTGAGTGGCATCGAGGCTCTCTTCATCTCATCTGCAGCCGGGTTATCTGTTGATTTTGTAGCCAACTATTGTATTTCTTACTGTTTAGCACCTCACTCTGACAAAATAGGGAAAGTAGCGCATTCCACCAAGAGGATGGGATGCCCTGTAGCAATAGTTTCTGGTGCATTTTTCTGCACCGGGATCATCATGCTGCCTTCGACGGTCTTGCTGTTCAGGAAATTGGGCATTTTCTTATTTTTGGTCAAATGCGTAGCGTGCGGGTTTGCCACCTTCTTTTTCCAGTCACTGTGCTGCTTTTTTGGTCCTCGGAAAAACTGCGGGAGGTTTCCCCTTCCGTGTTTGTCAGACCCGTCGGACGGCGTGCTGTCATCTTGCTCAGGAGGAGAACCGGGCTTGTCCTCTACTAACGGGGCAGGAGCGAAGAAGTCTTATGACAAAAATGCAGGTGGTTACCTTTACCCAAACCAACAAAAACAGAAGGGAACAGGAGGTTCGGTCAGGGGGACGGAGCAGTACGAGCTGCAGCCTTTGGCCTGTCGACTGAGTGACAGTTTTGAAAACAGCACCTGTACTAGTAAGCTGTCCAATAGGCCGTCTGTGCTGTCTGATGAGATCGAGTACTGCGGGAGGGACACGTTCTCGGACGGTGAAAGTGGAGAGATGTGCAGTCGCCAAGCGCCTCACGCGCTACAGACCTCGTCTCCGTACAAAGAGAACCCGACGCGATCTGACATGGTCATTGGCAAGAGGCTGTGTAAAACCTGCCAGGATCGTTCAAATACCCTGCAGCAGTGGACCGATAAAACATTTTCAACATCCTCCAGTATGGATGAAATTATAACAAACACAGATGAGGCCACAGGCCAGCCATGTTTGTGCACAGAGGCGCAAACCAAAGAGGAACGACTTCTTCGGCCATCCTCGCAGTCTGTGAGCTCCTGCGAGTTTCTAGATGACTCTAACGAAACGTGTTTGAGCGACATTGAACCCGGGCCTTCCAGTGGGCAGCAAAGCGACACTGACACTCAGTTGCAGCCCGGGCACCTGAACGGTAAAAGAGACACTCTGCGTCTCTCGCTCAGAGAGACTGTTTATGATGTGTGCGGTAAAGGTCATAGCAGCCAGACTGAGGAAATGGTCATTTTACCAAACAGTAAGCCAGATCTACCAGATGTTTGGATCAAGAGAGCTGGACAAGGAGATGATATTCTTTAATTGACAGTCTACTAACAAATACATGAATCTTAACTCCTTTGCTGCCGTTGACAGTGATATCTGTCAAATCCATTTGAACTGGGAGGGCTGGCAGTGAACGATCATATTTCGGTTCACTGACGGCCATCGATGTCCTGAGATCCGCGTATTGTGACTTTTTACAAGTGACGGTACTTGATCACACTACAGTTGATCATACATTTAATTTACTAGTACATTGACGGCAATAGACGTCAAGTCCATTCCAGGATGTCTTTTGCCATCTTGGCTCTGTTTTTAGGAAACATGGTGTTTTATTTCATTTGTATGCCGATGACTGTCAGATCTATTTTCCAATGGCGCAAAATCACACTTTCTCTCAACTTACTGAATGCCTCAACGATATAAAGTCGTGGCTCTCATGTAATTTTTTAAGTTTGAATGACAGCAAGTCTGAAGTCATGGTGTTCAAACCAAGTAGCCAGGCCTCCCTGAACGTTGACCTCGGTTCTCTGTCTCCGTTTCTTAAGAATTATGTCAAAAATCTAGGGGTCCAATTTGATTCTGATTTTAAATTTGAGAAGCAGATTTCTTGTGTTGTACGGGACTGTTTTTATCAGCTTTGCCAGATTGCTAAGGTGAAATCTATTGTTTCGCGCTCTGATATGGAAAAATTGATTCATGCTTTTGTCATAACTCGGCTGGATTACGGTAATTCTTTGTATGCAGGTGTCGGTCAGGCGGCACTGGCCCGTCTGCAACTTGTACAAAACTCTGCTGCTCGACTCCTAACCAGAACCCGCAGGCGCGAACATATCACCCCGATTTTAGCATCTCTTCACTGGCTCTCGGTACATTACCGAATACATTTTAAGATATTATTATTTGTTTTTAAATGTTTGCATAATCTTGCGCCGCCATATCTGTCAGAACTGCTTCAGCCTTACAGTCCAACCAGAACCCTCAGATCAGCTGACCACCTGCTTCTAGTAGTCCCAAGATCAAGGCTGAAGCTTAGGGGTGACCGGGCATTTGCGGTGATGGCGCCCAGGCTGTGGAACCAATTACCACTTACTATTAGACAGGCCCCCTCACTTACGGATTTTAAATCACGCCTTAAAACATTTTATTTTTCTTCAGCTTTTAATGTGCAATGACAGTTTATGACCTCGTCTTTTATTTATTTTATTTTGTGTTTGTTTTATCTTTCAAAGTTGACTTATTTTGCTGTGTTATGCTATGTAAAGCACTTTGGTCTCCTTGGCGGATTTTTAAATGTGCTACACAAATAAAGTTGATTGACTGATTGATTGATCGGTGGAACTGAACCATGATCGTTCACTGCAAGCACTTTCAGTTCAACTGGATTGGATGTCTATCACTACCAATGGAAGTTCATAAAAGATTCAATCAGATGTCTGATCGACTTCAATGTCGTCAAGTACTGCCACAATATGCAGAGAACAACATAGCTAAGTTACCAACTATATAAAGTGACAAAGAGTAAGACAATAAAACTCATAGTCTTACATTAAAGGGATCAACAGATTGAAAGACATGTATTTCCTAAAAGATAAATGTTAGTACGAGAAATACTAATTTGATATTAAAACCCCCCCTTAATGTTTTTGTTTTAATAAAGTTTGTAAAATTATTTTAACTAGTAGGTCGCCAATGTTGTTGACGTCGCACGTTGGTGACGTCACATGAACACGCAGCCGGACTTCCACAGTGTCACTCTTTAACTACATAAACATGTCGTCGGTTTTGCCCATCACAAAAGCTAAATGAACACAAAAGACGTGATGAGAGGAGTAGCATACACGTGTCAAGTTCACTAGTGACAGCTAGCACTCTCCTGCTTTAGTGACGGAGGAGGAGAGTGTTTGATGTCAAAAAATGTTTGCAGATCTTCACGGTAAACTATTGTGTGATCCAACTTATTCCAATATTATTATGGAAATAGTTAGCATCCAGAGCTGTTGTGTGCTTTACATATAGTTAGGGTATACAGTGAAACACAGCAGTTTGATAATATTTTTGCCTCTACTGAGATGTCTAACTCATTCACTCCCAGCCATTATCACCGGTGCCACCCCCTTCGTTCCCGGCCGTTTTACTGGATTTTGACCGATTTTGCAAGGCCCACAGAAAATTCGGTTCTATTGCTATATAAACACGGAACCCCACCAAAAGAAAGTTTAGACTCTCTTCTTTCAGCAGGAAAAAAAAGTTCATATCTTTTTCCATTCTTTGGAAATCAGTATTAGAAAAAAGCTTGGTTTGAGCAATTTTCTAATCTCTGATGAAAGAACAGAAATTGAGCTTTTTGTGAAGCATACATTTCAAACATAACTTTGACTTTAACATAGCTTTTTTTTTGCCTTAGTTACAGCCCAAACATTTGAATATTTTCCTTTTACAAAATAACAAGACAAATAGAGCTTTTGATAGCAAAGTAACAATTTATTTACACATAACAGAGATGACGCTGTTGTGGCCGCGACAGCCGAGTAAACATTTCCCTCATCGCCGCCTGTCTCATAAAGATGGATTTTTTTGAGTCTCTGCGGGGACTTCTCGGCGAGCAGCACGGACTCAAAGGCATCGTCCGTTGCACTGGTGGTCCCGGGTGTTCTGCTCAGTCGTCCAGCGCCTGGCATCCCGGGCATCCTCTAGGTTGTTCTGCTCGGTCGTCCGCCTCCTGGACGTCCATTCGGTCATCTTCTGCCGGCGACCCGGCCATTCGTTGCCGTTAAATCGGGTCTTACCAAATGCGCTACTGCTCTCCAGTGGCCAGTTTTATCGCTTTAAAATGAATTTTCAGCTTTGTGCTTTGGAGCTAAATTGAATCAGAACCCAGAGATGTCTCTTGTTAAAAAAAAAAAAAAAAAAAAAAACGTAAAAGATGTATACATCTTTGGGACACTGAAACAATTAAAAATAGAACGTATCTATATGTTTTTGGCAGCAAATAAGTACAAATACAGTACACTGCACAACAGTCCTTTTCAGATCTCAATGTGCAAAATAAGGCGTCATTATAATCTGTTGGGCAGAAAATAATATACGAATAGCCAGCAACCAAACTAAGTTTAAAACTTTTATTCGTTTTCCGTGTCGCTTATTCACTGGGAAGCAAGCTTAGGCAGCAACATGTAATAAACTGAGAACACAGGCAGGATGATCATCGACGTGGAGAGCGCTTTTACGTGACGAAAATAAGGTAAGCCGTCATTAGGCGTCTCAGTAGAGGCAAACTATAAACGTTTTCGAGAGTGCTAGCTGTCACTAGCGAACTTAACACATGTATGCTACTCCTCTCATCCAGTCTTTTGTGTTAATTTATCTTTTGCTGCTCGTTTTGTGAAATATCGACAGGGCTGTCCTTCTCATTAATATTCCGCTCGGGTTCAAATTAGAAGGGCAGAACTGACGACATGTTTATGTAGTTAAAGAGTGACACTGTGGAAGTCCAGCAGCGTGTCCGTGTGACGTCACCGCCCTGCGACGTCAACAACAATGGCGACTTACTCGTTAATTGTTTTGGTTTAAAATTTTACAAATTTTATTAAAACGAAAACATTAAGAGGGGTTTTATTATCAAATTATTAGAATTTGTACTAACATCTATCACTTAACAATTACATGTCTTTGTACCCGTGGATCCCTTTAAGGTTAAAACATCAGATTACTTTGCCAAAATTGTCAACACAAAAGATTAAGAGCGATTCAAGCTAGCAAATAACGGTGATGGTCCTAAAGCATTAGAGTTCTGTTTGAGCAATATTTTCCCCTATTGGCCGATTAAGCTATTCGTTAAGTGTCCCTCAGTTATAGTGTCAAGATTTGTAAGCAAACTCAATTAAGTTTATCCTGTGCCATTAACTGAAAGTTTAAAGTATGTGTGGGTTTCAGTGCATCATAATCCAGTAAGTGTGTTTCAGGTTTTGACCTGCTGTTTAGAAAAATGAGGCATTTCATAGTATCAATTTTGTATTTCAGTACAAACCAGACAGGAACAAGTTGTGCCAAATGTTTTGACTTGTATGCAAAAAATAAAATCCTGTTGTGTGCGTGTTTCTGTGAAAAACGTAAATGGAACTGTTCATATAACTGTGGTGTCGAAGTATGAAACACGAAAGTGGCAAGTTTTAAAACGGTTGTTTCATAAGAACTGAAAAGCACTTTTTCAATGACTTGTAGAAATGAATCCTTTATTGCAGGCTTTTGAAGCGAAGAAAAATCCAAGACCATTTTCTTTACGTGACTCAAAGCTGTTAAATCTTCAAATAAGTTCTTATTAAACATTATTTTAATGCACACTGACTGAGTTTTTCTTTTGTTGACCAGCGCGAATTTGCCTCATATAATTAAACAAAAGATCAATTTTTTATCATAAACCCACTTTAAAGGTTTTATTGTGATCAGAAGTGGGTAGTAATGCGTTACATGTACTCCGTTACATTTACTCAAGTCACTTTTTGAGAAAAGTACTTTTAAGAGTAGTTTTACTAAGCTACACTTTTTACTTTTACTTTAGATTTCTGAAGAAAAAAACGCTACTCTTACTCCACTACTTTGGGCTACATAAGAGTCGTTACATTTTTCCTCGGAGGTATGATCCTTTAACTTTCAAAATAGTAATTATGAAGGAAATCTCCACGATTCAAACTAAGAACTATTTTCTCCACCAGAGGGCACTCATGCTGTTTGGGCGAATAATGGTTCATTTATGTATTTTTTTTTCTCCCTCATCGCAATAGCATACCGCATGAATGCTATTTTTAGACTGTGACGTCGCCATCGTAAAACGGAAGTGGGACATTATTAACACACCCTCGCATACAATCCATGTTATTTCTGCTCGTTTTCTCCGGTAATCTTTAAAAAAAAAAAAAAAAAAACATGCCGATCAAACACTGCTGCTATGGAACTTGTACAAATGACTCGACATTACGACATATGAAGGTTATTTTCTTCATACGCGTCCAAAAGACCAGTTTAATGCCAGCAAGGTGAAGCCATTCACATCTCATATGCAGTGTTCTGTCCCTTAAACTTAAGTTGACTATCTTTAAGATTTGCAGGCATGAAAATCTCTCACCTTTCGGCAAAATTCGCCGTTTTGAAGTCAAAAAGGGTGACCTACGTGAATTGTGTTGATCTGAGGAGAATTTTTTTAAGGGGAGGGGTCGGGAGATTTTTTTTAATGTCGGACGCTTGGTATGCAAGTGGGGAAAGCGGTACAAAGCCAAAAAAGTGCACCAGAGTGGCCAAAACATTGACTTATTTCAACGAAACAAAGGAGGGTTCACTGTTTTCCTGTCTCTTCAATGCCAAGCTTGGCTGCACGTTGGCCGTGAATGAACACCTAAAGCGCCATCACCCAGTTTGTAAGTCCATCTAACTAATAACGACATGTTTAATTGAAGTTGCTAAGCCTTTGGTGATATGCAATGAGTCAATTTATCGCACAGTAAATAAAAATGAAGGCGGTAATTTTCACGGCTGCGTTTTATCGTCGCGTGCATACATTTGTGCGTGCGTGGACACGTGCGTTTTGATGGCATATGAGACTCAAGTTCCTTTCACAGAAGTTTATTGGTTATCAACACGCCGTAGAATTAAAGTTCAAAGATACAAAATAAGGAAACACATGTAGTATATTAAACACTGTAAACGTTAGCATTGCTACATTGAGGCTAATGGGGGAAAAAAGACAACCTCCTTTAGCCTGCTATAAAACATTGGCAGTCTTATCCAAAACGCAAACTTGCGGTTAAAAGGTGACACTTCAAACGTGAAAATCGCAGGCTAACAGCATTTGCAAATGAAAAAAACGATTACTGACTTTTGCGGAGTGTAAAGCGGTGAGCCATTTAGCGAACATACGTCCGGTAAACATTTCAAAATAAAAGCACTTCATGTTCGTCATATAAATACGATTTCTGGAGTTAATCCCACATACTTTACTTCAGACTTCAGATTCTACACTAAGAATAGCTTTAAAAGGACACCCTTTATGAAAAATCTGATTGGCAATGAGTACTATAATACTATTATATATAGTAGTATACTATAATATTAATGCTAGATATTTTTATAAGAATTGTTTTCAATACTGTTGGAAAGGCGAAGTCAGTGTTCTGAATCTGTTTAGGTTCCATCATTTTGCACTAGTTAATCCTATTGGCATTTGACCTCATTGTTTATTCGTGATTTGTTATTTACGTGTTATTGGTACTTTGATGAAGAATTTAAGTGTTACAATATGTTTTTGTGAATTAATAAGCGTCATCAAAAATTTTATTGCTAAATTAGCGAGAAAAAAAAAAGGGCAAAAATAGTCGGCTGACTAACCGGTAGAAAATTAGTCATTTGGGACAGCCCTAGTTGTACAGTGTACCGGTGTTCTGCCAAAATCTCCTACATCGGCGAAACGTCCTACATTAGTCAAATTTGACACCTTAAGTACTACTGTGCGCTCTAAACTTGTTGTGTTTAGATGCATACAGGAATAACGTACTAAAAAAATGCCTGCAGAAAGTATTTAAATATCAAAAGGACGGTTTAAATACGCTACGTGACTAATGTGGTCAACTGCTTCAAAGCTAACACAAAAAAACACAACGGTTAAAAATATGAGATGGTAGTACATGCAAAAAGTATCTTTGAGGCAGTGAAAAGGTTCTAAATAACTAAATCAAAACCAAAATAGTGAGTACTCGCCGCTTCTAACCGATGTGCGCATGCGTGTGGATGCATGCGCAAGCGCGCTTAGCATTGTGTAGGACGTTTCCCCGCGTAGTAAGGAATGACCGAACACCGGAACATATTTCCTCCACACCTTCTCACCTTTTTAACCCCGGACCCATTTTCATGCCTGGATTTGATTTCTTTCTGGGATTTTAAATTGTTCATCCGTCCACCGGATGTCGCTATAGACCCTACTCACCTACGTCACAAAATGACGTGTCGCTGTATCCGGCCGCCATATTGTCCGTATTTTTTAGACCTATTCTCATTGTTTTCAATTAGTCGTGCAAGTTATAGAGCAATTCATGGAAGCCCCGGTGTTATCTGACGCCGTAAACTCATTGGATGCGTTGCATAAAAGGCGTTATGTGGAAAAGCTTCAGTTTATCCATTCGCCAGATCCATATTTGATGCCTAAATCGATGTTTTTCGACCCGCTGTCTTCGCCGTCTTTGCCTGACCCTGATATTTACAACTATCTTGTCCACACAAAATCAGCCTATTCTCACGAAAGTTTGAAAAACTTTAAGAGTTTGGAGGCTTACAAATGCTACGTTGCTGGTTGGGTGAAACAGGTCCTCGTACACGAAAATTCGGCAGGAATCTTGTGCTCGGGAAGGTGAGTTACGAAATTTTCAATTCAAAATCTTTTGTTCTTGCTAACATCCACTGTCAAGTCTAATGTATTTCATGTCATTTGTCAATGGAGCTAGGGCTTTTAATGTTTATATGGTTTAGCGATAGCACTCTCACTACATGCATATATAATATGTAATAAATATGAAGTGCGATAGCACTACTCCAGATTGTCCCTAGTTGAATTTATTTTTTGGCTTTTGACCTCAATAGTGAAATTGTAAATTAATTGTATGACAACTGTCTTATTATCCCCTTATAATTATATATTTTCAGGTAGTTCATTCACAACGTCTGAGTGTATGTTGTCGGCGATTAGCCTAGCAATGATCTTAATTGTGGTTGTCAGCCCTAAACCCTCTAAATATATATTAAATGCATCTTACCAGATATAAAATGACTACTACATAATCCGTGGTAGTCGTTTGGAGCCCAGTTTTCTCGTCGAATTGCAGCAGTCAATCTCGCTCTCCTCTCCGGGTCTCTCGGAATACGGTAAAACCTCAAGTCTCTCCGTCTATCTTCTCTGTTTTTGCAACCGACCGCCACACACGACTTCACCATTTTGATTATTAATGTTGACGAGCAGAAAAACACGCCATAATAGGAGGAATTTACGAAGCGCTAATGCATTAACATGACGAGTATACGGACAACATGGCGCGGGGGCGTGGCTGTGACGTCACGTGAGTAGGGTCTATTGTAACTCTGGACTGTAAAGTTTTTCTTTGGTTTCACTATGTGCGCTTGGCTTCCCCTAGTGGTGAGTTGCTGTAAGCAGCAGGCGAAAAGAACAAGTTAGAAAAGAGGCCTTGAGGTGTTCAGTCGTTACACACCTCCCTTCTGCACCACACATCGTTGGGAACCCTTGACAAAACAAAATCTAAGTTTGCACGTTTTATCAATGGGTCTGATGTCATTTCAGTTTATCTATTCTGTTATTTTTATGTCATTTATGTGGCACGAAGCAACACGTTTTGTGCTAAGCTAAATTAGCCACTTCATTTTATTTGCTCATAATTTAGCCAGTTTTTCTGTTGTTTTACTGTAACACGTTGTTGTTGAATGGAACCATTTGTGTATAACATTGGTGTTTTTTGTATGTTTGCAGTTTTACAAAACAATGAAAGTAAAGTTCAATAAAAGAAAACAAATGAAACGGTAGAAAAAGACCAAGTCTGCTGTCTCTGTTTGGAACTCCATTTCTTAGGTGTTTAGCTCGCTGTCAAGGTTGAGTAGCCATACGCTCAACTGAGGGCAGAAGATGCGGTAAACGTTTTGTTGCGGGCCATGGTCCTACAGAGGACGAAGAGGTAAGCCATTTTGATATTTTTACTTATTTTTTAGCGTGGCGCTTTGCCATTCTGCTTCTGTCCTATGACCTGAAAAAAATTAAAATGGTATCTGACAGCCACTGTTACGTTTTCTGTTGTAAAAAAAAAACTTTAGTCAGGGGGAAGTGTAAATAAATTATAGTATTAAGATTTGTTGTTAATGAAAAAATTAAGAGTTCGTTGGCTGTCACTGAGTAGCATTTGCGATCGCTACACAAAAATAGTAATGTAAATTGCCCCCAAAAATGGTTAGAGACGTAGGAAAACCAGAGGATATAATATATAAGATAGACAGGGCATATGGTGGTAAAGGATAGATTTTTGAAACAGGAGAATCTCATTGTCAGTGGCGTAGGGCAATGCTCACAAGAAAAAGGTGTCGATAAAAAAGCTAACTCTGGATCAGGTCGACTCTTTTCCCGCCCTCGACACTCAAACCATCTCTTTAACTGAACATTTGTATGTTCTTCCACATCTTTACCAGTGAATTAGGCACCAGGGACATCATTTTCAGTCAGAGTTGGTAGGTTTAGCTCAGTAAGCATCTCGTTTGTGCACCATTTCCATTCATTTATTATTTGGGACAAACGGGAGGTTGACCCGCCAACAACAATTTCTCACGTCATGAATATTAATGGGCAAAAGTGACGTGTTGCTTGCAGTACGCCATTCAATTATTATTTTTTCCCTTGTATTTCTTTGGCTTAATGTGATTATGTAATGGGTTATTGCATATTGCTATTACAACAACAGTTCATATAACTGTGCTTAGGAAAAAAAATACCACTGTTCAAAAAAAAAAAAAAAAAAAAAAAAAAAAAAAATTAACACAAATATAAGCAGTTACTCAAAATGTTACAGTGTATCACAAAAGCGAGTACAGCCCTCGCATTTCTGCAGATATTTAAGTATATCTTTTCATGGGACAACATGACACTTTGACACGATAAAAAGTAGTCTATGTGCAGCTTATATAATACAGTTCATTTATTTTCCCCTCAAAATATAGCCATTAATATCTAAACCCCTGGCAACAAGAGTGAGTACACCCCTTTGAAAAAATATCCATCCCTAAATGTCCAAATTGAGTACTGCTTGTCATTTTCCCTCCAAAATGTCATGTGACTCGTTACAGGAGTGCTGTCAGCATTGCTGCAGAGATTAAAGAGGTGGGTGGGGGTTGTTTCAGCTTGTTAGTGCTCAGACCATACGGCGCACTCTACATCAAATTGGTGTGCATGGCTGTCACCCCAGGAGGAAGCCTCTTCTGAAGATGGTACACAAGAAAGCCCGCAAACAGTTTGCTGAAGACATGTCAACAAAGCACATGGATTACTGGACCTATGTCCTATGGTCTGATGAGACGGGCTTGCTTTCTTGTGTACTAGTTAATGCTATCAGCATTTGACCTCATTGTCTATTTATGATTTATTATTGTTATTTATATGTTTATTTGTACTTTAATAAAGAATTTAAGTGTTCAAAATGTTTTAGTGAATTAATAAGCGTCAACAAAAATGTCATTGCTAAATTACTAAAAAAAAAAAAAAAAAAAAAAAAAGTTATTAGTCGATTCACCGTAAAAATAGTCGGCTGACTAATCGGGAGAAAATTTGTCATTTGTGACAGCCCTACTTCATTTTACCTTTTAAATCAATGTTTCGTCCTTGTAGATTCTTTGTGATCCATATAAACTCAATGGCGTTTCACAGAGGGATACACTCCTATTGACAAACCCAGAAAAGGGTATGACATTATGTGAATAAGGCCTATATGCAGCTAAACATGTTCTTGAACATGAAGTTCAATGGGAAAACTCTTATTTTCAATGTTCATTATTGCTATTGATGCACCTACCATAAAAAAAATCCAAAACAAATGAATATTTTATCTTTTCCCCAATTTTTCCCCTTCAAAATCCTCTTAATATGTAAAGCAATATCAGCGGAGTCAGTCCACTTCTAACCAGTCATCTTTGGCCCACTCGGGTAACTGTGTTGAATATTCAAAGTCTGGACCCTTGTATCGTAAGGCATGCAGGTACATGATAAGTTCCTTTTCAGTGGGGTCAGCCCGTATAAGTTTGCACTCACTACACAAGGGGTCTTTTGGAAACTGCTTTTGATTTCTCTGCGATTTATCATCTGGTAGAGGGTCTTGAGATTCTTCAGGTAAGGTATTGTCACTGCTAACGTTAACGGTAAGCGATGTTAGGTCACCACATTGAGACTGGCGAGTCCCTCCAATTTTGCTGGCTTCACACGATCCATCTGGATGATCTTTTAGTCCATCTTGAGATAAAACCGTCCCGTTGTCAGAAACCTCCAGCAAATGGAGGCTCTCCTGATTCCGATGTTCCTCCACCAGAGCCTTGAGTAGCTCCTCGTCACTCTTTCCTACCAAACCCCCCTTCCCTCTGTGAGGACCCCAGGCGTCAGCTCCGTAGATGGGATCGTTGAGGATGGGGAAGCCCAGGTACTGGAGGTGCACCCTAATCTGATGCGTACGGCCCGTCAGTGGCAAACAGCGCACCACGCTGGTCTTGCCGTTAAAGCTAAGTCTCTGGAACACGGTCCGACACTCCTTCCCCTTGGGGTCGACGCGGCACAACCCGATTTTAAAGGACACGACCAGGATGGGCTCCTCGCAGATCAACTCACCTTCCGGAAACTCACCTTCTACTCGGCACACGTACTCCTTTTCAAGCTGTTGGGACAAATTTCAAGATCTAAATAGTCTGTCGTCCACAAAGGAAAAGAAACAAACCATAAAGAAAGAACCTACCTTCCTGTCTCTCACCAGCTGGTCCAGTTTCTTGGAAATCTCCAGAGTTCTGGCAAAGAGCAGCACTCCCGAAGTGAGTCTGTCCAATCTGTGGACCGTGTGCAGCTTAGAGATGCCCAGTTCTTTCCCCAGGATGAAAATCACTGTGTTGTGTCGGAAACGGCCGCAAGGGTGGACCGGGATGGAGGCGGGCTTGTCCACCACTACGACTTCGCCGTCGTCCACCAGGACCTCCAGAGGCTTGCCGACGACAGGGGGCTCGTGACGGTGGACGGTATTCTTCATGTGGTCGTTGTTCTGTGTTGGTAAGATGATGAAGAATCAGGTAACAGAGTACGTGTTTTTGTAGTTAGTCAAAGAGGGAAATTGACTTTGAAAACAGTGATTGACCGCTATTGCTCATTCGATCGCTTCAAGCCCCTCACAGTTAAAATGGATTGGACGTCTTTTGCTGTCAATGTCAGGCAAAGAGTTAAATAATGTGAAGTCACCAGAGATTAAAAAAAAAAAAAAATCCAAGAGCGAAATACACACGAGCCACACTTTTTTTCCCCCAATGTATAGATTTTTTTTAAATACATTTTGTTTAAGTTTAATTTTTTTAAAATTTCGAATCATTTCTACATTTTCATTTCGAATAACTTATGTTCTATTACTCATGGATTTTTTTGAATTTGTGTATTTTAGGGGTGCAGCTGTCAAATATTTTCTAGTCGATTAATTGATGGACAAGTTAGTTCGAATAATCGAGTAATCGGATAAGGAACATGAAAAATTAAAATACCCGAGCCTAAAACAGTCTAAAAATATTTTTTAAATGAGAATACATGTACAACAAAAGAACAATTGGCTAACTTACACAGAAAAAGTCCGCTAGCTTAAATGCTATAAAATGCAAAAGTTTTTTTTTTTCTTCTTCCCAATGCTCTTAACAAATGGTTCAGACACATATTCCCACAAAAAATGGACAAATACCTTAAAACTAAATCATGAATGCATTAAAAAACATTAGCTCAAACAAAAACTTGGCTAATGTTGGTCTTAACAGGGAGCAGCTGGTTTCAGCCATGAGAAATGAGTTGATATCATATTCATTGTTGCCACCCAAATCAATAAAACTACATGCAAACACTTTCAAAATAAACCAATACAACACCACTTCAACTAAACGAATACTCGAAGCAACAAAATTTAATTCGATTATTTTTTTCTAATGGAATACTAGAGTTAATCGATTAATCGTTGCAGCACTAGTGTATTTCCCCCCCCATTTTTTTTTTTTAACTCATCACTATTTAAAGCAACACTTGGTAACTTTTCAATTTTGGTCGATTTTAGCGCCGCCAGTGAACAAAAACGGTAGTGTTTTGCCTTAAAGAAGACTGCTTTTCCCATGAGGACCAGCGCACACCCGCACAGTGTCGTAAAATCATCAAACAAAAATCAATTTCCCGGTCGCCTGCAGATGGATTAACCCTTTAACACCGAACGTGTTGGCAGCGACGCGTTTACGCATATCGTCTTTGAAGCTTCATCACGCTGCCCCCCCCCTTAAAATCCGCTTATGAGTCTAAGCCTATAATTGGATGTCAAATAGGGGCCACAAAATATTAGCCCATGGGATCGCAACTTGGAGACCAATCTCCTGTATGAATGAGATAAAAACACTTAAGGGGAAAAAAATCATAATACTGTACATGTATGAAAAAGGTTAGATCCATTTGAACTCATTGACTGCCATTGACGGCAGTAGACGTCCAATCCAACACAAGGGAGGATTGCTGCCAACCTCTCCCAGTCAAAATGGTTCAGACGTCCGGCACCGGCAATGGCACTGAAAATGAGCATCCACAGCCAGTCTAAATGAATTGGTCGTCTGTCGTTGTCAATGACAGGCAAAGACTGGCAGTGAATTGCTCAACTCAAAGTGAGAAATCCACTTACATTGTATTAAGTACCCTGGAAACTGATGTACAAAACACATGTTTTGTCTCCATCGTTTCACAATTCTTAATTTTTTTCTTAAAACATTCAATTTTTTCGTGGACAAAATGGCACTGACCTTGAGTATTATAGACAAGTCATCCACTGGGCTCTCGTTCAAGCGGATGCGACCCTCTTTGACAGCCTTCTGGTAATACTCAATGGACTCCGATCTGAACTCACTCTCGAACACTTCCATAAGGCTCTTTCCGATCCAGCGACCTTTGCAGTAGGTCTTGAAGTCAAAATAATACGGATGCACTTTACGCAGGCCGTCCTCGAAGTAGTACGAGGTTTCGTCGAAGTGTTCCTGGCTGAAACTAACACCGGGGTTTCGCTTCTGCGGAGGAGGCACGTATCTCTCCCCGGCACGGAGCTTCTTTCTTCGGGGTCTTCTCTGGTTCTTACTGAAACCGCTCGCCTCATCGCTTTTCCGTTTGCCGGTTACTTTGGCTTCTTCCTCCGTGGTTCTTCCTGCCGACACCGGGTTTTCATCTTCTACCGGTGTGGCAGCTGCCTGCTCCATCGACGACACGCCACGAATTGGGACGTATTTCTGTGTAAACACGGAGGAAAGAGAACTCACTTCGGCGTTCAATCGTTGTTTCCTCTGTGCGCAGTCACCGGGTAACAAACTGTCACATTTATAATGGTTGCTACGACGAGGAAGAGCGCTTTTACAGAAATTAAATAATACACAACTGTATAGACCGTAAATAGCTTTGCGCACTAGATGCCTCGTAGCTCTAATGTTGAATAAAAATGAAATTTGTGGCGTTAATTTTACAAACCGAACGACCGTCAAGCACGCGTGCATTACTTGGGATCCCGAGAGGTCCTTCAAGAAGAGCAGGCGCACTTTTGTGACGTCATTGTTTAAATCTGAACGATTTTTTTTTGTTTTTAAATTATTATTTCAGAAGCACAAACAAACAATATGCCAAAAATGTCTGTACTTTTTAAAACACATTTGAACAGGTGAATATTGTAAAAACACAGAGTATAAAACTAATAAGTAGGGTGCAAACAAACAAAATAAATCGTACAGAAAATAATATATATATATATATATATATATATATATATATATATATATATATATATATATATATATATATATATATATACCTAAATGAAATACTGCTAGCCCCCCCCCCCCCCCCCCCAGTCATATTTTGAAAATTGATTGGAAAGTTTCCTCGCATTGTTGACCAAACGAAAAAAAATGTAGTTTGGTCGCAACAGTGTTCAGTAAGAGTTAAAAGTAAATTTAACCCTTTATAAGGCAAGAGACTATTTTTGGTCATTAAAAACTAAAATATTAGCAAATATTATTTATTAATCATTATTTTATTTTATTTTTTACATTTTTTGAATTAAGCTTTAAATACATTTATAAATTATTACAATGTTAATGAAAGCTACAATTTATTCAAATTAATAAAAACAGAAAGGCAATGTTAGGTAACACTCTTATTTTTTTCCCTATAGTCAGGGGTGCACATAATTTTTTTGCCCAGGTTCTCAGAGGACCTGGAGATGTGACTTGGTCCTCATTGAGCTTGAGAGCCGACCCGCCTGATGCGATAAATTTATGACAAGCTTTACTAAGAGCCAATTAACTTTAATTAATTATATTAACAATTAATGCTTGATTAACATCAACTGGCACAACAAAATTGCCATTACTTTGAAGGTAAATGTAAAGAAATAAAAAGCACCAATTCAAAATAAAGGGCATTATGCGGCTCCCACATTAACTCCAAGCCTTTTTAAAAGTGGGATGTCCTCCTCATAAGACCTCATTGAACGTGCATGTTTAGCTTTGTAAAATGCGAGCAAAAACACGTTTGTCAGTGTATGTCGCTGTCGCCTTTATTCCGCCACTTGTCCATAGGGCCAGTGGGGTCCTCCTGTTTGACATCGATAGTTTGCTTAATTGCCACATGCTCTGTTTTTTTCGTGCTTTTCAAAGTTTGGATGGCTGAAATTCTTTGACCCTACATAAAATGCGCTGCTCTTATCGGCGACATTGGGATTCTCACGGCACATTTTGTACCGTATTTCCGTGCGAGCATCATTTGCTTCTAGCAATGGTACCTACTACCTCCTGTAGCCACTTTTCAGCATAAGTCCTTTTTTTCGGTAGCTCCGGTGACGTCTCTGTCGTCTGTCTTTTGACGGGGGTGGGGGAACACGGAAGTAATTACTCAGTGTGGCCTGCCTCTTCGACATTTTGAGAAGTTATTTTCTCGTGTCCGCCGCAAATACAGTGGTCAGCCATCGGTACGCAAAAGCGTATGGAAGCCCTTGAGAGCCAGCGCGTTTGTCTACGTCCAGTACGCATGCGCGCATTCGGACCACTTATGTGCACCCCTGCCTATAGTACTACACTTATTGCAAGCTAATAATGGCAATAGACGTCCAATTCATTTAAAGTGGAATGACTGGCCATGAATGCTCATCTTTCAGTGCCACTGACATCGCTAGAAGTCCAGACTTCAGCCATTTTGAATGGGCTTCCCAGTCAAAATGGATTGGACGTCTAGTGCTGTCAATTGCAGCCAATGAGTTAAATTTATGACCTGTAAGGGTTAGAAAAAAAATGGTAAAAAAAAGTCATAATTTGTGCATGGAAGTGTTAATACATTTTGGTTTTCAATATTTTTTTTTTTTACAAGTATCACCTCAAAATAAACAAAAACCTCCTAAATATAAAATAAATAATGAATGCATAAACATAGTAGCTCAAACAAAATTATACCTTATGTTGGTCTTAACAGGAAGCAGCTGGATTCAGCTAAGTTAGACAAGTTATGGCATATACACTGTTGCCACCAGAGGGCAGTGTATCCACCCAAATCAATAAAACTATAACAGTTTCAAAACAAACCATTACATCGTCACTCTAATCAAACAAATCCTTGAAGCAGCAAAATTTGATTCGAAGCTTTTTTCTAATCAAATTACTCGAGTTAATTGATTAATCATTGCAGCACGAGTGTGTTTACGAATTTAATTCTAAATGTGTTCTTTGTATTGTTTTCAATGAACATTAGTATTTTTAAGTTGGTGTTAATTTCACACATTACCCGTTGTATTGCTATTACTCCGACGCGGACACAAAAATGTCAATGTATATACTATGTCACCAATACCACTGTATAATATTGCTGTATTTATAGTTTCAAAAGTACATTCAAGCATATCTTAAAAATTCATCAGCACCAGGGGCGGAGCTTAGGGGGGTGCAGTCGCACCCAGACCTGAAGGGGGCCCTGTTTGTGGCCGTAAAGGGGCTGTGGTTGGGCGAGGGGAGGCCCCTATGATGCGCGGAGCTGTAATATCGTGCTAAAATATCTCAAATTTTTAATTACCACCCCCCGCACACACACACAACAAATAATTTTCAACTAGCAAACTCCCCCCATCAGACTGTCCACTCAAGCGGCCCGTTTTTACTCACTGCATCAAGGCCCTGTTCACATTTGTTCCACCACTGATCAGCAGATCTTTAAATCCCAAACAGAAATCAAACTCTCAGCCATAGTGTAGCAATATTTAATCAATTGAATATACACATTTTCTCCCAACTTGTGAGATTAAAATATTCAGTTACAACAATGGTGAAATTGTACTAATGAAAAACAAAAGTCGCAAATTTCCCTTTTCATGAGCAGTAGTGAACTGGTTAAAAAAATCTTTCTCTCCCACTTATACCAATTCAACCCCAAAACATGGCACAAGTGCACACTTCATTTGTTATCCTGCTGTAGGAAGATAATGAGGTCTACAAAATGGAGCCTGATGCTCTTTGGGCATGTTGTTAGTTAAAAGTTCAGCAAGAAAAAGTCAGCATGAAGCTCTGTGGAAGCCAGCAAAGAACCTTAAGATGTTGGAGACATGCAGAGCCATCTCCACGCCAGGCCCATCGAAATCAGAGCTCGCCTCTGAGAAGACAAACAAAACAACACAATGAATTGACTCCTTAGCTAGAAAGTTTTGGAATTATTCACACAGATCACTGAACATTAGGAGTGGGAAGTAGGGAACCTCTGGGTACTTCACGATACCCAACGATGATCTTGCGATATGGCAAAACAACAATGATCGGTACATGGGTCAGGAAATCATTCATGGATATTCTACAAAACAACTAATAAACATTAAAAACAAGGTATTTTAATTCTTCTGGTGTGAATTGGAATGAGTTTATCACAAGTAGACGTGCGATCCATTTGAAGTGGGGTCATTCGCTGCCATCCCTCCCACTTTAAACGGATTGGGCGTCTATGGTTGCAGTTGCAGCCAATAACAGGCAGAGTTCATTTTGGGGCATTTTATGTCATTTCCTGTTGATTTTCGGTCTCTTAAACTTTTGGGGCATTTACAGGCCACTTTCTGGTGATTTTGGAGCATTTACAGATGCCTTCTTGTTGATTTTGGGTTACTGACAAGGAGGTGACTCAAGAATGTCCCTAAATGAGTGACTCAAAATCAACAGAAAGTAGCCTGTAAATGCCCTAAAATGAACAGGAAGTGACGTGTAAATCCCCACAAAAGACTGGCTGTGAATGCCACTGACGGTGCTAGACGTCCAATCCAGTCAAAATGAATTGGATACCAAACACTGTCAATGGCAGCCAGTAGGCTAATGTAGACACTGTTCTAATGGACGATTTTGGTACCAACCTGTTAATTCCTTTATATATATATGGCTGAAAACACGGACAAGACTGAAAAAGCAGTTTCTGCTCTTGCACTCCTCTTTAAGCCAAAACAACTGTTGTGCTGGATAGAACAATTTGTCTATATGCTGCCATAGTAGATTCATGGCGCATTAGGCCCCCAAACTATTTTTAATTTGTCCGTTTTACCCTGGAAACCCCCTTTCACAGACGTCGCGCAACCGCTTTTGTTTCAACCCAGCCATAAAAGGAAGGTAATTAATTATATTTTTTATTTAAAATGTTTGTCATTTTTAGCTTAGAATCATTAATTGATGTCTAATTTTTCATAAAAAAAAGACTTTAAAAAATTATTCACTTGCATATTTTAAACTTTTAAACAAATTACATCACAAAGAAAAATTTGGTGTCTGTAAATAAGTCACGCATATCTACCTAATAACTATGGCTTAATTTTATTTTATTTTTTTGTTACTGTCGCATTTTCCCCGACATGTTAGATGATCCAAACAATGAAAAATTGGGGGGGGGGGGGGGGGGGGGGGACGTTTAAAAGGGTAAATATATGAAAAAGTACATCTGGACCACTCCTTGATGTCTGCGATTTCTGCATCGCGACCCTTGTTATATGACCATGTTTCACCAATAAAATCCCCCAAAAATCCAGCTCTGGCCATTCCCAGCTGTGTCTTGACACTCGGTGATACATGCTACATGGAGTTTTTGGATCGAAAAGAGGCAAGTATATATCTATTAAAATCGTGGAGTCTTTAATTCTGCTCTCGCGTGCTCTCACATCCAGTTAGCGTTTTTCTGTTAAATTTTCTTTTTTTTAAATGCCCTCCTGTTCAAAAATGTTCCTCCCCCAGAAAATTGAGATTTTAAGCTTTCCAATTATGTATCACACATGCATATCGGACAATTTTGAAATTTGGCCAAATTGGGGGTCTCAGAGCGGGACTTCAATCACCTGAGTGTTTTATGCCATATATATATATATTAATAATTTTCAAGCACTTCAAATGTAATAATTATGGCAAGCTTTAAACATGTTACTGTCCCACCAAATCATTTCTAAACAAGAATAAAGTAGAAAAATGCTTGTCTTTATTAAATGCTTCATTGGGTCCACTCAAATCCGCTCTAGCTGCTCACTTACACACAATGAGTTGCCACAGCAACTGTTTAACAAGTTAAACGATGATTGGCGCATGCGGCGCTTTGAAGTTTCAACTTCCAAGCGTTTCTGGGGAGACCAAACCTTAACATCTGTCGGTCATGTTTATCTTTTTTAAGCAACTCCAGTGCACTGCCTGACCAAGAAAAGCAGCAGGAGCGAGAGACTGTGATCGGATCGGGTAAGCACTATTAAATACTGAATTTATTTTTTTTAATTGGAATAAAAAAGTCCACTATAGACTGAGGGCGCGAAGTTTGAAGCGTGAAGTAGCGAAGGATCACTGTATTGCCACACACCTAATGATAATCATGAACCCTGTGAAACAAGGATGTGTTGGAGAAATACCCTGGCCACTGTCGTCTCTTGTCTGTCAGGGGGACATAAACCACTCCCATCAGAGCTCTTTTGAGGAAGGTGCCGTCACTCTGTCGGTCGTATTGCTCCAGCACCTGACTACCACCGTCGGGGCCGACTGGAAGCACAAGACGTCCGCCTGGCTTCAGCTGCTCTAGGAGCTTTAATAATAATAATAATGATTATAATACATTGTATTTGTAGAGTGGCGATTTTACAGATGCTCAAAAACGCTTTACAGTTCAAATAAAGAAACCAGCAAATGAATTCAGCAGAATAAAACTACAGCTAAAAATAGAATATAGGTAGTCCCCGAGTTACGAACGAGTTCCGTTTCTATGCTGGCGACGTAAACTGAATAAGTAAATCGGAATTAACCCTTCAAGTCCCCCAAAAGTATTGTATTTTGTTTAATGATGGAGGATACACTGCCCTCTGGTGGCAGCGTTGGGTCTGGCTGGACTGTCGCCCATACGTGGATTTACGTGTGAGCGATTTGCTATGAGAATTGTGAATATGTTAGCATTCATAGCATTTAAGCTAGCGGACTTTTGTCAGGCAAATTTAATCTACTAAATTTACATTTGATCAGACTAGATGGACGTTTAAACACCAATTGTTTTGTGGCAAGTGTTTTATTGTTAAAATGCTTGTCGTTTTGAATATTTGTGCACATATGTGTGTTACAGCTTTACAAATTGTCAAAACTGAAGGAACTAAAATGCTTCAAAAAGCACAATTGCCTTGTTTGATGTCAGTAAAGCTGAACAACTTGACGTTAATTGATGTCAGAACACGTCATGTTAATAAAGTAAACTAAAATAATTAGATACTGTGAGGTACAATAAGGTACTGTTTATGCTAGTGCTGCAACGATTAATCGATTAACTCGAGTATTCGATAAGAAAAAAATATTCGAATTAAATTTTATTGCTTCTAGTATTCGTTTAATTAAAGTGGCGTTGTAATAGTTTATTTTGAGTGTTTGCATTTAGTTTTATTGATTATGGTGGATACACATGCCCTCTGGTCGGCCTCATTTCACATTGCCGAATCCAATTGCTCCCTGTTGAGACCAACGTAAGCTAAGATTTTGTTTGAGCTAATGTTTTTTAATGAATTCATAATTTAGTTTATAGGTATATTTAGCCATTATTTTCGTGGGAATATGTGTCTGAACCATTTGTGAAGAGGATTGTAAAAAAAAAAGTTAGCATTTTATAACATTTAAGCTAGCGGAATTTTGCTATGTAAGTTAGCCAATTGTTCTTTTGTTGTACTTATATGCTCTTTTTTTAATACCATTTGAGGCTCAGCTCAGGTATTTTAATTTTTCATGTTCCTTATCCGATTACTCGATTATTCGAACTAACTAGTTCATCGATTAATCGACTACTAAAATAATCGATAGTTGCAGCCCTAGTTTATGCAAATATATAAAAAAATAAAAATTAAAAAAAAAAAGACTCTGGGGTCGTAAAGTCCAGTACGTCGTAACCTGGGTACTACCTGTTATAATTTAAAAAACAGTTAAAAAATGCTCTGTCCCCTCAGGTTTGGTGTATTAATTGTGAGGGCATTTAATTTCACTGAGAAAGTTGTGAAGTGTAGATTGGGTGGTGTCCGAGATGTTTTTTCATTATAGAAATGTAGATTTGGATGTCGTCTGTGTAACAGTGAAATTGTTTGTTGTTTACAGATGATCTGACCAAAGGGAAGGATCTAAAGGAAAAAGAGAAGTGAGACAAGTACTCATCCTTGGGGGACACCTTGTGGTAGGGGAACAGAAGGGGATGTGCAGTTACAATTTTTCCAGAAAGTGTCAGTTCAAATCTGACAAAGTGTAAAGCTCTAAATTCTGTTGACACTTTGAGTTAAAGAGTTCTTATCATGAACATGTTGTTAAAATTCGTACGTACAGCTTTAGGAACTGTTGCTGCAGCTGCACCGACATGAATGGCATCATAAGGGGCTCCCTCAGGGTACCCCAGCCTTCCATCACCCACTGTGGAAACATACGACTTCTTTTAAACTATTGGCTTTCCTTCTCCAGATTTTTAAAAAACATTTAATGATGCAAATGAACTGCTAGCTAACTCTGAACCTGCAGATGCTGCGCTGCTTTCTTATGTTGTAGCATGCATTTGTGTGAAGGATGCTTTGCCTCACCAGTACCAATCTGTGTACCCCAAACCGGGGTAGTCAAACTGTTCACGAGCCACATTTATGGCAATTAGATTTCATGTGGGCCGGACTAGTTAATTTTTGGCCAAATAAGTTAACTCACTGGCTGCCATTAACAGCACTCGATGTTTTTTATGGCTTCATATGAAAAGTAACTAGGGGTGAATCACTTCACATGTTAAAAATGAATTGTGTGTACATTGTTTATCTTACCCACGAGTCTGACTCGTCCAGATGTAATAAGTTCCGGGTCGTCATTTTGGACATTCCTTATTGAACTTTGAACTAGTTCATCAATGTGGTCAACTCCCACAACTCTCCCGCCTGTTCCCGTCTGCCCAGAGAAGAGAGGAATGCAGCTGCTGAGGGACCCAAATGAGTGACGCGCGCACACTATGTAGCAACAATCTGACCTGCTTTTGACATTTACCATTCTTGCAAAGCAGGCTGTGAGATAACCACTTCCTGAGCCCACGTCCAGGGCAGTTGCCCCTTCTGATAATTTGTCACTCAACAGTTCCAAAGCGTGGGCATGCTGTCAGGATTAAAAGGACAATGTTAGAAATGATTTTATTTCAAGTGTGTCAGGGAAGTTCAAGTTTAAACCCCAAGACAATTAGCGATCAATAGCTCAAAAAAGAGAAAGAATCACACCCAGCCAAGGATTGCCTGCTTCGAAGACTTTATATAAAAACAAGATATATATCAAGGGTACAATGGCATGATCCAGCCAGGAGCTGTGAACACGCAGGAGTACAATGAGACAAAGTGAGCCAAGTTCCTTTATACTATTAAAAGGGCATTACCTAAGCATGCTTACTAGGAGTGGGAACCTCTTGGTACCTCACGATACGATTTGCGATACAAAGCTCACGATAACGATGATCTGACGATATGGCGATACAACGATTATCGATACATTGGTCAGGAAATCATTTTAGGGTATTCTACAAAAAAACTAACAGAAAAACAAGCTTCTAGTGTGAATTGGAATTAGGTTTAAAGTTGCACCGATACCGATACCAGTATCGGCAGGGGGCGCCGATCCGGCCCGAATTGGTGGTATCGGTATCGACGAGTACCAACATTTAGGGCGCCGATACCATCTACTGGCGTCACTTGAGCGCAAATGAACTGTCTTCCCCACGTGAGCTAACTTCCCAAATCCCGATGCATGACATCTGTGTTTTTGTCTCGAATTTACCAAACGAAAATATCACCTTCGTCTTCAATATTCAGGATGTTCACTACAATGCATATCCGCGATGTTACGCTGCTTTTCTAACATGACATTCACAAACGATTAGCATGCGTAAGCTAACGCCCGCTGTTCGATCGCCGATGGGATCAGAAAGGTTAAGACCGTGAGAGACTAAGCAAACTCATGGTTTCATGATGAACAATGAGTGGCAAATTAAGAGCACCGTACTTCAAACTCATGAAAGTCGATTCTCATATGCTGGTGCTGTGCAGTAATGAGCAGAAGTGACTTCTGGGGGCAGAAAACACTCAAGCGGCGCAGCGCGTACACTAGATATCATCAGATAGCAACTTAGATGTTCTATGTTAGATCCCATGCTAACTCTCGTGCGCACACACTAGATATCATCAAATAGCAACCTAGATGTGATACATTAGATCCCATGCCATTAGCTGCGTGAGCCCAGAGCGACGCCATATTGTCCATTGATGAATTAGAAACCGCCATGACCGAATGGAAGTTAAGCAGGCCAAATCAATCCATACCAGTGAATATAGATAATGCTGCAAATACTGTTACTTCAGCACATGTTACAGATGGACTCGGACCACAAATAGGATGTTTTTCTTATATGGTAAATATAGCTGCTAAGAGAGCTGCAGCAATCAACAGTGTGCCCCACTTTACAAACAGTAAAGATTGTTCTCAGCACTTATATACAAAATTTCTTCAGATCAGTAGGAAGTGGGCACATAAATATTATGCACTAAAATGCTTGTTTATATGATGGCACTGTTATTTTTGCTTGTTACCAAAAATAATAATAATAATAATAATGACAGTTGTATTTTCTGTTTCAGAGCATGAAATGTATTGAATTGTATCAAAAATCGTACCGAACCGTGACTTAACTGTATCGTTGCATCCCTTATACATATATATATATATATATATATATATTTTTTTTTTTTTGCAAACAGTGGTATCGGAATGGTATCGGTATCGGCCGATACTGCACAGCCAGGTATCTGTATCAGCATCGGACCCAAAAAATGGTATCGGTGCAACACTAATTAGGTTATCACTAGTAGACGTCCAATCTATTTGAACTGGTTCCCAGTTCAAATAGATTGAACGTCTATGGCTGTCAGTGGCAGTCAATGCCGGGCAATTAGGTAATTTTTGGCCATTTAAAGTCTCACTGGAACGGCACCAAACAAAAGTTCCAGCATCATCACCTGGTCCAATGCAGATTCTTGACTCTTGACACCTTGTCCAATGCAGATTCTTGACAAGGTGATGCTGCTGGAACTTTTATTTGGTGCCGTTCCAGCGAGATTTACAAAGATGATTGCCTGAAGAAGACATCAAAATTCCCTCAGTAAACATTGACACCTTTTTAAAACGATATCTCGGTTCTTGGAAGGAGCATATCGATAACCTTTTGGGAAACAAAGTATCACGATATATCACAATTTCGATATTTTGTCACACCCCTAATGCTTACTGTGAAACAGAAGTGAAACTTATTACAGCCTAACCTGGGGATTTTCCACAGAAAAACAATGAGTTATGACCTTGGAAACTAGATGTAGCTGGTACAAGAGGGAGTAAAATCAGATAAGGCAGTCCACATAACCCCTTTGTATTATGTTCAAAGAAATACATGTCCAGCTCAAGAACATAAATGAATACAGTCTAACAAATGAACATAGTTTCACAGCAGTTATGTGTTTTATAAGCATGAATAAAATATTCTTTCACAATGTGAAGCCCTTATGTTCAATGTTTCAATGTTCATACAGTACATGTCATTGTTATAGGTTGCCATTTGTCTCCACAGTATAAATTAAGCAATATTTTCACTAAATTTGGACAAATATTTACTGTGTAGGGATGACGGGGCTGGCACTGTACGGCACCGATCCGACCCTCCCTGAAAACTTGAGTGTGTAGGTGTCCAAAGTGAAAGATATTTACCTGGGATGTCCCGATCGCATATTTTTGCACCCAAGTCCGAGTCACCTGATTTTGATAATCTGCCCATAGTCCTGATCGTTTTGCGCAAATTTATTTAGCACAAAATGTCCCCTCTGTTAGTGTCCACTCTGTTACATCCAAATGGCACCCTATTTTTTTTTTTAAAAATGACCCACATGAACTTACCATGTGTGGTGCACTGATGGTGGCCCTGAAGCCTGTTGAGGAAAAACATATGATTACTTTCACCGAACACAATCTACAGAAAATTACTTTCAACGAAAACCCAATAAAAGGACACCTATGGTCTGAGGTGAGTCTGCATATGGATAATCTTTAGTGTAGATTCCTCTGTCTGTGGCCAGCATGGCACTGAACACTCTGTCGCTGCGAATCACGCCATGATCTGAAAGCATCAATAGATTATGATTTGTAGTTTTTATGAGTTGGTTTTATGGTTTACTCATGAGCTTCTGCAAGTGAAATCAACAACATGAGTGTAGTTATACGAAAGGGGACAGTCCAGTCGTTTGATGGCAGTCACATTGTAGAGATTGCATTTACCCCTCAGTCTGGTTATGAGCTCCTGGTGCGTTTTGCCACTGGACATCCACGCCATTGTCCGGGACAGCAGCACGCCCATTGGGACCGCTACGAATGCCAGACGCAACGCAGCTAGCATCTCCTACACCAGATCTCCTTGCACTCACATAATGTACCTGGCAAGGTAGTCTTTTGATAATGTCAACCAAGAAATATATTTAGTTTCAACTTTATGGCAAAAGTGTTGCTTATCAGTCACCCGAGAAAATAAATACATTTAACATGAATTTTAGGCATGAATTGCACGCAAATTAAACTTGAAAGATTTTACATGTGTTTGTTTACCTGAGCAGCCGCGACGTCAACCGTGTACTCACTTCCGGCCAGCTAGCCAATCACCTGCCTACTTGTTATCCGGAAACCACAGTGGTCCAATCGCACCACAAACTCATTTGACTGATGGTTCTTGCGTCCAATCATTGGTCACAAAATACGGAAGCGCTTTTATTTTGCTTTATTATTGAAGCTAGTGAATCATGGAGATAGTAAGCCCCTAAATCTCATCTTTATTAACCAATAAATATATAAAAGCAGGGGAAATAGGTGATTTAGTACACAGACCGTTTAAGGTAAGACCTATGTTTGTTTTACAACTCGAGTAGCTTGAATTTTTCCTCATTTTAATGTAGCTGTTTATAAATCATAAATCGAGCTGATTGTGATGTACGTTGACATGACCAGACTGCAACAGAATGATTGACGACTTCGAGAAACAAGAAGTCCGAAGCAGCGTGGATCTTTGGTCCCAAATTTGTGGTCCCAGCCGGCCGGAGATGCAGGCCGAGCCCTGTCGGGAAAACGGCACCGATTTCCAGGACTCTTTCCAGCCAGTGGAAGGGCAGTGCAATGGCCAGTCGAACGGGACGAATACCGGTGGTTATTCCAGTGCTCAGTGGGAACCAATGGAGGATTCCGAGACCTACATTGCCAGTTTAGGTTTGACTGTTTACTTTTTCCAGTGTTAGGAAAACTGATAAATCACAATAGAATTTTTTGAACAAAGTTCATTGTTCAAAAAATGAAATGCTTCTTATGCTGTAATTATTTTTCTGTAGAGGGAGGTCTCAAAAACTTGCTTGCTTTTTTCTTCTTCTTGGGGCAGACACTAACTAAAATTGCTACACCTCCATTATTCGTGGAGAGATTCAAATAAAATGTGGAATGTGTATTCTCAGCATGAATACGCAACGATCCTCGGAGCTGTATTTTTAATATTGTTTGTAGGGCTGCAGCTATCGATTGTTTTAGTAGTCGATTAATCGATGAACTAGTTAGTTCGAATAATCACGCAATCGGATAAGGAAAATGAAAAATTAAAATAAAATTTAAAAAAATTAAAAATCTGAATGTAAGTACAACAAAAGTATTGGCTAACTTACATAGCAAAAGTCTGCTAGCTTAAATGCTATAATAAAATACTTTTTTTTTTGACAACGCTCTTAACAAATGGTTCAAACACATATTCCCACAAAAAGCGTCTAAATATACCTATAAACTAAATTACAAATGCATTAAAAACCATTAGCTCAAACTATAACTTAGCTTTTGTTGGTCTTAACAGGGAGGAGCTGGATTCAGCCATGTGAAATGAGTTACGTCATATTTTTTGTTGCCACTGGAGGGCAGTTTATCCACGCAAATCAATAAAACTAAACGCAAACACTTTCAAAATAAACCATTACAATGCCACTTTAATTAAACGAATACTCAATCCAGCAAAATTATTTTTTTTTCTAATCAAATTACTGGAGTTAATTTACTAATCGTTGCAGCACTAATTGTTTGTGTCAGGGCTGAGGAATTACAGAATTTAAATTGGGACTTCTCCGTTATTCGTGGACAGATTACAATGAAATTTGGTAGGTATGTTCAAGGGATGGATACGTGTCAATCTTCTAAGCCTGTTTTTTGTTTTGTTTTGTTTTTTAATTGTGTCTCGACTGGTTAATTAATTTATTGCGGACTTATTGTTGCCTGTACGTTCAGTAGAAGTAGAAGGCATGTGCACTCTTCAGTTCTGTCGATGAAAACTCGAGGTAAATTTCGTCCAGTTTTAGTGACTGTTTACTAAAAAATGTTTTCATACGTAAAATTTAAAAATTTGAATCCAAAAATAAAGAAATAAATATAGGCTTCCAACTATTTCGAATTAATATTGATGGACAAGCACGTCTTAGTGTCTATCTACAAGGACAACGTGAACTTATTGTGATTATACACACTCAGCAGGAAAACTGTACATTATTTTTAGTTAATTAATACCCCTGGGCCCCACGACCTGTATGTTAAAAAAAAAAAAAAAACTGTCCGAGAGTTCACGATGACACTCGCTGTTAGCATTAGCCTAATGCTAGCGCGAATGCTACGCTAACGCTATGTGTAGCTACATCTAGTGTGTGATGATCACTCAGCACAGACCTTTAAAGGCTAAAGCAACATTGCATATTCTCTCTGGCCAAGATAACAAAACAAATCTTACTGTGTGTGCAAGCCTGCATGGAGACGACACACCGGTGAGTCGGGGGGGTGGGGGGGCCCAGCACGTCACAAGTGGCACAACCAGACACTGCTATGATGGTAGCAGGCTAACTACACATAAAATGTCGCACATTATGAACATGTGACAGAAATGTTTGTGCATTTTCGTCTCGTCTCGTAAGATGAAAAAGGGGCATTCGTCTCATTATGTTTTAGTCTCCCAAAGCACGTTTTTAGCTCGTCATCGTCATAAAAAAAGTGTTTATTGACGAAACATTTTTGTTGTCGTTGTCGAGAATCACCGTTTTTTCTTTTTCCTCAGAGAATCGCCTGAAGAGGCTCAAGGGTCAGTCCAGTGACGTCACCTCCAGGGACATACTGCGCTCCTTGTCTCAAGCCAAGAAGGAGTGCTGGGATAGATTCCTGCATGACACTCAGGCCTCCGAGCTCTTCCAAAGCAGCGACATGGATGAGAGGTATGAAGTGGTAGGAACGACTTACTTCGGTCTATAATCAGTTGACTTGTATGTCACTCTTCGCAGTGCCGTTGAACACTTTAAGAGGTGGCTGGTTCCGGAGAAGGTGGCAATTAGCGCCGAGGAGCTGGAATATCTGCTGAGGCCGTCTCAGACTAAAGACCCCACCCAAGCGGAGCAGCAGGCGGGACACGAGGATGCTGAGGAAGAGACTGCTCAGAACCCTGAGAAATGAATCACTCAAAAAAAAAAAACAAACAGTTAAATACGTCATCTGTTGACTCATTCTTTTTTGTCGATGCTGTTTGCATTGTTACATATGCTAATGAAGGACCACTTGCAGTATAAAAATGTCAATAGATTCTCAGTTCTGTGTAAAAATGAGTTTTATCATTTGAGGGTATATCAACATACTGTTCATGTTAACCCATGTTTTCAATAAAGATGTGTTTGATCAAAAATGGGATTTGTTACAGAAATTGAGACATTTTGGTAAAACCATTGAAAGTGTCAGCATCCCAAGCTAATTGTTTAAATTATAAAGCTGCAATATGAGAATACATGATCCCTTATTTTTTGCGGTTAATTGAAATCCGCGAAGTAGAGGCGGAGCTTATTTACATTCATTTTCCATGCCGCTTCTCCTCACGAGGGTCGCGGAGGTGCTGGAGCCTATCCCAGCTAACTATGGGCAGTAGGCAGGGGACACCCTGAACTGGTTGCCAGCCAATCGCAGGGCACAAGGAGACATACAACCATTCACGCACACACTCATACCTACGGACAATTTAGTGTGTTCAATCAGCCTACCAAGCATGTTTTTTTGTGATGTGGGAGGAAACCCACGCAGGCACGGGGAGAACATGCAAACTCCACACAGGAACCCTTGATCTCAGAACTGTGAGGCAGACGTGCTAACCACTCAGCCACCGTGCCGCCGCTTATTTACATTAAAAAAAAAAAAAAAAAAAGTGTGTTCAATGTAGTTACTCAGATATAGCAATAGAAAGAGATACGTACAACCCGTAGCAAAAAGTATGGAATCACCGGTCTCGGACGAGCCAGTCATTTTAGCATGTAGAACAAACTCGGATAAAAAGCTTGAAAAAATGATGAATTTGTTCAAAAGTGCAACTCTTTAGCATTCAGAAAACACTAAAAGAAATGAATAAAAAACATTGTGGTGGTCAGTAAATGTTACTTTTATAGAGCAAGTGCAGGGAAATATATATGGAATCACTCCATTCTGAGGAACAAAATACGAAATCATGCGAAACGAACAAAGAAATAACAATCAAAGCACATCTCTAGTATTTAGTACCACAACCTCTGGCTTTTATAACAGCTTGCAGTCTCTGAGGCATGGACTTGATGAGTATTCATCAATTTGGTGCCAACTCTCTTTGATTGCAGTTGCCAGATCATCTTGTAGGTCGGAGCCTTGGTGTGGATTTTTTTCCCCAATTTCCACCACAGGTTTTCAATAGGGTTTAGATTTGGGATATTTGCAGGCCATGACATTGACTGGATGAGTCTTTCTCCAAGGAATGGTTTAACAGTTTTAGCTCTGTGGAATGATGCATTGTCATCTTGGAAAATGACATATTTTCAATTGAAGAGATAAGAAAGCTGTTTAAAATTTCAATGTAAACTTATGTATTTATTGAAGATTTAACCACAGCCATCACTCCAGTGCCTGTGCCTGACACGCAGCCCCATATCATCAAGAACTGAGGGAATTTTGATGTTTTCTTTAGGCAGTCGTCTTTGTAAATCTCACTGGAACAGCACCAAACCAAAGTTCCAGCATCATCACTTTGTCCAATGCAGATTCTTGACTCTTGACCAACATACAGTAGAGGTCCCTCTGAGCCAGGGGTGTCCAAACTTTTTGCAAAGGGGGTCAGATTTGGTGTGGTAAAAATGTGGGGGGCCAACCTTGGCTGAGGTTCTTTACGTACAACAACAATGTATTTAAACACATTTTAGCAAGCCTTTCTGTTTCACGTTTGCTTTTTAATCATAATTTCAACATTCTTAAGCATGTGTTTTAGTTCGTTTGAAACATGCATATCACATGCAGTTGAATATTCACTTAACTTTTTCTTTAACTAGCTTCAAGTTGCTTCAATTTCTCGTAGCGTTCCTTCCCTGGAATCTTGTCGTACATGTCAGCATGTCTCCTTTGGTAATGTCGCTTGACATTGAATTCTTTAAAAACAGCCACCGCCTCCTGGCAAATGACGCAGACACAATTGCTGCGCATTTCAGTAAAGAAATAGTCCAATTTCCACCTACCCTTGAATCGCCGGCCCTCAGTCAACTTTTTGTTTATTGTCGCCATTTTAGAAAATTGGGGGTAACGCGTCACACGCAGTTATGTCACTCAGAGTGCTGCTGCCCTCTAGTAGGTATATGAGGAACAGCATTTAGTGTAAGCTACTTCATATGCTGCTCAATTTATTAAGTCTATGTGTGGGCCAGTCGTTATGGGTTTTATGACAGAGGCTGCGGGCCAGATGAAATTTGACCACAGGCCGCATTTGGCCCCCGGGCCGGACTTTGGACATGTCTGCTCTAAGCCAAAGGAAGCCAGGAAGATTGGAGCTCTATTACCGTCAATGGCACTGAAACCAGGGCATTCACAGCCAGTCTTTTGTGGGCATTTACAGGTCACTTTCTGTTCATTTTAGAGCATTTACAGGTTATTCCCTGTTGACGCTGCCACCCTCCCACTTCAAACAGATTGGACGTCTACAAGTGATAAACCCATTCCATTTCACAGCAAAAAGATGTAAAAAGCGTGTTCATTCACTGTCTTGTCTAATATCCTAGAATGATTTCCTGACCCATGTGTCGATAATTGTTTTATTGCCATATCATGAGATCGTTATCATGAGCCTTGTATTGCAAATCGTATCTTGAGGTACCCAGAAGCCACCTTCCCCCACCGATACTTTTAGCGCTCTCTGCAGCAGATGTGACATTTGATGAGTGTCGCGCTTGATGCGTAAGCTGCACTGTAGTTAAATGTCAACCAAAACATCACTTACTAACATGTTCACAAGCAGTGCCTCAAAGATGGCAGGCGCAAATTGACAGCCCCGGTACAGAAATTGTCTGCTCGGTGAAATAAAATGAGAAGTTGAAGGATTGCTCAGGGGCCTGTTGCGCTAGTGGAAAGAAAAATTCAATAAAACCTCAACTGTTGTAAAAAGCCCCAAAACATTCTACGTTCAGTTTTTCCAGGCCTGATGATCGAGCCCTCTCACCTATTGTCGGGCATTTCTATTGAGCTCACATGAAAGTAGAAATTTTCTGAGGGATAGCATTTAGCGCTACATATTTTGCATTGTTTTATACTCTAATATACTGCCTGGTTGCTTATCAAGTTAAAATGAACCCGTTCAGGGACTGTGCTCATAACCATGGACAGCTACTTAAAAGTTTAACCCTTTATAAGGCATATAATACTATTTTTCTATTAAGAAATACTTTAAAGTTAGCAGTGCAGGTGAGCCAAAAAAAAAGCAAAGAGGGCGTGCCAAACCTCATGATTTGATTTCGATGGGTGAATTTTCATCCAATCATCTCCCAGAAGTGGCAATAGCAACCAAATTCATTGTATTTATTAGTTTAGAGATGCCAACGCGACATGTCCTTCAGCAGCATGCTTAGGTCTGAAGGGGTTAAATTAGCCTAATTTGCCTCACAAAAGTCCGCTAGCCTAAATGCTACAATGCTAACGTTATTTACAGTTCTCATAGCAAATCACTCACAAATAACACCACGAACTGTAGCTGTAAACTTAATTATAAAGGCATACGCAAACATATATTAGCTGAAACAACTTACAGCCTGATGTAAAACGCTTTTGTTTAGCATTGCATATCCATAACTGTCTATGTATTTCAATCTACCTGCTTTCTATTCCTCTTGTGCTTGATCTCCATTGCTGATTTCAATTATTATTAAGAGTAGTAGTTTTTGTTTTATTTTTTTATTTTTGTTTTATTTGTATTTATTTATTTTTATTCTGTGATTAAGTGCGATCTTTTGTCTTGGTTTTTACGTTGTATTGATTTAAATGTGATTTTTATGATCTTCATGTGATGTAAAGCACTTTGAATTGCCTCGTGTTGAATTGTGCTATATAAATAAATTTGTCTTGCCTTGCCTTGACGTGGGCCAAACCAGAGCACAGCTGTCCTTTACCCAAGTCAGAAGTCCGAGTCTGCTCCTAAGTCATACAAGGCGACAGTCCAGCCAGACCCAACACTGCCACCAGAGGGCAGTGTATCCTCTACCAATAAACAAAATGCAATGCTTTTTAGTTAGTTTGAATTTTTAAAGGGTTGATTCCAACTTGTGCGGAACTTCAGGTTACGTTTCCATCGTAGGATCAGAACTCATTCGTAACCCGGGGACTACCTGTACAGTGGTACCTCTACTTATAAATGTCTCTACAAATGGAATTTTCAGGTTATGACACCCCTCAACTGGAAAATGTTGCCTCTTGATACAAAAGAAATTTCAGGATACAAAAGGCAAAAATGCAGTTTGGGCTGCTGCTCGCCCAACGACAGCCCCAAAACATCACTGCTCTAGAGGAGATCAGCATGGAGGAATGGGCCAAAATACCAGCAACAGTGTGTGAAAAGCTTGTGAAGAGTTACAGAAAACATTTGGCCTCCATTATTGCCAACAAAGGGTACATAACAAAGTATTGAGATGAACTTTTGGTATAGACCACATACTTATTTTCCACCATGATTTGCAAATAAATCCGTTAAAAATCAAACAATGTGATTTTCTGGGGTTTTTCTCCACATTGTCTCTCATGGTTGAGGTTTACCCATGTTGACAATTACAGGCCTCTCTAATATTTTCAAGTGGGAGAACTTGACTAAATACTTATTTGCCCCACTGTATATACCCATGTTGATAAAAATATCACATAAAACTAATTTAGCATGACAGGAAAATTTCAAATCTTGATTTGAAAAAAAAAAAAAAGATCTTACAGGGAAAAAAAAGATTTCAGCACACCAACACTCCGTGAGAACAAGTGTTTGCATCAGTGTAACAATTTCTTTTGTTGACTAGTGTTACTAAAATGTTAAGGTGCTTCATTTAGGGCACAAAATAGTGTAATCTGAATGTGTGTATGATTGACTGACGAGCAGTCCAGGGTGCAATTCACCTTCTGCCCAAATTAAATTTGTTGGGTTGGTTGCCGCTCAACTACCTCCCGAATGTGAACAAGTGCCTTAAACAGCCCTCTCGTGGACAGTACAGGTTACTACAAATATAAATTGAAATCCACCCATCCATTTTTTCAGGGTTCCTCTACGATCAATAAGCCTTAAAACAAGGGTGTAGGTTCGGGCTCAACATTGGTAGGGACGATATAACAGCGTAACATGCATGTACACTTTTTGCTGGGGACGGGACATTATAAGACCAAACAGATTGGGTAAAAGGGGGTCAGGGCTACATTTCTCACGAATATGAACCTAACTAATTGATAGGTTAACTGATCATTGCAAAATAAAACTGTATTGAGCTATACCAGTGCTCCTCAATTATTTTCTGTTCCGCCCCTCATAGGAAGACACTATGCGCTCATGCGCTGGTCCTCATGGGAAACGCAGTCTTGCCCACCAGCGTCGCTAAAATCAACCAAAGCTGAAAAGTTACCATGAAGTGTTGATTTAAGACCACATAAATTGGGTAGAAGGGGGTAAACCTCAGTTCACTACATTTCTCAGTTTAATTTATGTTAACAGCAGAAAATACTTACAAAAGTGGAGGACACTTCTCTCTAAGCAGCTTTCTACTCAAGTTTTGCAGGTTAGCAAATTCACAGTTTAATATTATGCACGCTCTGATGCAGGTTGTAGCAAAAATTCAGTCGCAAAATTAGTGGTGTGTTCCCCACCTCCATAACATTGACATCTTTTTATATTACCGTATTGGCCCGAATATAAGAGGGCCCTGATGATAAGACGACCCCCTCTTTTTCAAGACTCAAGTTTGAAAAAAGACTTTTTGAACACCAAATTAATTTTTATACAGAAAATAAACACAGTACATCTGAAACAAATGATTATAACAATATATTTGAGAGAAAAAGCATGTTATTTTGCCTCATTCAAATATCTGAACATTTAAATATGTAAACTAAAGTGCATTCACATTCATAAATGAATGGCTTCTGGTTTTTGAAATGTAAATAAACCAATCTATTGTGATAAAACAACAAAATTGCAATAACTGCATTAACCATCAAAGTGAAGTCTAACTGTAACTGTAGTTTCGAAGCAAATCTGAATAAGGAAAAACATTGCAATAAAATAATGCAAACTGGTTAAACTTGAGAGTAGCTGAGATTTGTCATGACAGAGCATCGCTTCAATGATATCTGGCGCCATCTAGCGTCGTGAATGGGTATAACGTCTAGACCGCGAATATAAGACGACCCTTACTTTTTCAGTCTTTTTTTCCATTCAAAAAACACCGTCTTATATTCGGGCCAATATGGTATAAGCTCCACACAGACTACTTTTCATCGTGTCAAAGTGTCATTTTGTCAGTATTGTCCAATGAAAAGATATAAATATCTGCAGAAATAAGATGGGTGTACTCACTTTTTTTGATACACTGTATATAGTTTTAAAATGGGTCAGTCTTTGAAGATGCGCCTTATATGCAGATGCGCTTTATAATGCAGAAAATACGGTAAACGTTTATTTTCCCTGCGGTGCGAGAATGACGCGCCACGTGACAACTCAGTTGTACGATGACGCCTCAAGTTTAACTTCATTACAATATTAAGGATTTAGAAGAATGTTTGTGTCATGTTTGTCCTCCTTCAGAAACCATATTAAACAAAAAATATTTATTTCACTGCCCCATCTATTTCCATTTTCAAACATTTTTGAAAAAGCTCCAGAGAGCCACTAGGGCGGCGCTAGAAAGCCGCATGCGGCCCTAGAGCCGCGGGTTGCTTACCCCCGACCTAAGTAAACAGAGAAAACCAACATAATTAATCGGAAGAAGAAAATTTGGACTCCACACGACACTTTAAACTCATATATTATTTATTACAATTAAATATTTCTTATATTACAGAGGTCCATTTCAATCAATACAAATAAACTGTGCTGTGATTAATATTTCCAAGATACTTCCAAAATGCCATGCAAGAGAATATAAACATAAAGAGCCGACACCAGAAAAAAAGCCCAACATGTAGCGATTCTTCTACACCTAAAGGAATGATATTCATATTTCTCTTCTCTCCCTTTTCTTGCTGCAGCGTCATCTGACTTAAAATGACAGAAAAGGCATTTGGAAGTTACATCAAAAATAAACAGTAACTGTTCACATTTCTCTTCTTGGAAAAAAAACACTCAGAATATATATTTCTATATATATATATTTATAGAGATTTTTTTTTTTTTGTTATTAAATATGGGTTTACAGGAACAGGCACAGAGGACCAATTAAGACATCTAGTATCACACATGTTGATTCATATAAGGAGAGCTGAGCGACTTCTAAGGCCATGTATACTGCACTCTACTGGTACTGTACTTTGAGAACACCCAGAGGGATTTTCATCAATTGATTGGCGCTTTAGCAAAGAAGCCGTGCTTCATTCATCCACTGCTATCGTTTATCTCAAACCACGACGATCGCAGCGTCTTCTCACAGGAATTTAGGAGCAAATCTGACAAAAATGAAACGCTGCGTTGTAGCCAAAATAAAACATTGAAATACATTTTTTCCATTTGGCATTACAGTGCTAACTAAAGATACAAAATTATTTGCGATGCAATGACTGATGAACTCGAGTAATTCGATTAGAAAAATAAGCTTCAAATCAAAATTTTGCTGCTTCGACTATTCCTTTAATTAGAGTGGCGTTATAATGGTTTCTTTTGAAAGTGTTTGGATTTATTTTACTGATTTGGGTGGATACACTGCCCTCTGGTGGCAACAGTGAATATGACATAACTCATTTAACGTGGCTAGTGCTACAATGATTAATCGATTAACTCGAGTATTGGATTAGAAAAAAAGATTTGAATTAAATTTTGCTGCTTCGAGTATTGGTTTAATTAACGTGGCGTTGTAATGGTTTATTTTGAAAGTGTTTGCAATTAGTTTTATCAATTTGGGTGGATCCACTGCCCACTGGTGGCAAAGGTGAATATTACATAACTCATTTAACATGGCTATTGCTGCAACGATTAATTGATTAACTTGAGTGTTCGATTAGAAAAAAAGATTCAAATTAAATTTTGCTTTTTCGAGTATTCGTTTAATTAGAGTGGCGTTATAATGCTTTGTTTTGAAAGTGTTTGGATTTATTTTACTGATTTGGGTGGATACACTGCCCTCTGGTGGCAACGGTGAATATGACATAACTCATTTAACGTGGCTAGTGCTACAATGATTAATCGATTAACTCGAGTATTGGATTAGAAAAAAAGATTTTAATTAAATTTTGCTGCTTCGAGTATTGGTTTAATTAAAGTGGCATTGTAATGGTTTGTTTTGAAAGTGTTTGCATTTATTGTATTATTTGGGTTGATACACTGCCCTCTGGTGGCAACGGTGAACATGACACAACTCATTTAACGTGGCTAGTGCTGCAATGATTACTCGATTAAGTAGAGTATTCGATTGGAAAAAAAAGATTTGAGTTAAATTTTGCTGCTTCGAGTATTCGTTTAATTAGAGTGGCGTTATAATGGTTTGTTTTAAAAGTGTTTGGATTTATTTTACTGATTTGGGTGGATACACTGCCCTCTGGTGGCAAAGGTGAATATGACATAACTCATTTAATGTGACTAGTGCTGCAATGATTATTCGATTAAGTCGAGTATTCGATTAAAAAAAAAAGATTTGAGTTGAATTTTGCTGCTTCGAGTATTCGTTTAATTAGAGTGGCGTTATAATGGTTTGTTTTGAAAGTGTTTGCATTTAGTTTCATTAATTTGGGTGGATACACTGCCCTGTGGTGGCAACGGTGAATATGACATAACTCATTTAACGTAGCTAGTGCTGCAACGATTAATCGATTAACTCGAGTATTCGATTAGAAAAAAAATTCAAATTAAATTTTGCTGCTTCGAGTATTCGTTTAATTAAAGTGGCGTTGTAATGGTTTATTTTTAAAGTGTTTGCATTTAGTTCTATCAATTTGGGGGATACACTGCCCTCTACTCTGCCTCATTTCACATGGTTGAATCCAGCTGCTCCCTGTTAAGACCAACATAAGCTACGTTTTTGTTTGGGCTAATGTTTTTTTAACACATTCGTAATTTAGTTTATAGATATATTTAGCAGTTTTTTGTGAAAGTACAATTGTTAAGAGCACTGTTAAAAAAAAAAAAAAAAAACATTTAAGCTAGCGGAATTTTGCTATGTAAGTTAGCCAATTGTTCTTTTGTTGCTCTAGAAATAAAATGTATTATTATTATTATAATTGTTATTAACTAGTTCATCGATTAATCGACTACTAAAATAATCGATAGCTGCAGCCCTAAACATGGCTGAATCCAGCTACTCCCTGTTGAGACCAACATAAACCAATGTTTTTTTTATGCATTTGTAATTTAGTTTATGGGTATATTTAGCAGTTTTTTTTTTGTTTGTTTTTTTTGTGGGAACATGTGTTTGACCAATTTGCTAAGAGTAATGTAAAAAAAAAAATTGCATTTTATAGCATTTAAGCAAGCAGACTTTTGCTATGAAAGTACTTTTGTTGTACTTAGATCCTCATCTATTTGTTTTTTTAAATAGTTTGAGGCTAATCTCAGGTATTTTAATTAATTTTTAAATGAAAGTGCTATCCTGCATCGTTTGAAGAAACAATCGGGAATCTTATTTTGTGTCCATATTTAATGCTCTTTTGAAAGTGCAATCTTAGCAAGCCTTTGTTTTACATCATTACATTAAATGTTCCTCATCCGATAACTTGATTATTCAAACTAACTAGTAATACACTGCTGGCCAAAAGTATTGGAACCCCTGCAATTCTGTCAGATAATGTTTAATTTCTCCCAGAAAATGATTACATTACAAATGCTTTGGTAGTAATATCTTCGTTTATTTTGCTTGCAATGAGAAAACATAAAAGAGAATGAAAAAAAAAAATCATTATCATTTTACACAAAATTCCAAAAATGGGCCGGACAAAAGTATTGGCATCCTTGGTCTAATACTTGGTAGCACAACCTTTAGACAAAAAAACTGCGAACAACCACTTCCGGTATCCATCAATGAGTTTCTTACAATGCTCTGCTGGAATTTTAGACCATACTTCTTTGGCCAACTGCTCCAGGTCTCTGAGATTTGAAGGGTGCCATTTTCAGATCTCTCCACAGGTGTTCTATGGGATTCAAAACTGGACTCATTGCTGGTCACTTCAGTGCTTACTCTCAAACCATTTTCTAGTGCTTTTTGAAGTATGTTTTGGCTGATTGTTCTGCTGGAAGACCCATGACCTCTGATGGAGACCCAGCTTTCTCACACTGGGCCCTACATTATGATGCAAATTTTTTTGGCAGTCTTCAGATTTCATAATGCCATGCACACGGTCAAGCAGTCCAGTGCCAGAGGCAGCAAAGCAACCCAAAACATCAGGGAACCTCCGCCACTTTGACTGTGGGGACCGTGTTCTTTTTAAAGGCCTTGTTTTTTTCCCCTGTAAACGCTATGTTGATGCCTTTTCCCAAAAAGCTCTACTTTTGTCTCATCTGACCAGAGAACATTCTTCCAAAACGTTTTTGGCTTTCTCAGGTAAGTTTAGGCAAACTCCAGCCTGGCTTTTTTATGTCTCTGGGACAGAAGTGGGATTTTCCTAGGTATCCTACCATACGATGCCAACAGATAGTACTGGTTGACACTGTTGTATCCTCGGACCGCGGGACAGCTTGAACTTGTTCGGATGTTAGTCGAGGTTCCTTATCCACCATTCGCACAATCTTCCGTTAAAATCTCCTGTCAATTTTTCTTTTCCGTCCACATCTAGGGAGGTTAGCCACTGTGCCGTGGGCTTTACACTTATTTAAGACACTGCGCACGGTAGACACGGAAACATTTAGGTCTTTGGAGATGGACTTGTAGCCTTGAGATTGCCCATGCTTCCTCACAATTTTGCTTCTCAAGTCCTCAGACAGTTCTTTGGTCTTCCTTTTTTTCTCCATGCTCACTGTGGTACACCCAAGGACACAGGACAGAGGTTGAGTCAACTTTAATCCATTTTAACTGTCTGCAAGGGTGATTTATTTATTGCCGCCCCCTGGTATGTGCCACTGGAAAGTAACAGGTGCTGTTAATTACACAAATTAGAGAAGCATCAGGGTGTCAATACTTTAGTCCGGCCCACTTTTGGAGTTTTGTGTAAAATGATAATGATTTAATTTTTTCCATTCTCATTTGTGTTTTTTTCATTGCAAGCAAAATAAATGAAGATATTACTACCAAAGCATTTGTAACTGCAATCATTTTCTGGGAGAAATTGAGCATTATCTGAAAGAATTGCAGGGCTGTCAATACTTTTGGCCAGCAGTGTATGTATTGCAAATGTGTCTTGGACAGTGCAGCTAAAATGGAAAATAAATCAGAATTTTCAAACACGCCATCTTCTTCCAAACGTAGAGGAATGAATCATTGATAACTGTACTTGAATGCTAGCTACTGTCTACATTTTGACTCAGCGCGGATAATAATATACTGTTCTAAGTGCCTAACTGACGCCGTCTGCAGTCAGACGTCAACGTAGATAAGATTCAAATACACAGCCCGCCTTTTCACAAGCTACGTCGGCTTTATCCATACTGTGACTTAACTCAATTGGACGTTTGAGTGCATGTGTGCGTCACACAGTGGAAAATCTCTTCTGAGGTCACTTAAAATGTGACATTGAACCTTATTTTTTGAACATGATAGAACACTATTTTGCAACTACCCATTTATGAAAATACTTCATCTGGATTATTATTAATGGCTTCTTTGAAGAGACTTATTTGGGTTTTCGATGCTAAGCTAAGTTAGCGTATTGTTGCAGCGCTACCAACAACCACATTAGTCCGCTTGTTCATGATTTGAATCGCTGAATTCTTCATATCACGTCGATGCTACGTAGTTTAGCGGCCAGTGAAGCCGCTAATCTCATTTAAATTCATATTTGTAAACGATTCAGCAGATTTTTTTTTTTTTTGAAAACTAAGATTGTTTTGGAGCAGAACTTAACAATAACACTGTAAGTAGCGTTGCACCGATACTGTTAAAATGACGTCATCGCTATTGGCGAGTACTAAGAAATAACGTGCTGAAGCTGTGAAAGACGGTGGTCGCCCTACCCAAGATGGCCGCCAGCTACGCGCACCGCCATTAAAAATATGTCCAATCGAGTTGCGTCCAATCATCCGTCTGCTGTGAATTGAAAGGAGTTTATCGCTAGTACACGCCGAATCAGTTTGAAGTGGGAGGATGGCCTGATTGCAGCAGTTTTTCAGGTTAGCAAGTTTAATGTGATGCTAACTCTGATGCAGGTCGGACTTTCAGTAGCAAAATTAGCAATAATACCTGAATGTGGTCAATAGCCGCTACAAACAACGCCCACATGATGCTACAGTAGATATCACATGTATATAGATCTAGATGCGGCGTTAGTAAACAGCCGCCATCTTAAAGCTGTAGACTTCTCAGGAAGGCTCTGTTGTCGGGAAACTTCCTAGCGAACCTAGTTAACTTTTTGTGTAAAATACTCTTAAATTGGCAAAATCTTGACTTGAATCTTTCATTAAATGACGAAACAGTTTTAAAACTTTCACATCTTTAAAATAAACAGAAGGGAAATAATGGAATAACAGGAGCAATTTAAACCTCTTTAACTGTTGATTCACAACATTTAATTACTTCCAAATATAGCAAAGGTTACAATCTAGTTACCGCAATATCCACAATACCCCAGTGTCTAGTTAAGTTTAGGGTAAAGAATTGGGCTAGGGCTTATTGTCCCAAAAACCCTTTGAACTTCACATATTATGTAAATGAATTCTTCACGCGACCATACCAACAGCAGGTGTGGTTTGGAGGGGCGTAGTTTGGATGAGGCGTGGCTTGTAGTGTGGCTGCGGCTGCCTAAGGACCCTTCTCAAAATTAGTGGAGTTTCCCCCACTTTCACAACATTGACGTCTTTTTACATGACTTACAGTGGCTGCTGCTGGCCGGAAAAAAAATTCTGATATCCCTCCTCTCTGAAAGGGGTGGAGTAGGCGGCATGTTGTCGACATGAATCTGTTGGGGCTGTGTGAGTATGTCTTTGTGGCAGGACCTGAAATGGCCTAAAATGACCTCGTTGCCTGGCATTGGCTGCCATAGAAGTGGGAAGGGCCCGTTTGAAGTGGGTGGGGCTTATTTGTCATCAGTTCAAATGGACTAGACGTCGACTAGAGATACATTTACATCAGACGGATGAAGATATCTTGTTTTTCTTATTATTAGTTGTTTTGTAGAATATCCTAGATACTGATTTCCTGATCAATGTATCAATAATCGTTGTATCGTCATATCGTGAGATTGTTATCGTGAGCTTTGTATCCCAAATCGTATCGTGAGGTACCAAGAGGTTCCCACCCCTGGTATGAAGTAATTTAATAAATACAGTGGCATAAAAAAGTATCTGAACCTTTAGGATCCGACCTTGAAGCATGGTGGAGGGAGCATCATGATTTGGGGCTGTTCTGCTACCTCAGGGCCTGGACAACTTGCAATCATTAATGGAAGAATGAATTCAAAAGGTTATCAGGATGTTATGCAAGAAAACTTGAGGCCGTCTGTCAGACAGCTGAAGCTAAAAAGAGATGGATGCTGCAACAAAACAATGATCCAAACCACAGAAGTAAATCAACTAGTGCTGCAACGATTAATCGATTAACTCGAGTATTCCATTAGAAAAAAAGATTTGAATTAAATTTTGCTGCTTCGAGTATTCGTTTATTTAAAGTGCTGTTGTAATGGTTTGTTTGAAAGTGTTTGCATTTAGATTTATTGATTTGGGTGGATTCACTGCCTCCTAGTAAGCCTCATGTTACAAGGCTGAATCCAGCTACTCCCTGTTAAGACCAATATAAGCTGGGTTTTTGTTTGAACTAATGTTTTTTTAACGTATTTGTAATTTAAGTTCATAAGAAAATTTAGCCGTTTTTTGTGGGAATATGTGTCTGAACCATTTGTTAAGAGCATTGTGAAAAAAAGCATTTTATAGCATTTAAGTTAGCCAATTGATCTTTTTCATTTGAGGCTCAGCTCAGGTATTTTTTTTTATGTTCCTTATCCGATTACTCGATTATTCGAGCTAACTAATTCATCAATTAATCGACTACTAAAATAATCGATAGCTGCAGCCCTAAAATCAACTTCAGAATGGTTTCAGAAGAATAAAATACACGTTCTGGAGTGGCCAAGTCAAAGTCCAGACTTGAACCCCATTGAGATGCTGTGGCATGACCTAAAGACACCGATTCATGCCAGACATCCTAAGAATCTGACTGAACTACTGCAGTTTTGTCAAGAGGAATGGGGCAACATTAGTCCAATGTTGAAGTTATTGCAGCTAAAAGGGCGGGGGGAGAGGTGGCACAAAATATTAAATGTAATGGTTCACTCACTTATTTTCCCACCTTCTGTCTTTGCATACTATCCTCATAAAAATATGAAAACCTATAAATGTTTAGGTTGTTTTAGTGAAAGCAGACACTGTTTTTTCATCTGTGTGATTTTGAAAAAGATCAGATCATATTTGATGGTGATTTTATGCAGAAATGTTAGAAATTTCAAAAAGTTCAGATACTTTACTTACCACTTTAAATCCAACAAAATAGAAATATTTTTCATAATAATTGGTACGGGTGCATTGTCCGAAACGTACTGGGCTCCCAAAATGGTATCGGTGCAACACTAAGGCCTTATTTATGCTTCTGCGTTCCGTTGACAGCTGCGCGACGGCGTCATTGACCCTACGTCGTCACTGAGCATTCCAAGTTCTGCGTCAAGGGAACGCGTTGGTCTGTAATTCACTACCAAGCCACTCGTACAGCATGATCTTTGTATGATTACTTGACAGTAAAAGTCCCGCATTCAAAGTAAAGACAACTTTTTTTTTAAAGAGCAATGACAGAGGTGAAGGCCTCTTATGTTGCGTCTGTGTGCGAGTGATAGGCAGATAGCTCCATTAGTCACGTATAAGCTCCTTCAAATGGCACGTTTCTAAGACCAGCAGGATAGCGTCCCACACGGAGCGCACTCAAAACAGGAAGCAGTCTTTGATTAAACCCATTTCGACAGCTATTATCATCTCGATTCAACGTGTCAGACCTTAACGCTTACTTCATAAGTGTGTGCGGTGTCAGTGTGAAATTTCAAAGAGAGACTAATCTCCCGTTTCCTTCATCCGCAAACCTCCGGGCCCTCCCTTTCGTAGGCTGCGGGCTCGGAGCTCAATTAAGTAGAGGCGGATGAATCCACCTTATCTCACGTCTCTGTTTGGTTCCGTCGCTTGCACGTCGCTACTGCAGGTTCTTGAGGAGGCGTCCGTAGCGGAAGTCGTAGACGTGGCGACAGAAGAACACCAGCTCTGGGTCCACGTCGTCCGGCGCCCGGCGGTGGCTGGGCGCGGCGTGGCCGACGGCGGGGGGGACCAGGAGGGAGGCAGGGCTGTCGGGCACGCCTTCGCCTCGCCGTTTTACCAAGGCACAAAATCTGGAAATGGGTCATTTCAATTATTTTAGCTAGTAAGGACATGGTTTAAGAATTCTTCAAATTGTTTACTAATTTTGCCGTTTAATGCATTTATTTTCTATATAGAGACATGAATTTATTTTGGAAACGATGCTCGCATGCTTACTTCGGTTTTACGTTTCCGAGTTCTTTAGCAACGATGATGTGAGTATGCTTTTGGAGTGAATTGGATGCGTTGCACCTAGTTTGTGCACATTCCCCAAAAGCCTAAGTGGAGGAATTGTCATGATAAATGCATAGGTGGGGAATTCTAAATCAGGTTGCTGGCAGGACAGCTATGCTTTTCACCAAGATCATAATCCATTGAATATGGTATGTCTGCCGGTGTCGTGCCAATGTAGTTACCTCACTCAAAAATTGTATCCCTTGAGCGGAGCCATATGGAAGTAGATTTGTGTCTTTGATTCGATCAAAAAAAAAGTTGCTTCAATCAAAATATATATTTTCACTTCAAAAAAAAAAAGTCACCTCAATCAAAAAAAAAAAAAAATTGTTTGAATGCAAAAATAAAATTGAAATTCCAAAAAATGCATTTGAAAGCTATTTTTATTTGAAAAAACATTTTTTTGATCGAAGTCAATTTTTTTGATTGAAGCAACATTTTTGATTGAAGTAATGCTGTTTTGCATCTGGGCCACATTTTAAAAAAATAAGTTGCTTCATACAAAAAAATATATATTTTCAAAAGAAAAATCATTTCAATCAAAAAAAAAAAAAAAAGAAAAAATTTAATCATAGAAAAAAGGTTTTTGAATGTAAAAAAATATTTGAGATTCAAAAATTTGCATTTGAACACTTAATTTTTCATTTAAAAAAAGTTTTCTTTGATTTTAGCAATGTTTTTGTGTTTGGGCCATATTATGGGTAGGGCATTTGTGTCTAAATAATTCAATCCCCCAAAAAGGTGCTTCAATCATAAAAAAATAATTTCAATCAAAGAAAAAAATTGCCCTCCCCATTTTTTTTTTTGTTTTGAAAATGACATGCAAAGCAAATGACCATCTAAGGTGCTAGTCACATGATCTGTTCAAAAAATAATTTAGAGCCATTATTAAAATATCTTTTTTGTTCATTTCATTCATTGTTGTTGTTTGTTTTCTTGCTTTACAACTTTTGTATATATAGGAAAGTCAATAACATGCAATGACACTTTTCGGCCACCAGAGGGGGGGCTGGCCCCTCTGGCCCCCCCTTAAACTCCACTTATGGATAAATGTGCTTTTATATTTGTTTTTGCCAATCGTTTATACTCGTAGATTTGTAGCTGTTACCTCGTTTTTTAGGCTAACTATCGTTAGCATGTTATCGTAGCTTATTATACAGCAATCCCTGGCTACTTCGCGCCCTTATTCCATCGAGATTTTTTTTTCAATTAAAAAAAAAAATACAGATGAGCTCTCCTGTCTCCCTCTTCTTGCTCTTTGTTCGTCAGGCAGTGCACTGGAGTTGCTTATTAAATTTAACGATGATTGACAGATGCTGGGGTTTGATCTTGCCGGAGACACGAACTTCAAAGCGCCGCATGTGTCAATCATCGTTTAACTTGTGAAACAGTTGCTGATTTGAGTGGACTTGAGGGCATTTAATGAAGCCGAGCATTTTTCTACTACTTTATTCTTGTTTAAAAATAATTTGGTAGGACAGTAACATGTTTAAAACTTATCATAATTATTACATATTTACCCTTTTTTTTTTAATCATCCTACTTTTATCAAAAAAAAGTGAAAACCATGTCTTATATGTATGTTCCAATGCTATATCTAAATAAATACATTGAACACACAAAAAAAAAAAAATTAAAAGCTGTTTTTCGCTTATCATGGCGGGTTCTGGTCTTCATTAACCGCGACAAACGAGAGATCACTGTATAGCATTAAATAATTGATGTAATTAGTAAATGTTGTCATTCGATGAAAGATAATAAGCAAATGCTCAATATAAATGTTAACCATATGTTTGTATGTCATTCACTAGAAGCTGGTTGTGTGTATGTATATGCACATCTGCACGTGAGCCATTAAGGGTAAGTTCAGAATTTTTGACATCAGGCTTAATTTTCAAGTTAGCGAGGGTTTAATTAGTCGCTGAAATTGATTTTGACAAATTCTGTGTAGTTTGTAAGTTATTTAGGTTATTATTCAGGGCTCTGGAGTGGCTAAGCTAGCGCGAGTCAACTGGGCAGACTTAGCTTGCCAATAAAAAACAACATATGTACTAGGGCTGCAGCTATCGAATATTTTAGTAATCGAGTAATCGACTGAAAATTCTATCGATTGATCGAGTAATCGGATAAAACAAATATATTTTTAGGTGAAGAGCAATTATAAATATACATGAGAAAACAAGACATTTCATCTAATCTTGAACCATTTTCAGTCAATCATTGTCTATATTTTCGATGTATATTGTTGAAAACAGCCAACAATTGAATCTCAGATGTAAGTAGAATTAAAAAAAAAGACTAATTCACTGCTTTCACTCAAAAAACTTTTAGATCTTATAAAAAATATATATATATCTTACCTAAAAATGCCGTTACGCTTGATAACACACATCACTTAAAAGTTAGGATTTCTTCCCACGTGTTTCAATTGAATTTCTCTTTGTGTCAAGCCATTTTTAAGTTCTAGTTAAGTTTAAGTTAGTCTAAACTGTAAGTCCTGATAGGATTTTGAGTTTTTGCAGTGTTCAAAATAAATGTATGATACAGGCGGTATTGGAACACATTAGGGACCAGTGCTACTTAGTGTTTTATCCAGCTATGACTACTGAGCTAAAATTGATAGTTAGCGTGATTAAGTTTTTATTTTACACCCTCATCACTCCACAATGCTATGTTATGTTAAAGCCTGTATGTAAGACACGTTAGCCATGCATCGACAGTGGTCATAAACCTAGCCCTCCGCAGGGCTAATGTTACGTGAGCTAGTAGCGACAGTAACGTTAATCTTATTTATTAGCGCTTAGTTTAGCGCTCTACTGCTTTAAGATGGCGGCTGTTTACTAACGCTGCCCAGACGCGGCCGAGTCTGTCATTGTGCATCTAGTTCAACATACATGCGATCTCTATGAGACGCATCAGACGCTACCTGTACCAACGTAGCATCGTGCGGGCTAGTATTTAGCAACGTCGGCTTCGTTTGTGGCGGCTGTCGGCTGCAGTAAGTTTTTTTTTTTCTTTCCCTTCTTCCTCTCCGCACGTGACAGCGCGTTGTCCCGCATTAAAAGTAGTCCGAGCAAAACGTGATGCTTAGAGCTGTCAAAATAAACGATTACTTGAGGTGAATAAAATTACTCGGATCAGTTTTTAAACTCGAGTTACTCGAGTTGCTCGAGTACTCGTTTCAGCTCTAATATGTACACATGAAAATCATCAATGACCCATGCAATCAATAGTGTTGGCTATGTTTGCGTGATAAAAGTTATTAAAACTTACAATTGCATGTCAATAATTGCAGTCTGAATCCAGAAGCTCTGCAGAGGAGCAGGGCGGAGTTATATCATATCGTTTTTTTATGTCGTAGCCAGTAGCAAATAACCTTTGCCCATTTCTTCTGTCTGTTTTCACAATCTCTAAATGCACATTTCGCCATGTTGCCAGCCATAGGTTAACTCAGCAGAGTTTGACGAAAGTGTGACGCCAGAGTTTCCAACCTCCGTTATGGAAAAATATCATTGGAACACCTCCACTATTTGCTCGCTTATGAGATGGCAGTTTTGCTGGAGGTCGAAATGTCTTTTAATAGTGAAGGAGATAAAACCTTTTCCCGTAAAAACTGTTTGAATTACTCTAAAAAACTTAATATAATCAATCAGGCTAGTATTTCTTGTACTTACTGTTTGTATTACTCGAACACACCCAATATAAAATAACACTTATACCATAGTTTATGGAAAAAAGGGCAGAATATAGGGCATAAGATATACATTACAACTTCTTATCACGGAAGCCCGGCATGTGCGTCATTCAACTGACGCACCAACTCTCGCAATCAGGTCTCCCGGACAGTCCAGAACAAATGAAGGGATGCCATGTCCTGTAGCTGACCGCTCGGAATGATGCGACACGCAGAGGGCTTCGACGGGTGTTCTTTAACTTTATTTTCAGTCATTTTTTGTTCTTTTGTTGACACCGTGAAAACTACAAAATTTCAGAAACGTAACAACGGTGTGGCATTAAAATACAATTCACAAAACCAACAATAAACATTTCCATTTCTCCTACCTCCATCTGCTTTCCGAGCGCGCTATCTTCAATCGAACCAATATAACCTCTCCACACTACAGTCTTTACACAAACAAATACAAGCCAACCGAATATAAACATAAATTCCCGCAGTAATAATAACTCTTGCAATTTATTTGTGGACTCACCTACGATGTGGCTGCGCTGCTTCTCAGACAGTGCAGCGTGTGGACAGGTTTACAGACAGGTGTGCTAGATTTCCTCATTAAGAAAAAGACGGGAGCATGGGGTTGTGCACGGTGCCTTTCAAAATAAATGCAAAAACGGAAGTGCCCGCAATTCACAGACCCACACGCCATTTACATGTCCCGACACAAGGAAAACCAACACCGGATATCTAACTGATAACACGACTGACAAGACTCCAAGAGCCCATTTGACGCTGAAGTGACAAAATCCACAACTCTCATTGCCCGGCCAACAGTAACTCCCTTGCCCAATCCACAAACAGACAATAATCCCAAACACACCCTTCTTCCTGGCCACGGCCCGCTCCATGAGAGCCTTCAAAAGACTGAATGTTTAACTAGGCGTTGCAATTTTTCTCGGGAACCTTTTGTTGACTTCTGATATGGTGACCTTGCAACGAGTTTGCCTCCTCGCTTGAGTGTTTGTTTCGCCTTGCCGTTTTCATCGCTGTCAACCCGAATAAATTGTCAACTTGTTCTCAGTGAGCCTTCTTTAAACCTTTCAAAATGGAGTCATTACAAAGGGTTAAGACTGAGGTGAGCACGCGGAGTTTGCCCTACTGGCCGGATTGTCGGGGTCCTGCTGGCCTGGGCTGTTGGAGCTGGCCCAGCGTGGGTCCGGCGGTTTGGCTGGCGCGATTCTGGTGGTCTGTTCTGAAGGTCAGATTCCGTCAATGGCCAAAATAAAAAACAACTTGTCGCGATCAGCCATCTTTGCTGTTTACATTCGCTTAGAACACTTTGAGGCTTATACCCGCCGAGCGGGACAAGTCCACCTTTCTCGAATGCAGCGTGAGCACGAGTGGCCAAAGCACTCCTCTCTTTTGTGGTCGTATTATGCATCTAAAAAACATAGTCCTCGAAATGAAATTAATTAAAGCAGTTTTTTGTGATATTATTTTGGCCGCATAGGTGTTTTGGAACAATGATCTGAATTTTGAATTTATTTGACTATATTGGATCTGTCAGTGATCTGTATTGTTTTTTTATTGACATACTAAGTTGGTCCCATTAACTCGTGCTAGCTTAGCCACTCCAGAGCCCTGAAACTAATAAATAACTTACAAACTGCACAGAATTTGTCAATCAACTCCACCAACTAATTAAACCACCGCTAACTCTTTTTGAACTTCAGCTTTAAAGAAGTTGTAGATGGCGGCTCCGCACTCAGAGGAAAACAAAACTGATGCGTTTCTTACCGACAATACTGTGCCAGTGTCAGGACATAGCATTTGTCTTCAATACAGGCCACGCTGTTCACATCCTGGTGACGGGACGCAAAGATCTCATTCTGCAAATACATTTTCAAAAATAAAAATGCGTTGCACAAACAGCCATTAAACAGTACAAGGCTTTATTACGAAATGTGCCGATAAGGTTTGTCACCTGACAGTGCACATTAAGGTTGCGTCCTCCTTGTGTGTGTTCTGGACGGTAGTACCAAAACAAACTCATCATCAACTCTCCTGGGAAAGAAAAAAACAAATACACGAATGTTATATTACACACAAAACGCTTCAAAAGGATGTCTGGTACCTGTCTCGGGTTCCTCCCACAGAGCTGAGATCTTTGCCACATATGGCAGAGACTTTTTCCTCGGCCCGGACTTCAGCAGAACCGTGTCCCGGACCCGGATCAGATCTCCATCTCGCTGGACGCCCTGGTAACACTTTCTCAGCACCGGAGCTTCCTCTTCCTGAGTTAACAGAGGTAGCAGGAAACACTGAGTTGTCTGGCCACCGCAGGATGAGATTTTATTCGGAGCAACTCTTCTATTTTAACAGAAAAGTCAAATAAGAAGATCCCTGTGACTAACAATGGTGACGTAATCCTAATTTGTACAGAAATTTAAATGCGCTGTACTCTATCAGTGACCTGCAGTAACACAGTAGCAAATTCAAAACTCCATGCAAAACTTCTTAGAGAAGCACTTCTAATGTAACCGGTTCTGAACCACGCCGAAGAAATGATCCGTCCCCCTCGACCAAGTCAGGACTTGAACCTGCGCTGCCAGTGCAGGAGAGCATGATAACCGCTAGTCTAAAAGTCCAGGCATTGGAAAGGAGGTTTCCCTGGTATGCAAAGCACCTACTTGCACCCGTTACCCCCGAAACTTTCACTGCAGATATGGGTCACAGCAGCAATCTAAACGGTTCTGACCCGCACCGGTGACCCGTTACATCCCCCTCAAACAGGTCAGGACTGGAACCCGCGTCGCCACAGAAGACGTTGATCACCGCGAGGCTAAAAGCTTAGGCTAGCAGCTCCAATCAATAGCGTGCTCACTTGAAGGCATCGGGAAGGATGTTTCCCTGGACTGCATTTGTTACACTCACACCCTGAAACTTGCACTGCTAATCTGAGTCACGGCAACAATCTAACTGGTTCTGAACCCTGACAGCAACACGATCAGTCCCTCTCGACCTGGTCAGAACTTGATTCTGTGCTGCCAGCACGGCCAGTGCAGCAGAAGAGCATGATAACGGCTAGGCTAAAAGTCAAGGCTAGCAGCTGCAGCTGCTAGCGTGCTCTCTTGTAGGCATCGGGGGGGAGGTTTCCCTGGCATGCAACGCAACATGTTACACTCATGCCCCAAAACTTTCACTACCGATCCAAGTCAGGGCAAAAGTCTATCCTCCTCTGAACCGCAACAGGTGAACCGTTACATCCCTTTCAGCCAGGTCAGGACTGGAACCCACGTCGCCAGCGCGGCAGAAGAGCATGCTAACCGCAAGGCTAAAAGCTTAGGCTAGCAGCTCCAGCTACTACTAGGGTGCTTAATTGAAGGCATCGGGAAGGGGGTTTTCCCAGAACTGCACCTCCTGAAACTTGCACTGCGATCTGGGTCATGGCAGCAATCTAACTGGGTCGGACCTGCGCCAGCGATGCGATCCGTCCCCATCGACCTGTTCAGAATTTGAATCCATGCTGCCAGCACGGCCAGTGCAGCAGGAGAGCACGATAACATCGAGTCTAAAAGTCCAGGCTAGCAGCTCCAGCCGCTAGTGTGCTGTCTTGAAGGTAACGGGACGGTTGTTTTCCTGAACTGCATCAGTTGCACTCACCCCCTGAAACTTGCACTGCGAATCTGGGTCACGGCAGCAATTTAACTGGTTCTGAACCGCGCCAGTGACGTGATCCGTCCCACTCGACCTAGTCAGAACTTGAATCTGCGCTGCCAGCACGGCCAGTACAGCAGAAGAGCATGATAACTGCTTGGCTAAAAGTCCAGGCTAGCAGCTCCAGTCGCTAGCATGCTATCTTGAAGGCAACGGGAAGGAGGTTTCCCTGAACTGCATCCATTACATTCACCCCCTGAAACTTGCACTGCCAGTCTGGGTCACGGCAACAATCTAACCGGTTCTGACCTGCGCCAGCAACGTTGCCTGGTACACCAGACTCACCGCTGTTCCAGCTATTGAGTCTGGCCACCATTCAGCGGATACAATTTCCAGGGCGGAGCAAGCCACAGCAAACAGACAGCGGAGTGGACCAATCAGCGAAGGGCAGACGTGACGTTAGTAAAACGACGAGGGCAGGACGAGGGACTTGCGCGTGGAAGTAAACATACGAGGACAGCGGAGTTTATTCAACATGGCTAGCGCGAGACAGACTGTTGTCAATGACTCGTGTCGACGTGTTTTTGGTGATTTTAAACTGATTTTACCGTGGATTGGAACATATTCTCGGCTCTCCTGTTCACCATCTGTGTTGTTGTGGAGACGACTTCCGACGCGCAAGAGTGACGTTCCTCGTTAAGAACACGTCACGCAAATAAACGAATCTGATTTGTCGATTGATTTTGTACCTGTTCGAGAGGCTGTTAATGGGCTGGTTCCCAGACTTTTCTCTCAGTGTTTGAAAAATACAGGGAGAACAGTCTGGCCGTGCCAGGCAACCAGCAACGCGATCCGTTCCCCCTCGACCCGGTCAGAACATGAACCGGAGCTGCCAGCACGGCGAGTGCAGCAGGAGGGCATGATAACTGCGAGTCTAAAAGTCCAAGCTAGCATGCTCTCTTGAAGGCGTCTGGAGGTTTTCTCTGGCATGCAAAGCACCTACTTGCACCAGTTACACTCATCCCCTGAAACTTGCACTGCCGGTCTGGGTCACGGCAACAATCTAACCGGTTCTGAAACGCGCCAGCAACGCGATCCACCCCACTCGACCTGGTCAGAACTTGAATCTGCACTGCCAGCACGGTCAGTACAGCAGAAGAGCATGATAACCGCTAGGCTAAAAGTCCAGGCTAGCAGCTGCAGCTGCTAGCATGCTCTCTTGAAGGCATCAGGAGGGAAGTTTCCCTGGCATGCAATGCACCTACTTGCACCCACTACACTGAGACAAAAGCCCCTTTCAGACTTATATCCTGGTAAATATATTCTGGGATTTACCCTTGTCATGGCATTCACACATGGAGGGATGTCCCGGGACTAACCAGGGGGACACTTTCACAAACTTGTCCCGTGTTGGCGACTCAGTGCTCTCTGTGCGGGGAGGGCAGCTGGCGCCATTTTGTAACTTTTTAACCATTAACTTTTATAACCATTTTATAACGGACATTACGTCATTTTTGGTCGGCATCGGCAACAACATAAACCACACATTTCAAAAGATGGATGATAGACTCTCTTCCTCAGCTCTACAATCCAATAGCAATTTAATTTCGTTATGTTTTCAGTTTAATTTAGCCATTTCCAGTTTGCCATGTTGATAATTGTTATGTTTGTTTACCGCTTTTTGTCTTACTGCAAAGAAAGAGAAAATGACGATTGACCTGCCATGATATTTACGTCATCACCTTCGTACCGTGATCCGGGAATTACACGCCTGTTTTCACACATTCCACGTAAGTCTCGGACATTATACTAGAACCTGACCTGGTAAATGTTTGCATAATCTCCGTTTGAGTCGACCCCGGAAATTGCTTTCACAAATAAGGCGGGATTTAAACGGTGTTCAGGTATGTGTGAAAGGGGCTAAAGTAAAACAAAACATGGTGCTAACAGCTAGAAATGTCCGGTCACGTCATTTTCAAAGTATCGGAATCGGCAAGAAAATATCAGCCATGCTTTTTTTTAATATATACTGTATATATATATATTTTTAAATTATTAAATTTACTAGGATCATGGAAGCCTCCACTTGGGGAAAATATATACATACAGTATATCCTGTATATACATAATATAATAAAAATATACAGTACTGTGCAAAAGTTTTAGGCAGGTGTCCTGCCCAAAACTTTTGCACAGTACTGTATTTTTTTAAAATTAAATTGTTTTCTAATTGTATTTAACGTTACAGACATAATATGTTACACTCATCCAGAGTCTTTAGTTTAGGCTTAAGGTAGAGATATCAAATTTATCCCGATAACGGCGGTAATAAGTTTTTTAAAAAATTTATCACGTTAGAATATTTAACGCAATTAATGGATGCGTTGCACGACCCACTCACGTATTGTCGCGCTCAATCTGTAATGGCGCCATTTTACCTGTACAGAGGGATAAAAGGCAGCGTAAAATGAGTAGAGTGAATTTTGGCAGCCTTTGGAGCCTTTTTTTTAAATTGGTTAAAGCCTTACAATCCCTCTCTCTACAATTAGAAATATCATTGGCAGCATTGTGGGGAAACAAGGTAGCAATTGATCTTTTTCTTGACGCCTAATTTTATTTCCCAACGCAGAGAAGATATATCAATTGGTAGCACTACGCACAGTCATGGTTCCACTTCCCATCATGCATTGGGGCATGGCTACAGTATCATTTACTGAAAGCTCAACAAATACACTAGATGTCAATATTTAGTCACAATATACAAAGTCACAAGTCTTTCTATCCGTGGATCCCTCTCACAGAAAGAATGTTAATAATGTAAATTCCATCTTGAGGATTTAGTGTCATAATAAACAAATACAGTACTTATGTACTGTATGTTGAATGTATATATTTGTCCGAGTTTTATTCATTTTTTTCATAATGCATTGCCAACATGTATATGATAGGGAAAAATTATCGGGAATGATTGGAATTGAATCGGGAGCAAAAAAAAAAAAAAGCAATCCGATCGGGAAATATCGGGATCGGCAGATACTCAAACTAAAACGATCGGGATCGGATCGGGAGCAAAAAAACATGATCGGAACAACCCTACTAACAGCATTTCTTCAGCCTCTTACATAGCTGTTCAATAGAGTTTAGATCTGTTCAGATTATCTTCCAATTTGTTCTTTCTCATTCTTTTTTGCTGCATGTTTTGGCTCTTCTTATTGTTCGCATGATCTCGCTTTCTAATACTGGGCAGCATATTTTGCTACAGAATACCTTAATAGATTGCACAGCGTAAAAACACCCTGTACCAGATACAGCGAAGCAACCCCAGATGAACATAACAGAGCCTCCTACATTTTTCACAGAAGATTATATTCTTTTCATTCCTTTGTAAACATCAAACTAGAGTAACTTGCCCAAAGGTTCTGTTCTTCTCTCAGCCCAAAGGCTCTTTTCCCAGAGGCCCTGCAGCTTGTTATGATACTTTTGTTTCCAATGACTCTTCAAAGATTATTTTTGAGTGATTCCTTTGTTGCTGTGTGTTAATAGTACATTTCTTCTACAAAGAAAACATTGTGAAATATCATTTTTACATCTTTTACATAGTTTTGATTCCAAATCCTTATTGATACCTACACAGGTAGTCCCCAGGTTATGACGTACCCGACATCTGCGAATTCGCCTTTACGACGCGCGTCTCGTTCGCCAACTCTCAACATTGATGGCAAGTACAGCATATTATTTGTCATTTAATTTTGTTATTTATTAGGTCTAAGTAATCCAAATTGTTGATCTCTACAGTAATTACTATGCATAGCTTGTATTTTATTATACTGCAGTATACAGTGCCCTCCATAATTACTGGCACCCCTGAAAAAGATGTTTTTTTTAAAATTCAAATAATATGGGACCTTAATGGAAAAAAAAGGGAAAAACCCAACCTTCAATACAAGTGCATTCATTCAGTGGGGAAAAAATCCCACATAAAGAAAAAATATTTGACATCAAATAATGTGTGTCACAATTATTAGCACCCCTGGTGTTAATACTTTGTACAACCCCCTTTTGCCAACAAAACAAGGTCTGGGGACTGAGATGGCCATGGGAGGAGCTTGATTTTGTGTCTGGTGAACCATTTCTGTGTAGATTTGGCCATATGTTTAGGGTCATTGTCTTGCTGAACGACCCAGTGACGACCCATCTTCAGCTTTCGGGCAACAGATTTTGATTTAAAATGTCCTGGTATTTCAAAGCATTCATGATGCCATGCACCCTAACAAGGTTCCCAGGGCCTTTGGAAGCGAAACAGCCCCACGGCATCACTGACCCACCCCCATACTTCACAGTGGGTATGAGGTGCTTTTCAGCATGCGCATCTTTCGTGGCACGCCAGACCCACTTAAGAGTGTTTGTTACCAAAAAGCTCAATCTTGGTCTCACACAAAATTACACACGGTCCCAGGATTCAACTGGGACCGTGTGCTTTGGTCTGATGGGACCGAGATTGAGTTTTCGTTTGATTAAAATTTGTAACATTTTCAATCAAAAAATAAACTAGTAGCTTGCCATTGTTGATGTCAATAATTACACCATGCTCACTCATGGTGTAACACATAAAATCCGTTAGACCCAAGCGGCAGCAGAGGGCGCCTAACACCAAAAAACAAGTAACAAGCGAACATTAAACTGTGCTGTCATTTTAATCCGTTTGAGCGGGGCATATGTGTTAATTGCGTCAAATATTTTAAGGTGATTAATTTAAAAAATTAATTACTGCCCGTTAACGCGATAATTTTGACAGCCCTAAAAAAAAAAAAACAACTTTTTTTTTTAAAAATAATACCATTGTTTAAAAAAAAAAAAAAAAATCAAACATCGTAAGCAATTACTCACAATGTTATTCATCACTTGCGTATTCTTTTCACCAAATACTTTTATACTTGTACTTGAGTACATTTTGGGATCACTACTTGTGTAATATTATGTTGAAGTAACGCGACTGTTACTTGAGTAAAGGTTTTGGCTACTCTACCCACCTCCCAGTTTATGCTATACACGGAATATACGAAATGAAACGATAACCTGTTAGAAAGAGGTTATTTTCATAATTTTTTCAAGGTGAAAATTGAAATCTAAACAAATTGAGCCCAAACAAACTGCACGGTGGCAGCGCCATGAATTAGCAAGGTGGCTTGCATCTACATACCAGACAGAAAACTTCTTTCTCAAAGGAGAGGCCGACAGGCCGCCAGCCGTTGGTGCTTTTTTGGAGTCCGTTCTTGGGCTGCTTGGCAAGCGCCTGCCCTCTGGCACCGGCAGAGCCAAGCTTCTGCTTCTTTTCCTTTTTGAGTGGGAACACAAGCGAGCTGACGCTGCTCGCGTTGCGGACGCCGGACCGGGACCCGCTGGGAGGCTTGGCGCTCTGCGGACACTCCTTGGCCACCTGCAGCGGGGGCTGCGGTTGGCTGGGGTCGGACAGAGGCGTCTGAACGGGGGGCACCGATTGGCCGGCTGGAGGCACTGTGGGAACGGGGCAGCCAGTGAGGATTCTTGGGCTCGGACAGACGGGGATGGAGGACAGGCTGTGGTGGTCATTGAGGGTTGATGAGTAGTCATCTGAGGGAGGAACAGAAAAGGAAATGAGACTGAAAAACATTGCTGACACACACGCACAATCTAATGGGACACAATATGAAAAAAAAAAAAAAAAAATGCATCGAGTAAAATAATGCATTATTAATGCATACATTTGAACTCATCGGCTGTTATGACAATGCAATGACAGTAAATGAGTTAACTGATGTGCAGCGTCATACCTTGACATTGCTATAGGGCTGCAGCTATCGAATATTTTAGAAATCGACTGAAAATCCTATTAATCGAGTCATCGGATAAAACATTTTTTAGGTAAAGAGCAATTATAAATATACATGACAAAAAAATACATTTTATCTAATATTGAACCATTTTCAGTCAATCAATGTATTTATTTTCGATGGACATTGTTGAAAACAGCCAACAATTGCCTCTCAGATGTGACTAGAATAAAAAAAAAAAGACCAATTCACTGCTTTCACTCCAAAAACTTTTAGATCTTATAAAAAATATATATATTTCTTACCTAAAAATGCCATTACGCTTGATAACACACATCACTTAAAAGTTAAAGTGTTTTTCCCACGTTTTTCAATTGAATTTCCATTTGTGCCAAGCCATTTTTAAGTTCTAGTTAAGTTTTAAGTTAGTCTAAACTGTAAGTCCTGATAGGATTTTGAGTTTTTGCAGTGTTCAAAATAAATGTATTGTAACATATCAGGTTATAATATGGCGGGGATATTTGCATGCGTTCCTGAATGCACCGCGTGACGTGCGGGGGTGAGGGAGGTGCAGGAGAGCGAGAGACGTGCCTTCCTGTTGTTGTTCCACAAGTTCCCAAAAAGGAAATAATTGCAACCTAACGAAGCGGGTGACTCTTTGTCAACGTTACAGTATGATACCTGCTGTATTGGAGCACATTAGGGGCCCGTGCTACTTGGTGTTTTTTATCCAGCAATGACTACTGAGCTAAAATTGACAGTTAGCTTTATCATATTTTCATTTTACACCCTCATCACTCTACAGTGCTATGTTTCACAGATTAAATAAAGCCTGTATGTAAGACACGTTAGCCACGCATCGACAGTGGTCTTAATAAAAACCTAGCCCTCCGCAAGGCTAACGTTACGTACGTGAGCGAGTGACAGTAACGTTAATCTTATTAGCGCTGAGAAGTGTACTGCTTTAAGATGGCGGCTATTTACTGACACCGCTGACTCTGTCATTTCGCATCTAGTTCAACATACATGTGATATCTATGAGACGCATCAGATGCTACCTGCTACCACCGCATCATGCGGGCTAGTTTTTAGCAACGACGGCGTAGTTTGTAGCGGCTGTCGGCTGCAGAAAAGTTTTTTAAATATTTTTTTTATTGCTTCTTCCTCTACGCACGTGACATTAGCGCACTGTCCCGCATTAAAAGTAGTCCGGGCAAAACGTGATGCTTAGAGCTGGCAAAATTAAACGATTCCTCGAGGTGAATAAAATTACTCGGATCAATTTTTAAACTCGAGTTACTCGAGTTGCTCGAGTATTCGTTTCAGCTCAACATTGCTAAAGTCAATTCAAACAATACTGTTAGATCCCATTCTGACTACTGCTGCTCAAGCTCATCATTGTAAAAGTGAACCATATGTCGTGGCTCATGATATTTCACACATAATAGTGAGTGAAAAAAAATGAATTTCCCATAAAAGTAAGGCAAAAACAAAAACATTCACGAGGGGCGTCACTAGGTATTAAGAACAGGAGGGGCTTAACCCCACAGGATGTAAGTGAACGTAGCGTACAAACACAAAACTTCACAAACAGCGAACAAAGACTGATCATTTACATAAAAACAATTGAAGGACTTGAATTTCCGCTCTGAGACCCCCAATTTGGCCAACTTTCAAAATTGTTCGATATGCATGTGTGATACATCATTGGAAAGCTCTGGGGGAGGAAAATTTTTGACCAGGACGACAGACATCTTAAAAAAAAAAAAATGTTTAAACAGCGAAACCCTATCTGGAGGTGAGGGCATGAAATGGCATAATTAAAGACACCATGACTTTAACGAGATATTATCGCATACTTACCTCTTTTCGATCCAAAAACCCCATGTAGCATGCATCACCGACTGTCAAGACACAGCTGTGAATGGCCACAGCCGGAATTTTGGAGGATTTTATGGGTGAAACATGGTAGGGTTGTTCCGATCATGTTTTTTTGCTTCCGATCCAATCCCAATCGTTTTAGTTTGAGTATCTGCCGATCCCGATATTTCCCGATCCGATTGCTTTTTTTTTGCTCCCGATTCAATTCCAATCATTCCCGATAATTTTTCCCGATCATATACATTTTGGCAATGCATTAAGAAAAAAATGAATAAAACTCGGACGAATATATACATTCAACATACAGTACATAAGTACTGTATTTGTTTATTATGACAATAAATCCTCAAGATGCATTTACATTATTAACATTGTTTCTGTGAGAGGGATCCACGGATAGAAAGAGTAGTAATTCTTAAAGGATAAATGTGACTTTGTATATTGTGACTAAATATTGCCATCTAGTGTATTTGTTGAGCGTTCAGTAAATGATACTGTAGCCATTTAACTGTTCTGCCCAAATGCATGATGGGAAGTGCAACCATGACTGTGCGTAGTGGTACCAATTGATATATCTTCTCTGCGTCGGGAAATAACATAGGGTGTTAAGAAAAAGATCAATTACTACCTTGCTTCCCCACATTGCTTCCCACGATATTTCTAATCATCGGGAGAGGGATTGTAAGGTTTTAACCAATTAAAAATAGGCTCCAAAGGCTGCCAAAATTCACTCTACTCATTTTACGCTGCCTTTTAGCTCTATATATAGGTAAAACGGCGCCATTACAGATTGAGCGCGACAATGCGTGAGTGGGTCGTGCAGTGCATGCGTTAATTGCGTTAAATATTTTAGCGTGATAAATTTTTTAAAGAATTAATTACTGCCATTAACGAGATAAATTTGATAACCCTACCTTAAGCCTAAAACTAAAGACTCTGGATGAGTGTAACATATTATGTCTGTAACGTTAAATACAATTAGAAAACGATTTAATTAAAAAAAAAAAAAAATATATATATATATATATATATATATATATATTAAAAAAAGGCATGTCCGATATTTTTTTGCTGATTCCGATACTTTGAAAATGACGTGATCGGACCCCTCTAAAACATGGTAATATGACAAGGGTCGCGATGCAGAAATCGCAGACATCAAGGAGTGGTCGAGATTTTCATTTTCATAAATTTACCGTTTTAAAAGTTTTTTTTTTTTTTTTTACTTTGTTTGGATCGATTATTTATCATCTAAAATATTGGGGAAAATGCGACAGTAACGGAAAAAAATACAAATAAGCGATAGTTATGAGGTAGATACAGTATCTGATTTTTTTTACAGACACCATTTTTTCATTGTGACGTCATTTGTTTAAAAGTTTAAAATATGCGAGTGAATAATTTTTTAAAGTCGTTTTTTTTAACGAAATATAAGATAACAGTTAATGATTCTAAGCTAAAAATGACAGACATTTTGAATTAAAAAAATATAATGAATTACCTTCCTTTTACGGCTGGTTGAAACAAAAGCCGTTGCGCTACGTCTGTAAACGGGGGTTTCCAGGGTAAAACGAACAAATTAAAAATAGTTCGGGGATTTAATGTGCCATGAATCTGCAATGGCAGCATATAGACATATTGTTCTGTCAAACATAACAGTTGTTTTGGCTTAAAATACAGCAGTTTCTTATTAAGAGGAGTGCAAGAGCAGAAACTGCTTTTTCAGTCTTGTCTGTGTTTTGCACCATATATATAATAAACAAATATTATAAAGAAATCGGATATTTACAACTCAGAAGCTATATATACTGTATATGCTATAATTTCGAGAATTTAGACAAGTTTAAGGTGAAGAAGGTCCTAAATGATTGGTTCACAAAATAGTTGTCGATTAATGGATTAGTTGTTGCACCTCTAATCATAGTTATTATACAGTACTTTTTCTTTGGGAGATTTTTTCAATTGCCATTTTTGCATTTTACAATTCGGAACATGCCCAGGTTAACAAGTAGCTTCCGTCGTGATATACCATTGATAGAGTGGCGTAAATAATGAAGAGTGTCAGTGCCTCATTCCCTCCAGTGTGCAGCTGTAAACCACAGAGTGTGCATGTGAGTGAGTGTTTTCACTCTGATGCAAAATAATATCAGAACAGAGATCTGCTGACACTGTTACTTAAAGTAGTGACAAGCAGGCTTTTTCATTCACTGCTGTGTGTCTCGGATTGAAATGCTGACTTGATTTGTCTTGCTCTTATGAAACTCTTTGGCAGCCATTGACTGTGAAAGGCGTCCAATTCATTTTGACCTAGCGGCTAATGTTCCAAAATGAATTGGATGTCTATTGCTGTAAATGGCTGTGAATAAGCTAACGTAATTGTCGGACTATAGGGCATACCTGACTATGAGCCGCCACCCACCAAATTTGACACGAAAAGGGCATTTGTTCATAGATAAGCCGCAGTGGACTGCAAGCCGCAGCTGTCCTCACTGTATTATGGGATATTTACACCAAAAAATATTAACCGGTAACAATGTATTTGACAGTAGCATCAAAAGACTGCCATAAGTTCAAATGAGCCACCATAAAGCTTTGAACCAATTGGCTGCAAAGCCTCATTGCTTCAAGAAGCTTCATTTGGCCATCAATACTCCCTTGGGGGCGACCGTCTGCTGCCAACGGCTGTCAACACTGTTGTCGCCCAACATGCCTCCGAGCATGCATTGCAGTGCTACAGATGTAAATAACAATCAAAAGTCATGTTCTGTGCTAATTATTTCTTCAGTTACTGTTCCAGTTGTTTCATTAATTGCTAGTTATGGTATTTGGTAACACTTTATTTGACAGTTGCGCAATATGACTGTAATTAGACAATCATAATTATGACATGACACTGCCATGAGCATTAATGAATGTTCATGACTGATGTCATTTAGTGTCATAAGGCAAATTATTTCACTTTTGAATGGATGTGAAGATCCGAGATGAACATAAATGGAGTTAGTGACATAATTCATAATGTCATTAATGCCCATGACAGTGTCATGTCATATTTCATAATGTCATTAACTCATTTGCTCCCCAAAACGTATAAAGACGTTCTATTTTTAATTGTTTCAGTGTCCCAAAGACGTATTTATACGTCTTCAACATTTTTTTTTTTCCCCAAAAGAGACATCTTTAGGTTCTGATGCAACTTTGCTCCAAAGCACAATGCTCAAAATGCATTTTGAAGCAATAAAACTGGCCACTGGAGGGCAGTATCGCATTTGGTAAGAACTCATATCGGACCATGAAAGGAAATGAATGAAGAGAAATAGTCAGGAAACGGAAGTTGGAAGAAGTAAGAAAAATGTGGAGAACAATGTAAAACACAAGGCACATGCCCCACACAAGTTCCCTAGGTGAATTCTGTTATGAGGTAGTGGTCATTACAAAATAAAGATTAAAAAAAAAAATCTATCTTGATGAGACAGGCAGTGATGAGGGAAAAATTTACCCCGTCTGCCAATACAGCCGCAGCCACAACAGCGTCATCTCTCAGTTCAATAGTTTAAGTATGTGTAAATAAATTCTTACTTTGCTAGCAAAAGCTTTATTTGTCTTGTTGTTTATGTTATTTTGTGGAAGGAAAACATTATTCAGTTATTTGGGATGTCACGAAAGCAAAAAAATAGCTTTGTTAAAGTCAATGTTTGAAATGTATGCTTTTACAAAAAGCTCGTTATCTCTGTTTTTTCATCAGAAATTGGAAAATTGCTCAAACTAAGCTATTTTCTAATGTTGATTTCTAAAGAATGGAAAAAGATATGAACTAACTAGAGAGTCTAATCTTTCTTTTTGGTGGGTTCCATATTTATATAGCAATAGAACAGAACTTTCTGTGGGCCTTGCAAAATCAGTCAAAATCCAGTTAAACGGCCGGGAGCGTAGGGGGTTGGTCCGGTGAAAATGGCTGGGAGTGAATGAGTTCATGCCCATGATAGTGTCATGTCATAATTATGACGATCTTATGGCAGTCTTATGACGCCGTTGTCTGAGAAAGTGCTACCTCTTAACCCAAAATAAATCAACAAGTAAGCGGCACTGGACTATAAGACGCAGAATTCAAAATGAGGGGGAAAAAAGTAGCTGCTTATAGTCTGAAAATTACGGTATTTAAAGTGACATTACACTGCCTGGGCATTTGGATTACAGCTAATCTGTCAATTAAATACAACACAATTGTCAACATGTGCTTAACTAAACTTTCAGTAATCCTATTATTCTAACACTAATCTAAAAATGTGCATAGTTGCTGTGTACTTATTAAAGAGTTATATAAAGACAAAAATATTAAATCCCTTATTTCTTAAATACAAATACTTGGGTCTTTGGATTTCCTGTCCACCACCGAGTTCCAAATGAAACAATCGAGCAAATCTTTTCGTATTCGCGTGATTTTGAAAACATTTTTACTAGGAATCTGTTCTGAACTTCACTAATAATCGCCCCCACATGAATGCTGCATTCGAGGAAGGTGGGAAGTTGGACTTATCCCACTCAGACTGTACCAGTTGTGACCTTAAAGCGTTCCAAGCGAATGCAAACACAAAAGATGGCTGACGCGACAAGTTCTTTTTTATTTTAGCCATCAAAAGACATGACCTCCCTCCAGCAGACCTGCCTTTTCGTAAGCGATCAAATAGTGGAGGAAAAACGACGGCTGAGCCTTGCTGTTAGTCAATATAAAAACATACATACAGTGGTATGAGAAAGTATCTGAACCTTGGGGAATTTCTCACATTTCTGCATGAAATCACCATCAAATGTGAACTGATCTTTGTCAAAATCACACAGATGAAAAGACAGTGTCTGCTTTCACTAAAACTACCCAAACATTTAGAGGTTTTCATATTGTAATGAGGATAGCAAGCAAACACTGACAAGGGAAAAAAATTAAGTAAGTGAACCCTCTGCCTAAGGAGACTTAAAACAATTTTTTACCAAACACTTTAAGTTTGGTGTGTGTGCCCAACCACTGATGAGTGGTTTAAAGCTGCCCGTCCACTATAAAACACACACCTGGTAAGAAATGTCTTTATGAGAAGCATTATCGGAAGTGCATAATGGCTCGATCAAAAGAGCTGTCTAAAGACCTGCGATCAGGGATTGTTGATTTGTATAAAGTTGAGAAAAGATACAAAACCATCTCTAAAAGTCTGGATGTTCATCAATCGACAGTCAGAGAAGTTGTCTACAAACGGAGAGAGTTTGGCACTGTTGCTTCTCTCCCAAGGAGTGGCCGTCCACCAAAGATGACGCCAAGAGTTCAGCGCAGAATACAAAAAAAAAAAAAAAGAACCCTCGACTGTCTGCTAAAGACTTACAGAAATCACCGGCACAGTCCAATATCTCTGTGCACACATCAACTATATGTAAAACTATGGCCAAGAATGGTGTTCATGGCAGGACTCCACGGAGGAAGCCACTGCTGTCTAAAAAAAAAAAACCTTGTTGCTAGTTTAATGTTCGCAAAAAGCCACTTGGACACTCCAAAGAAGTGTTGGCAAAATATTTTGTAGACTGATGAAACCAAAGTTGAATTGTTTGGGAGTAACACACAACATCATGTGTGGAGGAAAAATGGAACAGCTTACCAACATCAACACCTCATCCCCACCGTGAAGCATGGTGGAGGGAGCATTATGATTTGGGGCTGTTTTGCTTCCTCTGGGCCTGGACAACTTGCAATCATTATTGGAAGGATGAATTCAAAAGTTAATCATGACGTTTTGCAGGAAAACCTGAGGCTGTCTGTCAGACAGTTGAAGCTGAAAAGAGGATGGATGCTGCAACAAGACAATGATCCAAAACACAGAAGTAAATCAACTTCAGAATGATTTCAGAAGAACAAAATACACGTTCTGGAGTGGTCAAGTCAAAGTCCAGACTTGAACCCCATTGAGATGCTGTGGCGTGACCTAAAGACAGACATACATGCCAGACATCTCAGGAATCTGACTGAGCTACTGCAGTTTTGTTGAGAAGGATGGGTAACACTTTATAATAACTACCCGTTTTACTAGTTAATAGATCATTAGTAAACTGTTGATAAAGGCTTTCTTGTTGATTTGTCAAGTATTTGTTAACAGTTTGTTAAGCATTTACAGGGTGTTCCAATATGGTTGACCCCTTTCTAAATGCCCATGCTAGTTGATGGATCTTAATAAAACTATATAAACTTTATGTTGAAGGTCATAAGTTTTATTGGTTAAATATACAAAGAAAAGTACAAATATTTGTTGGTTCAATGGCAGATTTTCATAAATGTGCAACATGGGCGCTGCCTGCAAAATGCCTTATCAAAATGCCTTTTCTTTTGAAGTGAATGGCATTTCTTAACCTGAAAAGATAGAAATGCCAAACGTTACACAAAAACTTGAAACGTTTCTACACAAACTGTGTTTCAGGTTAAGAACACCCTGTAAATGCTTAACAAACTGTTAACAAATACTTGACTAATCAACAATAAATCATTTATCAACAGTTTACTAATGATCTATTAACTAGTAAAACGGATAGTTATTATAAAGCGTTACCGAAGAATGGGCCAAGTAAGTCCTAATGGATGTGCCAGACTGATCTGCAGCTACAGGAAGCGTCTGGTTGAAGTTATTGCTGCCAAACGGGGGGTGGGGGGCACAGAATATTAAATGTGATGGTTCAATTACTTATTTTCCCCCTTCTGTCATTGTTTAGATACTATCCTCATTAAAATATGAAAACATATAAATGTTTGGGTGGTTTTAATTAAAGCCGACACTGTTTTTTCATCTGAGTGATTTTGACAAAGGTCAGATAACATTTGATGGTGATTTTATGCAGAAATGTGAGAAATTCCAAAAGGTTCAGATACTTTTTTCATACCACTGTAAATTCTTTAAGGTAATTCACTGTATGAGAAAAAATGTATTGCATCTAAAAAAAAAAAAAACTTAATTTAGCTTCATTATTGTGTAATATACGGAGCCCCTAAAGGGACATCGACAACTAAAATAAATTTAAGCAATCTGGTGCGCACAAGAAACTATCTGGTAAATATTAGCATTAAGCTAGTGGACTTTTACTGTGCAAGTTAGCCAACTGCAACAATAAAACAATTGGCTGACTTGCTCAGCAAAGGTCCGCTAGCTTAAATGCTACATAATACTAATGTTTACAAAAATCAGCTAACTTGCTTAGCAAAGTCTGCTGGCTAAAATGCTATATAATGCTAATATTGGAATAATTGGCTAACTCCGGGGACTACCTGTAATTCAGTTTTCTGTAAATGCCACAAAATGGCGCTAAATCACTGCTTTGCTTATAGACACCTGCCCCCATAAAGTACTGTATGTGGCTCCGTAAATAAAGAACCCAAACCACTATTTTTGCAGTGTCAGCCTTTTACTATTTTTTTTTTCAAGATTGTCCCAAACAATTAAGATGGAACATGCAGACAAGCAATTAGAATAAGGATGGACAGCCAGAATAGCTGTTAGTCAGCACTGTAGAGGATTAACTCAACTAGTTTTTTTTAAGCAGTGCTTTTCTTCCCTTAAAGACAGCTTGTTCTACAATAGCTTGACACACTGAGACTATCAAGTGCCACCTGAGATGATTGGAATTGATCGGCCCTTGTGGCTCTTTTTTATTTGTATTGGCACAGTCTGGGAAGATTCCTCCAATTCAATATTTAAGCTCCTATTACAGTGCCCTAGAAAATAACAAGTTTGGCATTTTCTAATAGTAGTATGACTCATTGATACTTGCAAAGATGAAGGCAGTGTATTGTTCTTTCCTGTTTTTTATCCCCCAAGTAGGTTTTAGTACCTTTTGAAAAAAGTAATACAGTAGAACCTACAGCAGTTGTACAAGTTGGAGAATGGCCAAGACTTACAGGAAAAATCTGCCAGTAAAGTTCTGGGTTTCAACCAGTGTTGTTTTTTGCAGCCATTTTAATTTTCTTCTAAGTCTTAGGGACGATAATACTTATTAGTCTTAGTCATATTTTAGCAAGGGCGTAGGTTTGGTCTCAACATTGGTAGGGACGCTATAACAGCATAACCTGCACATACACTTTTTGCTGGGGACGGAACATTACTAAGACCAAACAGATTGGTTACATTTCTCAAATATAGGTGGGTTCCTACGTAAAAATGAAAAAAAGTTACAATAAAATTATTTTCATGGGAGAAAGTCATTTTTTAAAATGCTTGCTTCAGATAAAGGAAATTTACAGTGGTTGTGTTTTTGAGTTTTTTTGGGGGGGGGGGGGTTAAAAGGTTGGGTTAACGTTAACAGTGGAAATAGTACAGGAAGACACGTCACTAAACAGCTCACTACTTGAGTTTTGCAGGTTAGCAAGTTCACACGGTTTAATGTTATGCTAACTCTGATGCAGGTCGGACTTTCAGTTGCAAAATTAGTGGTGTGTTCCCCACTTTCACAACATTGACGTCTTTTTACATTACTTAAAGTGGTTGCTGCTGGCCGAAAAAACCTTCTAATATGCCTCCTCTTCAAAGGGGGCAGAGGAGGCGGCATGTCGACATGTATTTCTGTCGGGATTGTGTGAATGTAGGGGTTCTAGTCATCAGCCAATCAAACGTGCGTTTGAAGGGGGGGAAAAATGGACCAAGTGAAAAGGGGTACAATTAAATCTGAACATAATGTAGGGTCAATTCTATCCTTACAATTTATGGGAAGACAATCTAAATTACCTATATAACTGAACTCATTATATACTGCAAATAAAGTTGCTTAAAAGTTGGTGGGGACAATTTGAGCATCCCTAAAAGTTGGTGGTGTTATGTCTAGGGCTGTCCCAAACGACTAATTTTCTCCCGATTAGTCAGCCGACTATTTTTACGATTAGTCGACTAATCTAATAATTAATTTTTTATTTATTTATTTTTTAAAACTAATTTAGCAATGAAATTTTTGTTGACGCTTATCAATTAAAAAAAAAAACATATTGGAACACTCAAATCATTTATTAAAGTACAAATAAACACGTAAATAACAATAATAAATCACAAATAAACAATGAGTTCAAATGCTGATAGAATTAACTAGTGTAGCATCCCGATTGAAAAGATGGTCTCTTAAACTGATGGTTTACAACTTTTATTCCATCCTTGATGTAAACACACCGTAAGAGCTACGGCGCACAGAAATAAAGCAACACAATTAGAAATTAACAAAAACTTTTCACCTTTTTCCTTTTAAACCTTATTTATATATCAATGAATTGCCTATATGAATTGCCTTTACCTTATTTATTACCTTATCATTGACAATCTCTCCCTTGAGTGCAATCACTGTATATACTGTATATATTTATGACCTTTTAACCTTATATAATTTTCTATACATAAAATAAACCATAACATGAAATAAACCTTTCAATTAGCATTAAGAACAATACTAATAGCACTTATAGGCCCATTGTCAATGAAACATTATTATTTAGTAAGGCGACAGCACCCTCTGGTGTACAAAAAATGAAAGCAAAAAAAAAAAAAAAACTTACAAACTGCGTGAAGGCGCTTGAGGTGTTTATTCACGGCCGACGTGCAGCCTAAGCTTGGCACTGAAGAGACAGGACAGAAGAGTGTACTCTCCTTTGTTTCTTTGAAATAAGTCAATGTTTTGGCCACTCTGGTGCGCTTTTTTTTGGCTTTGTGCCGCTTTCCCTGCTTGCAAACAGAGCATCCGACATTCTAACTTTCCACGCATATATTTTTTTAACCCTTCATTAACCGTCGACGGCATGTTGTGCTCGTCGACGGATTTACGTCATCGATGACGTCGACTACGTCGACTAGTCGGGACAGCTCTAGTTATGTCCCTACCGTACCTATGCAAACCTACGCCCTTGTATTTTAGTCATCTCAAAATATGTGTCTTCGTCTAGTTTTTGTTGACGAAAACCCAGGACTAATTTTGTCTAGTTTTAGTCCACGTTTACTAAAAATGTTTTCGTCTGCAAAATTTTACTACACAAATAAATAAATGAATAAAGGTTTCCAACTATTTCGAATGAACATTGACAGACGAGCACATATTGTAGCATTTACAAGGACAATGCCAGCTTAGTGATAATACCGTATTGGCACGAATATAAGACGGTGCTTTGCATTGAAATAAGACTGAAAAAGTGGGGGTTGTCTTATATACGCGGTCTAGACATTATACCCATTCACGACGCTAGATGGCGCCAGATATCATTGAAGCGATGTTCTGTCATGACAGATCTCAGCTACTCTGCATTATTTTATTGCAATGTTTTTCCTTATTCAGATTTGTTTCAAGACTACAGTTACAGTTAGACTTCACTTTGATTGTTAATGCAGTTATTGCACTTTTGTTGTTTTATCACAATAGATTGTTTTTTTTTACATTTCAACAACCAGAAGCCATTCATTTACGAATGTGATTGCACTTTAGTTTACATAATGTTCAGATATTAAAATTTCAATGAGGCAAAATATCATGCTTTTACCCCCAAATATATTGTTATAATCATTTGTTTCAGAGATGTAATGTAATTATTTTCTGTATAGAAATTAATTTGGTGTTCAAAAAGTCTTTTTTCAAACTTGAGTCTTGAAAAAGAGGTGGTCGTCTCATAATCAGGGTCGTTTTATATTCGAGCCAATACGGTACTACCTCTAGCAAAAAGTATGGACTCACCAGTCTCGGACGAGCACTCACTCAGACATTTTATTATGTAGACCAAACTCAGATAAAAAGCTTGAAAAAATAATGAATTAGTTGAAAAGTGCAACTCCTTGGCATTCAGAACACTAAAAGAAATGAATAAAACACATTGTGGTGGTCAGTAAATGTTATCTAGAGCAGGGAAATAAATATAGGATCGCTCCATTCTAAAGTAAAAAATATGGAATCACTCCATTTTGAGTAGAAAATACAGACACACCCAGTCAATTTCCTTTCCTTAATTGGGCCCTGCCTCAGATTAGATCTGCTCGTTAGTCAGCAGTTAAAAACAGTGAAGTTATCACACCTTGGAGGGCTGCTGGACCAAGTGGATTCACAAGAATCATGGCTCCAACGAGAGAGATGTCTCTTGAGACCAAGGAGAGGACTAGCAAACTTCTTAAAGAAGGTAACGCTACACGTACGGTTGACAAATATGTGGGCTGTTCACAGTCAGCTGCATCAAAAATCTGGACGAAGTACAAACAGCATGGCAAGGTTGTTAAAGTTAAGCATACTGGTAGACATCCAAACGTCATGACATACAACTAAAGGCCATATGTCTTGAAAACAAGATGTACAACAAGTCAAATGAAGAAGAAATGGGAGGAAGCTGGAGTCAAAGTATGTGACAGAACTGTGCAAAATCACCTAAAGGAAATGGGATTTTCATACAGGAAAGCTCAAAGGAAACCATCATTGAAACTTTAACGGAAAAGAACAAGACTGCAATTGGCTAAGGCGAGGCAATCATGGTCTGTGAATGACTGGATGAAGGTTATTTTCAGTGATGAGTCAAGAATCTGCATCTGACAAGGTGATGCTGCTGGAACTTTTGTTTGGTGCCGTTCCAGTGAGATTTACAAAGATGACTGCCAGAAGAAAACATCAGTCCTTGATGATATGGTGCTGCATGTCAGGCAAAGGCACTGGTGAGATGGCTGTGGTTAAATCTTCAATGAATGCACAAGTTTACATTGAAATTTTAGACAGCTTTCTTATCCCTTCAATTGAAAATATGTTTGGGGATAATGAAATAATTTTCCAAGATGACAATGCATCATGCCACAGAGCTAAAACTCATAAAGCATTCCTTGGAGAAAGACTCATCCAGTTAATGTCATGGCCTGCAAATAGCCCAGACCTCAACCCTATTGAAAACCTGTGGTAAAAATTGAAAAAAAAAAAAAAAAGGTCCACAGCAAAGCTCCAACCTGCAAGGATGATCTGGCAACTGCACTCAAAGAGAGTTGGCACCAAATTGATGAAGAATACTCATCAAGTCCATGCCTCAGAGACTGCAAATACTAGAGAGCAAAGCAATGGTAAATTCATACTAAATGAAGCAGAACATGTTAATTTATACTGAATTAATATTTTCCAAACTGGGTTTTCACACTTCTTAAAATGCAATTTAGTGCTGCCAGTTGGGACACTTTGGATGAGGGGATTCAGTCATAAAGGCAGCAACAAATATCTCCAGAGGGACTATGCGCTAATGCATTACTTGTCCTTATCTACACTTCCCCTCAAACTTGATGTTTATTTTGCCCCGATACAACCAATCAGTTCCGTTTCAGATCGTGACAACAAATAAAGATATTTTGGGTGGTTTTTTAACTGCTGTGTGTAAAATGATCATGTTTTTTTTTTTTCATTCTCTTTTGTGTTTTTCCATTGTAAACAAAATAAATGAAGATATTACTACCAAAGCAATTTGTAATTGCAATCATTTTCTGGGAGAAATTGAGCATTAGCTGACAGAATTGCAGGGGTGCCAATACGTTTGGCCAGCACTGTAATTAAACGGAATACTCAAAGCGGCATAATTATATTCGAAGCTTTTTTTCCTAATGGAATTATTTGTGTTAATCGATTATTAGTTGCAGCAATTGCTGTGTGTACTCACTAGCCGTGCAACGGTTTGCGGTTCAAAACCGAACCGTACGGTTCGCCCTGTACGGTTCAATACGCCTTTATGAACCGCGCCTTTTTGGTTTTGCAATTACAGTAATTTATTCCGAACGCTTGTGGAATGAATTGGTCAAACTCTGTGTGCCTGTGTGTGACGTGAAGCGCAGCTGTGGAGAAATTCCCGCCCCGCGAGTAAAGCACCTGTGTAATAGGAGCCGAGTAACGCCCTCTCTCGCTTACGAGCGAGGTGAAAGTGAAACAAGAAAGAAAACAAAAAAAGTTATGGAGAGCAGAGGAGTCGACAGACCGAATTTTGAGGAAGCACCGTCTTCTTTCAAATCTGCGGTGTGGCAACATTTCGGTTTCCCCGTGGACGACAATGCAGACGGGGAGAAAATATTGGGGAAAAAAAAATAAAACAATTTGCAAGCATTGCTCAGCGCTTGTTCCCGATGGTAACGGCAACACTTCTAACATGACTCGGCACCTCAGCCGGGATCACCCACAGACATCGCTTTCTCAGAGCAGGACAACCCCGAAGATGACACCAGTGAAAACACACGGGTCTATAGAAGAGGTGTTCCAAAAGCCTTACAATATCAGGTCAGAAAAACACAAGAAAATAACCCACGCAGTGGGTATGTGCATTGCAAAAGACATGCAACCATATTCCGTGGTTGAAGATGCGGGCTTCGTTTATTTAATTGCAACGCTTGACCCGCGTTATATTGTTCCCTCGCGGACATATTTCGCCAACAACATAATCCCCGCCATTTATGAAATGGCACGCAAAGCCATCGAAGATGATTTCGCGAAAGCACATAGTTTCGCCCTGACCGCTGATAGTTGGACGTCCCGTGCTACAGAGTCCCAACTGTGACGGTCCACTATAATTCATACCTGTCAGGTTGTACGGTCTCGTCGTAATTTGTACAAGTGAGCACTGATTTTTAAATTTGTACGCCGTACGTTACGTTCAAAATATGCACGTTTTTCGTGCATTGCGTTTTTTTTTTTCATCCGTTCGGATTTGGTCACCGTTTCTGCAAGGAGCCAATGTTCGTTAATACTTGAATGACGCGAGAAAAGTCAGACACGGAGAGGGAAGAGTGTTTGTTGAGACGCTGTAGCAAACGCGATGCTAGGCTACGCCTGACTTTAGCCGACATCATACAATCTACGCCTAGATATCTCATGCATATAGAACTACATGCGAAATGACAATCGGTAGCGTTAGTAAACAGCCGCCATTTTAGAGCAGTAAACTTCTCAGAAAGGCTCTGTTGTAGTAAACCTTCCGAGCGAACCTAAGCAACTTTTTATCCAAAATACTCCTAAATCGGCAAAATCTTGACTTGAGTCAATCTTTAAAGGATGAAACAGTTTTAAAATTTTCACATGTCGAAAGTAGACAGAAGGGAACTAAGGCAAAAACGGGAGCAATTTTATCACATTTAACGGTTGATTCACAACATTAAATGACCTCCAAACATAGCAAAGGTTACGATGTTTTTGGGTTTGTTTGTTGTTGTTTTTTTTTAAATGAAAAAAAAAACATGAAATGTATCACCAGTTACTTTGCCAAGTAACTTTTTTACTACTGTGTGTGTATTTCAGTAGTCAGTCACTAAACTTGCCAAAGAGCTAAGAGGCATTTTAACAGTCGAAATGTTTTGTGTTATTTCATTTTTTAAAAGCAAAATAAAGGCAGTTAAAAAACAAAAACAAAAAAACACATAAAAAAACGCAAACTGAACCGAAACCGTGATCCCAAAACCGAGGTTCAAACCGAACCGTGGGCTAACTGAACCGTTGCACCCCTAGTACTCACCTCTGTTGATGCCACGGGTGCATTTGGTGCAACCTCCTCTGGCAATGGCCGGAATCACATTGCTGTACGTGGAATAGCCGTTGATCCGGCAAGGTTCTCCGTAGCACGCCTCCACAGAAGTGCAGCAGTAGACTGGATGGGAAATCCCTGAGGGCTGAGGGACAGACTTGGGCAGCAACGTGGGTCTCTTGCTACTCTTTGGACAAAGAGCGAGGGGCGTCACGGAGGACGGCGAGGTGTCCGGATGGCTGAAGTGGACGCAGTAGCTGGGGAAGCAGGTGTACGTGTGCGGCGTGATGGTAATGGCTGCCGGGTGGTGGAGGTGATGATGGTGATGGTGGTGGTGATGGTGGTGGAACACCTCGGAGAGCGGGCCTTCCTCGTCGGGCTCCTTGACGGCCTTGTCCTTGAGGAAGAGGGCTAGTCTGTGACAGTATTCCACACATCTCTCCTGGCTACAGCAGTAGCAGGACGTCACGTCCGTCTCCTCCTGCTCTTCTTTGATTGTTTTTAAGGAAAATCCGAGGGTGCAGCCACAGTGGAGAGGATTTTTCAAACAATTCTGTCCACCGGACTTCCACTCGGGATCCAAAGCTTCCGTTTTACAAAGACTACAGAATCTCTGGGCCGGAGAACTCGGATCCTCTTTACCCTGTTTAATGTGCTTTAGCTGCTCATTGTGTTTTGGATTTGTTCTTCTTTTGGTCTGCGGTGATGCTCCACTTAAAGGCTTACCACTAATCTCAACCTGAGTTAAAGCTTTAGCTTTACTTTCACTGGCGGGCTTGGACTCCTGCTTCTTTTGCCGCTTGCTTCCATAGAGGGAACCGGTGAGTTTGAGCAGGGTCGCAGCGGTGAGGCCCGCCTGTCGCCGAGGGGTCGGGGCAAACAAAGCCAACCAGTCGACTTCCGCCGTGGATCGCTTCTTTTTTTGACGACTTTCCTTCAGATCTGCGTTCCCTTGCCGAAGAGCCTTTTTGGCTTTATGAGGTCCGCTTTCACCTTTACGCGGCGCTTCATTCGAGGACTGCTCTTTCTTAATCAGATTAGACGTCAAGGGATAGGCCCTGTAGAGCAGCAGGCTGTTGACGGCCTCCGCGTTGAGAGAAGCCATTCTTCTCCTGCGAGGCTCAGGAGCAAGCGAGGTGTCGGATTTGCTAGTTTTTGGTTCCAGTGCTTGTTGACAAGCGGATTTCTTTAACTTTTTATGAGATTTTACCAGAGTTTTGGTCCTGCTTTGAGCACGTAGCGCTTTCTTACTGGATGTAACACTTGACCGCTTGCGGGCATCGTTTTTCTCCTCCAAACGAGTGAGCAGGACACAACAATCCAGCGCGTCTCGAACTTTACCCGCCAAGGCCTTTTTCCGGAATATATGCGATTCTTTCTTCTTCTGTTTCTTTCTCCGTAGTTCTTTGTCTTTTCTTGGCCCGCCTGCCATTTCTTTGCCTCGCTTCCCATTTTTCGCCGGCTGGTGTTGCTGAGCTTTCGCCATGGTCTCGTCCGCCTCTCGCCTTCATCAATGGGTTGCTGCGACGGCACTCGGAGCTCAGAGAAGCCCGTCGACAGCAATCATCTCGGATCGTGGACTGCGGCCGCACACACGCTCTGGAGAGAGACAGAAGGAGTCGCTTACAGATTATACCCATAAGCGTATTTTAAGGGGGGGCAGGCCCCCCCTGGTGGCCTGAAAGTGTCATTGCATGTAATTGATGTTCCTATTTATCTAAAAGTTGTAAAGTAATAAAACTGCAACAAAAATGAATGAAATTAACAAAAAAACAAAATTTTTATGATGGGTCAAAATTATTATTAGACGGTCATTTACTTTGCATATAATTAAAAAAAAAAAAAATATATATATATATACAGGGTCCCCCCAGGATTGATAAATCTAAATTCAAGACTTTTAAGACCTTTTTTAATGCCATTTCAACTGAAAATTAATACTTTTCTCGCACCCATTATTTAGATAATATTGAATCATATTAAAAAAATTAATGTGTTTGACAAAAATAATGCACATTTACTGAAGATACAATTAAAACACATTTGAATATAAGGTCTTTCAGATTTTTTTCCCCCAGGATAAAATGGATTTTACACTATTTTTGTAAAGCAACTTCAGAAATTACATTTGCAATACAAAAGGTTTCCCTTTTAAGAGGACCTAGTCAAGGTGGTAGGTTGGTGATTGTCAAGTTGGTCACCTAAACTGTAAAGTGCTTGGGAAAATCTTGCAATTGGCAGTGAAAGTTTAAAAAACAGCCACTAAATGACAGTAGTTTACCATTAATTACCACAAAATAAAAAAGCTACACATGCCCATTTCCCTTGGCAATTGTTTTTTTCTAATCACATTACAAGAAGTATACAAAACACATGTTTATCCTTTGTTAGCTATTGAAGACATTTCTTTTAATCAGATAGAGAAAATCCATACTCTTATTCAATCAAGAAAAACATTTAAATATACTAGGTGTTTTACTATCACCTACATTATAATTTGCCTATCACCATGCCACGTTATTCAGATCAACGTTACCCCGCACTCGTTTAGAGCTGTCCCGACTAGTCGACGTAGTCGACGTCATCGATGACGTAAATCCGTCGACGAGCACAACATGCCGTTGACGGTAAATGAAGGGTTAAAAAAATATATGCGTGGAAAGTTAGAATGTCGGATGCTCTGTTTGCAAGCAGGGAAAGCGGCACAAAGCCAAAAAAAGCGCACCAGAGTGTCCAAAACATTGCCTTATTTCAAAGAAACAAAGGAGAGTACACTCTTCTGTCCTGTCTCTTCAGTGCCAAGCTTAGCTGCACGTCGGCCGTGAATAAACACCTCAAGCGCCTTCACGCAGTTTATAAGTTTTTGTTTTTTTTTTCTTTCATTTTTTTGTACACCAGAGGGTGCTGTCGCCTTACTAAATAATAATGTTTCAGTGACAATGGGCCTATAAGTGCTATTAGTATTGTTCTTAATGCTAATTGAAAGGTTTATTTCATGTTATGGTTTATTTTATGGTATATAAAATTATATAAGGTTAAAAGGTCATAAATATATACAGTGATTGCACTCAAGGGAGAGATTGTCAATGATAAGGTAATAAGGTAAAGGCAATTCATATAGGCAATTCATTGATATATAAATAAGGTTTAAAAGGAAAAATGTGAAAAGTTTTTGTTAATTTCTAATTGTGTTGCTTTATTTGTGTGCGCCGTAGCTCTTACGGTGTGTTTACATCAAGGATGGAATAAAAGTTGTAAACCATCAGTTTAAGAGACCATCTTTTCAATCGGGATGCTACACTAGTTAATTCTATCAGCATTTGAACTCATTGTTTATTTGTGATTTATTATTGTTGTTTACGTGTTTATTTGTACTTTAATAAATGATTTGAGTGTTCCAATATGTTTTTTTTAATTGATAAGCGTCAACAAAAATTTCATTGCTAAATTAGTTAAAAAAATAAAAAAAATATTATTAGATTAGTCGACTAATCGTAAAAATAGTCGGCTGACTAATCGGGAGAAAATTAGTCGTTTGGGACAGCCCTACACTCGTTCCATTTATAGTGTCAACCGTGTTGTGTATCTGAGGGTGATGGTGGATCTACGACTCCGGTTTATCCATGCTAAGGCTAGTGCACCTGCCAATACCCCATTGAACATGGCTAACTCTTGAGTTAAAACTACGAAATTCACATTTATTCGAAAGGCAAACCGTGCAGAAATACATTATTGCATCTAACACATTTTAATTGGAGAAATTGGCAACTTACTTTGAAATGTTAAGCAAGTCCACTGCCTTCGCATGACCCATAAACTGCGACCCAAAGTATCTAGATGCGACTTGGTCGCCGATCCAATACCTCACATGCTGGTCCAACTGTTTGGACTTGGTTGTCTCGTTGAGGCTTTCGTCGAACATAACAACTAAGGCATCTGAGCAGTTCCTTACGTTAGCACATAGTACTGTTCGATTGCCTGCTGTTGTGATGTTGATGCTAACGATGCTAACAGTGCGCACGCACGAGGTGCATTATGATTTGTAGTGCAGTGCATCGTAAAAATTCTACGCGTCATCTTCGTTATGGATTTAAAAAAAAAAAAAAAAAAACTTCGTCACGGATATAATTTAGGTTGCACTGGGATGTTCTTCAAAATTAAATCCACGGTGAAAAAAATTCCAGACTTACGACAGCTAATTTAATACTTTTAATACCTTTAATAATGGAAAACTAAATTCAATGCTTTTTAAAATACTTTTAATAACCCGCGGGTACGCTGATATATATATATTAGGGCTGTCAAACGATTAGCATTTTTAATCGAGTTAATTAAAGCTTAAAAATTAATTAATCACAATTAATCGTAATTCATCGCAATTCAAACCATCTATAAAATATGCCATATTTTTCTGTAAATTATTGTTGGAATGGAAAGATAAGACACAAGACGGATATATACATGCAACATACGGTACATAAGTACTGTATTTGTTTATTATAACAATAAATCCACAAGATGGCATTAACATTATTAACATTCTTTCTGTGAAAGAGATCCACGGATAGAAAGATTTGTAATTCTTAAAAGATAAATGTTAGTACAAGTTATAGAAATTTTATATTAAAACCCCTCTTAATGTTTTTGTTTTAATAAAATTTGTAAAATTTTCAATCAAAAAATAAACTAGTAGCCCGCCATTGTTAATGTCAAAAATTACACAATGCTCATGGGTGCTTAAGCCCATAAAATCAGTCGCAACCAAGCGCCAGCAGAGGGTGACAAAAGTCCAAAAAACACAAGTAGCAAGTGGACATTGTGACACTGCTGTCATTTTAATCTGTTTGAGCGGGGCATGTGCGTCAAATATTTTAACGTGATTAATGAAAAAAAATAATTACCGCCCGTTAACGCGATAATTTTGACAGCCCTAATATATATTATATATATGTTAGAAAAAAATATTTTAAAAAAGTGATATTTTTCTTTGATTGCATTTTTTTTTTTTTTTTGATTGAAGCAACTTTTTTGGGATTGAATGATTTCGACACAAATCATAATACGACCCACAAAACAACACAAAAAAGATTGCTTCAATCAAAGAAAACTTTTTTAATGAAAAATTAAATGTTCAAATGCAAATTTTTCAATCGCAAATATTTTTTCGCATTCAAAAACTTTCTATGATTGAAATTCTTCTTATTTTGATTGTTTTTTTTTTTTTTTGGAAAATATATTTTTTTGAAGAAACTTATTTTTTGATTGATTAGTAAAGACAAAAATGTCCTAGCCAAAATGTGGCCCGAACACAAATTAACATTACTTCAATCAAAAAAAAAAAAAATAATAATAATAATAAAAATAAAAATTTTCACATGCATTTTTGGTTTTTTATTTTTGCATTCAAACACCTTTTTTTGTTTGAAAATATAGATTTTGATTGAAGCAACTTTTTTTGATTGAAAATGAAGACACTGTCCTAAGCAGCCTGATTTAGAATTCCCCTCAAGAAAGATGGGAAACAAAAAACGCTGATTGTCAACTATTATTATAAATATTCTTGTAAGTTAATTTTATGTCTGACACTGCGTTTCGGGGTCATCAACATGTTGTGCCCCCCCGCCCAAAAAAAAATCAAACTCTGCCTATGATCATACCGTGACTTGACCGTAACTGCCATTCATGATTTAGCAACAGATTTTACCTCATTTGCGACCAATTTCAAGATAACCCCCAAGAGGATTTGGCCCTTAGGCTTTAAATGTGAATGCGCGCACACGATAACGTTATTCCATTAGAGTATAGATTAACGCCTCAGGCCGTACGCTCGCCTCTTATTCACATGCCACTGCTGCCTTAGTTAATGTGCAGATTTGCCCACATGATATGATGACACTGCTGCCAAATGTCACTGCCTTTTTATCGTCATTTCCCGCTCAGATTGATGACTCAAATAGCACGCTGAGAAAACCTTTCACTTACACAGTGGAGCACAACAGCGCACGTCAATGATCTATTATTATTTGCTCAATGTGACGGGTGCTTTTAGCGATGAATTTGGATCTGCGCTTCAATGCCAAGCTAATTTAACTGACGTCACATGTACACATTGCCTGCAGCTGAATGTCTTAAGTGGCTTGCCAAAGAGCAGCTCATTGGGAAAAAAAAAAAAAAAGACAGCAAACGACTGACAAGACCAAGATATTGCATGGTCGACTCAAATTAGGACATGATGTTGTATGAGATGAATGATTTTCCCTGTGCAACAAGTTGAAGGATTTATGATTTAGGGATGTGACAATCAGAGCTGAAACCAGTGTTGTTTTCATCAACGATGACGATAATGAAAATATTTTGTCAACGAACAATTTTTTTTATGACTATGACTGTATGACATCACGATCAGTGTTGTAAGTAACGCGTTACTGTAATCTGATTACTTTCTTTCAGTAACGAGCAATCTAACGCGTTCGTTCCTCAGTGCCTGTGCGTTACTATTTTGTTGTTGCTTCATACTGTATGTAGAATGAAGAAAACTGTAGTCATGTACGAAGAGCATTTGAATAGGAAATACTAGTCTTGAGTTTGGGAGTGACATCACATCTCACGTTTTCTCATCGGAAAAATACAGTGCCCTCCATACAGTTGTGGTCAAAAGTTTACATACACTTGTGAAGAACATAATGTCATGGCTCTCTTGAGTTTCCAGTTATTTCTACAACTCTGATTTTTCTCCGATAGAGTGATTGGAACAGATACTTCTTTGTCACAAAAAACATTCATGAAGTTTGGTTCTTTTATGACTTTATTATGGGTTAACAGAAAAAGTGATCAAATCTGCTGGGTCAAAAATATACATACATGGATCTGAAAAAGCGAATCATTGACTTGAACAAGTCAGGAAAGTCACTTGGAGCCATTTCAAAGCAGCTGCAGGTCCCAAGAGCAACAGTGCAAACAATTGTTTGTAAGTATAAAGTGCATGGCACTGTTTTGTCACTGCCACGATCAGGAAGAAAACGCAAGCTATCACCTGCTGCTGAGAGAAAATTGATCAGGAGGGTGAAGATTCAACCAAGAATCACCAAAAAGCAGATCTGCCAAGAATTAGAAGCTGCTGGAACACAGGTGTCAGTGTCCAGAGTCAAGCAGCTCCATGGACTGAGAGGCTGCCGTGCAAGAAGGAAGCCCTTGCTCCAAAAGCGGCACCTTAAAGTGCATGTGACACGAAAAAGCATGTTTATTTCATAATACACGCGGTATTTTATGCCCCTGAATGATACGGGCCGCTTGGATGTGTGTGGAAGCGATCGCTATTTTTATTTAGTTTTTTGAATCCCGCGCCATGAAAATGAGTGACTTCCGGCTTCGGTCTTGCATTGAAGAGGAGGGCGCTGTGACGTGTACGGTAGAAGACGTCCTCTTCACGCTACAGTGTACTGTTGTGTATGAGGACGAAGGATTCAGCTGATTTTGTGGATTAATACGTTTATTTTTCGCATCACGCCAGCCAAACGGCTGCAGAAAAATCATTCTGTATGAGGGAGAGGCGTATGCGCCTTTTTGGAGTTTCAAAAGGTTCCCATTCACCGTGGATATTGGCCAAATCAAGCCCGACTACTGTGGGACCATTGGACTTACGAGGAAGTGAGTAAACATCTTGTACATCATGTCAAATAATCCGGGCTAGTTATGTGTGATTTTCCACTTCAAAGACTTTGAAACATCACTCGGTTCGGGTTAGCGTGTCGGCTAGCTGTCACGCCTCTTGGTATGCTTACATTCTCCGAAGCCGGGGAAGGGAAATGACATTTGTCCGATTTAGGTGTCATAAAATATCGTTCGGGAGGTGCGACAGTAAAGGTGAAGTCGACAGTTTTGACCATTATGGAGTAATTTTGCCATGTCCTGAATAAGTTCATTTTTATTATTTCATATTCCATTTAGCACAAGACTGTTATTTGTCATGACCATGTCATTTATTTAGCAATTGGGGAAAATACTTGGAGAAAAAGAATATCCTGTAAAAACACTGAAGTAAAGAGACAGAAACAATGACATTTTGCAGCTCTCTTCGTCACGTTTTCCTCGTTGTGAATAGTTCCCCCTCGACGGGCTGACTGGTCCTTCTCCAGCCATTTATATAGCTATTGGGGAAAAATACTTGGATAAAAAGAATATCCTGTAAAAATATTGGAGAGACTGAAACAATGACTTTTTGTGGCTCTCTTCGTCACGTTTTCCTCGTTCTGAATAATTCCCCCTCAATGGGCTGAATAGTAAAACCGATGAGCCCAGTCTCCCGCTGACCTCATCCACCTGTTGGGGACGCTAGGGCCCTATAATTGTAGGCGTGGCTAACCGGCAGACTAAAAGACTAATTTCTCATCATATGCGCTTTGCTAAATTGTTGTATATAGTCGAATCGTCTCAAAATATGATTCTAATTCACATAATAATGCCATTTAAGACTTTTTTTCTCCTGTCGTATGCTCTTTCATGGAAAAAAAGGGAAATATCCAACCTTCAATACAAGTGCATTCATTCAGTGGGGAAAAAAATCCCACAAAAGAAAAAAATTATTTGACATCAAATAATGTGTGTCACAATTATTAGCACCCCTGGTGTTAATACTTTGTACAACCCCCTTTTGCCAACAAAACAAGGTCTGGGGACTGAGATGGCCACAGGAGGAGCTTGATTTTGTGTCTGGTGAACCATTTCTGTGTAGATTTGGCCATATGTTTAGGGTCATTGTCTTGCTGAAAGACCCAGTGACGACCCATCTTCAGCTTTCAGGCAGAGGGCAACAGATTTTGATTTAAAATGTCCTGGTATTTCAAATGATGCCATGCACCCTAACAAGGTTCCCAGGGCCTTTGGAAGCAAAACAGCCCCACAGCATCACTGACCCACCCCCATACTTCACAGTGGGTATGAGGTGCTGTCTACACGCCAACAAGCTGTTTGGGGGGCATGCATGGAGAAAACCTTTCCTCACTCACAATCATAAATGCAAACGTCTGGAGTTCGCCAAGCGGTATTGGGGCTTCAACTGGGACCGTGTGCTTTGGTCAGATGAGACCAAGATTGAGCTTTTTGGCAACAAACACTCTAAGTGGGTCTGGCGTGCCACGAAAGATGTGCATGCTGAAAAGCACCTCATACCCACTGTGAAGTATGGGGGTGGGTCAGTGATGCTGTGGGGCTGTTTCGCTTCCAAAGGCCCTGAGAACCTTGTTAGGGTGCATTCACCGATTCTAGCACTGTCCTATGGTAACTAAATGAGTTTTCCTGAGCTGACTTTAAGTCAGTGAGTTGAAGTACGCGTCAGTGGCCGCCATCTTGAATTCCCGATGTTTCATATTAAGTCTCTGGTGGAATCATCAAATTTTCTAAGAATTACCGTATTGGCCCGAATATAGGACTGCGTTTTTTGCATTGAAATAAGACTGAAAAAGTGGGAGTCATCTTATAATGTGGTTCTAGACATTATACCCATTCACGACGCTAGATGGCACCAGATATCATTGAAGCGAATGCTGAACTTGAGGTTTGCATTGAAATAAGACTGAAAAAGTGGGAGTCGTCTTATATTCGGGGTCTAGACATTATACCCATTCACGACGCTAGATGGCGCCAGATATCATTGAAGCGATTGCTGAACTTGAAGAGTAATGTTCTGTCGTGACAGATCCCAGCTACTCTCAAGTTTAACCCGTTTGCATTATTTTATTGCAATGTTTTTCCTTATTCAGATTTGTTTCAAGACTACAGTTACAGTTAGACCTCACTTTGATGGTAAATGCAGTTATTGCAATTTTGTTGTTTTATCACAATAGATTGGTTTATTTACATTTCAACAACCAGAAGCCATTCATTTACGAATGTCACTGCATTTTAGTTTACTTATTTAAATGTTCAGATATTATGATTTGAATGAGGCAAAATAACATGCTTTTTCTCTCAAATATATTGTTATAATCGTTTGTTTCAGATCTACTGTAATTATTTTCTGTATAAAAATTTGGTGTTCACATGTCTTTTTTTCCAAACTTGAGTCTTGAAAAAGAGGGGGTCGTCTTATAATCAGGGCCGTTTTATATTCGGGCTAATACGGTACATCGACAAAATGGATCACAACGACAAGTCAGGGGTAGAAGAAGTGTAGAACACCAGTAGAAGAGCATCGGTCCTCAGCATGCGAGTAGAAGCAGTAAATTATGCTGAGTCTGAAGATGAGTCCCCAGAAAGAGGGGACATGGATTCGGAGGAAGAGGATTTCATCAACAAAAAAATCTGCCGGCCATGCGGACCAAACTCCGCACCGATCTTACAAGGACCAAACAGCCCTTACCAGGGGGTTCGGTACCCAGGACTGCCAAAGCACCCCCCACAGGACTCACCGAGGGACACAGTCGAACGCCTTCTCCGAATCCACAAAGACCGGTTGGGCAAACTCCCATGCACCATCGAGGACCCTGCCGAGGGTGTAGAGCTGGTCCACTGTTACGCGGCCCGGACGAAAACCTCACACTCCTGAATCTGAGATTCGACTTCCCGACGGACCCCTTATGCTATTTAGTTTGTTGTTATTTGATCATTTCAGTTTCGTTTAAAAACCGTGAGTTTGAATAAACTTTAATTACCTGCTATTACATGTCTACCTTGTAGAGTTGGTGGAAACCTGTTCTTTTGATTTGTCCTCATGAGGGCCACAAAATGGCTGGTAGCTACTTGTGGCAAGGTTGCTAGGTCAGTCATGCTTGACGTTGTGATGGTTTGTTTTGAAAGTGTTTGCATTTAGTTATATTGATTTGGGTGGAGACACTGCCCTTTAGTGGCAACAGTGAATATGACATAACTCATCTAACATGGCTGGATCTAGCTGATCCCTGTTAGGACCAACATAAGTTCTAAGTTTTTGTTTGAGTTAAAATGATTGTTTATGCATTTGTAATTTAGTTTAGAGGTATATTTAGCAGTTTTTTTTAGAATGATTTGTTTAGAGCATTGAAAAAAAAAAAAAAGTTAGCATTTTATAGCATTTAAGCTAGCTATGCAAGTTAGCCAATTGTTCTTTTGTTGTACTTAATCCTCATTTATTATTTTTTTTCATCGAGTTTGAGTCTAAGCTCAGGTATTTTAATTGAAAGTGCAATTCTGCATAGTCATGTTCCTAATCCAATTGCTCGATTATTCTAACTAATTGATAGATTAATCGATGACTAAAATAATCGATAGCTGCAGCCCTAATTGCGATCCATTTTTTTCAAACTCATGAGCATCATGATGTTTCATATCGCGTTATATCATCAAATGCTATTTTGTCCCAAATCTATTCTGAACTCATCCAAAATTTTCTCCAAAAATAGGAGCTTTGCGTCACTGTGTACGTACAACTACTGATGTCGTTTCTACATTTTGTTTGCAGCGGAACTCAAACACCCTTACAGATGAGTTCAATTCGTCATAATCACACACCACCCTAACAAAAATTTTACTGTCATAATTTGACTTGACAGTCTCCAATTTCTATTCAACAGCGGGAACCTTTTTCGTCGTTTCGAATAATTGCTGAAAGACGAAAAGTTGATAAAAAAGTACGGAAATAAGTGTCAGATCGCGAGCGGCCGCCAACTGTTTTCAAAGCACGTAATGGGTGAGAGTGCCCTTATTGTTGCGTGACTCAGTGAAGTGTGAAATGCAATTCATCAGAGAGAAATGTAATTTGAAGATAACAAGCGGACACGGCGGGAGACGCGTCGCGTTTCTATGCTTGCATATCAAATCAAGGGGTTCCTCTTGAGTAGCACAGACATATACAATGGAAGGACAGGAGCTCACTGACCGCTATCATTTGTCAACACTACTCTGTCTACTACTGTGATAAGACATCCGCTCAGTTTGAAGAGGATTGGACAACTATCACTGTCAATGGCACTGAAACATGTTCATTCGTTGCCTACAACTATCACTGTCAATGGCACTGAAACATGTTCATTCGTTGCCTGCCAATGGGGGTCAATCAATCGGAGGACATTTTAAAACAACCACTCACATTCTTGTTTTAAAGTATTGGCACTAGGGTTGTTCCGATCATGTTTTTTTGCTCCTGATCCGATCCCGATCGTTTTAGTTTGATATCTGCCGATCCCGATATTTCCTGATCCGATTGCTTTTTTTTTGCTCCAATTCAATTCCAATCATTCCCGATAATTTTTCCTGATCATATACATTTTGGCAATGCATTAAGAAAAAAAATGAATACAACTCGGACGAATATATACATTCAACATACAGTACATAAGTACTGTATTTGTTTATTACGACAATAAATCCTCAAGATGGCATTTATATTATTAACATTCTTTCTGTGAGAGGGATCCACGGATAGAAAGACTTGTAATTCTTAAAGGATAAATGTGCCTTTGTATATTGTGACTAGATATTGCCATCTAGTGTATTTGTTGAGCTTTCAGTAACTGATACTGTAGCCTTTTAACGTTTCTGCCCAAATGCATGATGGGAAATGCAACCATGACTGTGCATAGTGGCACCGATTGATAGATCTTCTCTGCGTTGGGAAGTAACATAGGGTGTTGAGGAAAAGATCAACCACTACTGTTCTTCCCCACATTGCTTCCCACGATATTTCTAATTGTTGAGAGAGGGATTTTAAGTCTTTAGCCAATTAAAAAGAGGCTCCAAAGACAGCCAAAATTCTCTCTACTCATTTTACGCTGCCTCTTAACTCTATATATAGGTAAAACGGCGCCATTATAGATTGAACGCGACAATGCGCGAGTGGATCGTGCAGCGCATGCGTTAATTGCATTAAATATTTCAACGTGATTAATTTTTAAAAAATTAAATACCGCCGTTTACGTGATAAATTTGATAGCCCTACTTTAAGCCAAAACTAAAGACTGGATGAATGTAAGACAGTTTGTCTGTAACGTTAAATACAATTAGAAAACGATAATTAAAATATATTTTTAAAAAAGGCATGTCCGATATTTTTTGGCCGATTCCGATACTTTGAAAATGACGTGATCGGATGCCGATCGATCGGGACATATTTAATTGGCACCCCTGCAATTCTGTCAGATAATACTCAATTTCGCCCAGAAAATGTTTGCAATTACAAATGCTTTCGTTGTAATTTCATTTATTTTGTTTGCAATGAAAAAACACAAAAGAGAAAAAAAATTAAATCATGATCATTTTACACAAAACTCCACAAATGGGCCTGACAAAAGTATTGGCTCCCTCAGCCTAATACTTGGTAGCACAACCTTTAGCCAAAATAACTGCGAACAACCGCTTCCGGTATTCATCGATGAGTTTCTAGTAATGCTCTGCTGGAATTTTAGACCACTCTTCTTTGGCCAACTGCTCCAGGTCTCTTAGGTTTGAAGGGTGCCTTCTCCAAACTGCCATTTTCAGATCTCTCCACAGGTGTTCTATGGGATTCAGATCTGGACTCATTGCTGGCCACTTTAGACATCTCCAGTGCTTTCTCTCAAACCATTTTCTAGTGCTTTTTGAAGTGTGTATCGGGTCATTGTCCTGCTGGAAAACCCATTACCTCTGGGGAGACCCAGCTTTCTCACACTGGATCCTACATTATGCTGCAAAATTTGCTGGTAGTCTTCAGCCCTCATAATGCCATGCACACGGTCAAGCAGTCCAGTGCCAGAGGTAGCAAAGCAACCCCAAAACATAAGGGAACCTCCGCCATGTTTGACTGTGGGGATCTTGTTCTTTTCTTTGAAGGCCTCATTTTTTCCCCTGTAAACTATGTGATGGGGGGAAATATTACATTATGCTTTTATGATGTATGATTGCTTCTGTGACATAGATTGTAACAACTTCTGTTGTTTTTCACCAATAGTTAGGAGCTAGGTCCCATAGTTACACGCCTGGATCCCATAGAGATAACTTGTTTTGCACCCATAATATTGACCATTTGTTGGCATCTGTTGCAGCACAGCTCATTTGTCCCATGTGAAAAGCCCCTTTTCAAGGGGGCTGAACCAAAAGTAGCTTAAATGTTTGTGATTGGACGGGGCCGCGCCGCTCGAGGGCGGAAGCTGGCCTCTCCGCCTCCGAGGGGTGCGTCCTTACAAAACCGGACACTTCCGGGCGACCCGTGAAGTCCGCCAGGGGTCACGTAAGGATCGCCTGACTTTGCCCCTTTGCCGCTTTACTGGAGTGTTGTTGGCTTCCCACTCGTTTGTCACGGTAAGTGATTTTCATTGCTAGGGGACACTTGGTTGTGCTGTAACATAGCGCGGGGATTCTGGGGTTGACAAACTCAAATCTAGCATCACGTTACCATTTGTTTGCTTGTTTTTGATATCTGTTTGCTTGCTCTTTTGGGATTGTAATCAATAAATCTCATTTAATCTGCATTTTCTAATCAATAAACATCGTCTATTGAGCAAAAGTGTGCCTGTTACTGATTCACCGCGAACCTGGAAATTTCGGAAAACACTATGTTGATACCTTTTCCCAAAAAGCTCTACTTTTGTCTCATCTGATCAGAGAATATTTTTCCAAAATGTTTTTGGCTTTTTCAGGTAGGTTTTGCAAACTCCAGCCAGGCTTTTTTATGTCTCTGGGTCAGCAGTTGGGTCTTCCTGGGTATCCTACCATAAAGTCCCTTTTCGTTCAGACGCCGACGGATAGCACGGGTTGACACTGTTGTACCCTTGGACTGCGGGACAGCTTGAACTTGTTTGGATGTTAGTCGAGGTTCTTTATCCACCATCCGCACAAAGTTTTGTTGAAATCTCTCGTCAATTTTTCTTTTCCGTCCACATCTAGGGAGGTTCGCCACAGTGCCATGGGCTTTACACTTATTGATGACACTGCGCATGGCAGACACAGGAACATTTAGGTCTTTGGAGATGGACTTGTAGCCTTGAAATTGCCCATGCTGCCTCACAATTTTGCTTCTCAAGTCCTCAGACAGATCTTTGGTGTTCTTTCTTTTCTCCATGCTCAATGTGGTACACACAAGGACACAGGATAGAGGTCGAGTTAACTTTAATCCATTTTAACTGGCTGCAAGGGTGATTTAATTATTGCCACCACCTGTTATGTGCCACAGGTAAGTAACAAGTGCTGTTGATTACACAAATAAGAGAAGCATCACATGATTTTTCAAAGATGCCAATACTTTTTTCCAGCCCATTTTTGGAGTTTTGTGTAAAATGATAATTGTTTTTTCATTCTCTTTTGTGTTTTTTCATTGCGAGCAAAATAAATGAAGATATTACTACCAAAGCATTTGTAATTGCAATCATTTTCTGGGAGAAGTTGAGCATTATCTGACAGAATCGCAGAGGTGCCAATACTTTTGGGCAGCACTGTAGAAGCCAAAGCAACAGTCCAGCCACACTCAACGCTACCACCAGAGGGCAACGTGTTCTCCATCATTAACCCTTTAACACCTAAGCCTATTTTGGCCAAATTTGCATGCATTTGGTGTTGCCTTTATATTTCAAAGAAAAAATTGTTTACAATGGCCAAGTTGGGTCCCTTTTTTCAGGACACCTTGAACTTAATGTCTAAACTGTTGTTTTCTTCAGTGACCAATTATAATCCACATTTTGGACCCAAAAAGACCAAAAAAATCCCGAACTCCTTTTTCAAAATTTGTAATGCTGATATGGCATTGACAACCAAACATGCTCGACCAACCGTTTTGAAGCTTGATAATATTTATTCAACTTGTTAGGATAAACATTCAATAGAAAAAAAAAAGCTTCTCGAAGAGGCATCTACATAAAAATTGAAAAGATTATAGTGAAGAAAAAATATATATCACATTGAAAAAAAGTATTTTAAAAAATATTGACAAGTAGTTCAGTTCAATTCAAAATTTTCAGGCATCCGACCCAATAAAGTTTTTTTTTTTTTTTTGTGCACTCAATAAAGCTTCTTCTTGAACAGGTCACGGAGCTGCGTCACACACAACGTCACACAGTCTACTCTTTCGCCGTTTGCGCGTTGCTGTCACTTCTACTCGCCAAGACGCCGACTCAAGAAAACAACGACAAATACGGCTCATCTTCTTCCTTGAGTTAATGAAATAATGCATTAGCTTGCGCTAAATGTAGTTTTAGATTCATTCTGCACGTTTCAAAGTCGCTCGCTCAAAACAACCGGCCGTTGCTTGCTTCGCATGCCTCCCTTTCAATAGTTGGCGCCTCGCTCGGAAATTTATTAAAAATGATCACATTCGGTTCGTCCTTCTTGACATCACAACAGCTCTTGGGATATGTAGTCTTTTGTGCTGCTTTCGGTTTTGAAAAAGGACAAGAAATGATGGAAATATGGAGCTGGATACATGGTCCATGCAGCGTTTTAATGCATATTTATGAGTGCAATAAAACTAGAAAACTCAAATGACATTATCTCCCATTTTTCATGGCCGATTGACTTCAAATAAAAACTGGTGTGGACATCAACTTCCGCACTTTCAAACGAGACCAACCAGTGGCACGTGGGTGACGTAATTACAGCGTGACGAAGCTTCAAAGACGATATGCATAAACGCGTCGCTGCCGACACGTTCGGTGTTAAAGGGGTTCAACAAAGTTTAATACTTTTGGACTTTTTGGATAGTGGACTTTTTGGATAGTTATTTTTAATGGGTTAATTCAGACTTTAGCAGAAAATCGGGTGTCGTCGCCAGGGTTGGAACAGAACTCGTTCGTAACCCAGGGACTACCTGTGTACTAATTCTGATACCTCGATGGGAAATTTCATTTACACTTCGATGTGTATTTTTGTAATAAATCACACAGACAAGCAAAGGACACACACGCATGCAGGCATGGAAGGAAATATGTCAGAATGATGTGGTGCACAAAAGGTGACTGTGGCCATGCACTGCATCTGGGGGATGGGAGAGGGATTCTATCACTCCAACAATTACTTGGACAACTAGTTTCTTTTTCCTGTAACCTTCCAATTCAAAACCGACGGTTTGAAAATTTGCCACACCTGATAGGACTTTATTCTTCTACAGTAAAATCTCAAGTAGCAATATGTAAGGGAATTAGCAGAACAGTGTTCCGATAAGAAGGCCTGTATCTTTCCATTTGTCTCAATCTTCCATTCCAAGAAACCGTAAACAAATGTATGTTTATGATCACGTGGCTGGAAAGTGTTTCGGATCAGTGTGACAGCAGCTGCAGTATTAAGGCTCGTTCATTGTTTCCATATCGTGCGTATGCAGACCGCTTTGGACTCCAGACAGCAGATTAAGGCGGCAACAACTAGTCGATTAAAATTGATTAACAAACTACTTGCCAACAAATTTGATAATAGATTTTTGCCGGTAGCAACAAGCATGTCCCGTTTGGGTCCTTGTTTGTATGTAATGTGAGGCTTTACACCAGTGATGAGAGCAAGAGAGAGAGAGTTCACTGCTGCAACTGCTGCTTCTATTGGGTTGCTGAATCAATAATATTGCAAAGTGTCGAGAGTTAGATTGCGTTTTGTTTTGTTAGATCTAGTGTGCCTCCGCCAGAGGTGAGTAAATGAAGCCAAATGTATTGTTTGTTGATGAGACGTTACTACTTAGCGCAGAGCGCTAAGCTACTTAGCGATTATGCTAATTAGTGTCTTAAGTGTTCGTTTGTTTTGTGTTTTGGAGAAGCATATTAGCACTTTACTTATTGTAAGATAGTAAAGTTGTGTCATTTCTCATAAATAAACCATAATTAGATACATGAAACGTTTATCTTCTTCCTGGGTGTGACTAAGAAATGAGAAGCACTGTTCTAGAGCATGAGCTTGCTCAAGTATAGGCATAAATCACCTTTTTGAAATGACAAAATGTCAAGACTGGGGCTGCAGCTATCGAATATTTTAGTAGTTGATTAATCGATGGACTAGTTAGTTCAAATAATCGAGTAATCGGATAAGGAACATGAAAAATTAAAATACCTGAGCTGACCCTCAAACGGTATCATTTTTTTCTAAAAAATGAGGATCTATGTACAACAAAAGATAAGCATATGCTTTTTCCCCGTCTTCCTTTGTCTGTCATCGTCTTTTCGGGCAAATTATTCCATTTTCTGCCAATGTTTCTCTTTCTTGGCCAAACTATCCCACATTCTGTAACTGTGAATGATACTGATGATGATGACAATGGCAATAAATTCATTCATTCATTCATTCAAAAGAACAACTGACTAACTTACATGGAAAAAATCCGCTAGCTTAAATTTTTTTTTTTTTTTTAACAATGCTCTTAACAAGACAGACACATATTCCCACAAAAAACGGCTAAATATAAATATACCTATGAACTAAATTATGAATGCATTAAAAAACGTTAGCTCGAACAAAAACTTAGCTTACGTTGGCCTTAACAGGGAGCACTTGGATTGAGCCATGTGAAAAGAGGCAGACCATAGGGCAGTGTATCCACCCTAATCAATAAAACTAAATGCAAACACTTTCCAAATAAACCATTACAACGCCACTTTAATTAAACGAATACTCGAATACTCAAAACTTATTTTGAAATTTTTTGGGCTAACTTAAATAGAAAAAGCCCGCTAGCTTAAATGCTATAAAATTCAAACGTTTTTTTTTTAGAATGCTCTTAACAAAGGGCTTAGACATATTTTCCCACAAAAAATTGATAAATATTAGGGCTGTCAAAATTATCGCGTTAACGGGTGGTAATTATTTTTTTAAATTAATCACGTTAAAATATTTGACGCAATTAACGCACATGCACCGCTCAAACAGATTAAAATGACAGCAGTGCAATGTCCACTTGCTACTTGTGTTTTTTTTAGTTTTGTCACCCTCTGCTGGTGCTTGGGTGCGACTGATTTTATGGGCTTAAGCACCCATGAGCATTGTGTAATTATTGACATCAACAATGGCGGGCTACTAGTTTATTTTTTGATTGAAAATTTTATAAATTTAATAAAACGAAAACATTAAGAGGGGTTTTAATATAAAATTTCTATAACTTGTACTAACATTTATCTTTTAAGAACTACAAGTCATTCTATCCATGGATCCCTTTAACAGAATGTTAATAATGTTCATGCCATCTTGTTGATTTATTGTTATAATAAAGAAATACAGTACTTATGTACCGTATGTTGAATGTATATATCCGTCTTGTGTCTTATCTTTCCATTCCAACAATAATTTACAAAAAAAAGGCATATTTTATAGATGGTTTGAATTGCGATTAATTACGATTAATTAATTTTTAAGCTGCAACTAACTCGCTTAAAAAATTTTAATCGTTTGACAGCCCTACTAAATATACTTACAAACTAAATTAAATTAAAAAAACATTAGCTCAAACAACAACTTAGCTTATGTGGGCCTTAACAGGGAGCAGCTGGATTCAGCCATGTGAAATGAGGCAGACTAGAGGGCAGTGAATCCACCCAAATCAATAACACTAAAAGCAAACACTTTCAAAATATACCATTACAATTAAACGAATACTCGAAGCAGCAAAATCTAATTCGAATATTTTTTTCTAATCGAATACTCGAGTTACTCGATTAATCGTTGCAGCACTAATCAAGACCTTAACTGAATTATTAGAATTCGCCTAAACAAAATCCATGATGCTGGATAGGCTTCTCATTTTTTAATGCGAGGTGGTTTAATTTCGAGCAAAATTTAAACAGGCTTACCGCTACAGCAGAATGACAACAATCTCCCCAAAGTAACAGAAAACGCATGTAGCTCACAAGCAGTACTCGTCACAAATTCTCTCAGTTCCTTTATTACAGCCAGAGGCCTCCTCTTGGCATCCTCCCTGACCTGTTTTCTTGTCGACCTTTCGTAAATTTCCCAGGGATGTCCAATTACTGTTATGACACATTTTATCCACTCGTCGGTGACAGTCGCTTTTTGAAGGTCCGTGGGCGAGTACGTGTCAAGATAATGACAAGATCTGTTGCGCTCTATTTGGGGTTAATCATAGTCACTTAGTCAAATGTTATTTCTAAAGACTGACAGTCACACTCCCATTATACACATGCACATAGGCATGCATACAAGGGAGACATCGCATTGAAGGGGCTGTGCAAATACAAGAAATTCAATTTTTGATATCTTGCTCGTAAGGAACCCTATTTATTTTCCGTATACTGTACGTTTCCTGCGGCCAAGTCCTACAATGTTTCGCCTGAATGTGAACGGTTTTGACATGATTTATCTTGTTCTCATCAGACATCACACACCACTGTCATACATCACAACAACCTGGCATTTGAAAGAAGTGTTTCACTTTTAAAGATATACTGTAAAAGAATGTAGAATTAACTTAAACCACATGGTATTTTTCTCGCCCAAAACGTTGCAACTAACAGAAATGGGTAGGGTAGCCAAAAATTTTACTCAAGTAGGAGTAGGGTACTTGAAAATAATATTACTCAAGTAAAAGTAATCATCCAAAAATATGTTCAAGTTCAAGGAAAAAAGGATTCGGTGAAAAGAATACTCAAGTAATAGGTAACACTGGGAGTAACTGCTTGCAATAAGGGTGTAACTAGGGTTGTTCCGATCATGTTTTTTTGCTCCCGATCCGATCGTTTTAGTTTGAGTATCTGCCCATCCCGATATCTCCCGATCCGATTGCTTTTTTTTTTGCTCCCGATTCAATTCCAATCATTCCCGATAATTTTTCCCGATCATATGCATTTTGGCAATGCATTAAGAAAAAAATGAATAAAACTCGGACGAATATATACATTCAACATACAGTATATAAGTATTGTATTTGTTTATTATGACAATAAATCCTCAAGATGGCATTTACATTATTAACATTCTTTCTGTGGGAGGGATCTACGAATAGAAAGACTTGTGACTTTGTATATTGTGACTAAATATTGCCATCTAGTGTATTTGTTAAGCTTTCAGTAAATGATACTGTAGCCATGCCCAAATGCATGATGGGAAGTGGAACCATGACTGTGCGTAGTGCTACCAATTGATATATCTTCTCTGCGTTGGGAAATAACATAAGGTGTTAAGAAAAAGATCAATTGCTACCTTGCTTCCCCACATTGCTTCGCATGGTATTTGTAATCGTAGGGAGAGGGAATGTAAGGCTTTAGCCAATAAAAAAAAAGGCTCCAAAGGCTGCCAAAATTTACTCTACTCATTTTACACTGCCTTTTATCTCTCTAAATAGGTAAAACGGCGTCATTACAGATTGAGCGCGACAAGGCGTGGGTGGGTCGTGCAGCGCATGCAATAATTGCGTTAAATATTTTAACGTGACACTTTTTTTTTTAAAAATTACCGCTGTTATCGGGATAAATTTTATAACCCTACCTTAAGCCTTAACTAAAGACTCTGGATGAGTGTAACATTATGTTTGTAACGTTAAATACAATTAGAAAACGATTTAATAAAAAAAAAATATATAAATATATATTAAAAAAAGGCATGGCCAATATTTTTTTGCCGATTCCGATACTTTGAAAATAACGTGATCGGACCGGACTGATCGGGATGCCGATCGATCGGGACATCTCAAGGTGTAACGGTACATGTATTTGTATTGAACAGTTTTGGCAAGTGGTGCTCGGTTCGGAACGGAGGCGTATCGAAGGAGTTTCTGACGTAATGTAACCCTTACTTTTCGAGGCTGTGAGTCGATCGGGTTACAGTTTCTTAGTGTAGATTATATTTACTCCGTCTTCTCTACTATAATGAAGACCAACATGGGAGGACAGTACAACCCAGAAACGTCAACGTTGCGACAACATGGCCGCTGCGAGAACGCAGTGAAACGCGGGCGTTAAAGTCAATCAACCAATGTACACCAGTCGCAGTGCGGCCACCGTGTTAGACGCGTCCCAGAAGCGGCTCAACGCGACGCACGCAAAAAAAAACGGCAGAGTTTATTATTTGATGCGGGACGCGACCCTCCTGCGTCAATACTACTACCGGTAGCAAGGATCAAGTCACTCGTGTAAAAATACGGTGGATCCGGTCGATTTTCAAACTAATATGCAATCGTTACCCACTTTGTAAGTCCATCAGATCTCTTGAGTGGTAGATCCGGGCACAGTTGACTTGTCTTTGTTGATTTACTGCTGTCTTTTCTGCTATAATAATAACCAACACAGCCATGTGTTCAATACAAAACCCTCCTACCACAACAAAACAAGTAGGAACTAATATTCACATAGGAACTAAAGTTATACAACATAAAATATACAATATAAATGAATACTACATCACATTTGTAAAATATAAACACATAATAAAATCATAGCCCATTTAAATAAAATAAATTGAAATGAGCTAAAACACCTGTAATTAAATAATAAGAATAATACACAGATACAGCTTACACAATTAAATTTATTAATTTCTGTGTGGCGCTTTAACTTGAGAAAATCCACCAATAAAGCTTTTTAAAAACCGTTCATAAGAAGAAAAAAAATGATTCGTTGAGGCATTTCATTTGTAAAATACATGTTAAAATCTTTGTCATTGGGATTTCTTTTCTCTTTAGCACTGGACTTCTTTTTTCTTCTTTCTTTCAGAAAGAAAGCTGACCAATACGCAGGGTCTGAAAGGCAAATTGTTGTTGGATTATCTATCTCTACCCGCTACTTTTTGAGCTGAATTCTAGCTTTGTATAGGCTAATGTTCCTATTGTTGAAAGCACAAAGGTGTGTAATAAACAAGTAGCACATTTATATTTTGCATTTTGTTTTCTTACTGTACCGAAAATGAACCGAACCGTGACCTCAAAACCGAGGTACGTACCAAACCGAGATTTTGAGTACCGTTACACCCCTAGCTTGCAATGTCTGATTTTTAAATTTTTTTAAAGCAACACTTTTCAGTTCTGGTCGATTTTAGCGAGGCCGGTGGACAATGTGGTTGTGTTTTGCCTTAAGGAAGACCGCTTCTCTAATGAGGACCAGTGCACACCCACACAGTGTCGTAAAATCATCAATCAATCAAAAATGAATCTCCCGGTCGGATTAAACAACATTTCTGTGTCGAGCGGCTTTAAGATATGCTATTGGAGCTGGAATTACCGAGGACAGCGGGAGAAAGCACGTCTGGAGGCCGTAATGTCGGGAGAAAGTTTGGCGAGGCTCAGCTGTTTGATATCACATTCTCGTATGCTACTTTTCCAATAATTTTATCATTTGTGATTTGTTGACCTGTTTTTCACATGCACCAATTGTTTTAAATAAAACAAGAAGTGGAATCATAATGTCCAAATGTTTTATTGCGATCAATGTCAACGTCTGCAATAAAAAATAATGATATAATATTTTATTCACTTGTAAGAACAAAATCCATCTCAGCCCTTCTGCGTTCAGCAAATGTAATATAATTTGTAATTTCACCTCATTTTGGTCACTCAAGTGGCCAGCGTATCAATCTATACCTCATGTCAACACAGGCTGACAGATTGTTATAATTTTGTCCACGAATGATCAACGAAGTGATAAGCACAATCATCCAACTTCATCTACGTCTCATCTACGTCGCGCTGAATCCATTTTTGGAGATTCTGTGGGTTCCTCTGGCTGGATTTCACAGTTTTAACTTTGTCAACACACTGCTAACTTCAACCGCAGCTCATGAAGTTTTTTCTACACGGGAAGTTTGAGGCAGACATTGTCCAAGATGGCGCCGCCCATATTTTGCTCAGGAAACTTGTCTATAAAGTTTGAAAAGTTACCAAGATGCTCGACATGCTAAAGCTAACGCGAACGCTATGCTACAAGTTACATTTAGAGTGAAAGGATCACTCAGTAAACGCCTTAAAAGGCTATAGCAACATTTCACATTCTCTCATGCAAGATAAAAGAAAATCTTTTTTTACAAAACAGGCAAAGCCTAAAGTTTCCTGTAGCAGCCTGCCTTCAGCTGCTGAGGGGTCCTTCCAGGGTCCTACCGTCAGTCAGCGGCCGCCACAGTTCTCCACACAGATCCCTGATCAAAATCTTTTTTTTAAATTTTTTTTATCAGCCTGTTTTTTGGTTGTTGATCGGCCAATTTTTTGTGTTAATTGGAAAAAGACCTCTTCTAGTTACTACCCACCTCTGGTAACTAAGTAGAGTGGAATGTAGCATGCCCCTTGAGGTTTACAAATTCTATAAATAAATACATCTCGGAAGCCGAACTAAACTTTGGGGGGAGCTTTGCGTAAAGGGCGTTATCTTGCAAGACTTACTCCACAAGTGAGTTTTTCTTCACCACGGCCAAGGTAATGAGTGCTAGCATAGTGGTAAAATGTCAAAATGCTACACACACTGGCTGCTCAAGACAGTATAAAAAAAAGGGACAACCATAATAATAATAAAAAGAACGGAATGTACACCAGAAAATGAAAAAGCACTTAGTTTTTATGACCGTGTGTCATCAAAGAGCGGGAACAGGTGGTCCAACGCTTTACGGCACGCAATGAACTCGTTTGCGCAGCTGCGTAACAATACGTCATCATGCGGCTCAATTATGGCCGTGCCTACTGTTTTTCATGGAACGGTTTTATATTCATGGACTTAAAAGTGTTTTTCCACAAATATTTATTGTAATTGTTGCCTTACAACTGTGCTGGTTTAACTTTGTGATTGACGATGGGGTGTCACGTTAAATTCAGTTGACAATCCCGTAAGAGGACAAGAGGACTGAGACATGCTATACCGGATTTAAGTATATGTATCAAGCTGGTAACTTCTTTGTATACTTTTATGACCATTATGGCTGAATTGTATTTATATTTTACAATCCTGTGGATAACTTTATCTTGCACTTGTATGATAGTTACAAATAGTTACAATCGTTACAAAGAGTGGCAAAAAAACATTAACATGATACTTTTACAGGTATACAGTGTGCAAATTGAGGGCTTATACATGCTACGTGCATTTTTTTTTTTTTGCTTTTAACCAAGAATTGAGACTGTTGTACGTCCATATCTATAAAAAAAATCAGGGATTTAAGCATTTATTCACAAGAATTTTCACCGGAAAAGCTCCGTTTACATATGGCGGCCACCACATTGACTGACGGACTAGCAGCGTACTTCAACATATTTATGTAAAATAAATGGTAACTGCACGTTTTTTTTGTTTTTGTTTTTTTGCTTTTAACCAAGAATCGAGACTGTTTTACGTCCATATCTATTAAGCAGGGGTCCCTAAACTTTTTCCTCTGAGGGCCACATAACATTTTGCTTCTCTTATGAGGGGCCGGAACAGAAAGGTTGTGATGATTGCAGGAGTACCTAAATGTAAAAAGATTAAAATTTTGAATCGAGTTAATTACAGCTTAAAAATGAATTAATCGTAATTAATCGCAATTCGAACCATCTCTAAAATATGCCATATTTTTCTGTAAATTATTGTTGGAATGGAAAGACAAAACACAAGATTGATATATACATTCAACATAAGGTACATAAGTAATGTATTTGTTTCTTATAACAAATCAACAAGATGGCATTAACATTATTAACATTCTGTAAAAGCGATCCATGGATAGAAAGACTTGTAGTTCTTAAAAGATAAATGTTCGTACAAGTTATAGAAATGTTATATTAAAACCCCTCTTAATGTTTTTGTTTTAATAAAATTTGTGAAATTTTCAATCAAAAAAATAAACTGGTAGCCCACCATTGTTGATGTCAATAATTACACAATGCGCATGGGTGCTTAAGCCCATAAAATCAGTCGCACCCAAGCGCCAGCAGAGGGTGACAAAACTCCAAAAAACACAAATAACAAGTTGACATTGCGCTGTGCTGTCATTTTAATCTGTTTGAGCCGGGCATGTGCGTTAATTGCGTTAAATATTTTAACGTGATTAATTTAAAAAATTAATTACTGCCCGTTAACGCGATAATTTTGACAGCCCTAGTAAAAATGTATTGTTTTTCAGAAAGCCACAATCAAATAACCCTTTCTGAATTCTTCACGGAAATAAATAAAATAAAAATAATAATATAATATAATATAATATAATATAATATAATAATAAATAATAACACTATTAATTAAACAGATAATAACCAAATAACCCTCTCTGGGTTCTTCACAGAACAAATCCAGGAAATAAATAACACTATTGGAAAAAAAAAAAAAAAAAAAATATATATATATATATATATATATATATATATATTTTTTAAATTTATTTTTTGTTTTTTTTGTTTTTTTGTTTTTTTTGTTCAGGGACCCGTATCCGGCCCGCGGGCCGTAGTTTGGGGTTAGTTTACGTCCATATCTATTAAGAATTCAGGGATTTAAGCATTTATTCACAAGAATTTTCAACGAAAAAAAGCTCTTTGTCTGTGATTCCACTCCGACAGCTTTGAAGGCCACACCAACAATACAGGCCCCCTATTAATCGGCCCCACGCCCCGTGTCCCGTCAATATCATTATGAAGTCTATGAAACATGATACGAGTCATACACACATGCTTTGTATGGAAAATAATTCTTGTACTGATGGTAATAATGTTGAGCTGTGGGTTTAGGCTCACCTAGAGGATTGCATTTATTTTAATTTCATTTAGAATTGATAGTTATTAATTTTAAGTTTAACATTATACTTATGTTCCAATTTGCCGGTTAATTGCTAGTTGTCAGTAATAGAAAAGCGGAACCCTCGGCCCCGAACAACTATACGTACAAGGGTTAAGCAATTATATTTCTGGACCCCTCAATTAAAAAGTCATGTATTTATGTTGCCGATTCCTTAAAAAAAAGACAATTGCAAAAATAGTATGCAACTAAATTGAATTTTAGGCTAAATTGATGTCGGCTATATTTGGTCGGTTTTGGGGCGAGCTACTGTATGTAGTAGAAAAAAAAAAAAAAACATCGACCCTTTAAATCGTAACACCTGTCAGAAGAATCCCTGCAGGGACTCTGGGATTATCGAAAAGTGCTGAAAATAAAAATTCACGGCTAAGAGAGGGCCAAGACTGACGTGGAACCCTTATTAGAAGTCATCCTGCCATGCATGTGTCTCTCTACTAGTGAAGTAGGAGCACATCACACAGGTGACTGTCACCAAGGGGAGAAGGCAGGCAGCATGGTTGTGGGGGGGAGGCAAAAATCCCTGCAGAGCTGTGGAGCATCACAGCTGGTATGCAGCTTAGGTCCACTTTTCAAGATTCAAGCATTTATTGTCATACAAAGAGTTGCGGAAAGATTTTCAATTTTTTACTGTACTGTCCACATTAATGTCAACATATACACTGCAAGTTTAGAACGTGTTAATCATATTATTTTTCTTAAATCTAATCAAATAATTTTCTCCATATTGTTTTTTAGTGTTAAAGACTAGTTAACAGATTAATTGACTAATTAATTATGTGATGTCAGTGGCCCCCTTAATGGACCGATTCTTGGATAGCTCCCAGTTTTTGTATTTCTAAACTGTCATGTACATAATGCAAGTAATGATCCAAATAAGGGGCAGCTAGCTTCACTTCTCTTTCCCTTGTGGAGGCTGGCCTGACCCCAGTAGTTTTCCAGGTTAGCAAGTTCACACAGTTAAAATGTATTTTCTGTCACTTATCATTAAAAAAATGTGAAACTTGGGTAGAAAGCTGCTGAGAGACGTGTCTTCCTGTACTTTTTCTACTGTTAACGTTAATCCAACTGTGCATTTATTCCCTAATTAAAATGTATGTATTTTCTGTTACTTATCATTAAAAAAATTTTTTGCAGCCGATGCACATTTTTTACCCCCCCCCCCCAAAAAAACAACAACAACAACAACAAAACACAACCACTGTAGTGGGGAACACACCACTAATTTTGCAACTGAAAATCCAACCCGCATCAGAGTTAGCATAACATTAAACTGTGTGAATTTGCTAACCTGTAAAACTTGAGTAGAAAGCTGCTGAGAGACATGTCTTCATGTACTTTTTCTACTTTTAACGTTAATTCAACTGTGCATTTTGTGTATTTATTCCCTAATAAAAATGTACGTATTTTGTTCATCATTAAAAAATATATTTTTATTTGCAGCCGATGGACATTTTTTTAAACCCCTCCCAAAAAAACAAAAACACAGCTACTGTAAATTTCCATTACATGAAACAAGCATTTTGAAAAATGACTTTCTTCCATGAAAATAATTTTATTGTAATTTTTTTCATTTTTACGTAGGAACCAGCTATATTTGAGAAATGTATCCAATGTGTTCGGTCTTATTAATGTCCCGTCCCCAGCAAAAAGTGAACATGCAGGTTATGCTGTTATAGCGTCCCTACCAATGTTGAGACCAAACCTACGCCCTTGCAGTCGACATATCATAAATGTTCAGAAAATATTGTATAAAGGTTGAAAAGTTACCAAAGGTTGTTTTAACCCTTTAACACCGAACGTGTCGGCAGCGACGCGTTTACGCATGTCGTCTTCGAAGCTTCGTCACGTTGTAATTACGTCACCCACGTGCCGCCGGTTGGTCTCATTTGAAAGTACGGCAGTTGATGTCCACACCAGTTTTTATTTGAAGTCAATCGACCAAGAAAAACGGGAGACAATGTCATTTGAGTTTTATAGCTTTATTGCACTCATAAATATGCATTAAAACGCTGCACGGACCATGTATCTATCTCCAGATTTCCATCATTTCTTGTCCTTTTTCAAAACCGAAAGCAGCACAAAAGACTACATATATCCCAAGAGCTGTTGTGATGTCAAGAAAGACGAACCGAATGTGGATATTTTTAATAAATTTCCGAGCGAGGCGCCAACTACGGAAAAGGAGGCATGCTGAAGCAAGCAACGGCCAGTTTGAGCGAGCGACTTTGAAACGTGCAGAATGAATCTAAAAATAAATTTAGCGCAAGCTAATGCATTATTTCATTCACTCAAGGAAGAAGATGAGCCGTATTTGTCGTTGTTTTCCTGGGATGAGTGGGCGTCTCGGCGAGTAAAAGTGACAGGCTGACAGCAGCGCGCAAACGGCGAAAGAGTAGGCTGTGTGACGTTGTGTGTGACGCAGCTCCGTGACCTGTTCATGCAGAAGCTTTATTAAGTTCGCAAAACAACAACAACAACAAAAACTTTATTGGGTCGTATGCCAGAAAAATTTGAATTGAACTGAACTACTTGTCAATATTTTTGAAAATACTTTTTTTCAATGTTATATATATTTTTTCTTCACTATAATCTTTTCAAATTTTATAAAGATGAGTGTTTGACAAGCTTTGTTGCATGTTCATATATACTTTAGATAAGGTGATGGGGTATAATACCTAACTTCACAAAGCGATATCCTCCAAACCCTTTTTGTGTTAGATCATATATATATATATATATATATTTTTTTTCTCACTATTTTGCACTGTATATAACCCGTTTTGACCATAGTATGTGTAAAGGCCAAAAACGCCTATGACCATACTTGCTGTTTGTGTTGAATTGTTAAACATAAAACTATTCAATCTTATATTTTTCTATTGAATGTTTATCCTAACAAGTAGAATAAATATTATCAAGCTTCAAAACGTTTGGTCGAGCATGTTTGGTTGTCAATGGGACATCAACATTACAAATTTTGAAAAAATATTTTGGGATTTTTTTGTCTTTTTGGGTTCAAAATGTGGATTATAATTGGTCAGCGAAGAAAACAACAGTTTGGACATGAAGTTCAAGGTGTCCTTAAAAAAGGGACCCAACTTGGCCATTGTGAGCAATTTTTTCTTTGAAATATAAAGGCAACATCAAATGCATGCAAATTCGGCCAAAATAGGCTTAGGTGTTATAGGGTTAACTGTTCCACAAATCATTCAAGTACATCAAATAATGATTTCCCCCATTAATCTACACTAGCAACTTATAGTGATAGGCAGAACAGTTAAATCAAAGTACATAATTAACCCTGCTTAGCCACTTTTTATGACGGTTCTCAGATGGTGCGCCATGAAGTATTTTTTTTCTTATGTACAATATTACTAAGTTAAGGTTGGGCAACACTGCTTTACCACCACCACCACCATCATCATCATCACCACCACCAACCACCACTACCATCATCATCACATCGCACACCCTTACCACCTTGTAGTCGACGTAAAAAAAAAATGCAAACAACACACATTCAATCTTCTAAATGCGCTACATTACAACAAGCAAATGAAGAGCGAGTAGATTATTAGTCATGGGTGCGTAGAAAAAGACTCGCCTACTTACTTGGCCGCGGTCAGTGTAACAGCATGCCGGGGCAGGAGTGCTGAGATGCGAGATGAAAAAGAGAGAGAGAACCGCAAAAGAGGCCGATCGTCGATCAATCCATAGCGGACTCCGCGCACGAGGCGTTTTCAGAAAAGCTTCGAAGCGATCATCTCCGCCTGGAATCACTGTTCCTCGTCGAGCTTCCGTGTCCCGTCGCGTTTTCCAACTAGATCCCCCGACGCGCGCGCGCGCGCACACACGCAAATAATAATCCCCTTTCCGTCGCTGCTGCCGGTTTACTTTCGTTCCACTCGATCTTCTCCTGTCGATCGACGGAGCGAGAAGCCGGAGACGCGGCGAACAAATCGGCGAGCGGTGGCTGACCTACTTCCGAAGTGGCACACTGGAGATGATATTCATGCGCTCGGCGGCTGCGTGCATGCGCCGGGACATCTCTCCCCTGTCTTTTCCAACGCCTAATCACTCCCACACCAGCCACACTTGCACTCCTGCCCAAAGAACAGCCGTTTAATAGTGTGCCGTGAATGCATCATTACTCTTGGGAAGCAAATATGGGAAAGCTCCGAGTCGAGTATTCACACTAAATGCTTTGGAGCAGCAAATGTGTTTCAATGGTCAATGTCAAGCATACTAAGTGATGACCCTGTGACATGAGAATAATGTAAACACTCTTGTCAGATACAGCGCGAGCTAAAAACATCCATTTATGTATAAAGCTTGAGAATGAGGGATTAGGTTAAAACGTGGAGTCAAACATTTAGAAATATGTCTTTATGTGTCAAGAAAAGTCAAGCATTCGAAGTAATAATAGGTCTGAATAGAGAAGTAAATGCTGAGTCTAGCGGGAACCTTGTGTAACAAAGATAACTAACAAGAATCATATAATACACGCGTGCAAAGAATATAACACAAGGGCGTAGGTTTGGTCTCAACATTGACGATATATATATTGGACGATATAACAGCATAACCTGCATGTACACTTTTTGCAAGGGCATAGGTTTGCATAGGGACGGTAGGGACATACCACCACCAATTTTTAAGGATGCTCAAATTGTCCCCACAAACTTTTAAGCAACCTTATTTGCATTATATAATGAGTTCAGTAATTTAGATTGTCTTCCCATAAATTGTAAGGATAGAATTGATCATACATTATGTTCAGACTTAAATTTACCCCTTTTTACTTGCTGAATGTGCTGGTCAATCCCCCCCCCCCTTCAAACGCTCGTTTGATTGGCTGACGACTAGACCCCCACTTTCACCAGGGTCCCCCCAGGATTGATAAATCTAAATTCAAGACTTTTAAGACCTTTTTTAATGCCATTTCAACAGAAAATTAATACTTTTCTCGCACCCATTATTTAGATAATAATTGAATTATATTAAAAAAATAAAGCACTTAACATCAAATTTAACCTCAATTACTAAGTGTGTTTGACAAAATAATGCACATTTATTGAAGATACAATTAAAACACATTTAAATATAAGGTCTTTCAGAATTTTTTTTCCCAGGATAAAATGGATTTTACACTATCATTGTAAGGCAACTTCAGAAATTACATTTGCAATACAACAGGTTTCCCTTTTAAGAGGACCTAGTCAAGGTGGTAGGTAGGTGATTGTCAAGTTGGCGACCTTAACTGTAAAGTGCTTGCAATTGGCAGTGAAAGTTTAAAAAACAGCCACTAAATGGCAGTAGTTTACCATTAATTACCACAAAATAAAAAAGCTACAAATGACCATTTTCCTTGGTAATTGTTTTTTTCTAATCACATTACAAGAAGTATAAAAAACACATGTTAATCCTTTGTTAGCTATCGAAGACATTTCTTTTAATCAGATAGAGAAAATCCATACTCTTATTTAATCAAGAAAAACATTTAAATAAACCAGGAGGTGTTTTACCATCACCTACATTATAATTTCCCTATCACCATGCCATGTTATTCAGATCAACGTTAGTACGTTACCCCGCACTTGTTCCAATAATAGACAGTGTCAACCGTGTTGTGTATCTGAGAGTGATGGTGAATCTACGACTCCGGTTTATCCATGCTAAGGCTAGTGCACCTGCCAATACCCCATTGAACATGGCTAACTCTTGAGTTAAAACTGGGAAATTCACATTCATTCGAAAGGCAAACCGTGCAGAAATACATTATTGCATCTAACACATTTTAATTGGAGAAATTGGCAACTTACTTTGAAATGTTAAGCAGGTCCACTGCCTTCGCATGACCCATAAACTGCGACCCAAAGTATCTGGATGCGACTTGGTCGCCGATCCAGTACCTCACATGCTGGTCCAACTGTTTGGACTTGGTTGTCTTGTTGAAGCTTTCGTCGAACATAACAACTAAGGCATCTGAGCAGTTCCTTGCGTTAGCACACAGTACTGTGCAATTGCCTGCTGTTGATGCTAATGATGCTAACGGCGCGCACGCATGAGGTGCAGGGCATCGTAAAAATTCTACGCGTCATCTTGGATTAAAAAAACAAAACAAAAAAAAAACTTCGTCACGGATATAATTTAGGTTGCACTGAGATGTTCTTGAAAATTAAAACCACTGTGAAAAAATTCCAGACTTACGACAGCTACTTTAATGCTTTTAATACCTTTAATAATGGAAAACTAAATTCAATGCTTTTTCAATACTTTTAATAACCCGCGGGTACCCTGTTTCACACAATCCCGACAGAAATACATGTCGCCATGCCACCTCCTCCGCCCCTTTTGAAGAGGAGGGATATAGAGTTTTTTTTCGGCCAGCAGCAGCCGCTTTAAGTAATGTAAAAAGACGTCAGTGTTGTGAAGGTGGGAAACACACCACTAATTTTGCAACTGAAAGTCCGATCTGCATCAGAGTTAGCATAACATTAAACTGTGTGAACTTGCTAACCTGTAAAACTCGAGTAGAAAGCTGCTTAGAGACGTGTCTTCCTGTATTTTTTCTACTTTTAACATTAATCCAACTGTGCATTCTGTGCATTTATTCCCTATTAAAATGTGTGTAATTTCTGTCTCTTATCATTAAATTTTTTTTTTATTTGCAGCCGATGCACATATCCCCCCCCCCCCCCAAAAAAAAATACAACCACTGTAAATTTCCTTTCTATGAAGGAAGCATTTTGAAAAATGACTTTCTCCCATGAACATAATTTTATTGTAACTTTTTTTCATTTTTATGTAGGAACCAGCTTTACTTGAGAAATGTACCCAATCTGTTTGGTCTTATTAATGTCCTGACCCCAGCAAAAAGTGTACATGCAGGTTATGCTGTTATAGTGTCTCTACCAATGTTGAGACCAAACCTACGCCCTTGACTTTTTGCAATGGTAAATTAATAAAACCAAACAGATTAGGTGAACGGGCTCTCGACTACATTTCTGACAAATATGAACCTAATTTATTGATGGGCTAAATCAGAGGTATGCCCTGCCCCACCTTATACAGGGTGGGGCAGAGCAACTTGCTTATTTAAATTTGGTACCCTGAAGCGATGGTTTCTCTGAGGATGGTAGGGATGGACTTATTTGAGAGGGTGGGGCTTAAAGTTTGGTTTTTAGTGTGCGTTATTGATTTTGTGTTTATTTTTCAGGAACCCCAGTGAGCATCATGGTTGGAACACGCTTTCACTGTTAAGGCATTTTTTCGTGTGGATTAATTCCTGCACCGTAGCTAATTTGTATTTGTATTTCATTGAGGATTCGTTTTCTTTTGCCAAATTTTCAGTCGCATCTCTATTTAGACTATTTCTTTTTTTTTTTTTTTGTTCAGTGAACCTCTACTTACGAATGTCTCTACATAAGGCGTGTGCCGGTATGAGATTCTGACGGAATGATAACCTTAGGCCAAAATATCGGAGTTTCACGGTAACACGGCATTGCAATTACATCTCTACAGTGTTACTTTAAGATATGTGGGTTAAAAAAAATAACTTTTTTCATTGAACAGGATTTTAAAAAAAAACATATTAGCAAATTGGAACATAAGTATAATGTTAGGTTAAAAAAATAAATAAATAAAATAACAACCCACAGCCACAGCTCAACATTATTACCATCAGAACAAAAATAATTGAATTCTTTTCCATAAAACGCACGTGTGTATGACTCGTATCAAGTTATACACACACTCTCTTTCTCAACACATATTGTTGCCAGAGAAAAAAAATACACCACATTTTAACACCAGTGGACAAACTAAACATGCTGGAGTTAACTCTCGTAGCTGGTGGGAGACGTTCATGACAGTCGGTGTTTAATAACCTTTAATTTTGTATAATTGCAAAATCATATTGGAGGTATTGCCTCCTAAGCAGCCACCCTCCTCAAACATGTATTACATGCCCTCCTCCTCTAAGCCGCGGCCATTGGTAACTAAGTATTCCCATACCAGCGATTTCGTTTTGTTCGATGGGGGAAAATGTTCAGGAGTTTCACCTCCTCCAGCCATCGTGTAGCACAGCTGACTAACTGACACTGAGCAACAACTAGAGGGGGCGGGTTAAGCCTTGCAGCTGCAAGCAAGGGATTTTTGTCACATAAAATATAGCAAATACCTTAGGGATGGTGTGACGGAAATTTTTTGTGGTTTTCAAACCGTGACGTTTTCACACCACGGTATACCTTGAAACCGGTAATCAGCAGATGTCTAAGTATGGCTGGTACTTGCAGCTCCCTGAGTTTACTGAACGTAACATACTTATAACTGCTCTGCCATTGGTTATTCCCTAGTATTCCTGGCATCCATTTGACTAACAGGGACTTCTACTGTATGTGTATGTGTGTATCCCAGTGCCTCTTCATTCGCCCCTCGTGCTCCGACAGCTTTGCATGAGTGTATTAACTTTGATGATTTACTCTATTTTTGGTTTTTTACATTATGCACAACTCAGATTTGAGGATTATTTTGCAATAATCAGATTGTAACTAGGGCTGTCGAACGATTAAAATTTTAATCGAGTTAATTACAGCTTAAAAATTAATCGTAATTAATCGCAATTCAAATCATCTCTAAAATATGCCATATTTTTCTGTAAATTACTGTTGGAATTGAAAGATAAGACACAAGACGGATATATACATTCAACATACGGTACATAAGTACTGTATTTGTTTATTATAACAATAAATCAACAAGATGACATTAACATTATTAACATTCTGTTAAAGCGATCCATGGATAGAAAGACTTGTAGTTCTTAAAAGATAAATGTTAGTACAAGAAATTTTATATTAAAACCCCTCTTAATGTTTTCGTTTTAATTAAATTTGTAAAATTTTCAATCAAAAAATAAACTAGTAGCCCGCCATTGTTGATGTCAATAATTACACAATGCTCATGGGTGCTTAAGTCCATAAAATCAGTCGCACCCAAGCGCCAGCAGAGGGCGACAAAACTCTAAAAAACAAGTGGACATTGCACTCTGCTGTCATTTTAATCTGTTTGAGCGAGGCACATGCGTTAATTGCGTCAAATATTTTATGTTTAATTTTAAAATTTTAATTTAAAAAAAAATAATTACCGCCCGTTAACGCGATAATTTTGACAGCTGTAATTATAACATGTATTTGTTACATGATGCATTACAAAATATTTATGTCTGAATTTTGTGGGGCTTGGAACGGATTAGGCCGCACAGGTGTCAAACCGATTCCAGAAAGGGCCTAGTGGGTGCTGGATTTTGTTCCAACCGATAACGCGCAGAGAGTTTAACCAATGAACTTCCTGCTGAAACAAGCAGCACCTGACAAAGTTTAACTGATTACACATGTAAAAGATCTAATTGGTGAAAAGGTGTCCTCTTCATTGGTTGGAAAGCAAACCTGCACCCACTAGGCCCTTTCTGGAATCGGTTTGACACCTGTGGATTAGGGCATTTAGATGGAAAATGTGTCTCGACTTAGAGACCAATTAATTTAGTAAGTAGAGGGACTACTCTACAAGGAACCAATTTCATGTAACATTTTTAATTTTCGAGGTGTTCAACACAGTTAAAACTTGATTTTAAAAAGCAGTGTGGCCAGAAACACTCTAAAAAGGAAAATTAAGTTGAATAAAATGTGATGGATTTCTGGTATGTAGAGTATATAATAATGGTGAAGATGATGCAAACATATGGCATGACATGCAAAACAAGCTTCGTCATTCATGGAAACCCTGGGTTTTCCCCTTTTAAGCCTCCCACTTTAAAGTGTAGTTCATGTTTAACAAACCCATAATGAAATGAAAGGTAACACATTTTTCTTTCACGCAGGGAGAATAATTGTCATTTTCTGCTCTGTTTAGCAAAATAAGATATCTACACTGTTTCAGTATATGCAGGTAGTGCTTTTCTGTAAAGGGATCAGCTGAACCCAAGAAATATAATCAATAATGTCAATAATTACCTCTAGGCCGTAAGCAAACACAGTAAATTACGATGATGTAGCACAGCACCATAAACCAAGTCCCGCTGATAAGATCAGAAAATATGAGCGCTGCCAGCTCTCTAATTAACAACTATACAACAATTGTCGGATTGATGACAGCCCATAATAAACACACTCAGCCCTCTTTATTGGGCTCATTGACTTTATATCCTCTTAATGACACACGCTATCTAATAATGAGCCAAGTATTTTGATGATTACATATTCAAAATACAAAAAAACAACAGAAGCAACAATGTGATCGGGCCAGCATGTAGTCAAAAATCAACGTTAATTGTGATAAAAGCTGGCCGACCTCATCAATACAAGCTTTACAGTTCGCAGTTAGTGGCTGTAAACCAGCTGAGTGTGTGCAGGGTTAATGAGGCGTGGGCGACTGACTGCTGAGTGTTGACCTGCACTGTAATAACACACCGAGCAGGACAATTACGGATAGCGGAACGAGAAGGTCTCGAGTTCTCAATAATACAGTGCAAGCAAAGGTTTCAAACTCAAGGCCCGCGGGCCAGACCCGTCCACCCACATCATTTTAATTGGCAAAGAAAAGCTTGTTTTTACTTTTGATTTGACTGTACAAAACTACACCGCCTGCACAATTTAGTGCTTCAACGATTAATCGATTAACTCGAGTAATTCGATTAGAAAAAAGCTTTGAATCAAATTTTGCTGCTTCGAGTATTTCTTTAATTAGAGTGGCGTTGAAAATGCTTGTTTTGAAAGTTTTTGCATTTTTATTGATTTGGGTGGATACGCGGCCCTCTGGTGGCAGCAGTGAATATGACAAAACTCATTTAACATGGCTGAATCCAGCTGCTCCCTGTTAGGACCAACATAAGCTAATGTTTTTTTGTTTTTTTTGTTTTAGTTTATGGGTATATTAAGCTGTTTTTGGCAGGAACATGTGTTTGAACAATTTGCTAAGAGTAATGTAAAAAAAATGTTAGCATTTCATAGCATTTACGCAAGCAGACGAGTGAGCCAATTGTTGCATTGTTGGCTAACTTGCATAGCAAAAGTCCGCTAGCTTAAATGCGATATAAGGCTAATGTTTACAACAATTGGCCAACTTGCATAGCAAAAGTCTGCCAGATAAAATGCTATAAAATGCTAATGTTTACAACATCTGGCTAAGTTGCATAGCAAAAGTCCACTAGCTTAAATAATATATAATGCTAATGTTTTACATCAATTGGCAAACTTACATGGCAAAAGTCCGCTAAATGAAATGCTTCACAATGCTAACGCTTACAACAATTGGCTAACTTGCACAGCAAAAGTCCGCTAACTGAAATGCTATATAATGCTAATGTTTACAACAATTGGCTAACTTGCATGGCAAAAGTCCGCTACCTAAAATGCTATGTAATGCTAATGTATACAACAATTTGCTAACTTGCATGGCAAAAGTCAGCTAGCTTCAATGCTATATAAAGCTAATGTTTACAACAATTTGCTAACTTGCATAGCAAAAGTCCGCTAGGTAAAATGCAATATAATGCTAATGTTTTCAACAATTGGCTAACTTGCATTGCAAAAGTCCGCTAGATAAAATGCTATATAACGCTAAAGTTCACAACACCTGGCTAACTTGCATAGCAAAAGTCCGCTGGCTTAAATACTATATAATGCTAAAGTTTACAACAATTGGCTAACATGTATAACAAAGGTTCACTAACTAAAATGCTATATAATCTATCCGTCCTGGGAGTGGATCTCTCTTCACTGTGGTTCTCTCCAAGGTTTCTCATTTTTTCCAAAGGGTTTTGGAGTTTTTCCTTGCCGACATGGAGGATCTAAGAATGAGGGATGCCCAGGACTTGAACTTTATTTAATTCATCTACTGTTTCTGATTGTGTATCATATTGCCTCTGCGAAGCCCTTTGAGACAACCTTGTTGTGATATAGGGCTATACAAATAAAATCGAATTGAATATTATGCTAATGTTTACAACAATTGGCTAATTTGCATAGCAAAATTCCGCTAGCTAAAATGCTATGTAATGCTAATGTTCACAACAATTTGCTAACTTGCATAGCAAATGTCCGCTAGATAAAATGCTATATAATGCCAATGTTTACAACAATTGTCTAACTTGCATATCAAAAGTCTGCTAAATAAAATGCTTTATAATGCTAATGTTAACAACAATTGGCAAACTTGCATAGCAAAAGCCCGCTAGATAAAATGCTATATAATGCTAATGTTTACATGAATTGGCTACTTGCATAGCAAAGTACAAAAGTTAACTAGTGTTGCCTTAAAATACTGCTTGTATAATTGATCAAATATATCATGTTGCTTAATCTTCATTTGCGACTTTTCTTTTGTTGAAAAACTCTCAATCCATACAAATCACATCAATCAGCATCATAAAGATGACAGCCATGAACAGGCCCGGAGTGACTAATCGGGAGCTTCTGGACGATTCCAGAAGGGCCGGCCGGCCAGATGGGCCGGTCCGGGTTTTATTAAAAAAAAAAAAAAATTACACTGTTATCATTTTTTGTTTGGTATTTATTTGTGACAGTGTCACTGAGTATAACTTACATTCTGTTACCGCTGTCCCTGTGGGCCGTCTTAAAAAAAAAAAAAAAAAAAAACAGTATTTTTTTCCCAGACTCATCCTCACGTGTGCAGACGAAAAATACAGCATGCAGCTCCGCCCCCTAATTGTAGTCTGTATTGAGCCAAATTAGCTGCTAACTCGGTGCTCGGATGGATAAAAAGAGCAAGGGTGGCGCTGAAAAATAAGAATTAAAAAGAAAAGCACTCGTGAAAGAATCGGCAAAATGCGCAAAAATAGCTAATTTTTTTCATGCAACGACCTTGCTGCCTCAAACTACAGAGGATTACAACGAAAGTGGTAAGGCCAGATGGCGAATAAAATGCAACTTGCACCGTGTGATACGACAATATGTAATTGTGGAAACTTTGGCTTCTTGTAGCACCTCACAAGGGATATGTAGCAGCAAGCATTAGCCATAATGAACACACCACAGGTGCAGAGCTGGAAGGTAAGATTGCCATGTCGTTCAGCGAGTTAACATTAGAATTAATATAATCGATTACGTGGCGTTTTTAAAGTGGAAATGGAAAATGGATAATAGTATCATTGGAAGTTGTTACAATGTGCAATACGTATTCTTTATTTTTCATATTGTTATGTTGCTATGTTTGTTTTATCTGTAAGCACTCATTTTGTTAATATTTGATGTTGCAGAAAAGGTCTTATTGATTCATTTATTTTAGGGCTGTCAAAATTATCGGGTTAACGGGCGGTAATTAATTTTTTAAATGAATCACGTTAAAATATTTGACGCAATTAATACACATGCCCTGCTCAGACAGATTTAAATGACAGTACAATGACATGCCCACTTGTTAATTGTGTTTTATGGAGTTTTGCCGCCCTCTGCTGGCGCTTGGGTGTGACTGATTTTATAGGCTTCAGCACCCATGAGCATTGTGTAAGTAATTATTGACATCAACAATGGCGGGCTACTAGTTTATTTTTTGATTGAAAATTTTACAAATTTTATTAAAACGAAAACATTAAGAGGGGTTTTAAAATAAAATTTCTATAACTTTAACTTTAACTAACATTTATCTTTTAAGAACTACAAGTCTTTCTATCCATGGATCGCTTTAACAGAATGTTCATAATGTTAATGCCATCTTGTTGATTTATTGTTATAATAAACAAATACAGTCCTTATGTACCTTATGTTGAATGTTTATATCCATCTTGTGTCTTATCTTTCCATTCCAACAATAATTTACAGAAAAATATGGCATATTTTATAGATGGTTTGAATTGCGATTAATTACGATTAATTTTTAAGCTGTAATTAACTTGATCAAAAATTTTAATCGTTTGACTGGCCTAATTTATTTTTCAAATGTATCATTTAATATAGTTTTTTTTTTTTTTTTTAAATCCATTTTTAAATTTGTTCAAAATATGTTGTGTTGCACTTGTTAAAATAGAGCCACCTTGTTAAACAACCATTACCTGCACTGAATTGGAATACACAGAATTACAGTACACGGCTTTAGAGAACACTGAACTTAACACATGTATGCATAATGACATAATTTTAAATGAGTGGGCCGGTCTGAGGCATGAAATTCCAGGGCCGAAAATGAGTCCCACTCCGGCCCTGGCCATGAACTTCCACTGCATTTTTTTCACACCTGAACTGTGTTCTTACAACCGCTAACAAGGAGTGAGTGGAGTAACAACCACCTGTCAGCGAGATCTATTGACGCACAGTGTACCGAACAGCTGGGCATCATCATCATCATCCTCCTCCTCATCATTGTGACTGCTGAAAATGGACTGGCAGCACTAATGAAGGCAAGCGTGGCTGTTTAATGTCAGGACTAGCAAACAGTGAGAGAGGAAGCGATGTGTGGAGCGTGACATTAAACACAAGCGAGATGATTCAGTCATAATTCAAGCAGTTGAGTCGTTCCTCATCGTTTATGTCTTTTTAAGATTCGAGCAACCTGCCTAATTGCCACTTGTACAATTGTAAGTGCCGCTCGCCATGGGATCTGGCGTGTTTGTGCAACATCAGCTTGGGCTCATGAAATGAATGGGAAGCAATCGAGACGAATTGAGCTGTCGTCCGCAATTTTCATCCAAAACGCTTCGAGTAAAATCAACCAAATATATCCTGACTGTTTGTTGAAAACGTGCACTGTGACACCATGCCCTCAATGCTTTCACACTAGAGGAACAAACACCTGGGGTCGTGATACATTATAAAAACATAGAAGGGATATTACCCTGCCGGCTCACTACGGTAGAGGTCTTTGCTTGCTGAATTTTTTTCCCCCCAAAACCCTGAAAAGTTGACTTTACTAAGGGTTAATTGAGTCGACCTGAGGACGATGGTGAGTAAACATGGCAGGTTGTGAGCGATCATCTCACATGATTGCCAAGGAAATGAAGGTCCAATGCTTTAGGAAGCGCAACACCAAGAAGCTTAAGCAGCATTATGCGCAGTGTTGTCACGGATTACTTAAAAAAGTAATTTGATTACTGATTACTCGGGATGTCCCAATCCAGGTTTTTGCACTTCCGATCCGATACCGATACTGGCCGATACCGATACCGGCCTATCTGAGCATGTGTCAAAGTTTAAAGTTATTCAGCCTCCTGACTTAGTTGTCAGACTCATGTTGAAAAGGGTTTTAGTACTCTTGATAACAACTAGCCAGCTGAATTACCGTAATTTTCTATAAGCCGCTACTTTTTTCCTTCATTTTGATATCTGTGGCTTATAGTCCAGTGCGGCTTATTTGTTGATTTTTTTAGGTAACACTTTATTTGACAGATGTGTCATAAGACTGTCATAAGATCATCAAAATAATGACATGACACTATCATGGACATTACTGAATGCTTATGTCATTAAGTGTCATTTGGCAAATTATGTCACTAACTCAATTTTTGTCCATCTTGGATCTTTTGCATCCATTCAAAAGTGAGCTCATTTGCTGGATAACACTTAATGACATCTGTTATAAGCATTCATGAATGCTCAGGACAGAGACATGTCATGATTATGATTGTGTAATGACAGTCTTATGGCACCACAGTCAAATAAAGTGTTAGCAAATACCATAACTAGCAATTGATGAAACAATTGGAACAGTAACTGAAGAAATATTTAGCACAGAACATGATTTTTGATTGGTATTTACATCTGCAATGCATGCTAAGAGGCATGTTGGATGACAAAAGTCAACAGCAGGTGGCAGCAGAGGTTGACTGTCTCCCCCAAGGGAGCAGTGATGGCCAAATGAAGCTTCTTGAAGCAATAAAGCTTTTCACTAATTAGTTCAAAGTTTAATGATGGTTCATTTGATCTTATGACAGTCGGTCGTATGATACCGCTTTCAAATAAGGTTGTACCGGTTAATATCTTTTGGTGTAAATATCCCATGATACAGTGAGGACAGCTGCGGTTATAGTCCAGTGCGGCTTATCTATGAACAAATGCCGTTTTCGTGCCAAATTAGGTGGGCTGCGGCTTATAGTCAGGTACGCCTTATAGTGCGAAAATTAGGGTAGGTGAGTCTGAATAACACACTACGGTTGGTAACAAGAAACTGACCTTTTTATTCAGTGACAAACACAAAACATTATAAATAACAAACAGAAATGGCATAGTCAGTCAGTAAAATGTGCAAATAATATTGTAAACTGTCTTAAAAAAGCAAAACACACAAACAACCTCAGTGGAAAATCCCACAAACGCCCCAAGTTATTAGATGCTTTTAATATTTCGTGCATTAGTTACAATAATTGTATAAAAAGCCTCTCAGGTTTAAATAAACGACTATTTCAGTATCAAGTTAACATTTTAAAACAGTAAATAAAATACTCAAGTCCCCATTCTGTATCAGCAGCTTTAAACTTCATTCAATTCACTACATTTTGCGAATCAACTGTTAAAGTTGTTAAAATTGCTCCCGTTATTCCATAATTTCCCTTCTGTGTACTTTCGACATGTGAAAGTTTTAAAACTGTTTTGAAGATAGATTGAAGTCAAGATTTTGCCGATTTAGGAGTATTTTAGATAAAAAGTTAATTAGGTTCGCTTGGAAGGTTCACAACAGCCTACTAGGAAAGTCTCCTGCTTTAAGATGGCGGCTGTTTACTAACACATGTACAGTGGGGAGAACAAGTATTTGATACACTGCCAATGGGTTTTCCCCCCACTGTAGTTGTCCATACTTCAATGTAGCTAATGCCGTCAAGTCTGTCATTTCGCATCTAGTTCTATATACATATGATATCTATTATCTACAGTAAAACAATGTTGACGTAGTTTGTAGCGGCTGTCAGCAGCAGTCAGGTATTCTTGTGTTTTTTTTATCCAGCGGCATGAGTTGAGCTAAAGCCGTGAGTCGAGCATTGGCATTACCCGGGTCTATGACAAGCATGCTCTCATTATACTCTTGGGACGCAATGCGGTCCGTTTCTCATTGCGTCCCGAAGACTGCGCAGTGTATTAGTTCCGCTTTACTTGACATATTTCAATTATCGGAATTTGGATGTTTGTGAATCGTTCTCGAATCTTCCACGGCCGAATCGCTCAAGGATGTAATGACGGCCGGGCATGTTGTACCGTGGTTCTAAGTGTTGGATGGTGCGTCTTTACTCACGAGAGATAATGGCTCGTCATCCAGAATGAATTCTTCGGCAATGACTCTTGTTATTCCCTGGGCTTTGGGACTGTCGAGCGCCAGTTTGTCACGCATAGCAAAAGTTCCTGCCAGTGTTAGTTGCGTAGGACCTTTCTTTTTGTCTTCGGTTTTCTTAACATACTCCTCATATTGTTTGAGGTGGTATTTCGCAAAATGCTTGATTAGGTTGGATGTATTAAAATTTCTTACAGCTTTACCACCACACTTGACTTAATTGTGGCTTATGTTGCACTCTGCCTCTTCGTCTTTGTCGTCCTTTAAGGTGAAATGATCCCACACAGCTGACATTTTTACCGGTAAAGTCTCTCGGTAAATTGGGAGACGGTAATGTAGTGTGTTGGAAGGTGTGCCGTAAAATGCGGACCGGATTTTAGGGAAACCAAAGCAAAAACTGGAATGCATTATCTAAATCGATGCGCTGGAAAATTCGGACCGGACTTTCAAAAAACTGGATCGGAAGTCTGGATCGGAATTTTTCCGTGTCGGTCGATCCGATACTGATGCGCATTTTTTTGCCCATATCGGCGTCCGATCTGATCCAAATATCGGATCGGGACATCTCTACTGATTACACCTAGAAAAAGTAATCAGGTTACTTTACTGAATACTTTATTATCAAAGTAACTAAGTTACTTTCAAAGTAACTTATCAGTTACTTTTTACCAATTTTTCTCCTTTTGCTGCCTCAACATAAAAATAACAGAAAAATGCATGAAATTGAGTTTTTCACATAAGGCTTAATCTTTGAGTTAACGGGGGTTCAATTAGTCGATGGAGTTGATTTCAACCACCATTGACTCGCCCTAGCTTAGCCATTCCGGAGCCCTAAGACTAACAAATAACTGACAAACTGCACGAAATTTGTTTAAAATAAACTCCAACGACTAATTAAACCCCCGTAAAAATGTAAAAAATTCGGAATTTCCCCTTTGAAATAAAGACCTAGCCATTAAAATGTCGTTTATAAAAGTTGTAAAGCAATAAAACAAACAACAAAAACTAATGAAATGAACAAAAATCCTACAACGTAAAGTTTTCATAATGGGTCAAAATCATTTTTCGAACAGATCATGTGACTACCACCTTGGAGACTATCCTTTGCTTTGCTTAGCCAAAACTACAGCAGAGGAGGCAAGATGGATATTTAGAATTTCTTTAAACCTAAGCTTTCAAACGCTACCAACAACAACTTGAACAGTTGATTGAACTTGAACAGTCTCAAGATGTGTATATATATACAGTAGGGTTGTTCCGATCATGTTTTTTTGCTCCCGATCCGATCCCGATCATTTTAGTTTGAGTATCTGCCGATCCCGATATTTCCCGATCCGATTGCTTTTTTTTTTGTGCTCCCGATTCAATTCCAATCATTCCCGATCATTTTTCCCGAACATAGACATTTTGGCAATGCATTAAGGAAAAAAATGAATAAAACTCGGACGAATGTATACATTCAACATACAGTACATAAGTACTGTATTTGTTTATTATGACAATAAATCCTCAAGATGGCATTTACATTATTAACATTCTTTCTGTGAGAGGGATCCACGGATAGAAAGACTTGTAATTCTTAAAGGATAAATGTGACTTTGTATATTTTGACTAAATATTGCCATCTAGTGTATTTGTTGAGCTTTCAGTAAATGATACTGTAGCCATTTAACTGTTCTGCCCAAATGCATGATGGGAAGTGCAACTATGACTGTGCGTCGTGGCACCAATTGATATATCTTCTCTGCGTTGGGAAATAACATAAGATGTGAAGAAAAAGATCGATTGCTACCTTGCTTCCCCACATTGCTTCCCATATTTCTAATCATAGGGAGAGGGATGGTAAGGCTTTAGCCAATTAAAAAAAAGGCTCCAAAGACTGCCAAAATTGACTCTACTCATTTTACGCTGCCTTTTAGCTCTATGAATAGATAAATCGGCGCCATTATAGATTGAACGCGACAATGTGTGAGTGGGTCGTGCAGCGCATGTGTTAAATATTTTAACGTGATTAATTTAAAAAAAATTCATTACCGCCGATAACGCGATAAATTTGATAGCCCTACTTTAAGCCAAAACTAAAGACTCTGGATGAGACATTTTGTCTGTGACGTTAAATACAATTAGAAAACGATTTAATTAGAAAATATATATATATTAAAAAAAGGCATGTCCGATATTTTTTGCCGATTCCGATACTTTGAAAAAGACGTGATCGGACATCTTTAATATACAGTATTGGCCAAAAGTTTGGAGACACCTCAAAGGTGGATACTTTGAAGAATGTAGAATACAAAACCTGTTTTCAGTTATTTCACTTTTTTTTGCCATTACACATGTTCGTTCATAGTTTTGATGTCTTCAGTGAGAATTTACAATAGGAGTGAAAATATATAAGATGCAAAAATGATGACGTGTGTCCAAACTTTTGACTTTTGTTTCAGAGTCTTCAACATGCTTTTCCCCCAGTCCCACAAATGTAAAACTCCGCCTATGACTACAAACTCTAACTATGAAATGTACATAATTACACATATTATAAAGGCTGGTTACAAACTGTAGAAGTGCTGGCTGTCTCTTTACCTGTCAGCTTTGTTTCGAGTTTTTTCGCGTTGTGTTGTAATTCCAAGTGCTTCCTTGTTGAATTGGATGTCGAGTTTTTAGCGGTCGACAGTCTTTCTGAGCCAGCGCAGAGTTTGCAACGCACGGAGATATTTTTGACATCTTTACTGGACGGATGCTCTTAGGTAATGCCCTTCAGCAAAATTGCATTACTAAGCTGCCATTGCAACGAGAGTGCCGTGTTTGACCTGCTTCACAATAGAGCTTGTAGATTGGGCATTGAGCTCTCTGGATAAAATATTTTCTACGATGAGACCTACACCAAACCAACGACCATGTCCAGCCAACACCTAAACGTCTGGTTATGTGGAGGATGCCTGGGGAAAATGGAGGCCGTTATGCTTAACGTCTCTCCAGATTGAGGACGTCGAGGACCTCTTCATCTTCGGCTATCTGATGGCTCTCGCCTTCCTGTTGCTTCTTGGTGCCCTCTGGGTTCGCCGATTCTCGATGAGGATGAAGAATCAACTCAACGAGATAATGGAGGTTGCTCGTGACAACGGTGACAAATTGTCACAGGTGACAAAGGAACAAGCAGCGCTAGGTGATGCCGCTGCTCAAATGGTCACAAAAATCAACACGGAGCTCCGTGATCACGAAAGGTTCGCTCGAGGAAACCGGGCAAGGAAGGATGATGACTAATATTCTGAAGCGGATACAACAGACGCAAGCCTCCATAGCACCCCCGGCTTTCCCTCCCTACACCTACTTGGACATCAACAATGAACCCACTCGAATTGACAATATGTTAAAATCCATGGCAATCAATGACTTTTGAACGAAATGTGACGATTATGACGGGACTGATACACAATATGCTGTTTGTGCGTCCCGGGCTGATGGGGGACGGGTTTAGATAAGCATCTGCTTTTCCCGTCTTTCCTTGTCTGTCTTCGTCTTTCCTTCGGGTAAAAATTCCACACTCTGAAACTGTCAATGACTTTGATGATGATGACAATGACAATAAATTCATTCATTCATTCATATGTGAAGTAATGGCTGTGAGCAAATGCAGCCGTTTGTTGTATCTCTCCGGCTCCTTTACTGTTAGCATCCTTATAGGTAGCCAGGCTGTTGTTGACCGCCGTGGCAGACAGCGCGCACACAGCATGGTCATACACGTGACCCGTTTATTTTCCGATAAGAAAACGTGAGATGTGATGTCACTCCCAAACTCAAGAGCAGTATTTTCTATTTAAATGCTCTTCGTACATGACTACAGTATTCTTCATTCTACATACAGTATGAGGCAACAACAAAATAGTAACGCACAGGCACTAAGGAAACTAACTTTAATCAGATTACTGGCTTGGAAAAATGAACGCATTAGATTGCTCTGTACTGAAAGAAAGTAATCAGATTACAGTAATGCGTTACTTACTGACAACACTGATTATGTGTTATAAAGATTAACCAGGTACAACTACACTGACAAGTAGAAATCAAGAAAATCGATTTTTTTGTTACTTTTAAATATGAGAAATCCTACAGCTAAGGGGAAAATGTTTAACGACAATTGTGACACTCCTTAGCCAAAAGACATGCTTGTCATAATACCAAGATCTACCTATGAGAGGCAGCCTGATGCCTGAGGGCATTCAAATGTCTGGAAAATACAAAGAATAAAGAGAAGCTAAGCTAACTGTTAGGGTATCTGGTAACTAAATTGCAGTTTTAAAAAGAACTGTGAAAGTTGGGGACATAGTTGAGGAGCTGCAGGTGTTTGTTCTTCAAGAACACCACCTCAATATTCACTAGTGTTGTATCGGTCGCGAACGATTCGTTCTTTTTGAACGAATTGTTTGGGTGAACGAGACCGAACTAATCACCATCTGCACTGATTCGTTCTATGAAGTTGGTGCTTGTTCACTGCGTGGGAGGGCGTTGAGCAAGCGGCAGCGTCTTCTGACATCGCACACGACCAATCAGACGCCAGCCTCATCGCGGGCAGGGGAGGGACTGGAAACAGAATCAGGGCGTATGTCACTCACTTCCACGTGTGGCCAATGAGCAGCCAGCGTGCAGGCAGGGGGGCAAGACTGAGTTTTGTCACTTCCCGTTCAGTGACTCGGTCCTCCGGTTCCTGACCTAGCTTGCTGCTAACTTGACTTTCCAGTAATGAATATGCGGTGAACGAATCAAAAAATGAAAGGAAAGGACTTTGTCACATATTTGTTAACGTGGAGCCTATCAAATGCAGCTCAAAAAGACAAAAACACCACACAAATCTAGCGAGCATGGTTTAGTGTACTACTTTTCTCAACAGACTCGCGACTACCTATTACCATATACTATCAAATTTACAGTAATTTAAAACACGGGTAGCTACGAGGCAAGCAAAAGCTGAGCTGCGGTCGCGTGACGGCAATGAAGGGGGCAAAGAACTGTCACTATAAGGAGGCTTCATGGCAGCGACATTCACCTCATATGTGCACAGAAAAAAATATTTAGTATGATCACCATAATACTGATTTGCAATGAAACGGTATATACATGTCCATTTTTTCCAAGTGTTTTATTTTATTTTTTTCGTGTCAGGTGTTGGTTGGTTTGACAAATCATGTCAATCCGTCCATCATGTGCTACTCAAGCGCCCCAAAACAACGCACATGGACACGGGAGATGTCGCAATACGTCTACATTTTTCTTAACAGGCTAATGAGAGTAGAAAGGCGATATCGTAAAGAGCAAACAATTATTTCTTGTCAGCATTTGACGATCTGAGATGCGGGGACGACAGGGGAGCTGACCTGATTATTTTATTTATTAATACCAGTGCAAAAATTCAATACGATCACCATAATACTGATTTGCAATGAAACTGTATATACATGTCAATTTTTTCCGAGTGTTTTTTTTTTTTTCGTGTCAGAGCGTGTCGGTTGGTTTGACAAATTATGTCAATCCGTCCATCATGCGCTACTCAAGCGCCCCAAAACAACGCACGCAGACACGGGAGATGTCGCAATATGTCTACATTTTTCTTAACAGACTAATGAGGGTAGAAAGGCGACATCGTAAAGAGCAAGCAATCATTTCTCGTCAGCATTTGACGATCTGAGATGCGGGGACGACAGGGGAGTTGACCGGATTATTTTATTTATTAATACCAGTGCAACAATTCAGTACGATCATCTTAATACAGTACTGATTTGCAATTAAACTGTCAAATATCAAAATGTAGTATTGTCTTTATTTCAGAGCAGCACATTCGACAACTAGCTATTTACACTTATAGTTTTAACAATAGTAACTAAAAATAATAGTGATGAGCATAAAAACAAAAATACAACAGAGCGAGAGGTAAATATGATGTGTTGGTCGTTCCATATTTTGAAATTAAACTTTCGATTTATTTTTATTTTCGTGACAGCAAGCATTGTAAATGTGATCAAGAACATGCTAAAGAAAGTCCGTGCGCCCCCGACCCCAACCCCCCGCTCCCCCCACAAAAGGAAAATGTTTAACCGTGTCCTCAATCGAAATGCAAGCACGAGCCATGACTTTGAGCCCATAGAACTAGGACAGACGACGCGGAAGTTCTCCCTCGCTTTTGCAGCAGCGGGAGGGAGACGAGGGTGTCTGTGAAAGCAGAATGATATTGCCTGTCACTCATTACTGAAACTACGACGAGCGGTCAATGAGGAGCCTGTGTGCAAGAGAGAGGGAGGGACCAAGAATGTCACTTCCCGTTCAGTTATACTGCGAAGCGGTCTTTGGTGATTCGTTCGGCAACGTCACTTCCCGTTCACGAACCGAACGATTCATTTGGGCGGGGAGGGAGATGAGGGGGGCGAACGATTCGTTGAACGATTCATTTGAACGAATCTTTTTACTGAACGATCCGGAATGGATTCGTTTACTCAAGTGAACGACAGATCCCGTCACTAATATTCACCACCAAACATAGACTTCATAATGTATTGACGGGACAAGGGGTGCGAAGCTGATTCATAGGGGGCCTATGTCTGTCAAAGCTGACCAAGTGGAAACACAAACAAAGAGCTTTTTCCGTTGAAAATTCTTGTGAATAAATGCTTAAATCCCTGAATTCTTTATGGATATGGTCGTAAAACAGTTTCGATTCTTAATTAAAAGCAAAAAAACGTGCAGGTAGCATTTATTTACATAAATATTGCAAACGATGATGCTAGTCAGTAAGGAAATTAGCGGATGCCATGTGTAAACAAAGAGCTTTTTCCGTTGAAAATTCTTGTGAATAAACGCTTAAATACCTGAATTCTTTATAGATATGGACATAAAACAGTCTCGATTCTTGGTGAAAAGCAAAAAAACGGGCAGTAAGAAGTTATTTTACGTAAATATTGCGAAGTACTGTATAATGCCTATGCTGTAGCGGCTAATTTGTCCCATTGATTTTTTTAGCAACGTTTGAAAATCCATGCATGGTACGAAAACTACAATAATTACCTTGAATCCTTGAACAAATCCCTCCTGAGACAATCCTTCCTCTTTGTATGCAGTACAGCGTTCATACTTTTTAAACCTAAATCCGGCGTTATATCGCTGCATGTGACCGACTGCTAATAAATGAAGCGGAGTTTTGGATGGCCCCCTTCGGGAAGGCGTGACGCAGTGAATGGGGAACGTGTCATGTCAATACATTATGAAGTCTATACACTAAAGTTAACAGTGATTCAGAGGACTTTGTTTTTTGACATTTTACGTCTTTTAGAACATGTTATCACATTCATATTCAGGGTTTCCCCTAGATATACAATACCGTGGCGCACCGCCACACCAAAATAAAAGCCGCCACGCCTTGCAAAAGAAATTTTTTTTTAAGGCCGTTTCAAAGGGTGTGAAGAGTTTAGCGGCAACCAATTCATTGTGTATTGTAATGTTCGTAACTCTGAGCGGCAGAAGTTTTGGCAAAATATTTTGTGGACTAATGAAACCAAAGTTGAATTGTTTGGGAGTAACACACAACGTCATGTGTGAAGGAAAAATGGAACAGCTCACCAACATCAACACCTCCTCCCCACCATGAAGCATGACGGAGGGAGCATCATGATTTGGGGCTGTTTTGCTGCCCTAGGGCCTGGACAACTTGCAATCATTATTGGAAGAATGAATTCAAACATTTTGCAGGAAAACCTGAGGCCGTCTGTCAGACAGTTGAAGCTAAAAAGAGGATGAATGCTGCAACAAGACAATGATCCAAAACACAAAAGTAAATCAACTTCAAAATGGTTTCAGAAGAACAAAATACATGTTATGGAGTGGCCAAGTCAAAGTCCAGACTTGAAACCCATTGAGATGCTGTGGCATGACCTAAACACAGCGATTCATGCCAGACATCCCAGGAATCTGACTGAACTACGGCAGTTTTGTAGAGAGGAATGGGCCAAGATTAGCCCTGATCGGTGTGCCAGACTAATCTGCAGCTACAGGAAGCGTCTGGTTGAAGTTATTGCTGACAAAGGGTGGGGGGCACAACATATTAAATGTGATAGTACACTTATTTATTTTTCCCCCTTCTGTCGTTGTTTGCATGCTATCCTCATTAAAATACGAAAACCTATAAATGTTTGGGTGGTTTTAGTTAAAGCACACGCTGTTTTTTTCATCTGTGCGTTTTTGATAAGGATCAGATCACATGTGATGGTGATTTTATGCAGAAATGTGAGAAATTCCAAAAGGTTCAGAGACTTTTTAATACCACTGTATAAGATTTTACTCACTTCACGACTATCATTATTAGGTCATAATAAAGATTTCCAGTGCTCAGCTTCAGAGAGGCCTCTCCTGACAGGCCAGACAAGCCTGACTTAAAGAGGAGGAGAGAACGCGAATAAGTCGGAAATAGATGAAGACTGCATTCAGACAGCAGGGAAGGAGCGGAGAGGGAATCTCACGTCTCATTCCGGAGGAGAAAAAGGCAACGGAAGGCTCATTCTGAATCATAGGGGCAATTTTTCACATTCTGCCTGCCACTTTTCTTTACTTGACAGGGCCTCGGAGATAGACGCAGACGCGGGAGCACTGCAGGCGAGAACAAGACTGCGATAAAAATAAGGAGAGTGTGGGAGCCGCTGGAGGAAAGTACAAGTTAGTGATGGATTGAGATATCGCTACGAGTGGAGAGACGGCACGGTGAACAATAAGCCTCTGATAGAGGAGGACCGTAGCTGTGTTTCCAATTCAGTTGAGCGAGGACAAATCGAGGGCTGCCGCCTGCCCGTCCACCCACCTGCTAGTGCCTCAGTCATTCTCCTAGCGTCTGCCAAACTGAAGGACGCTTTGGAGCGGCGTGCTTTAAACAGTGACGTTTGACAGTCACAGTGAGGGCTTCTGTTCCATTCCCCCAGCCAAACAGGGTTGAATGCCCCCACTTCTTTACACACACACGCGCATAAACAATCCCAGTTGTGTGCGATAAGTGACAGACACCCCGGCTCCGTGAGCTCCCCGCATTCACTGCAGCTGTGGCGTGGTCGACAGCTGAGGCCGAACGAGCGGCGGTTGTCGCTGCCTACCCTGACGGCTCTGCCTTCCTTTCTTCTGGCTTTCCACGCAGCAGACCTGTAATTTTCACAGCTGTGTCTTAGGCCCTGTGCCAGAGCTAGCCAGGCAAAGAGAGGATGAGGAGAGCGGGAGGGGTAATGGCTAATGGCTTTGAGAGGCTCCAGAACAGCTTTCCACATCCTGAGCCACTCAAGGTTCATGACTTGTTCAAATCCGTAACCTGAGCGGGAGACAGATGAATCGTAAAGCCACCCTTGAACCATCCAAACCAACTCATTTTCAGGATCAGTAAACTCTGATCTGACTTACAGTGCAAGTTCTCCCACTTAAAAATATTAGAGAGGCATGTAATTGTCAACATGGGTAAACCTCAACCATGAGAGACAGAATGTGGAAAAAAAACAGAAAATCATATTGTTTGATTTTTAAAGAATTTATTTGTAAATCAGGGTGGAAAATAAGTATTTGGTCAATACCAAAAGTTCATTTCAATACTTTGTTATGTACCCTTTGTTGGCAATAATGGAGGCCAAGCGTTTTATGTAACTCTTCACAAGCTTTTCACACACTGTTACTGGTATTTTGGCCCATCCCCCCATGCAAATCTCCTCTAGAACAGTGATTTTTGGGGGGGGCTGTCCCGCAACAGATTTTCTATGGGGTTGAGATCTGAAGGACCTCGAAATGCTTCTTATGAAGCCACTCCTTTTTTGCCCTGGCTGTGTGTTTGGGATCATTGTCATGCTGAAAGACCCAGCCACGTCTCATCTTCAATGCCCTTGCTAATGGAAGGAGATTTTCACTCAAAATCTCTCGATACATGGCCCCATTCATTCTTTCCTTTACACAGATCAGTCGTCCTGGTCCCTTTGCAGAAAAACAGCCCAAAAGCATGATGTTTCCAACCCCATGCTTCACAGTGGGTATTAGAGGTGGGAATCTTTGGGCACCTAACGATTCGATTACGATTCAGAGGCAACGATTCGATTATAAATCGATTATTGATGACACCCACAAACCCCCCAAGTTATTAGCTGCTTTTAATGTTTCGTACATTAGTTACAAAAATTGTAATAATAATAATAATAAATGACTGTTTCAGTATCAAGTTAACAGTTCAAAACAGTAAATAAAATATTCAAGTCCCCATTCTGTATCAGCAGCTTCAAAACTACATTTAATTAATTCAATGTTGTGAATCAACCGTTAAAGTTGTTAAAATTGCTCCCATTATTCCATAATTTCCCTTCTGTCTACTTTAGACATCTGAAAGTTTTAAAACTGTTTTAAAGATAGTTTTGAGTTAAGATTTTGCCGATTTAGGAGTATTTTAGATAAAAAGTTAATTAAATTCACTACAACAGAGCCTTTTAGAGAAGTCTCCTGCTTTAAGATGGCGGCTGTTTACCAACGCCGCATCTAGTTTGCAATAAATGTGCTGCTAACGCCATTGAGTCTGTCATTTTGTGTCTAGTTCTGTATACTGTACATATGATATCTATTACCTACCGTAACATGATATGGACGTAGTTTGTAGCGGCGGTCGGCAGCAGTCAGGTATTATTTTTTTTTATCTAGCGGCATCAGTTGAGCCAGAGCCGAGAGTTGAGCATTGTCATTAGCCGGGTAATGACAACCATGATGTTTACTCTCGGGACGCAATGCGGTCCGTTCCTCATTGCGTCCCGAAGATCGCGCAGACTGTGATTTAGTTCTGCTTTACTTGACATATTTCAATAATCGGAATTTGGATGTTTGTGAATCGTTCTCGAATCTTGCACGGCCAAATCGCAAATAATCTAGGAATGGGAAATTTCACACACCTCTAGTGGGTATGGTGTTCTTCGGATGCAATTCAGTATTCTTTTTCCTCCAAACACGAGAAACTGTGTTTCTACCAAAAAGTTCTATTTTGGTTTCATCTAACCATAACACATTCTCCCAGTCCTCTTCTGGATCATCCAAATACTCTCTAGCGAACTGCAGACGGGCCTGGCGTGTACTTTTTTCAGCAGGGGGACACGTCTGGCAGTGCAGGATTGAGTCCCTGGCTCTGCATTGTGTTACTGATAGTAGCCTTTGTAACTGTGGTCCCAGCTCTCTGTAGGTCATTCACTAGGTCCCCCCGTGTGGTTCTGGGATTTTTGCTCACAGTTCTTGTTATCATTTTGACTCCACGGGGTGAGATCTTGCATGAAGCCCCAGATCAAGGGAGATTATCAGTGGTCTTGTATGTCTTCCATTTTCTAATAATTGCTCCCACAGTTGATTTCTTTACACCAAGCGTTTTACCTATTGCAAATTCAGTGTTCCCAGCCTGGTGCAGGTCTACAATTTTGTCTCCGGTGTCCTTTGACAGCTCTTTGGTCTTGGCCATAGTGGAGTTTGAATTGTGACTGACTGAGATTGTGGACAGGTGTTTTTTATACCGATAATGAGTTAAAACAGGTGCCATTAATACAGGTAACGAGTGGAGCCTCGTTAGACCTCGTAAGTCAACCAGAAATCTTGCTTATTTGTAGGTGACCAAATACTTATTTACCACTCTAATTTGGAAATAAATTATTTAAAAATCAGACAATGTGATTTTCTGTTTTTTCCCCCCACATTCTGTCTCTCATGGTTGAGGTTTACCCATGTTGACAATTACAGGCCCCTCTAATCTTTTCAAGTAGGAGAACTTGCACAATTGGAGAACTTGCACAATTGGTGGTTGACTAAATACTTATTTGCCCCACTGTATGTTTCTACATGAGACTAATATTGAAAATGTCATTGACTATACAGTGGTACCTGGAGATTCGAAAGCTTCAGAACACGAATAAATAATTTTCCGAAAAGTTTTTCAAAGCTTTTTTTTTTCCTTAACATGATGAAAAATTATACTTCATATGAAATATAATACGTACATAGATAATTCCCACTGGCAACAATGCAGTAATGTAACTACGTTTGACGATACATGTAAACAAATGAAATATAAACACCACAATGTGCCATACAATGCTTATGTATACAGTTGTATGAAGAAGTATCTGAACATTTTGGAATTCCTCACATTTCTGCATAAAATCACCACCAAATGTTAACTGATCTTTGTCAAAATCACACAGATGGAAAAAAACTGTCTGCTTTAACTAAAACCACCCAAACATTTATAGATTTTCATATTTGAATTCAGATCGTATGTAGGGCTGCAGCTATCGATTATTTTAGTAGTCGATTAATCGATGAACTAGTTAATTCAAATAATCGAGTAATCGGATAAGAAACGAAAAAAATTAAAATACCTGAGCTGAGCCTCAAACATTATAAAAAGATGAATAAACGAGGATCTATGTACAGCAAAAGAACAATTGGCTAACTTGCATAGCAAAAATCTGCTAGCCAAAATGCTATAAAAAGCTAACTTTTTTTTTTTTTTTTTTTTTTTTACAATGCTCTTAACAAATGGTTCAGACACATATTCCCACAAAAAAAGCTAAATATACCTATAAACTAAATTACGAATGCATTAAAAAAAAATTTTTTTAGCTCAAACAAAAACTTAACTTATATTGGTCTTAACAGGGAGCAGCTGAATTCAGCCATGTGAAATGAGGCAGACTAGAGGCAATGTATCCACCCAAATCAATAAAACTAAATGCAAACACTTTCAAAACAAACCATTACAACACCAATTCAATTAAACGAATACTCGAAGCAGCGACATTTAATTTGAATCTTTTTTTCCTAATCGAGTACTTGAGTTTATCGATTAATCGTTGCAGCACTAATCGTATGCAAACAATGACAGAATTGGGAAAAATAAGTAAGAGAACCATCACATTTAATATATTGTGGCCCCCCCTTTGGCAGCAATAACTTCAACCAGACGCTTCCTGTAGCTGCAGATCAGTCTGGCACACCGATCAGGGCTAATCTTGGCCCATTCCTCTCTACAAAACTGCTGTAGTTCAGTCAGATTCCTGGGATGTGTGACATGAATCACTGTCTTTAGGTCATGCCACAGCATCTCAATGGGGTTCAAGTCTGGACTTGGCTTGGCCACTCCAGGACGTGTATTTTTTTCTTCTGAAACCATTTTGAAGTTGATTTACTTCTGTGTTTTGGATCATTGTCTTGTTGCAGCATCCATCCTCTATTTAGCTTCATCTGTCTGACAGACGGCCTCATGTTTTCCTGCAAAACATCCCGATAAATTTTCAAATTCATTCTTCCATTAATAATTGCAAGTTGTCCAGGCCCTGAGGCAACAAACAGCCCCAAATCATGATGCTCCCTCCACCATTCTTGACAGTGGGCATGAGGTGTTGATGTTGGTGAGCTGTTCCATTTTTCCTCCACACATGACATTGTGCGTTACTCCCAAACAATTCAATTTTGGTTTCATCAGTCCACAAAATATTTTGCCAAAACTTCTGTGGAGTGTCCAAGTGCCTTTTTGCGAACATTAAACGAACAACAGTGTTTTTTTTTAGACAGCAGTGGCTCCCTCAGTGAAGTCCTCCAATGAACACCATTCTTGGCCATAGCTATACATATAGTTGATGTGTGCACAGAGACTCTGGACTGTGCCAGTGATTTCTGTATGTCTTTAGCAGACACCCTAGGGTTCTTTTTTACCCCTCTGAGTAGTCTGCGCTGAACTCTTTGCGTCATCTTTGGTGGACGACCACTCCTTGGGAGAGAAGCAACAGTGCCAAACTCTCTCCATTTGTAGACAACTTCTCTGACTGTCGATTGATGAATATCCAGACTTTTAGAGATGGTTTTGTTTCCTTTCCCAGCTTTATACAAATCAACAATCCTTGAGCGCAGGTCTTTAGACAGCTATTTTGACCGAGCCATGATGCACATCAGACAATGCTTTTCATCAAGACAATTCTTACCAGGTGTGTGTTTTATAGTGGACAGGGCAGCTTTAAACCACTCAACAGCGATTGGGCACACACCTGACTTAAATTGTTTGGTAAAATTGGTTTCAATTGCTCTTAAAGTCTCCTTAGGCAGAAGGTTCACTTACTTATTAATAGGGCTGTCAAATGATTAACATTTTTAATCGAGTTAATTACAGCTTAAAAATATGCCATATTTTTCTGTAAATTATTTTTGGAACGGAAAAATAAGACACAAGACTGATATATACATTCAACATACGGTACATAAGTACTGTATTTGTTTATTATAACAATAAATTAACCAGATGGCATTAACATTATTAACATTCAGTTAAAGTGATCCATGGATAGAAAGACTTGTAGTTCTTAAAAGATAAATGTTAGTGCAAGTTATACAAATTTTATATTAAAATCCCTCTTAATGTTTTCGTTTTAATAAAATTTGTAAAATTTTCAATCAAAAATAAACTAGTAGCTCGCCATTGTTGATGTCAATAATTACACAATCCTCGTTCATAGTGCTGAAACCCATAGTCACACCCAAGCGACAAAAGACCCAAAAACACAAGGAACAAGTACACACTAGGCCTGCAAGCAGGACTGAACGGGCCCTCGCAATCTAGCGCAACTCGGACGTCACGCAACTCGGACTGTGTGCAGGTCAGGGTGGTGGCAGATCCTCCTCTCTAATCATCTCATTAGAACCTAACATGCTCGAAAATCGCCTATTTACATTCCCACACCCAAGAGATAAAAACTCCTATTGGAGAGAGTACTACAAAAAAGGAGCCACTACTGAGCTGTGCAGCCAAGCCCTTATTCAAAACCAAAATTAATCTTCTAACTGGGCCAATTCGACCAAGTGTGCCAAATATTGTGGCTCTATAAGCTGCCTGAGTCTCTGAAAAAAAAGATTTCCTTTAAATGGCGAACAAAGGGTCGTCACGGCAACAGACAAAGACACGTGGACATTGGCCGTAAATAAGTATTTTAATAGGTCTTGAAACTACAATGACCAACCTGAAAAGAACTGGACATGTTTTGGAAAAACGAGTGACTTTCTATCGCCACTAGTTGGCGCTGTAGGGTTGATGCAAATGACCCCTACAAGGCCCTTCAGGGTATGACTCTCAACAAGCACGGGAAGTTTGGCGCAGATATCTTGTATATCTGCCGAGTTATGACTGTTCAAAGTTTTTGGAGAGAAAAATTGTTAACAGTCATTTTCACTTTCCTGTTTGGACCCTTCCGCTTCAACGAAACTTCAATATTTTTCATCAGGCAGCTGAAGACAGGTCTTAAGGCTTCCCTTATGCAGGTTTGAGGTAGATTGATTTTTTCTTTTAGAGGAGGAGTGTGTCCCGTAAAAAAGGGCATTTCCTGTTCCCACTAGGAGGCGCCAGGCACAAATGGTAAATGTTCAATCCAGTCCTGCTCAGGCTGGTATACCTCACACACATGCCAGATTTAAAATAGATTGAACGTTGTATGAGGGAGTTATCAGTCATTTTCCGAATTTGGTGTTTTGGCGAAAAAATGGCCGACTTTGGCACCCCGCCCAGGTCAGGCCCGTGAATGAAAACACACCATTTTGATAACTTAAGATTTCATATGCCTCATGAACAGTCTCGCCAATTTTGAGAATGATCAAACTAATTCCCTAGGTGCCAAGGTGTAAAATGTGCACACTGTAAATCGATAAAAATTTCACATTCAATCCAAAATACCCGATTTCCTGTTGGGTTTGGAATATGCATGCAAGAGACTTTTTGGAGCAGTTTTGTACAAGGTATCGACTCTCCGAATTTCATCCCTCTACGTTGAAAAAACCTAAAAGGAGAGGCCTTTTTGAAAATTTCAAGGGGGCGCCACTGAGCCATTTTGTTACATGTGTTCGTAACGTTGCAAGATTATTGAACGTTATGCAAAGCCGCATGTATGTGCAAATTTTGGTGAGTTTTTATGCATATTCAAGCCTCAAAATGTAAACTCTTACTGTGAACCCATGAAAATTTCACATTCGATCCAAAATACCCGATTTCCTGTTGGATTTGGAATATGGGTGCAAGAGACTTTTTGGAGCAGTTTTGCATAAGGTATCTACTCCCCAAATTTCCTCGCTCTATGTTGAAAAAACCCAGTAGGAAAGGCCTTTTTCAAAACTTCTTTCTGTCGCCACTAGTTGGCACTGTAGAGTTGATGCAAATGACCCCTACAAGAACCTTCAGGGTATGACTCTCAACAAACACGGAAAGTTTGGCGCAGATATGTTGCATATCTGCCGAGTTATGACTGTTCAAAGTTTTTGGCGAGACAAATTGTTGACGGTCATTTTCACTTCCAGTTTGGACCTCTCCGCTTCAACGAAACCTCAATATTTTTCATCAGGCACCTGAACACATGTCTTGAGGCTCCCCTGAAACAGGTTTGAGGTCAATAGATTTTTTTCCTTTGGAGGAGGAGCCTGTCTCGTAAAGAAGGCCATTTCCTGTTTCCACTAGGGGCGCTAGGCCTAATGGGTAATATTTCAATGCAGTCATGTTCAGGCTGGGATATCTCATAAACATGGTAAAAATGAAAAAGATTGAACGTTGGATCACGGAGTTTTTAATCATTTTCTGAATTTGGTGTTTTGCCCAAAAATGGCCAACTTTGGGACTACGCCCAGGCCAGACCCTTGGATGAAAACTCACCATTTTGAAAACTTAAGATCTCAAATGTCTCCTGTATAGTCTGACCAATTTTGAAGACGATCCAACTATTTTCTTCAGCGACAAGGTCTCAAATGTAAATCAATAAAATTTCGCATTTGATCCAAAATTTCCGACTTCCTGTTGGATTTGGAATATAGGTGCAAGAGACTTTTTGGAGCAGTTTTGCACAATGTATCGACTCGCCAAATTTCATTGTTCTACGCTGAAAAAACCTAATAGGAAAGGCCTTTTTGAAAATTTCAAGGGGGCGCCACTGAGCCATTTTGTTAAATTTTTTTGTAGATTATCAAAATTTACGCAAAGTTGCATGTATGTGCAAATTTTGGTGAGTTTTCGTGCATGTTCAGGCCTCCAAATGTAAACTCCAACTGTGAACCGATAAAAATTTCACATTTGATCCAAAATATCCGATTTCCTGTTGGATTTGGAATATGGGTGCAAGAGGCTTTTTTGAACAGTTAGGCATAAGGTATCTACTCCCCAAATTTCATTGCTCTACGTTGAAAACCTGAGAGGAGAGGCCTTTTTGAAAATTTTAAGGGTCAAGGGGGCGCCACTGAGCCATTTTTTGACATTTTTTCAAAACGACACAAGATTATCGAATTTTACGCAAAGCCGCACGTATGTGCAAATTTTGGTGACTTTTCGTGCATGTTCAGGCCTCCAAATTGGCCATTTTCATTTGCCCTGAAAAAAGAATAATAATAATAATAATAACTAGGCCTGCAAGCAGGACTGAACGGGCCCTCGCAATCTAGCGCAACTCGGACGTCACGCAACTCGGACTGTGTGCAGGTCAGGCTGGTGGCAGATCCTCCTCTCTAATTATCTCATTAGAACCTAACATGCTCGAAAGTCGCCTATTTACATTCCCACACCCAAGAGATAAAAACCCCTATTGGAGAGAGTACTACAAAAAAGGAGCCACTACTGAGCTGTGCAGCCAAGCCCTTATTCAAAACCCAAAATTAATCTTCTAACTCGGCCAATTCGACCAAGTGTGCCAAATACTGTGGCTCTATAAGCTGCCTGAGTCTCTGAAAAAAAATATTTCCTTTAAATGGCGAACAAAGGGTCGTCACGGCAACAGACAGAGACACGTGGACATGGGCCGTAAATAAGTATTTTAATAGGTCTTGAAACTACAATGACCAACCTGAAAAGAACTGAACATGTATTGGAAAAACGAGTGACTTTCTATTGCCACTAGTTGGCGCTGTAGGTTTGATGCAAATGACCCCTACAAGGCCCTTCAGGGTATGACTCTCAACAAGCACGGGAAGTTTGCCGCAGATATGTTGTATATCTGCCGAGTTATGACTGTTCAAAATTTTTGGAGAGAAAAATTATTGACAGTCATTTTCACTTTCCTGTTTGGACCCCTCCGCTTCAACGAAACTTCAATATTTTTCATCAGGCACCTGAAGACAGGTCTTAAGGCTTCCCTTATGCAGGTTTGAGGTCGATTAATTTTTTCCCTTGGAGGAGGAGTGTGTCACCGTAAAAAAGGGCATTTCCTGTTCCCACTAGGAGGCGCCAGGCACAAATGGTAAATTTTCAATCCAGTCGTGCTCAGGCTGGTATACCTCACACACATGGCAG